>NC_089839.1:268420759-269020759 GCF_035609145.1 Eleutherodactylus coqui | reverse complement strand
GGCCGTTCAGGGACTTATCCAGGGACATTCGGTACGACATGTTACGTCTACTGACGCAGTACCGGGGGCTAATTCTGGTGTGGTCGGAAATTGTCCCTAGAAAAGTCTGGAGGAATGTGCGGTCGGTGCAGGGCATAGACAAGGCCAGGATTAAGCTCAATCGGGAGGTGTCTCGCTTTGTGGGGCGTAACGGGGGTGTGGCGGTGCGCCATATAGATTTGGAAGCGGGTGTCGGGAATTATTGGAGGACGGATGGCGTGCACCTTAATGAGATAGGCACGGATCTGTGGCTGGAGGGAGTGCAGGAAGGAATTGAGCGGGCCTTGGTTTTGTGGCGAGCTGCGCAGGCATGAGGGGGGTCATGCCTGCTGGCCGTGGCGTTTAAAGGGGGGGATCCTTGGAGTCAGCTGTAATAGGGGTGGGGTGAAGGCGGGAGCTCTGAGCTACCTCCCCCACACTCATCGTTCATAGGGTGTATGGTAGTCTGTCGCCTCTCGACTCTGTCAGGCCGGAGTCCCTGCAGAGACGGTGAAGCTAGCATCGGAACGGCTAGCGGGTCTCTGAGTCGGGAGGTCGGCGACTAGGGGCAACCGGGTGTTCCTTCCCTCCCGAGTCGGCGGTCTTGCGGTTGGAGGCGGTAGCGGGATAGAATTTTGGTCTCCCGAGTCGGATAGGTGGAGTGCGGCGGGAGGCAATACAAAATTCGTCCCTGTGGGTGAGGCGACAGCGGTGGTTGAGGCTCCAGGGACTTCCCCCCCAACATTTTTTCTAACGGGGTTTTTTGGTTGGTTGGACGGGTTGTTTATTTTAGGATGTTTTTATAAAATTGTTAAAGAATTTTTTAATAAATGGCTGCTGTGGCCAAATTATCCAAAGTTAGAAGTTGTAATGTGTTTCTTTAAGGTGGGGAAAAGGGGTGGTTGGGTCAGGTCACAGGGCCTAGATCCGTTATACCCGCGTCATGACCTACAATTCACAGCTAGAGGTACTAAGGAAAACTGCAACAAAAACTCCATCATACTCTACACAAAGATGGCCGTCTGAAATCATATTCTCGGACACTCCTCTCCTATCTTTCAAGCAACCTCAAATTTGAGGAACTTTTTAATCAGGAGTGCATTGCTCTCTGACACACAAAAAGGAATCTATCCTTGCAATGTAAGGAGCTGCAAAACCTGCTGACATGTACGGAACGCGGATGGAATACATAACCCCAACACACAGCAGGAATATAAGATCCATGGGACAGTAAATAGCAAGAAGATTAGAACAAGGATAGAGAAAGAAAGAAAAGAAGATCTAAAAAAATCGATAGGAACAGACAGAGACATCATTTCTTATGTCTGAGAAAAGGTGCCAGATACAACACAAGATATAGATAGCGTAATCTTCAGCATTAGATATGACACATTGTTCTGAGGGTGGTATCTCCAATCACCAAACAAACAATTGTTGTGGATGAGAGTTGGATTGCTTTGGATGCAGCCTAAAAATAAAAGTGAGTTTTTACTTGTTCCACCTTCACCCCGACTCCTAGAGCTCCTTCTTACTAGGGAACACCTGCAGTACACCACTTGCAGTACATCACATGCTACACCACCCCCCAGGGAAGGGACTACAACCTCCAACAAAACCTTTGTCCATAGTATGACCAGGTGTGAGTGCAACTATCCAGGTGCCCCTTACTCTGGCCAGCTGCAGACTGGTGTCACGAACTACCATTATCATCATCCACCATTTCACCTCTTTCACTTGTAGTGGAGCAGATGAGAGTCAGAGCTTAGTGCCGTGAACCCAAGCTAATTCTCATCGATATTAGTGTATCTTGACGCCACCAGAAGCTAGTGGGTTGACAGGAGGAATGGCCGTGTCACACCCCTCGCCCCCGATTGGCTCAAGCATTGAAGGTCCTAGCAGCCTGCACGTTCCCCTGCAGCCTTCCTGACCCTCAAGTAACCTTGTTGTTTTGCCGCTCCCCTGCAGTCTCCGTCCCCTTCCCTCACTCTGTGAAATAGGAGCGGTGTTCTGTTGCTGCCACTGCCGCTCACCTTCTCCCTCGTAGTCCGCCGGCGCTGTCCACTGCAGGGAGGCCCCCAAGGAAGGCTCTCTACCGCTGATGCCTCATTGTCCTGCTTAGCACCCCAGTGCAGGGAGGCCGCCGGAGAAGCCGCTATTCCTCCGCCGCTGCCCTGTGCAGGGAGGCCGCCAGGGAATCAGCTGTTCCGCCGCCGATTCACAGCTCAGTGCAGGGAGGACGTAACTGACAGAGAAGAAGGCGGCACTGTGACAAAAGCCAAGCCACTGGAGGGCCTGTTACGCCGCTGTAAATCTGTAGTGAGTTCCAGGACCAGAGAGGGGGGCCTGGCCGGCCTGTCAAATTCCCTGTACCTTGTCACCACCCACACTTCCGGTGGCGACAAGATACACTAATACCATTCTCATCTCCTGCTCGCTGCACAAGCCCTCATAGACCTCCATCAATTGAAAAATAAAAAAATGTTATTGCTCTTGGAATGAGGGGACATAAAAGAAAATCTTTTTGAAATGTTTTGAGTGTTCAAAAATATAAAAATATGTTTTAAAACTGTACGGGGGCATACCCAAAAGAAATCTTCTGAAGGGAGGGGCATTACTCGTGCTAAAACATTAGGGTAACAAGGAGAACGTGTTTTGATTGCCTCAGAAGGAGGTGAACAAGATTCTGAGGCAATCAAAACACGTTCTCCGTGTTACACTGATATTTTAGCACTGTAAGAACAAAGTAAAATAAAGCAGAAGGAATTTTTTCACATAGCCCGAGCTCCCGTACATTTTTTGTCTGCATGTGATACAGACCACTGGGACTGAGTGGTGGAGGGTGCGGATTTTCCCTGCTAAAGAACAATAGAGGAGCCAATGTCATTTTTGAGAAAGTCTGATGAAAATCTACCCAGCGGGCGAGCAATTTGTAAGTGGTGCTCCAATCTTACGGAAAAAGGTTGCATTTGTAAGTGAAAAATCACAAGGACCTGCCTAAATGTCCTGGCCGACCAATTATTTTGGGTGTCAATTCCATTACATGCGGCCTTTCAGAATACATAGACCAGCACCTACAAAAATAGGTAGTTAATCTTTGTACATCATTGAGGGACACCAGCCATAGTTAAGTTATTAGGGAAATACCTTGAAAGAACTGTTACATCTGGTGTTCATTGGATGTGAAGTCCTAATATTCAAATGTCCACCATAATTTAGGTCTTAATGCAATCAAACGAAATCTAGATGACAATCCCTTATGCCTCAGCATCTTTTATCCTTTATCCTCGATTCCATTCATTTTATATTAAGCATCAATTATTTCATTTTTAATGATCAATTTTATATTCAGTATGAGTAGCCTGAACACCTTTGTTGAACAATAACTGATGTGGTATAGAATTCATGGGTAAATTCGATCCACAGAGAATAATTTTTCTGGATCTAGCGCTTTACATTATAGACAATGTAATGCATACGAGAACACACTTCAAAGCAGTAGATTTCAATAGTTACTTAGATTTCAATAGTCGCCATAAAAAAGGTGTAAAGTCAAGATACCTTACAGGCAGTTTAAGAGGATTCACAGAAATTGCTCCTTACGTCAAATTTTTAAACAGGATGGCCTCTTCATCCTACATGTCACAACCCTCATGATGTGAGGCACTACGACTTTGTTTAGAATACCACTGGGGGCTGTACCTGCTGGCACATAACCCCATTTAGCTGAGACCCCCAAATCCAGATTTAAAGAAAAAGGCTATTCCCTAGACCTCCCCAATTGTATCTGCCTCCTGTTGAGTCCTAGAGTAAAATAGCCCTTTGGCCCCACCTGAAAGTCCAAAAGGTGATGATTTTGTAAAAAAAAACAAACAAAAAAAACCTTCATAACTTCCTATAATTCACACCACTGTAACGTTAAATCTATTTTAGCGAAACACTATGGTACTCTCAAGGGGGATCCATTTTTAAATGACAATATATCTAAAAACCCTACAGTTGTTTTTAGGATACAAAAAATGTAAAGAATATATTCGCACCCTCATGCCCTCGTCTCACATCATGTTTTGCACCTAGCATATCAACATTAAAGACCTCGAAAGAAGCTTTTAAATGTGCCCAGAGGAAGTGCATGTATTGTTCTAGCATATAGCATGTTACCATGTGGCAGCTGTGGCTCCACCCGGGGCGGCGGGACGCTGTGTCCCGCGGTCGGGGCGCACGCCCCCAGCTAGTTGTCCAGCTGCCGGGGGCGCGGGTGGCTGGTCGGCGCGGCACGCTCGGGGGTCCAGGCAGTGATGTGCGCGCACGTGCACCTGTGAGTGCAGCTCCATGCACGAGCCCCTGTTTATGGGACTCTGTTGGGAGATAGTCGCCTCCCTCTCTTTGCCCCTGGGCGCAGGCTTCTGTTTATAAGGCTGGCAGTGAGGTCCATTCAATGCCAGTTAAAGTTTTCTGTTCAGTGTGCTTGCATCCGGCCTCTGTTAGTCTCCTGTTTGTCAGCTTTTGCTATATCTACCAGATGATTTCATGTGCCTCGGTCTGCGTGTATTTACTGTTGGTTTTCTTCATCTGCCCTTCCTGTCAGTATTCTACCATGTTCCATCTTGGTACGTCCATCCTCCTTCTCAGTCCCTAGTGAGAGTAGGGACCGCCGCCCAGTTGCCCGCCTGGGGTTAGCCAGGAGTGAAGGCAAGTAAGCAGGGACAGGGGTTGCAGGTAAGTTCTAGGGCAACCCAGGCTGGCGTATGATCGGGTAGAATACCGTAATATAATAACTGGCCCTTAAAATTACCCTGTGGGTTTTGTTTTGCTCTCCAATGGAGACTGTGAGTGTCCTTGCTAGTCAGTTGCAGGATCTAGTAGGCGTGATCCAAGACCTGTCCGGTCATATGGTGGCCCAGGAGCAGCGAGCGTTGGTGCAGGTTTCTGCTGCCCCGTCTGTCCCTGAGCCGAAGTGTCCTCTCCCCGAGCTGTTTTCAGGTGAGAGAAGCAAGGTTTTTGTTTTTCAGCAGGCATGTAGACTGTATTTTCGGATGCGGTTCTGTTCCTCCAGACATGGGCCTACTCTCCTTACCCGAGAGTTTGGCTTGCCTGCAGTCTGTTGATTCATTTTTTTCGTGAACTATTGGTCTAAGTTTAGACAGTATGCAGGTGAAACCTTCTGGAACTATGGTTACCTCAAAGATGTGGTTTTGTTGGGTCTTTCTGATGCTGTCAAGGATCTAATTATTTCACATCCCGCTCCTGTAACACATAATGAGGTGATGGAATTGGCAGTAAAGGCTGACAGGAGACTGAGAGCTAGAGAAAAGGAGCATCAGGCCTGTAAAACTAGGGAGTCCTGCAGACCCACTCCCACTTCTCCCATGCCAACTCCTGGGGCCGAGCTTATGGAAGTGGACCAGTTAAGTCGCGGGGGACGGTGACGGTTCCGGATGACTCACTGTCTTTGCCTCTGCTGTGAGGAAGCCGGACATCGGGTAGCAACCTGTCCACAGAAGCAATGGCAACATCAGTCTGAACCGGCGGAAAAACTACAGATCCTAGGCGATTGTCGGGAGGATCGCCTAGGATCACAGGTACTCCCTAAGTTGTTGGTGCCTTGTCAGGTTGGCTTCCGGAATTTTATTCGGTTCGATCAAGCCTTTATTGATTTGGCTGCTGCGCCATTCTGATGAATTTAAATTTTGTCAGACCTCTGATGAACGAATTTTCCATGCTGAAGCCCCCCATACGGTTCATCAGTATTGATTCGACCCCTCTCTCTGCAGATGTTATCCAATGGAGGACTCCCATTCTACAGTTCACTGTGGGTGTTCTCCATTCTGAGATTTTGTCTTTCCTGGGTTATGTGATTTCATCTACGGAGATTCAGATGGAGTATGATAAAGTAGCAGCAATCTCCCAATGGGTCAGACCAGATAACCTTAAGGCTCTCCAGCGGTTTTGGGGTTTCGCAAATTTTTCATTCATTAAGAATTACTCCGTTATTGCTCAACCCTTGACTGACCTTACTAAGAAGGGGGCCGACTTGGTAAGATGGTTGCCTATGGCCCTAGAGGCTTTTAGTTGTCTAAAAAGAGCATTTATTACTGCCCCGGTTTTAGTGCAGCCGGACACGCAGTGACCATTTTTTATTAAGGTAGATGCATCTGAGGTGGGGGGAGGAGCTGTATTATCTCAGGACGTCAGTGGGAGATCCGGGTATCGTCCCTATGCGTTCTTTTCATGATGTTTAGTTCCGCAGAATGTAACTATGACTGGGTAACCGTGAGTTACTGGCGATCAAGTGGGCTCTAGAAGAGTGACGACACCATCTTAAGGGGGCTAGACTTCCCATTACCATATATACGGATCATAAAAACCTGGTATACCTCGCCAATGCTAAAAGACTTACTGATCGTCAAGCCAGGTGGGCGTTATTTTTTGCCAGGTTTAATTTCGTTGTGACTTATATTCCGGGAGAGAAGAATGTGAAGGCGGATGCCTTGTCACAGAGTTTTGGGTCGCCGGAAAGTGAGACAGTGACTCTTGAGAATATCTTAGCACCTGGGGTGGTGGTGGCAGCTGTAGAATCTAACCTCATCCCTCAACTACAGAACTGCCAGTAGGACGCTCCTTCGGAGGGCAGATGGTTTGTGCAAGAGACCTTAGGTCTCAGAGTCATTGAAGAATCTCACTCGTCGGTTTTCGCAGGCCATCCGGGGGTGCAGGGGACTCTGAATCTTTGTTCTAGACACTGCTGGTGGCCAGGCATGTCTCAGGAGATTAGCGACTTTGTTAAGGGATGCTCTGTCTGTGCATACTATAAAAGTCGTCGGCGTCCTCCGGAGGGTCCTCTGAGACCGTTAGCGGTACCTTCTCATCTGTGGTTGCAGTTATTGGTAGATTTTATCACCGGAATCCCAGAAGTTTACCACCATCTTAGTGGTTGTTGACCGGTTCTCAAAGATGGCACATTTTGTGACGCTAAAGAAGCTACCTTCGGCAATAGATTTTGCTAAGATTTTTGTAAAAGAAATCATTTGCCTACATGGGGTTCCTGAAAACATTGTATCTGATCACGGGGTTCAGTTTGTTGTGCAGTTTTGGTGAGCCTTCTGCAGAAACCTGGGAATTTTGCTTTCCTTCTCGTCAGCATTCCACACGCAAACCAATGGTCAGACTGAGCACTTCCTTACAGCGATTCCTACTCCATCTGTCTGTCCTGCAGCTGACGTCGCCACAGATACGCTGCAGGGAGTAATAATAATAATAATAATAATAATAATCTTTATTTGTATAGCGCCAACTTATTCCGCAGCGCTTTCAGGCATGGATAAACGCATAACAATACAACAATTGCAACAATTACAATGTGAGATACATTGGGTTAGACACAAATGGGTTGAGTGTTGTACAGGAGGTGCAGGGGTTGGGGAACACAGGCGATAGGAAATTTTATGTACAGATCATTTATCAGAAGGCAAACAGGGTGGAGCACCATAGGGAGGGGCGAGGGACTAGGTCAGGAGATTTGGTATGCTTCCCTGAAGAGGCGCGTTTTTAAGGCACGTCTGAAATTTCGTGCATCGGGAATTGTCCGGATGCCTTGGGGTAGAGCATTTCAGAGGATGGGTACTGCTCTGGTGAAGTCCTGTAGGTGAGCATGTGAGGGTGGGACAGAAGGTATACCTGTCTTCTAAAAATCTCAAATTAAAGGTTCCTTCCTTGAAGCTGGGTGCCCTTTGTTGTCACACGTGTCGTGAATCCTCTTGCCTATAAACTGGGTTTGCCAGCTACATGGAGGGTTCACAGGGTTTTCCATAAGTCTTTGTTGAATCCTTTTGTCCTTTCGGTGATATTCGATGTATTACTTTTACTTCCGTCGTTCCTAAAAGGACAAGACTGTTTCAAAATAGACCAGGTGCAGATTTAGGCTGCCTGCAGACGGCCGGGTCGGATCCGGCTGCGAGAATTCTTACAGCGGGACCCGACCCGAGTCCCTGCAGAGACCAGCGTAGCACTCACCCCTCCTGCGGCTCCGGCTCTTTAGTGTGCTGCCAGGCAGCTGGCACATGCGCAGACCGGAACTGGCAGCAAGGAAGTGACAAGCCCCGCACAGAAATAGAGAATGCCGTGATTTGTTTTCTGTGCGTGATTTCACGCGGACCAATCACGGCCGTCTGCCTAGGATTGCGTTTGTAACACAATCCTATGGCAGCTTCCACGGGCGGAAATTCAGCGGGAAATCCTGCCACTGAATTTTCGCCCGTGTGCAGGGGGGTTAGTAGTAATAGTGACATCCCACAGTGGCCCATTAGTAATAGTGACATCCCACAGTAGCCTAGTAGTAACAGTCACATCCCACAGTAGCCTAGTAGTAACAGTCACATCCCACGGTGCTCCCAGTAGTAATAGTGAAGACATAAATTAAAATTATTTTTCTTTATTTAATTTGATTAAAATTGCAGGGCACTAATACGGTCCTCAACTTTCCTATTAAAGGGACAGGACTCACACATACACTCACTTAGACTTGAACATGTACAGAGCAATTAGTAGCAAAATACCTCCAATCTACATCCATAATTCAGAAGGAGAGTGGGAGGCATATGTAGATGGAAATCCACAGAATTTTATATGGTTTAAATTAGATGTAATTCGGGTTTGGTTCAACGCCTTTCCCTACATTGTCCAGTAGTTCATCAGGAACCCTAAATCCCTAGATGGAGGGGGATGATACTAAACTCATATAATGCTGCTTATAGTGCTACTTAGTAAAAAAAAATAAAAAACTTATTTGTATAGCCCAAATTATTACACAGCACTTTCAGGTAATTTTTTGTTTATACTCCCCACCAAGCTGGGAACTCATTTTACCAAGCTCAGGGGGATTGAAGGCTGAGTTGACCTTGAGCCGACTACCTGAACCATTCGGGGTTTGAACTTGCAACCTTCAGGTCATGAGCAAGAGCTTACACTCTGCCCCACACAAGGTACTCTTAGTAGCACTCATGAACTACTGGATGAAGTGCAGAGCCGATTAAAGAGGATTAAAATCGATAAATTGTAAGGCCCAGATGGAATACACCCAAGGGTTCTGAGGGAACTAAGTGACGTGATAGCTCGGCTGCTATTTCCAATATTTATGAATACTATCAAGACCAGGGTGGTACCCCTGGATTTACACATTGCAATGTTTCTCCAATATACAAAAAAGGGTCCAAAAGAGAGCCTGGTAACTACAGGCCAGTAAGTCTCACTTCAGTAACTGGAAAAATATTTAAAGGGTTTCTGAGAGACACCATCGTAGAATACCTCAAGGAGAACAATGGAATTACTCCTCACCAGCATGGGTTCATGAGGGGTCAATCATGTCAGACCAATCTGATCAGCTTCTACAATAAAGTAAGCTTTAGGCTGGACTTGGGAGAGTCTATTGATCTCGTATATCGGGACTTCTCTAAAGCATTTGACACAGTGCTGCATGATAGATTGATATACAAAATGAGGCATCTCAGATTGGGTGAAAACGTGTGTATCTGAGTAAAGAATTGGCTCAGAGATAGAAAGCAGAGGGTGGTAATAAACGGTTCAAACTCTGATTGGGCCCCCGTCGCTAGTGGTGTGCCACAGGGTTCAGTATTAGGCCCCGATAGAGGGGCTTCACAGTAAAATATCAATATTTGCTGATGACTAGAGATGAGCGAACGTATTCGTCCGAGCTTGATATTCGTGCGAATATTAGGGTGTTCGGGATGCTCGTTACTCGTAACGAGCACCACGCGGTGTTCTGGTTACTTTCAGTTTCCTCTCTGAGACGTTAGCGCGCTTTTCTGGCCAATTGAAAGACAGGGAAGGCATTACAACTTCCCCCTGTGACGTTCAAGCCCTATACCACCCCCCTGCAGTGAGTGGCTGGGAAGATCAGATGTCACCCGAGTATAAAAGTCGGCCCCTCCCGCGGCTCGCCACACATGCCTTGTGAGTTAGCTGAGGGAAAGTACTATCGTGCTGGTGCTGCTGTAGGGAGAGCGTTAGGAGTCAGTGTAGGCTTCAAGAACCCCAAAGGTCCTTCTTAGGGCCACATCTACCTGTGTGCAGGCTGCTGCTAGCAGTGTTTTTTTTTTTTCTCAAAATCGGCAGTGCAGAGCATTGCACCCGGCATTAGGGACAGAAGTGGTGCATAGGCAGGGAGAGTGTTAGGAGTGAGTGTAGCCTTCAAGAACCTCAACGGTCCTTTCTAGGGCCAAATTTAACCGTGTGCAGTACTGTGCAGGCTGCTGTTAGCAGTGTTGCATATTTTTTTTTTTCTAAAAATCGTCTGTGCAGAGCATTGCACCCTCCATTGATACTACAGGGACAGAATTGTGTAGGCAGGGCTACAACACAGTTATTGTTCATTGAATATACGCAGTGGGTCCTTCCCTTTGCAAAAAAGGAAAATAAATTATATTTGGCCTGCCTGTGTCAGTCCTAAGGTCTCCGTGTACGTGTGTGCTGCGTGGACAACGTACAAAAATCAGACGCAACCAGCTACGGTTTACTGCAGGCTTGCGCCATTGTCTTTCCTGACTGGCAAATACCTGCTCTGCTAGAGTTAATAACTCTGCTACACTAAAGTTGTGTGACACTTTTTGAGGGCCATACCACAGTTATTAAACGTATTGTTCATTGAATATACGCAGTGGGGCCTTCCCTTTGCAAAAAGCGAAAAAATTATATTTGACCTGCAGGCTTGCGCCAATTTATTTCCTGCCTGGGAAATCAAATCACTGGTAATACAGCATGCTGAGGGGTAGGGGTAGGCCTAGAGGACGTGGACGCGGCCGAGGACGCGGAGGGCCAAGTGAGGGTGTGGGCACAGGCCGAGCCAGTGCGGTGGCCAGGGGTAGAGGCAGGGCCAGACCGAATAATCCACCAACTGTTTCCCAAAGCGCCCCCTCGCGCCATGCCACCCTGCACAGGTCAAGGTGCTCTACGGTGTGGCAGTTTTTCACAGAGATGCCTGACGACCGACGAACAGTGGTGTGCAACCTTTGTCGCGCCAAGATCAGCTGGGGAGGCACCACCAACAGCATGCGCAGGCATATGATGGCCAAGCACCCCACAAGGTGGGACGATGCCCGTTCACCGCCTCCGGTTTGCACCACTGCCTCTCCCCCTGTGCCCCAACCTGCCACTGAGATCCAACCCCCCTCTGAGGACACAGGCACTACCGTCTCCTGGCCTGCACCCACACCCTCACCTCCGCTGTCCTCGGCTCCATCCAGCAATGTCTCTCAGCGCAGCGTCCAGACGTCGCTAGTGCCACGGTTTGAGCGCAAGCGCAAGTACGACGCCACGCACCCGCACGCTCAAGCGTTAAACGTGCACATTGCAAAATTGATCAGCCTAGAGATGCTGCCGTATAGGCTTGTGGAAACGGAGGCTTTCAAAAGCATGATGTCGGCGGCTGCCCCGCGCTACTCGGTTCCCAGCCGCCACTACTTTTCCCGATGTGCCGTCCCAGCCTTGCACGACCACGTCTCCCGCAACATTGTACGCGCCCTCACCAACGAGGTTACTCCCAAGGTCCACTCAACAACGGACGCCAGGACAAGCACAGGCGGGCAGGGCCACTATATCTCCCTGACGGCACATTGGGTGAATTTAGTGGAGGCTGGGACAGAGTCAGAGCCTGGGACCGCTCACGTCCTACCCACCCCCAGAATTGCGGGCCACAGCTCGGTGGTGGTATCTGCGGCGGTGTATGCTTCCTCCACTAAAGCACCTTCCTCCTCCTCCTCCTCCAACGCAACCTCTGTCTCGCAATCAAGATGTGTCAGCAGCACGTCGCCAGCAGTCGGTGTCACGCGGCGTGGCAGCACAGCGGTGGGCAAGCGTCAGCAGGCCGTGCTGAAACTACTCAGCTTAGGAGAGAAGAGGCACACGGCCCACGAACTGCTGCAGGGTCTGACAGAGCAGACCGACCACTGGCTTGCGCCGCTGAGCCTCCAACTGGGCATGGTCGTGTATGACAACGGCCGTAAGCTGGTGGCGGCTCTGCAGCTCGGCAGCCTCACGCACGTGCCATGCCTGGCCCATGTGTTTAATTTGGTGGTTCAGCGCTTTCTGAAAAGCTACCCCCACTTGTCATACCTGCTCGGAAAGGTGCGCAAGCTCTGCGCACATTTCCGCAAATCCCACACGCACGCTGCCACCCTGCGGACACTGCAACATAGGTTTAATCTGCCAGTGCACCGACTGCTGTGCGACGTGCCCACACAGTGGAACTCTACGCTCCACATGTTGGCCAGACTCTATGAGCAGCGTAGAGCTATAGTGGAATACCAACTCCAACTTGCGCGGCGCAGTGGGAGTCAGCCTCCTCAATTATTTACAGAAGAGTGGCCCTGGTTGGCAGCCATCTGCCAGGTCCTTGGAAAATTTGAGGAGTCTACCCAGGTGGTGAGCGGCGATGCTGCAATCATTAGCGTCACCATTCCTCTGCTATGCATCTTGAGAAGTTCCCTGCAAAGCATAAAGGCAGACGCTTTGCGCTCGGAAACAGAGCCGGGGGAAGACAGTATGTCGCTGGATAGTCAGAGCACCCGCCTGTCTATATCTCAGCGCGTTGAGGAGGAGGAGGAGAAGCATGAGGAGGATGAGGAGGAGGGGGAAGAGACAGCTTGGCCCACTGCTGAGGGTACAGATGCTGCTGGGCTGTCATCCTTTCAGCGTGTATGGCCTGAGGAGGAGGAAGAGGAGGAGGAGGAGGATCCTGAAAGTGATCTTCCTAGTGAGGACAGCCATGTGTTGCGTACAGGTACCCTGGCACACATGGCTGACTTCATGTTAGGATGCCTTTCTCGTGACCCTCGCGTTACACGCATTCTGGCCACTACGGATTACTGGGTGTACACACTGCTCGATCCACGGTATAAGGAGAGCCTTTGCACTCTCATTCCCGAAGAGGAAAGGGGTTCGAGAATGATGCTATACCACAGGGCGCTGGTGGACAAACTGATGGTAAACTTCCCTTCCGACAGCGCTAGTGGCAGAAGGCGCAGTTCCGAGGGCCAGGTAGCAGGGGAGGAGCAGAGATCAGGCAGCATGTACAGCGCAGGCAGGGGAACATTCTCCAAGGCCTTTGCCAGCTTTCTGGCTCCCCAGCAAGACTGTGTCACCGCTCCCCAGTCAAGGCTGAGTCGGCGGGAGCACTGTAAAAGTATGGTGAGGGAGTACGTAGCCGATCGCACGACCGTCCTCCGTGACGCCTCTGCCCCCTACAACTACTGGGTGTCGAAGCTGGACACGTGGCCTGAACTCGCGCTGTATGCCCTGGAGGTGCTTGCTTGTCCTGCGGCTAGCGTCTTGTCAGAGAGTGTGTTTAGTGTGGCTGGGGGAATCATCACGGATAAGCGTACCCACCAGTCAACCGACAGTGCCGACAGGCTAACACTCATCAAGATGAACAAAGCCTGGATTTCCCCAGACTTCTCTTCTCCACCAGCGGACAGCAGCGATACGTAAGCAATACGTAGGCTGCACCCGCGGATGGAAGCTACGTTCTCTCTCACCATCCAAAACGGGGACATTTCTGCTTCATCAATCTGTGTCTAATATTCCTCCTCCTCCTCCTGCTCCTCCTCCTGAAACCTCACGTAATCACGCTGAACGGGCAATTTTTCTTAGGGCCACAAGGCTCACTCATATAATTTTTCTAAACAATTTTTATATGTTTCAATGCTCTTAAAAGCGTTGAAACTTTAACTTGAACCAATTTTTCGTTAAACTGGGCTGCTTCCAGGCCTAGTTACCACTTAAGCCACATTAACCAAAGCGATTAATGGGTTTCACCTGCCCTCTTGGTTGGCCATGGCCAATTTTTTGGATGTACATTAGTACTGTTGATACAGCAATTTTTGTGGGCCCTCGCCTACAGTGTAATCAAATGAATTTTTAGCCCACCTGCATTACAGCTGACGTTACATCCGCTGTGTTGGGCAATGCAATGGGATATTTTTGTGTATCGCCGGTGGGTTCCAGGGAGCCACCCATGCTGTAGGTGCACACGGAGTTTAACCTACATCTGTCCACTTGTAAAGAACCCCAGTCTGACTGGGGCATGCAGTGTGGGCCGAAGCCCACCTGCATTAAGCACGACATTACTACCTCAGCTGTGTTGGGCAATGCAATGGGATATTTCTATGTACCGCCGGTGGCTTCCTGGCACTCACCCCTGCTGTGGGTCCACAGGGAATTATAAATGCATCTGTTTCCACTTGTAAAGAACCCTAGTCAGACTGGGGCATGCAGTGTGGGCCGAAGCCCACCTGCATTAAGCACGACATTACTACCTCAGCTGTGTTGGGCACTGCAATGGGATATTTTTATGTACCGCCGGTGGGTTCCAGGAAGCCACCCATGCTGTCGGTCGACAGGGACTTCACAATAGGGAGTTGTACCTGCCTGTGTCTATGAATTAAAAAGCCCGGTCTGACTGGGGCATGCAGAGACACCTTGACAGAACGAATAGTGTGTGACACATAGGTTCCCCATTGCTATGCCCACGTGTGCAGCTCCTGATGGCGGTGGCACAGGATTCTATTTCTCATTGCTTCTGTACAGCATTGTGGGCTATCGCCCCGCCACTTTTAAAGAGGGTCACTGCCTAGCCGTGCCAACCTCTGCAGTGTGTGCCTGCGGTTCCTCCTCATGGCAGACGCACTTCTAAATAGACATGAGGGTGGTGAGGCATTAGGGCAGCTGAAGGCTGCGCAGGGACACTTTGGTGTGCGCTGTGGGGGGGAGGGGGGGCGGTTGGGCAGCATGTAACACAGGAGAAGTGGCAGTGGAGTGTCATGCAGGCAGTGATTGTGCTTTGTTGGAGGTAGTGTGGTGCTTAGCTAAGGTATGCCATGCTAATGAGGGCTTTTCAGAAGTAAAAGTTTTTGGGAGGGGGGGGGCACTCTTCCCGCTATTGTGGCTTAATAGTGGGACCTGTGAACTTGAGATGCAGCCCAGCATGTAGCCCCTCGCCTGCCCTATCCGTTGCTGTGTCGTTCCCATCACTTTCTTGAATTGCCCAGATTTTCACACAAGGAAACCTTAGCGAGCATTGGCGAAATACAAAAATGCTCGTGTCGCCCATTGACTTCAATGGGGTTCGTTACTCGAAACGAACCCTCGAGCATCGCGAAAAGTTTGTCCAGAATAACGAGCACCCGAGCATTTTGGTGCTCGCTCATCTCTACTGATGACACAAAAATATGCAAGATAATTAATACAATAATGTGCGGCTACAAAAGGACCTAGATAAGCTGGTGGCTTGGGCAAAAAAATGCAAATGAAGTTCAATGTGGATAAATGTAAGGTTATGCGCATGAGCAGGAGAAATGGATGTCACCAATATGGACTAAATGGAGTACTGCTAGGGAAAAGTGATATGGATATCACTGGATATCAATGCCAGTAAGCTGCTGCAAAAGCAAATAAAGTCTTGGGGTGCATTAAAAGAGGTATAAGGGCAAAGGATGAAAACATTATTCTTTCACTATAGAAGGCACTTGTCAGGCCCCACATGGAATAAGACAAGTTAAAGATGCTGCTATTTCCAAAGTAGGTATCCAAAAAGTCTTTATTATACAAAGTGTAGCATTAAAACAATCAGTTGCTAGACAGGACACATTACAACTCCGCAAGGAGTCTTGATAGTTGCCCCAGCAGAAATAGTGACCCCCACGGTTGTCTTAGCAGCAATACTGACCCCCCAGTATTTGCCGCAGCAAAACAAGTCAGTTGTCACCTGTCTCTGGGCGGCCCTGCCCTATTTAATCTGTGCTAGTATTGACCTCAGTTCCTGTCAATTTTTCATTTGCTTCCTGGATTGCTGCTGAGAAGCACAGCCTGCCACTGGAGCTCCTCTTTCTTGCAAAGGACCACTGCTGGTAACCGTTTACCGTTCCATTTGTATCAGGGCTCCTTGGTAGGGATTTATTAGTAGCCTAGGTACAAGTGTAGGTCCGCACCTGTCGAAAGCGATCGGCCCACTGAGTAGGCAGGGCTCCCTCCCAGGGTCGGTGTTTGTAGGGAAAGGTTTTACCTTAGTTCCTTTTTGTATTTACGTGGCACGTTCGTGCTTGTTTGTTATGTTACGCACAGTTGTGCTTATTCTTTTGTTTATGTATGCCGCACGTCTGGTAAGGACGCAACAGAGATTCTCAAAGCACAATCGTTAACAATCCCTAAAGAAAGGAAGGTTGGGAAGCATTTAAGGAAACCAGGATGGATGAGCACAGAACTTGCACACATGTTAAAAATGAAGAAAAATATGTTTATCAAATGGAAAGAGTGGGGGAATATCTAAAGAAGAATATAATGTGGTCTGCAGAAACTGTAGGGCAAGTGTCAGAAAAGCTAAAGTTAATAATGAATTGTGGCTTGCAATAGAGGCCAAAAGCAATGGAAAATGATTTTGGGGGTATGTTAGAAGCAAAGGAAAAGTCAAAGATGCTATTGGATGCTTACAAGATAGTGAATTAGTTAAGAATGATGTTGAGAAGGCCGAACTTTTAAATTTCTATTTTGCATCTATTTTCTCAGAAAGAAGATGAAAATCAACTGATCTTCCCTGTGCTACTGGGGGAATAAAATAATGCATGTTATTTATAAATGGAGAGATAATGAGGGAACACTTAGCTAACTTAAATGAACTCAAGTCTCAAGGTCCAGATGAATTACATCCTAGGATACTAAAGGAAGCAGCAGAGGTAATTGCTGAACTACTCGCCATAATCTTTGAAAATTCCTGCAGAACAGAAGTCCTAGAAGATTGGAAAAGGGCAAATGTTGTCCCTATCTTCAAAAATTGAAGAAGGTCGATCCAGGAAACTACAGGCCTGTGAGCCTGAATTCTATACCGGGAAAGATTTTTGAATTATGTTTAATATGTGTTTATTAAAGCTTTTGTAAAATTATACACAGTTTGTAACAAAACAAACATAACAAGTAGCTAGTCTCGCAGGACTGCTGCATTAATATAAGGGCTATAAAAATGGTAGATCGCACCAAAATATAGCACAACTCGTAGTTGTCAGGTGCTTAGCTGACACCCCTTTAGTAATTGTGCTTTGGCAGTGGATCGTTCGATTACAGGACCCATAATTACACGTAGCCCAAGTAAACAGGAAGAAGATGAGAAGGAAAACAAAGACTAATTTTTAAATAGCTACGACGACAAACAAAAAGAGAGGAGAAGCACATAGGAAAAGAGACACAAAAGACCTAGAGTACACGCAGATAGGGGAGGAAAGAGTGACGAAAGAAAAGCCAGAAAGAGAAGGGGAGAAAAAAATAAGGGGGGGGGGTACCGGGAATAGAAAGGGTGTATGGCCGCTCAATTCCAGTAGGTCGTCAATTCAGGAATCAGGTCTGCGTCATAACTTCCTGTAAACCCTGGGACGACTTGTCGCCGCACCACCCCGTAATATTCTGAAACTCAGCTGAGTCACGAAATTCGTTCCATATTGACCAGGCACGCCTGCCTGAGCTCCCAGCTCCAGAGCCCTCATCCCCCAGTTCCTCCATGTACATCAGTTGATTCAGCTCTTGAATAAATTCCATAGTCGAGGGGGTAATGCCGCTTTACCAGTGGTGTGGAATAACGGCCCTGGCTGCAGTGAGGAAATGACGTAGGAGACCCTTCTTAATCATGGCAAAGGGACCGGGGATGATTGAGAGCAGCACAAATTGTGTAGTGGCCTCCACTGTGCTACGTGACACTCCCACGAACAGCTCAAAGACCATCTCCCAGTAAGGCTGTATAAGCGGGCACTCCCACCAGATATGCAGCATGGTACCATGTCCGACCCCACATCTCCAGCAATTAACTGGAACCGATGAAAATATGCGGTGAATCAGCTCTGGACATCTGTATCACCTAGAGAGGAGCTTAAAGTTTTTCTCCTGTGCCACACAGGCCAGGGGTAATTTGTGTGCGAACGTGAATGCTCTCTCCCAATCAGAGTCCTGCAGCTCCAAAGACAAGTCCCTCTCCCACCCCTTGGTGTATTAAGGAAGACCCTGTGTGAGCCTCCCTAGTATAGTACCATATATCCTTGAGAGGACACGGGTGGGGGGGCTAGTTTGTAGGAATAGTTTTTCAATGGGTTCAGAGAGATCCCCGAGGCGACTTGACCCCATCCGAGCCCTCCAGAAGGAGGACAATTGGAGGTATTCCAGTCACTGTAGTTTCAGATCTGGCCGGGACGCCTGTAAATCATTGAATGATGGGAGGCCCGCCGGGCCTGTTATCTGACAGCACCTTATGTCCTCCTCCTCTCTCCAGCCAAGGAAGCTCTGCTTCTCCTGTCCCGGAGGAAATGCGGGGTTGTGGAATAAGGGCGTCAGTGCCCCCCTACGGGTCACAACATCTCCTCTAGCCATCAGCCTATCCCACATGTCGAGACAGTTCAGGGTCAGGGGTGTATGGGGAAGAGCCGCGGGCCTATCCTCCGAAGGGATCCACTGCAATATGTATATTTGCGGCCACACCAGCGCCTTTTCTCGGTCCACCCACTGTTTCAAGCCGGCGTGATGATACCAGTCCAATAGTTTTGTGAGGACCGCAGCTGAATAGTAGATTTTAAGGTCGGGTAAACCCCCCCCCCCCCCCCTCAGCTTTGTGCGAGACATAGTCCGATAGCTGATGCGGCTATTCTGGCCTCCCCACACAAATCTGTGTAACGCCTGCTGGACCAATTTAAAGAACTGCGCGGGAAGCATAATTGGCAATGTCTGGAAGAGGTATAAAAACTTGGAGGTCACGTCCATTTTTAAGACATTTACTCGCCCAAACGAACTCAATTGTTTGGCGGCATACTCATCCAGTTCACGTGTCACTTTCTTGAGTAAGGGAACGTAATTAAGATGGTATAGAGAAGAGATGTCAGCCGCAATATGTGCCCCTAGGCAAATGATGGAGGTTGCTCGCCATTTGAATTCAAATTGATCTGCTAGATAGGCCACCTCAGCAGCTGGGAGGGATACATTAATGGCTTCGGATTTGTGGAGATTTACTTTGAAATTACTTAGACGCCCAAATTTAGAAAACTCCTGAAGAATCGCTTGGAACGAAATACATGGCTGAGAGACAAATAATAAGGGGTCGTCTGCATATAGGGCCGCCTTGCAAGTCTGGGTCCCAATCTGCAAGCCACGTACGTTGGATTGTCTCGCAGTGCCACAGCCAAATGCTCAATGACGATGGCGTAGAGAAGAGGGGACAGTGGGAAACCCTGTCTCATCCTGTTCCTAATAGTTACCGGGTCGGACAGTAGGCCGTTCACGCGAATCCTCGCTGACGGGTTCCAATACATTGCAAAGACCCAGTTCAGAAACGTAGGCCCCAACCCCAACCTCGTCAGGGAGGAACACAGAAAGTCCCAGCTAACGTGACCAAAGGCTTTCTCCGCGTCCACCGAGAGGAGACAAAATGGCTGCGACAGTTGCTTGGCCTGACTAATCAGCAGGAGAGTGTTATTGCTATTGTCTTTAGCTTCGCGACCTTCTATGAAACCCACTTGGTCGTTGTGTATATGGGCTGGCAAGATAGGGGTTAGCCTGCTCGCTCGAATTTTGGAGAACAGCTTGATGTCTAAGTTAATGAGCGAGATAGGGCGATAGCTGGGGCATAACCCCGGGTCTTTGCCCGGCTTGGGGAGCACCGTGATGTGGGCCATGAGTGACTGAGAAGGGAATGGGGTCGATGGTGAAATTTGGTTGAATGTATCTCTCAGAATGGGTGTCAGAATTTCCCGGAACTGCTTGAAAAAAACGGAAGTGAACCTGTCCGGACAGGGGGCCTTCCTTGACGGCAAGGTCTTAATGGCTTCACTAATCTCCTCTGCAGTAAAATCCATCTCTAAGGTTTCTCTGTCCTCTCCTAATATGCTTGGGAGGGCCGTCCCAGCAGTATATTCATCGATCTTGTTTTCCCAGGTGTTGTGGGCCATATCAGCCAAGTGACCTCTTATATTGTAGAGCCTGTGATAGTAGACACGGAATGCTTCTGTGATTTCTTTAGGGTCATGTCTCTTATGGCCTGTACTGTCTAGTATATGGGGAACGTATGTGAGATTCGCCCTACTGGGGAGGTAACGCGCCAGGGAGCGTCCACATTTGTTGGCATGTTCGTACGAATACTGCTTCAAGCTATCGCGAAATCGCAAGTATTTCTGGTCGAGGATGTGTCTCAGCTCTTCTCTGGTATTCAACAGCTCATTTTGAGTGGCTGCTGCGTTTGACCGGCGAAATATCATCTCCAGGGACTCAATCATGGCCAACAGAGAGACAACTTTGGAGGCCTTTTCGCGCTTAAGACGTGCCCCATGTTTAATAAGGACCCCCCTCAGGACACACTTTAGGGCCTCCCACTGAACTGGTTTAGGTGTGGGATACCCAGAGTGGTCTTTGAGGAAATTGTCGATGGTGCTGCGCAAGTCAGCACAGCACACAGAGTCCTTCAGAAAGTTGTTGTTCAGTCTCCAGGACCCCTGCCTCTCCAGAGCCCCTGGGAAGGATAATGTGAGGAGAACCGGGGCGTGGTCTGACCATATTGCTGATCCAATGGAGGCAACCTGGCCCCACATTAAGGTATGATGGCTAGTAAGGATCAAGTCAATGCGGCTATGTGTACGATGAGCCGGGGAGAAGTAAGAATAGTCTTGGTCTGCTGGATGGGTCACCCTCCAGACATCCACCAATTGCAACTGCCTTAGGGCTTTGTGTAACATGCAAAGTTGTGTGGCAGAAACTGTCGCCCATCCTGAAGTACTATCCTTTTCGGGGTCTAAAGGGAAATTGAAGTCGCCCCCTAGTACCATCACCACCCCCTTTGCAAAGTCCGCTACCTGCCTAGCAGGGTTCTACCCATCTGCACAGGACTCTGATTGGGGAGGTACCACGCCGCGAGGGTGAAATGTTTACCTCATATTCTGACCTTTATGAATACATAGCGCCCCTCTGGATCTGTCACCGAGTCCAAAACCTTGTGGGGTACCGTTCTGTGGATGGCGATCAATACTCCCCTTGATTTAGTTGTCGGATTCGTGCTGTGGAACCATGCTGCATAGTGCCTATCCCTCATGACCGGGACATGTCCCGCTCGGAAATGTGTCTCCTGGAGAAATAAGACGTGAGATTTTAATTTGTGCATTTGGTATAGGACCTGGCTCCTCTTTTGCATCACATTTAGACCCCACACATTAAGAGAGAACAGAAAATTAGTTTTAACATGTTGGGTGGTGGAAACAGCACAGTGGATGCCGTAAGGACTTCGGAGAGAGAAAGAAATAAGAGTCAAAATAGAGGAGGAAACAAACAAACAAAAAAAAGGGAGGGGGAGGGGGGGAAAGGAGGGGGGAGGAGCACACAGAACAAAGAAAGAGAGCAAGGGAAAAGAGAAAAGAAAAAGACGAAGAGAAAACAAAAACCACTAGTAGAAAAACACAACGATTAATGCAATAAAGAAACAGTTACTTAAATGTATCCAAAACCAAGGTAGCAACGGTCAGCCAAAAGAGGCGAGAGTCACTACTTATCCTGGGCGCACCTCCCTCCCCCCCCCCTTGAGTATGAGGGGGACGCCTGCGCCCTAAAAAGGAAGTGGGGGTAGTTAATCAACAAAAGAAACTGCCCGTGGAATGACCAAAAAGCCACACCCGGGCCCCCCCAGTCTGGGACACACTTTCCGAAGGCAGAGTGTCTCCTCCCAGATTGCACCCCCCAGCCCGCCACATATCAACAACAGTTACTGTATGTAATCAGCTAAAAAAAAAGCACACCAATAGATATGGTATACGTAATATCAATACTGGCAGCATAACAAGCATTAAAGAGAATTGAAGCGGCAGAGTTCCTCAAACCTGAACCAGTCAGCCACGTGGAGAATCGGGTGGGGACCGAACAGCACCTCTAGCCTCCTGGCGGTGACGTCTTCATCTGAGCCCCTGCGTGGCATCTGGGGGAAGTCATTGGTGGGTAGAATGGGTAAGGTGGGCCAGTCAGCGATGTTGATCACAGTTATACCCAGTGCATCACAAAAGTCTGGGGCCTCACCAGGAAGTCGCAGCTCCCTCATGGTCCCCCGTGGCGGGCCTGCAGACGGAAGTGGAATCCCCAACTGTAGGCGATGTCCCGGTGGCGTTCTTCTAGTAACGGACGAAGAGCTCTCCTCTTGGCCAAGGTGAGTCTGGACAGATCAGGCAAAATCTGCAGCTGTGATCCTTTGTACTGTATTGCCCGCTGTTCTCGGGCTCCCCTCATGATGGCTTCTTTAAGCTGGAACTGATGAACCCTGCAAATAACATCGCTTGGGCGCTCTGGATCTCTGGAGCGAGGGCCGAGGGCCCTATGGCATTTGTCAAGTTCCAAGGGAGCATCTGGAGTGGCCCCCTGCAGGTCATTGAAGATATGTCGCATGGTTTCTTCTAAGCGGGAGGGTTCAATATCTTCAGTCAGACCTCTGATGCGGATATTGTTCCTGCGCCCCCTGTTCTCCACGTCGTCAATGGAATCCATTAGGTACTGTAACTGGCGAGACACAGTGGCCAGAGCGGTTTCATGGTGATCAACTTTATTAGTGAGAGACGAGACAGCATCCTCAGTCGCCACGGTCCTTTTCCGTTGCTCTGCGGCCAGGGTGGACCCGCCCGTAAGGTGGTTGTGAGGGGGTTCCCTCATCAGCCCCCACATTCACATCTGGACTCCCCCGCCTGGGGGTCACCTGGGTCCATTCTGCAGGACCCTGTAGTGTGGCTGTAGCCTGCCTCGTGGGGCCAATTGTAAGGGCGCTTGGAGCACCTGCAGCGGCGTCTGCCTGCTGGATACCCTCTCCACTGTCCCTAGTGTCCTCCATAGGTGCGGCGGCTAGGGAATGGGAGAGGCTCTGAGCTGCAGCACATTGCTCCCTGCTGCTTATCATCGGCGTCCCCACCTGTTTGCTGCCGTCGTTCTGCTCTTCACTGCTGCCGGTATCGGACCGCTGACTGCTGCAGGAGGGAAGCATAGACTCCTCACCTTCTCCTGCAGCTCCAGAGGTGAGCGGCTGGGGAGGGCTGTGAGCTGTGTCTCTTCGCTCCAGCGCTGTGTCTTCTGCCAGTATTGTCGGCCCCTGCTCTCAGCCGGTGCCATCTTCCTCCTCCCTACTGGTGGGACCGGACTGCTGTGTGTTGCAGGGCGAGGTGCTGGGCTCCCTGGTGTCCTCCGGTCCAACAGCGGTGAGTAGCCCCGGAGGGCTGCGCTCTGTCTCCCTCTGCTCTGCCGCGGAGCTGCTTGTCGGTTTCTCCTGCTCGCTGCCGGTGCCATCTTTCTCCTCCCCTCGGTCGGGGCGCAGCCGCTGCCCGCCGTGGAGGAAATTATCGATGCCCCGACCGTTAAGAGTTCCTGTTCGGGCTCCCAGGCGCTGCTGCGTGCGGCTCTTCTTGTTGCTGCCCATGGTGGGCTATTTTAGCTGTGAATTGCTTGCTGTGGCGGGCTAAAGGCACTCCGGGCTTGGGAGCTCACTTAGCAGCGTGTTCACTCCACCATGGTCACACCCCCTAAGATTTTTGATTTAATTATTAAACAGCATGTATGCAAGTACTTGGATGAAAATAGAGTATTTAACCAGAGCCAGCATGGGTTTGTAACAAACAAGTCATGCCAGACTAATCTAATTTCCTTCTATGACAGTATCACCAACTGAGTTGATCAGGGAAATGCGGTGGATATAGTTTATCTTCACCTTAGTAAGGCATTTGACAAAGTATCTCATACTATGCTTATTGAAAAAATTACCAAATACAGGATTAACAAGGAAACTGTTAGGTGGATTCACAACTGGCTGAGTGATTGTATTCAAAGATTGTAGAAAAAGGAGATAGATAGCAGCACAGCCAGAGAGAACGCAAGGCAAAACTTGGCCACTGGTGCACGATCCAAATGGAATCCGGACCCAAGGATCCAAAACTGTAGATCACAAATGTAAAGAGGTGGATCAGCACTCCTGGGATTTCTTTAAAATAAAGGCATCTTTATTTCTCAGCAGAAAATTACAAAAAGTTGCAATGTTTCGATCTTGTCTCAGATCTTTTTTAAGTAAGAAAAAGATGCTTGAAAAAGATCTGAGACAAGATCAAAACGTTGCAACTTTTTGTAATTTTCTGCTGAGGAATAAAGATGCCTTTATTTTAAAGGGGTTGTCCCGCGGCAGCAAGTGGGTCTATACACTTCTGTATGGCCATATTAATGCACTTTGTAATGTACATTGTGCATTAATTATGAGCCATACAGAAGTTATAAGAAGTTTTTCACTTACCTGCTCCGTTGCTGGCGTCCTCGTTTCCATGGAGCCGACTAATTTTCGCCGTCTAATGGCCAAATTAGCCGCGCTTGCGCAGTCCGGGTCTTCTTCTTTTCTCAATGGGGCTCCGTGTAGCTCCGCCCCGTCACGTGCCGATTCCAGCCAATCAGGAGGCTGGAATCGGCAATGGACTGCACAGAAGCCCTGCGGTCCACCGAGGGAGAAGATACCGGCGGCCATCTTCAACCGGTAAGTAAGAAGTCACCGGAGCGCGGGGATTCAGGTAAGCGCTGTGCGTTTTTTTTTTTAAGTCCCTGCATCGGGGTTGTCTCGCGCCGAACGGGGGGGGGGGTTGAAAAATAAAAAACCCGTTTCGGCGCGGGACAACCCCTTTAAAGAAAACCCAGGAGTGCTGATCCACCTCTTTATATTCATATTCAAAGAGTGGTCATAAATGGCTGCACATCCAAGTGGATTAATGTATCAAGTGGGGTACCACAAGGCTCTGTCCTAGGCCCAGTGTTGTTCAACATTTTTATAAATGATCTGGAGAAGGAAATTGATGGGAAACTAATCAAATTTGCCAACGACACAAAGCTAGGAGGGATAGCTAACACTAGGAAAGAGAGAATTCAAAAAGATTTGGAAAAGCTTGCACAGTGGGAGGCAACTAACAGAATGGTATTTAACAAGGAGAAATGCAAAGTCCTACATCTGGGCAAGAAAGAATGAAGAAAGCACATACAGAATGTGAGGAATTGGACTAGGCAGCAGCACATGTGAAAAAGACTTGGGTATACTAATAGATCAGAGAACACAAGTCAACAATGTGATGCAGCAATCAAAAAGGCAAACAATTCTGGGATATATTAAGAGAAGCATCGAGTCTAGATCACGTGAGGTCATTATCCCCCTCTACTCTTCCTTAGTCAGACCTCGTCTGGAATATTGTTTGCAGTTCTGCGCACCCCACCTTAAAAAATACATAGACAATAGAGATGAGCGAGCATACTCGTCCGAGCTTGATGCTCGTTCGAGTATTAGGGTGCTCGAGATGCTCGTTACTCGAGACGAGCACCACGCGGTACTCGTCTCGATTAAACGAGCACTGACCATTGAATTCAATGGAGCCGGCAATACAGCCGGCTCTATTGAAAGCAATGGGCTGCCAGCGTACGCGGGATGAATTGTCGGGAAGAGCTTAAATATATAAGCCCTTCCCTGCAATTCATCTAGAAATGTGTAAAAATAAAATATATATATATACTCACTTGGTCCCGGCAGAACGATGTTAGCCCATTGAATTCAATGGAGCCGGCAATACAGCCGACTCCATTGAAAGCAATGGGCTGCCGGCGATCGCGGGATGAATTGTCGGGAAGGGGTTAAATATATAAGCCCTTCCCTGCAATTTATCCAGAAATGTGTAAAAATAAAAAATATATATATACTTACCTGGTCCCGGCAGACGGAGTTCAGCGCGGCAGGCTGCAGTTCTCCTGAACTGCTCTGAACAGCTGTGAGTAGTATTCAGCAGCCGGGGATTTAAAATCCCCGCCTGCTGAATGAGATGCCTCTGATTGGACACAGCCTGACCAATCAGAGGCATCCCTCACTCACACCCATTCATGAATTCATGAATGGGTGAGTGAAGGCTGCCTCTGATTGGCTCACTGCTGAGAGCTGCCCCTGAGCCAATCAGAGGTAGCCCTCACTCACCCATTCATGAATTCATGAATGGGTGTGAGTGAGGGATGCCTCTGATTGGTCAGGCTGTGTCCAATCAGAGGCATCTCATTCAGCAGGCGGGGATTTTAAATCCCCGGCTGCTGAATACTACTCACAGCTGTTCAGAGCAGTTCAGGAAAACTGCAGCCTGCTGCGCTGAACTCCGTCTGCCGGGACCAGGTAAGTATATATATATATATTTTTTATTTTTTTTACACATTTCTGGATGAATTGCAGGGAAGGGCTTATATATTTAACCCCTTCCCGACAATTCATCCCGCCGGCAGCCCATTGCTTTCAATGGAGTCGGCTGTATTGCCGGCTCCATTGAATTCAATGGGCTAACATCGTTCTGCCGGGACCAGGTAAGTATATATATATTTTTTATTTTTACACATTTCTGGATGAATTGTAGGGAAGGGCTTATATATTTAAGCCCTTCCCGACAATTCATCCCGCGTACGCCGGCAACCCATTGCTTTCAATAGAGCCGGCTGTATTGCCGGCTCCATTGAATTCAATGGGCTAACATCGTTCTTCTCTGCCACAGCTGTTACAGCTGTGGCAGAGGAGAACGATCTTTACGCTGACAGTGGGGGGGGGGGGGTCTCACTCTTGCCGCTATTGTGGCTTAATAGTGGGACCTGGGAACTTGAGATGCAGCCCAAAATGTAGCTCCTCGCCTGCCCTATTCGTTTCTGTGTCGTTTCCATCACTTTCTTGTGTTTTGCAGATTTTCACAAATGAAAACCTTAGCGAGCATCGGCGATATACAAAAATGCTCGAGTCACCCATTGACTTCAATGGGGTTCGTTACTCGAAACGAACTCTCGAGCATCACTGAAAGTTCGACTCGAGTAACGAGCACCCGAGCATTTTGGTGCTCGCTCATCTCTAATAGACAAACTAGTATAAGTTCAGAGAAAAGTTACCAAGATGGTGAGCGGTCTACAAATCACGTCCTATGAAGAACAGTTAATGGATCTGGGAATGTTTAGCTTGCAAAAAAGAAGGCTGAGAGGAAACTTAATAGCTGTCTACAAATATCTGAAGGGTTGTCACAGTGCAGAGGTATCATCCCTATTCTCATGTGCACAAGGAAAGACTAGAAGCAATGGGATGAAATTGAAAGGAAGGAGACACGAATTAGATAATAGAAAACACTTTCTGACAATGAGGGTGATCAATGAGTGGAACAGGTTACCACGGGAGGTGGTAAGTTCTCCTTTTATGGAAGTGTTCAATCAGAGGCTGGACAAATATCTGTCTGGGATGATTTAGAGAATCCTGCATGAAGCAGGGGGTTGGACCAGATGATCCATAGCTCCCTTCCAATAATTGCTCCAGCAATAATAGAGACCCCCAATAGTTGCCCCAGCAGAAATAGGGACTCCCAATAATTGCCACAGCAGAAATAGTTACCCCCAATAGTTGCCCCAGCACAAATAATACCCCCCCCAATAATTGCCCCAGCACAAAAGTGACCCCCAATAATTGCTTCAGCAGTGATAGTGACTCCAATATTTGCCCCAGCAGTAATAGTGACCCCCAATAATTGCCCCAGCAATATAAGGATGCCCAATAATTGCTCCAGCAGTAATGGTGACCCACAATAGTTGTCCCAGCAGTGATAATGACTCCAATATTTGCCCCAACAGTAATAGTGACCCCCAATATTTGCCCCAGCAAAATAAGGATCCCCAATAATTGCCCCAGCAGTAATAGCGACCCCTAGTAGTTGCCCCAGCACAGATAATGACCCCTAGTGGTTGGCCCAGCAGAAAATGGTGACCCACAATAATTGCCCCAGAAATATTGACCCTCAATAGTTGCCCCAGAAGTAATAGCGACCCTCAATAATTGCCCCAGCAGTAATAGCGACCCCCAATTGTTGCACCAGCAATAGGGATCCCGAATAGTTTCTCCCAGCAATAGTGACCCCCTAATAGTTGCCCCCAGCAATGGTGACCCCTAATAGTTACCCCCAGCAGAAATAGTGACCCCAATAGTTGCCCCAGCAGAAATAGTGACCCCCCAATAAATGTCCCAGCAGTAATAGTGACCCCCAATAGTTGCCACAGCAGAAATAGTGACACCCAATTGTTGCACCAGCAGTAAGTGACCCCCAATAATTGCCCCAATAGTAATAGTAATACAATAATGTAAAGAAGCAAACAGCTTGTGTCAAATAAATTAAGTTCGGTAGTATAAGGACAAAAATGATAGCTGATACAGGTTTTCATTGATACAAGATGGTCTTCAACCACTTCTAAAAGACTTAATTGGTTAATGCCCCCTATGCTAATTATATTATTATGTATTGTACTTACAGTATAGAAGCACTGTATAACGTACAAAATATGCAGATGAAATTTTGAATTCATTATTTTAAGTTATGATGGATAGAAGTAATCAAGGTGGATTGTATAGATAGTTGAATGAAGTGATTTCTTATATCCTTAATTTTGTCAGGCTAAAACTAATAGGAACTGTAATTGACCTGAGCCTATAAAACTTGTTACGTTATGCACAGATGTGTAGATTGTTATCCTGTAAACCAATGGAGCTTTGTAATTAACTGACAATGAGCCATCAATTATTGAATAGTCTTGGGATCTTTAACTCCTAAATGCTTGAGGGATTGGCCACCCTGGGTGTGTGGGAATCGAAGTTAGCAACACCTGTGCAAACACATCTTGATGGACTCTGTCCAGTGGTGGGTATTTATCCAGCTAAACAGATGTAGTTTATGTGTTGTAAGTATATTCATGTGTAATATTAATGTATTCATGTATTTTCCTTGGTAATATCAGCATTTAACCTTTGCCTAAGAAATAGTGTAAAAGTATGCAATATTACCTATTTTATGTACATTTGTTTAATTATGATCCATTTTATATAATTTTGTTCATCTTATTAAATAATTTAAGTAGGCAATACAACTGCGCCTGTGCGACAGGAAGACCTGCCGGAGAATTTGTCATATCCATTGATGACAGAATCATAAGCATAGGGGGACACCCGTATAGGTAAGTATATAACTTCTGTATGGCTCATTTACAAAGAACATTGTATATTACAAAGTGCTTTGTAATGGCCATACAGAAGTGCAGACATGCACTTGTCACGGCCGGACAACCCCTTTAAAATGGAAATAAGGTCAGATCTAAAGCAGTTAATAACCTACCTTGGTCAGGTAAAGCACCGAGGGTAAGAGTGATCAGCAGAGCTAGCAGGTCTGTCCTCATGATGCTCACCATGATTACAACGGTGTATGTAGTCACCTCTCTTTTATGCAGATAATCATGGTGAGATTATGAAATCATGGACTTTTTCCAGTTCTCTGGCACAACAGAACTCTATGTAATATTAAAGCAAACAAAAGACTAGAATTATTTCTTACCGATAATTCCTTTTCCATGAGTCCATCATGACAGCACACATGGAGGTTGCCCTGCTTGTGTTCCTTGGGATAGGAAGGAGAGTTCTTTAAAAGGCCACCTCCCACTAATTAACTCCAGTGACTTCCAAATCATCACAACGGATACGTGGCCCAACAGTTTTATTAACACTGAAAGACATCAAGACACATTATATGTACATGTATTACAAACCATACAAGAGTGGGAAAGTATGTGCTGTCATGATGGACTCATGGAAAAGGAATTATCGGTAAGAAATAATTCTAGTCTTTCTATCACGTCCATCCTGACATCACACATGGAGATATACCAAATCATCAGATGTTTTAGGTGGGGACTACTGCCTGGAGCACTTTCCGCCTGAAGGCCAGATCACTGCTTGAATGAAGGTCTAACCTGTAGTGTTTTGCAAAGGTATTAATACTTGACCAAGTTGCTGCCCTGCAAATTTGATCTACCGAGGCCCCCCTGCATTCAGCCTAAGAGGCGGCGAGAGCCCTGGCAGAGTGGGCCCTTGTCCCCTCCGGAGCTGACAAACCTCTGGTTTTGTAAGTCTCCTGGATTGCTAACCTGATCCATCTGGCTATTGTATCTTTAGAGGCCGCCTGGCCTTTATTGGTACCCTGAAATTGGAGAAAACATTTCTCTGACTTCCGAAAGGACTGAGAAACTTGTAAGTAGGCTTTAACTACTCTACAGACATCCAGACTATGTAGTCGCTGCTCCTTATCATTACTGAAATTTTGACAGAAGGAAGGTAGCACTATCTCCTGACCCATATGGAAAGTGGACATGACTTTCAGTAGAAAATCTAGAGTAGTTCTAAATATTATACTGTCCTCTAAGACCATTAAATAAGGCTCTGTACATGACAATGCCTGTAATTCGCTGACTCTTTTAGCGCAGTAATAGCAATCAAAAAGCGACCTTAATAGATACATTTTTTGATGGAAATTTGCTGAATGGGTTCAAACGGGGAATCACAAAGGCCCTCGAGAACCAAATTAAGATCCAATGTGGGTGTCAACCCCTCACAAAAGGTTTTAACTAGAGATGAGCGAGCACCAAAATGCTCGGGTGCTCGTTACTCAGGACGAAATTTTCGCGATGCTCGAGGGTTCGTTTCGAGTAACGAACTCCATTGAAGTCAATGGGCGACCCGAACATTTTTGTATATCGCCGATGCTCGCTAAGGTTTTCATTTGTGAAAATCGGGGCAATTCAAGAAAGTGATGGGAACGACACAGCAACGGATAGGGCAGGCGAGGGGCTACATGTTGGGCTGCATCTCAAGTTCACAGGTCCCACTATTAAGCCACAATAGCGGCAAGAGTGCCCCCCCCCCCGCACTGTCAGCATAAAGATCGTTCTCCTCTGCCATAGCTGTAACAGCTGTGGCAGAGAAGAACGATGTTAGCCCATTGAATTCAATGGAGCCAGCAATACAGCAGGTTCCACTGAAAGCGATGGGCTGCCGGCGATCGCGGGATGAATGGTCGGGAAGGGCTTAAATATATAAGCCCTTCCCTGCAATTCATCCAGAAATGTGTTACAATAAAAATCATTACTCACTTCTCCTGGCGTTCTGCGGTGCTCCTGCAGGCTGTCGCTCCCTCCTGGTCCCCGACAGAGCATTGCTTTCTCTACGAAGGGCTTGAAATCCCCGCCTCCAGAAACACACGTGCCTTCAGCCAATCACAGCCATTCAATGACATCATTGAAGTGAGTAATGATTTTTATTGTAACACATTTCTGGATGAATTGCAGGGAAGGGTTTATATATTTAAGCCCTTCCCGACAATTCATCCCGCGATCGCCGGCAGCCCATTGCTTTCAATGGAGTCGGCTGTATTGCTGGTTCCATTGAATTCAATGGGCTAACATCGTTCTTCTCTGCCACAGCTGTTACAGCTGTGGCACAGAAGAATGATTTGTCTTCTATATGTTCTCAATGGGGTCGGCGCTGTTGCCGCCGACCTCATTCAGCGCATATAGAGAAGAGAACAGAAATCGCAGATCGCACATAGGTGCGATCTGCGATTTCTATGGCCTAAGAAGGACCGTTGGGGTTCTTGAAGCCTAAAATACTCCTAACGCTCTCCCTATAGCAGCTCCGGCACCAACAGCACTTTCCCTGAACTATGTCTGAATGCATTTATGGCGAGCCGCGGAGGGGCAGATTTTAATACTCAGGTGACACCTAATCTCGCCAGCCACTCACTGCAGGGGGGTGGTATAGGACTTGAACGTCGCAGGGGGAAGTTGTAATGCCTTCCCTGTCTTTCTATTGGCCAGAAAAGCGCGCAAATTTCTCAGGGATGAAAAGGAAAGTAACCTGAACACCGCGTGGTACTCGTTACGAGTAACGAGCATCTCGAACACCCTAATACTCAAACGAGTATCAAGCTCGGACGAGTATGCTCGCTCATCTCTAGTTTTAACCTGTCTGCTCCTTTTAGAAACTTTTTTATCCACCTATTTTCCATTAGCCTGACATCAAACAGTGCACTAAGGGCTGCCGTCTGTATCCGTAACGTTCTAGGGCTGAGACCTTTATCTAGCCCCGCTAATAAAAAATCTAGAATCTTGACATAATCCGCATAATCTATATCCAGAATATCTGGCTTATACCAGGCACAAAATTTTCCCCATACTTTATAATACATTTTTGAAGTAACTACTTTCTGACTCCTGAATAAAGTATGAATCATCTTATCGGAAAGTCCTTGCTTTCTAAGCCTCTGCCTTTCAGCAGCCAGGCCATCAATTTTAACCAGTGATTTTTCTAAAAAACACTGGGCCCTGGGATAACAGATCATCCCTGAGGGGTAGCGCTATCAGGGATTGTATCGAGTTCAGCATCGAAACCATGGTCTTTTTGGCCAGGCGTGGCGATGAAGATTACAGTAATCTGACGGTTCAGAATTTTTTGCAGACACCTAGATATTAGTGGGAGAGGAGGAAACGCATACGCCAGAGACATCTCCCATTCCTGGTTACAGCGCATCTAGTGATAGCGGGTGGTCTGCAGCGTCTAGCGAAAAGTAGTCCCGGCACATGGAATTTTTTCTTGTTGCAAATAAGTCCATTTGAGGTTGACCCCACTGGTCCGTGAGATAGTGGAACACTTCTAAGTTGAGAGCACAATTTCCGGGATCCAACCTCTCTCTGCTCAGGAAATCCGCCTCCCAGACTGCTCTCAACTCTCTAAAATTTGAGAAACGGGTGCTAGTGAACCTTGACCAGGAACCCTGCAAGGCGTCACCTGCTACCTGGGTCCCCCAGCCCGAACTGCTGGTGTCCATAGTCACCGTGACACAAGGAGATAAGGAACACTGAACCCATCTCCTCAGATTTGAGGGTGAGAGCCCCCAGTCTAGGGATTTTTTACCCACTGATGTAATTAAAATTTTGAATCCAGGGAACTCTGGGATCGATCCCATGATGACAAAAGTTTCTCCTGCAGGGGTCTAGAATAAAATTGGGACCACGGTACTGGTGGAGGCAAGTCATCATTAGACCTAGGATGAGCATCACCTCCCTCACTGATACAAATTTTTTTCTTTTTAACCTTCAGAATCCCCCCAATGGTATGGGAGTTTCTAATCTCTGGTAAAAATGACCGACTCATTTCTGAATCCAGAAGGATCCCCAGGAATATCTTTTTAGTCTCCGGAATAAGACTGGATTTCTCCTGATTGACAATCCAGCCCAAATCCGTGAGAAGATTAGTAAAAGATCATCCAAATATGGAATGATCCTGATATTCTTTTCCCGAAGGAAACTAATTGGCTCTATATTACTTTCACGAATACTCTTGGAGCTAAGGAAATGCAGATTGGCAAACAAACGGACTGAAGTTGATAAAAAACACCCTTTATACGAACAGCAAATCTCATAAACTTCTGAGATGCTGCACAGATAGGGATGTGAAAATATGCGTCCCTTAAATCTATCATACACATAACATGAGCGGGACCTATTAAGGGAACCATAAAATGTATCGTTTCCATCTTAAATGTAGGATTATTCACGTACGCATTAAGTGATTTAAAATTTAAAATAACTCTAAAGGAGCCGTTTGGTTTGGGAACTAAAAATAAACGAGAATAATAACCTTGGCTCTCTTCTAGCACAGTGACAGGTACGATAGCTCCTAATTTGATTAAATTAAGGACACCCTCCTTCAATCGCTCTTGGAGGCCGGGAGACTGAACAGGTGTTATGCAAAATTTTTCGGGGTGTTTAGAGGCTAGTTCTATCTTGTAACCTGAGGAGACTACAGTCAATAACCAGAGACTTTCGGAAATCCAATGCCAATTCCGTGAATACAGAAGGAGACTACCCCCCACGGTACCCTCTTTATCTGGGGTCAGGTCTGGAAGAAAAAAAACGTGCTTTTCCCTCTATCCCCTTTTGTCATGTGTGACAGCTGCGGTAGAGAATTGAAGAATTCCTCTGCTGCATCTGTCACAGATGTGGCAGATGTAGCACAGGGAATTATTTTTACTAGCGGGAATGAAGGAAACATCAGATGCATGCGGCGGATGTGTTCTTCATCTCCGCGGGGTACACAGCAGTGGGTAAGTTTATGTTTTATTTTTTTTTTTACACTAAATGTTTTGCTTTTCAGGGAAGGGCTTATATGTAAAGCCCTTCCCTGAAAACAGTGAAGGGGTGCAGGCAGACCATTGTTTTCAATAGAGCCGCCGGCAGCAGCCGTGTTTCCATTGAAAACAATGCATGAATTCAGTATGGTGCACACATGTCCTATCTTTGCAAGCACACAACTGTAAAGCACAGACATGTACACACACCATGGGGAATGCATTTGGGTTAATAGAAGTGTTTTTTTGTGCGTGCGTATGCACACGCAAAATACACGCTCGTCTGAAGCCACCCTTAGGGTGTAAGCATACACTGAGGCTGACTGCACCCAGGCAAACCATTGTCACACATCCTACTGTTAAAATTCTGTAACTATTGTCCACTGTGGATGGGTATGATTTGGGTGTGTACAGACAGCCCCACAGTATCTTTCCCCTCTTAGCCTATTTGATATAAAAACAGCACCAGAACTGACCTCAATACATAAATACAGCACTAGAACCAAGCACATAGCAAATGCAGCCTCAGAACCAAGCTCAGTGCATAAATATGACACCAAAACCAAGCTGTCCAGCGTAATGATGTCATCATCACTAGTCAGAGGTGGAAGTCATAGTGCTGCTCCAAAACTTCCTGTTCAGGACCATGGTAAGGACATCACACCCTGTCCTGAGCAGGAAGTGTAGGAGGAACATGGCATTCGCATTGATTTCAATGGGAATGAATCCGGCACTCCGACTTCCCCCTCTGACCAGTTACGACGATGTCCGACCCACTGTAATGGACAGCAGGCTGGACAATCAGCTGATGAACGGGGTCCCGAGTGGTGAACCCCTATCCATTAACTACTAATGGCCTATCCAGGGTATAGATCAATATTCAAAAACGGACAGAAACCCCTTTGATAAAGTTTTTTAATTTGCAAGTTAAAAAATTTAAACATTTAAATTCCAGCCCTTATCCCAGCTGTTGCATTACAAAGCAAGTTTAAATTGATATTGCCATGTTTGTAAAATCCAACTTATCAAAATATTACATTATTTGTTCCACACAGTGAATGGAAAAAAATGCAATGCCAGAACTGCACTTTTTTGGCTTCCCCAAAAATGTGGTGCCGATAACCATAATTTTTACTGCAATACAAATGAGCTGATCAGCTGACAAACGACTAACTGCTCATTCGGCGGCATATTCACATGGGGCCTGAAGATGGGGCAAATGAAAATTCTTGAGTACGTTTGTACCCGATCATCAGTCCGTGTAAAATGGGCCTAAATCTGGGCTATCCTGAACTGCATCAAATAAATATGAATGTAAAACATCCTAATAGTTAGAATCCAGGAAAATATTAAGCAGCAATCAGGTCTAGCACAGTGAAAGATATTGTCTAGTTCCCTGGTGGTAACCACCGATGCAGACATCTGACTCTGCTGCACTGACAGAGGGCCAGAAGATCAGCTGATCGGTTGAGATCCCTTCCAATCTGCTATTGAAGTTTCCTGAGAGCAGTGGCATAGCAGGGCCAGGTGGTACCCGATGCGGAAATTTTTTTTGTCACCCCTCGCCCCAATTTTGAAATTATTAAAAGAAGGAAAGGCAAGATACTAAGAGTTGCAAGCGTAATTTTCTGGTTAACATTGTGGGCGTAAACACTTAAATCCTTTGTCTGCTAATATTGTTCTCTGAAACTTTTGAAATTGCCTCATCAAAATCAAGGATACAAGACAAATAATGTGTAGCGAGCGCCTCAGGGATCTGATGTCAAAGATATGTACTCCTCAAGATACGATATATGGATGGCGATGAAGAACCGTATCAATTCAGCTGGATCTTCACATGGGTCACTGCAATCCTCTTGATGACAAAAGGAGAGCTGCAGAAACACTGGGGGTTCTTAAACAAGAACTCCCAAAGATAGAAAATAACACAGACTACTATCAGAAAAAACATCCTGCGCTCTATGAGTGTGGGCGAAGAACTGTGTAAAGAGAATCCATATGGTACCAGTAAGTAAATAGTTGTAGGACACTTACTTGAAAGGAGGGGGGTATGATTGACAGAAGCCCTTACCTTGCAGTGTCCGAACGGTTGTAAATCTACGTGGAAAACCAGGATCAAGGTTGAAATAGCTCTTTATTCAGACAACGCGTTTTGGTGCTATCAAACACCTTTCTCAAGCCAGTATTCCGGTATACTTACTATTTACTTACTGATACCATATGGATTCTCTTTATACAATTCTTCACCCACACTCAGAGCACAGGACGTTTTTTCTGATAGTGGTCTGTATTATGAAAATCAATTCCTATTGCTACTTTCTTTTCAATTGACAAGATGGCTAAGCCAGAGAGCTGAGCCTGACACATCGTGGACCTAAGATTGCCCTTGATAATTTTAGTTATGAAAAACTCCTCTCACACGATGCTACTGAAACACATAACGTTAACAAAAATCTTAAGGCTAAAGTCATAGTCCTTCCCCTCCCTGCACAGGTCACAGTGCATGCTGAAATAGTCTCTCATAGAAATGAATAGGTCAGCTTCTGTCCACTGTTTGAAAGGCCTATTGTCAGGACTCAGGGTCCGGGAAACAAAGTCCCTGAAAATACCCGCAACCCCTGTCCCTAACTACTTGCCCCCCTGGGCTAAGCCCCAGGGCGACAACTGGGCGACGGTCCCTACGCTCACTAAGGAAAGGGGACACTGGGACTAACAAACAGACAGACACTGGAACAAACAACAGCAAGGAGAGTCAGACAATCTGGGTAAGCAACGAGAGGGTACGCGGTACAAGAGGGTCAGGCAAAGGCAACGTCAGGTCAAAAGGCAGAGAGTCAATATCAGGAGTCAGAAACACGAAGTACACTGGTGAAGCAGAAAATCCAAACTAACACTGGCACTGGTCTGCCGACACTAGCAGGTTTAAATGCTGTCAGAGCTCCCGCCCCAGCAGCTGATTGGGGCGGGGAGCCTGACAGCAGCTGAGTGCACCCAGCAGCTCTGGGGAACCCGCCCCCAGCCCTGCAGGAGGCAGGAAAGGAGACACATGCCTGGTTACTATGATACAGAGGACGCGACACGGGGCAACACCCACCGCGTCCCTAGCAACCCGGCGGCGAGGAGGAGCTTGGCGGCCAGGGGTGGTGACGAGGATCGGGGCCCCCCTGCGCCGCACAGCAGCCGCATGTGTGACAGGACCGGCGGTGCGGGCACAACGGATCCGCGAACCGCCAGTTCTTACAGTACCCCTTCTTCTACGGGGGGACACTGGACCCCCACGGCCCGGAGCAGGCTTGAGGGGAAAGGCGCTGTGGAACTGTCGAACCACCAGTGGTGCATGTACGTCCCGGGCAGGTATCCATGTACGGTCCTCAGGGCCAAAACCCTTCCAATGTACCAGATATTGTAAAATACCTCTCACACGCCGAGCATCAATCAAACGCTCCACCTCATACTCCAGCTCCCCCTGTACAAGAGTAGGAGAGGGCGGGCTTTGGGCGGGCAGAACTGGGGTTACATATTTCTTCAGCAGCCCCTTGTGTAAGACGTCATGAATCTTCCATGACTGCGGAACAGATAGTCTGTACGCAACAGGATTGACCACCTGGGAGATGGTGAACGGACCAACAAAGCAGGGAGCGAGCTTTAGGGATGGAACCTTGTGTCTCAAATTTTTTGAGGCCAGTAATACCTGCTCCCCAACCACGAACGGTGCAGAGATCGTGTGTCTTTTATTAGCTTGACCAAGAAGTTTATCCTGGGAACCCTGAAGGTTCTTACGAACCTGGGCCCAATCTGTGCACAGTTCATTAATGGCAGAGTCCACAGACGGCGTGTCAGAAACTGAGGGCGCAGAAAAAGAAAATAGAGGATGGAAACCATAATTACAAAAGAACGGCGACACATGGGAAGACGAATTTACATGGTTGTTAATGGCAAACTCGGCGAGAGGTAGAAAGTTAACCCACAGATGTTAATTGTCAGAAATGAACAGTCGCAGGTATTGGATTAATTCTTGATTCATCCTCTTAGTTTGCCCATTCGACTTGGGATGAAAAGCAGACGAAAAGGACAAACCAATATTCAATTTCCTGCAGAAAGCTCGCCAGAAGTGAGCGACAAACTGTACACCTCTATCTGAGACCACGTCCTCAGGAACCCCATGCACCGCAGCACCTCCTTTATAAACATGTCAGATAACAGTTTGGCATTTGGTAACTTGCTCAGAGGAACGAAATGTGCCATTTTGGAGAACTGATCTACAATGACCCAAATGACCGTATTCCCCTGTGACGGCGGCAAATCTGTGATGAAGTCCATGGACAGATGTGTCCAGGGCCTGAACGGAATGGGCAAGGGAAGAAGAGGCCCCTCAGGACGTCTCCTGACACTCTTCCCCCTGGCGCACACCGGACAAGCAGTGACAGAAGCCCGAACATCCCTATATGAGGCCACCAATAAGTTCTGAAAAGTAATTCCTGAGTTTCCCGGATACCGGGGTGACCAGCAAGGACCGAGGCATGCGTCTCTTCTAACACCTTCAACCTTAATGGTAAAGGAACAAAGAGTTTGCCTTCTGGAAGTGCTTCAGGGGCTGATTGCTGCGCAGCCTGAATTAGCGGCGAGAGGTCAGAGGAGACAGCTGCGAGAACCACCCCAGGGGAAAGGATAGTCTCAGGCTCCGACTCAGGAGGTTCTGGAATACCAAAACTCCTAGATAGGGCATCCACCTTAACATTCTTTAAACCGGGTCGGTAAGTAACCAGGAAATTAAAACGAGAAAAGAAAAGAGCCCAACGAGCTTGTCGAGCATTCAACCTTTTAGCAGAATCTAAATATATAATGTTCTTATGGTCTGTGAGTACCATGATCTGATGGCGTGCTCCCTCCAAAAAATGCCTCCACTCCTTGAACGCCCATTTTATAGCAAGTTACTCATGATTGCCTATATCATAATTTTGTTCAGTAGGGGAAAATTTTCTAGAAAAGTAAGCGCACGGTCTAAGATTTGTGAGTGTAGACGACCCCTGAGAAAGTACCGCCCCTACTCCAAACTCAGAGGCATCCACCCCCACCACAAACGGGCAAGACAGGTCAGGTTGGACAAGAACGGGTGCGGAGGAAAAGGCAGCCTTCAGGGTAGCGAAGGCCTCCAGCGCATCTGGAGACCAGGTACTCACATCCCCCCTTCTGGTGAGATCCGTTAAGGGTTTAGCCACCACAGAGAAGTTCTCAATGAACTTCCAATAATAATTAGCGAAGCCCAAGAAGCGCTGGAGGGCCTTTAGAGTGACTGGTTGGGCCCACTCTGTGATGGCTTTCACCTTCCCCGGATCCATCTGGATATCCCATGGAGTAATGATATACCCTAAAAAGGTTATTTTCTGCACCCCAAAAACACATTTTTCAAGCTTAGCAAACAGCTGGTTAGCCCTGAGTCCAGTCAGGACCGTTCGAACATGTACCTGGTGTGTCTCCCAGTCGGAGGAAAAAATCAGAATATCATCTAGATACACTACGACGAACACCCCCATGATGTCCTGAAAAACTGAGTTCATGAAACCTTTAAATATAGCAGGGGCATTACACAACCCAAAGGGCATGACCAGGTACTCAAAGTGACCAAGGGGCGTATTGAACGCTGTCTTCCACTCATCCCCCTCCTGAATACGAATGAGGTTGTAAGCTCCCCTTAGATCGAGTTTAGAGAACCACTGGGCACCGGTGACCTGGTTGAGGAGGTCAGGGATGAGCGGAAGGGCATATTGGCTCCTGACAGTGATTTTGTTTAGCTCCCTGTAATCAGTACAGGGTCTGAGACCCCCATCCTTTTTCTCCACAAAGAAGAAACCAGCCCCTACTGGAGACTCGGAGGGCCGGATGTGCCCCCGGGACAAACTATCCTGGATATACTCCTTCATAGACTTCCTCTCCGGAACCGTAACATTATAGATGTGACCTTTAGGAAGTTTGGCCCCCAGAATCAACTCTATCTTACAATCCATTCTCTATGGGGAGGCAAGGCTTCTGATAGCTGCTTAGAAAAGACGTCTGAAAACTCGGAGAGGTAGTCAGGTAGTTCAACTCCCTCGCAGGTGGAGACATCCACCCCCACTGGGCGCACGTGGCTGTCACAGCGAGAACCCCACTTGACCAGTTCCAACGTGTCCCAGTTAATTACAGGGTTGTGTTCCCTTAGCCAGGGTAGCCCCAGCACAACATCCACAGACTGGTTCTTCATAACCAAAAATGTACAGGACTCCGTATGTAAGGCCCCAATAGTGAACTGTAACTCCAAGGTAACCAGATTTACAAGACCAGCCTGCAAGGGAGTAGGGTCGACACCAGAGACCAAAATAGGGGGGTCTAAACGGAAAAAATACTCAGACAGTTTAGCAACAAAATCGAAATTAACAAAATTAGCAGCAGCTCCAAAATCAAGAAATGCTTGCCCGGCACGGTAGAAAGACTGGAATTCTAAGGTGCAGGGCAAAAACATTTTAGACCTTACAGGGAGTACTTTAGCTCCTAGACAGTCCTCCCGATAACTGCCTAGGAGCTGAAGTTTTCCTGCCGCTGCTTTTTCTCGCAGGTCACAAGGCGATGACCCGGCTCCCCACAGTAGAGACAGAGATTCATCCTGAGAAAATATTCCCAACGTTGCTTCGGGGGTCATGGTTCCCAGCTCCATGGGTTCTGTGGAGGGAGGGGTTAAGGTCGAAACCACCGAAGATGAAGACGTACGGACAGGTCTGGTCCGAGTCGAGCGTCTGGCCCTCAAGCGTCGGTCACCCCGGATGCCAAGGACATGGCTTGCTCCAATGTTCTAGGCTCCGGGTGTGCCACCAAGAGGTCCTTGAGGCCCTCCGACAGACCGGCCAAAAACAGATCCTTTAAGGCAGTGTCATTCCACCCAGACTCCGTGCAGTGTTGGCGAAATTGTGAACAGTAGTCCTCAGCCACCTTCCGCCCCTGTCGCAAGGCCAGGAGTTTAGAGACTGCGAAGGCAGCACGGTCAGTCTAGTGACTGTCGGGTGGGGGAGTAAGCTGGTAAGGAGAAGGCCCAATTTTGGGGTTCTCCCCTCAGGCGAGTTATCACAAAACCCACTTTCTGGTATTCTGCGCCAGAGGTGTGGAGTGGGAGGCCAAAATAAAGCTTGCAGCCTTCTCTGAACACAAAAAACTGACTTCTCTCCCCGGAAAAGAAGTCAGGAGGTGTTGCTCGGGGTTCAGAAACCGTACCAGAAATGGGGGGGGAGCTGCATCATATTAGAAGCCCCTCGCTGCTCCTGATGCTGCAGGCGAGCAGTCAGGTCCTGGACCAGGTCCGTCAGGACCTGTACCTGGTTGGCTAAGGCTGCCACAGCCTCCATAGTGGGGTTCAAGGTTGCTGGTCGGATGTAGGGATTCGACTTCCGTTCGGCCAGTGTTACTGTCAGGACTCGGGGGCTGGGAAACTGAAAGTCCCTGAAAATACCCGCAACCCCTGTCCCTACCTACTTGCCCCCCTGGGCTAAGCCCCAGGGCGACAACTGGGCGACGGTCCCTACACTCACTAAGGAAAGGGGACACTGGGACTAACAAACAGACAGACACTGGAACAAACAACAGCAAGGAGAGTCAGACAATCTGGGTCAGCAACGAGAGGGTATGCGGTACAAGAGGGTCAGGCAAAGGCAATGTCAGGTCAAAAGGCAGAGAGTCAATATCAGGAGTCAGAAACACGAAGTACGCTGGTGAAGCAGAAAATCCAAACTAACACTGGCACTGGTCTGCAGACACTAGCAGGTTTAAATGCTGTCAGAGCTCCCGCCCCAGCAGCTGATCGGGGCGGGGAGCCTGACAGCAGCTGAGTGCTCCCAGCAGCACTGGGGAACCCGCCCCCAGCCCTGCAGGAAGCAGGAAAGGAGACACATGCCTGGTTGCTATGATACCGAGGATGCGACGCGAGGCAACACCCACCGCGTCCCTAGCAACCCGGCGGCGAGGATGAGCTTGGTGGCCAGGGGAGGTAAGGAGGACCGGGGCCCCCCTGCGCTGCACAGCAGCTGCACAGGACCGGCAGTGCGGGCACGACGGTCCCGCAAACCGCCAGTCCTTACACCTATGAGTTCTGCAGTACAGCATCTCTCTAAATGCTGTGAACTGCAGTAAAGACAAGATGGCCGCCCCGTAGTAGTGTACAGACAATAGAATAAAAAGAAAATCAAGAATGAGAAAGTAAAAATAGAAGAAAAAAAGGAAAGAGAAACATGGAATATGTTTCACTATCTGGTTTCCCTTAGTGAAAAAATTACAGCTGATACATTTCCTTTAAAGCTTCCCTGAACTATCAATTTTTGATTGATTCTCCCCCTCCCCCCCAAATAATGGATTTAAAAAATGTCAACATTTTTTAACCGACACAAGAGTTTTTCGCAGGTCTTTTTTGGGTGGTGACTATTTATTTACTTATGTTTAGCATGCATTTTTTACTGGCATCATTCATGGAGAAGTCTAAGCAAAAACATCTAAAAAAAAAGCGAGAAAATAGACAATGACCCAAAAAACGCAAGGGAAAAATGCGCTATTTGTATCATGTTTACTATTTCCCTGCTTACTTGCGATCCTCTGCTGCGGTTGTTACAGCTGCGCCGGGGATTCCCTCCATCCCTGCGGTGATGCGAGGCTGTCTTCACATGAGAACTCCTAGCATCCACTGGTTTCACATGGTGGCGAGATTGGGTTATGATTCACGTATCACGCTCGCCGGTGTGAAGGAGCCCTAACCTGGGTATCTCCGGTATATTATTATGTATGTACAGCTGCTGTATATAGTGATATACCAGGTTACCCCAGCATGGTCTATATCACTATATACAGGAGATGTCTAGCTTATACCAGTAGTACATATATAATTATATACAGGAGATACCCAGGTTACCCCAGCATGCTCTATATCACTATATACAGGAGATGTCTAGCTTATAACAGTAGTACATATATAATTACATACAGGAGATTCACAGGTTACCCCAGCATGGTCTATATCACTATATACATTAGATGTCTAGCTTATACCAGTAGTACATATATAATCATATACAGGAGATACCCAGGTTACCCCAGCATGCTCTATATCACTATATACAGGAGATGTCTAGCTTATACCAGTAGTACATATATAATTATATACAGGAGATACCCAGGTTACCCCAGCATGCTCTATATCACTATATACAGGAGATGTCTAGCTTATACCAGTAGTACATATATATTCATATACAGGAGATACCCAGGTTACCCCAGCATGGTCTATATCACTATATACAGGAGATGTCTAGCTTATACCAGTAGTACATATATATTTACATACAGGAGATACACAGGTTACCCTAGCATGCTCTATATCACTATATACAGGAGATGTCTAGCTTATACCAGTAGTACATACAGTGGGGAAAAAAAGTACTTAGTCAGATACCAATTCTACAAGTTCTCACACTTAAAAAGATAAGAAAGGCCTGTAATTGACATCATAGGTAGACCTCGACTATGAGAGACAACAGGAGAAAACACATCCAGAAAATCACATTGTCTGATTTTTAACGAATTTATTTGCAAATTATGGTGGAAAATAAGAGTATAGATTTTTTTTATGTTTTACCCTTTTTAGGATGGTTTTCAGGGAAGAGCTTATATTTGAAGCCCTTCCCCAAAAATTAATACAGCACTTGCTCGCAGCCCATTGCTTTCAATAAGAGAACATCACGCTCCTCTGTGACAGCTGTGGCATAGCTGTGGCAGAGGATAGCGGGCAGTGATCTTTTTGAGCGTACAAACTCCCATGTGACCAAGCCCTAGCAGCGTTTTTTTCGCCGTGCCCCCTGCTTAGGTCACGCAATTTTTTGAGCCCATAAGTTATGCGCACAAAAAAATTGTGCGACAAAATGCCTATGTGACTGAGCCCTTAAGCGGGGGGACACGTCTGGCACTGCAGGATCTGAGTCCCTGGCTGCATAGTGTGTTACTGATGGTAGCCTTTGTTACGTTGGTCCCAGCTCTCTGCAGGTTATTCACTAGGTTCCCCCGTGTGGTTCTGGGATTTTTGCTCACCATTCTAGTGATCATTTTGACCCCACGGGGTGAGATCTTGCATGGAGCCCCAGATCGAGGGAGATTATCAGTGGTCTTGTATCTCTTCCATTTTCTAATTATTGCTCCCACAGTTGATTTCTTCACATCAAGCCGATTGCCTATTGTAGATTCAGTCTCCCCTGTCTGGTGCAGGGCTACAATTTTGTTTCTGGTGTCCTTCGACAGCTCTTTGGTCTTCACCATACACTAAGCTCTGTGAGGGGCTTCTGGCAGACTGGGCTGTACGGGAAAGCTCCTCTGCGGCAGTCAGTCACACATGGCACTGGGTAGAGGGTTGACAGGGCGGACGGCAGGCACTGGTTCTCCTGCAGCAGCTCCTGTAGCTTCTCCACCCACTGCCACAGCTGACTGGCTGAGCTTGTCACCCCCTCACTGATAGCACCCGGGGTGTCCCGCACCTTCTGCACCCAGGTTGCTACACCACTGCCTGAGAGGACATGAATAGTAAACATGAGGAAAGCACTTTAACCTGTTAATACCGAAGCCTGTTTGTCCTGTAATTACCAACTGAATTTTCCTGTTTTTTTAATCCTCGCTTTCCTAGAGCCATAGCTGTTTAATTTTTCGCTCAACAAATGAGGGCTTGCTTTTTTTGGCAATTCTTTAATTTAAGATTAATTTGTACAATTAGAGGCAAGATTAATTAACGAAACCCACCCCCTCCCATTGCAAACAGCCGGAGGGGAGGAGAGAGGCAGAGAACTGGTGAGGAGGAGGGAAGGGGAAGACAGCTCAGAAGGTAGCATATATCGGCCGGCTGTGAAAACAGTGGCCGATATACCTTCCTTTGAATGAGCCCAGAGGCCGAGTCTGACAAGCCACCATAGATGGCAGACCTGGAGACCATTTTTAAGCCTCTGGGTGCCATAGCAACCCATCACATCAGACATTGGTGACAGAGGGAGTCTCCTCCTTCTATCAGCATTTTACATGCCGTGGTTGCATTGATGATGGCTTGTAAAGAGTTAAGAAGTAGCGGCAGTTTCCCTGGTCCTCGCTGTTGAAGTAGATGCCGGGCCAACTGAAGACAACTGGGCTCCTGCTTCTATCAGCACAGTAAACACTTGCCAGTATTTTGATGCAGTGCCATAAAAAGTCTCATTAGAGTGAAGCCCTCTAACATACACCGTAAAAAGGCATATGAGCGGTCGTATAATGCTACATACATTTGTGATGGTACAGTCTATGATGTCCCATTACAAGACCTCAAAGAGCCTGGAGACTCCTATTCCAGTCCAGTGATTACCCAGTTCACCAGGCTCCAGTCCTGTCCTGGCCATAATAGGGGGCAGAATACTGCTAGTTCCACTAGTTATTTCCTCCCTGCGCTGATTATAGAGATGAGTTCAGGTTGAGGACAGAGAGGACTGTGCCGCTGAAATGTACGCAGAGCAAGGTTTTCAAACTGAAATATTTGCAAAAAGTGAACCTTCAGCTCCCATGCACTTACATTACCACACAATGCTCTTCTACAGCCCAGCAATTGGTGAATGTGCGATTCTACAATCTATCATGTCTTTCAAAATTATCAACTCTGTTACAGGAAAGAAATCGTATCCTTGATCAGTACTTGGAGCCTCGCTGCAACTTTCACCATTGCAGCAAGTATAAGGCCTCCCTCACACAGGTGTTGCGGTTGACTTTCATTTTAATGCCGGCTTCTAGCACTCCTCATCATTGATGAGGAGCACTAAACGCCCAAAAATAGAACAGACACTGCTTGAAAATTGCAACGCTGAAAAGTGCTGCAAATGAGTGGCTGTCTGAGTGGTCCCAGTGAAAACAATGGGAGAGTTGTGCTGCAATTAGTGCGGTGTTAAAAGCGCTGCGCTAATCGCAGTGAAAAGCGCCTGTGTGATGGAAGCCTAACGGGGATGGCACAAACAATGTGCCTGGAAGCAAATCACTGCTGTGCTGCAATGAAGACATCTATTGTACAGCTTCTATAGTACAAGGAGGGTCAATCCAGGCAGCTGGCACATGCCAGAGATGTTTGTCTTGACAAGGTGCACATTTAAATTCTATGTAAGAGCATCTCACCTTGCTGCTGCCAGTTCATGCTCGTATGTGTCCTGTGCATAATGCAGATAAATACTCACATCCTGCCACTTGGTCCGGGTGGTTACACTTGGCTAAAGAATACAAAATTGGAGGAATATGAATGTACTACGAGTGTATATTTTCCCTGCCTTATTAAAAGTATGTATTTCATACAAACAGGTTGTCTCACCTTGCTTCATCCATATATGCTTCACTGCATATTTTGCTTTGATAGAGAAAGGTGAATACTCACGTCCGAAAACGCCACTCGATCAGGTGGTCTAATTTCTAGCAAACATCCGGATAAATGGGAACTCAGACTGCAGTGAATAAAACCTTCTCTTTATTGGAAAATGTGCTTCATAAAATCAGAAACATGAAGGACGCGTTTCCTCTCGGTTTGAACCTTGATCACCTCATAATCGAAGCTGATTACATTTTTCTGAAGCCGACATTGTAGTGGAACAGTTTTCACGAGGGTCTATAAGAGTGTTTTGCAATCCTCAGAGCTCCCCAACAGGTCATGTTTTCAGGATATCCTATAGCAGTGATGGCAAAACTTTTAGAGACCGAGTGCCCAAACTGAAACCCAAAGCCCACTTATTTATTGCAAAGTACCAACATGTCAGGGGGCGGGGCTTATCACAGCGTATGATTTTACCCCCGTCATTCTAAAAAGGACAAGGCTGCTTGAAAATAGACTGTGTGCAGATTTTGACTTGTATTTGAATTCGGAAATACTGCAGAATGTGCTCAGTGGAAATCTCTGTGGAAATTCTGCAGCATTTCCACATCCAAAAAGCAGTCAAAATCTGTGCGCTGTCTATTTTAAAACAGCCCTGCCCATTTTCGCCACATGTAAACATACCCCAGCGGTAATAGTGCCCCCCCCCCCCCCCAGCAGCCCCCAGTGTAAAAGTGATGTGACACAGCAGCCCCCAGTGTAATAGTGACGCAACACAGCAGCCCCCAGTGTAACAGAGAAATCCCACAGTGGCACCCAGGGTAACAGCGAAATCCCACAGCGGCCCCCAGTGTAACAGTGATATCCCAGAGCAGCCCCCAGTGTAATAGTGACATCCCAGAGCAGCCCCCAGTGTAATAGTGACATCCCACAACCCCCTCCACCCCCCTCGTGGTCACACCCCTAGCTCCCGATAGGCTGAATTGGCACATGGAAGGGGGACGCTGCAGGTCCCTATTGCTTTTTACCTGGCCTTTAGGGTCCCGCTTGCATGAGTGCTAGTCAACCGATACCACGCCATTTCTGACACAAGCTGTGCTGCCTATGTGCTCTAATCCAGCTGCACATCATTAGACTTCTTTTGGCCAGTGTCTGTGCTGCTGCCGCCGGTGCTGGCACTCCCAATTTTTGGCGGTCTGTGCAACAGGACCAGGATACTACTGCAATAGAGGCCACCGCCGCACATCTCTGCTGCCCGTACCGCTGCCAATAGGATGGCACTTGAAGAGGCCCCGCCACTGGCGATTATGCTCCCAGGAGGGATTTTCAATAGGGGCCACAGGCAGCAATGCCATCTGTGGCGACCCGGCTGCTGCCGCTCCCAGGATGTAACATAAATAGAGGCTGCCGTCTCTGCCACCCGTGCCGGTGCCACTGGTGAGGTTCGTCCTCTCCTCCAGGAGTGTGCCCGTAGGGAGGGCTGTCCCTGTCTCCTCTGGCACGCATGCCATAGGTTCGCCACAACTGTCCTATAGTAAGAGCACCTATGGCAATTTCTGAAGCACTGATAATGATTACATCACATGTGCAATACTGAGGAAATCCAGAGAACCTGTTGGAGTGCCTTGTGGACTGGAGTTGGGAAACACTGGACTATAATATGGAAAATGTAACTGCAAAATGTATAATGTAAGGACTTTGGACGTGGAACAACCGTATCAACCTACCAGGTAAGTGATGATCCAGTCCAGCACGGTTGACAGCTATCGCCAGCGTGGAAAGTAAGATACCAGATGTACAAACCCAGTATGCAAATGGGGACTAGGGAAGGTATCTTGCCCTGAACTAATAACCAGGAGGGGAGACCCCTACCTACAAGCGGAGCACTCGTCCCAATAAGGACGACCCCATGGTCTTCCTCAAGGCACTGAATTTTAACCTGGTAGGACAGAGAACCTATAAAATAAATGTCAGAACAATACCGGGACGTATTGGAACAAAGGAGGTACAAACTGATAGGGATAAACAGAGAGGCATACTCACAGACAGCTGGATACACAAACGGAGAACACAGAACACCAGCAGGTACCAAGGAAGCAAGGTAACTGCAAAAGCAGTGGCTGAACATGAAGCAAAGGAAACTAAAGTCACATCAACCCTGCAGCAAGATCTGAAAGGCCCAGAGCAGCTATATAGAGCAGTGATTAGAAAAGGTGCATCAGCTGAGCACCACGCAGGTCAAGCTTGGTGAAAATCCGAGCACCTCGCATCAAATAACTTAGGGATCAAGGGCAAAGGGTACTTATTCTTAATCATGATCACGTTCAGACCACTATAGTCGATACAGGGCAGTAGCAATCCATCCTTTTTACAAAGAAAAAGCCTTCTACAGCACGAGACGAGGACTTACGGATAAACCCTCTGGTTGTCTTTAAAATATTTGGCCGTGGCCTGGGTCTCGGGCAGAGAAAGAGGGTATACTCTACCTTGAGGAGGTATGGAACCAGTCACGAAATCAATTGGACAATCGCAGGGATGATGCGGTGGCAAATATTCAGCCTCCTTGTCAAAGACTATGATAAGGTTAGATGGTAAGGTGAAACTGTGAACAGGACACACAGGATGCAAGCACTTGGTATAGCAGGTGGTACCCCAGGAACAGGAATCCGCTAACGGTCCACCAAAGCTTGTTGGAGGAAATTGCCAGCAGAGACGGAATCCAGGAAAGCTGCCACTGACACCTGGGCACTGGAAAGAACCATGGTTACAGGTAAGTTCAGCCTGGGAGAGGAGCAATACAAACCTAGGGTAGTCTCTGCAACTGACCCTAGGTGGAGAGGTTTCCCGGTTTGGGGGGACAAGCATGAACAAGGTGACCTGGAGAACCGCAATACATGCAAAGGCTCTTAGTACATCTGTATGCGTGCTCCTCCTCGGATAGTCTAAAGGCCCATTTACACAACCAGATAATTACTCAAAGATCCCTCAAAGGACAGTTTGAGTAACAGCTTTGAGCAATTATTTTGCATAAAAAATAATTGGTACTTAAGTAGCTACTCAGCTACTTAAATATCAATTAAGTGTGCAAATGAAGCCTTCACTGAATGCAGTTAATAGCCTGAGGCTATTATCTGAGCTCAGATCCTTTGCTCTCCATGGGGAAACATTGCTATCAGCACTCCCCCGTGGAGAACTAATGATAAAAGTGAGAGATGTTTTTTAGGTGAGCTTGATTTTAATGATCAGCTAAAAGGGCCTGAAATGCGGGTGCCCCGCGCCTATTTACATGCGCCGATTATTGTTAAAACGATCGCTGATTTGCGAATTTTTAGCGATAGTCGTCCAGTGTAAATGGACCTTAAGCTGATCCACCTGCATGGGCTCAGGATCGCTAGACTGAGTAACGGTTGGCGGGGTAACAACTGTTCTCTGGAACCAAGGCACCAGAGAAATTGATCCCTTTTCTTGCATAACCTCCTTAAACCTGTCTTGGATCCTTAGATCAATCCTTATAGCCAGAGAAATCAGTGCGTCCAAAGAGGTAGGGACCTTATGACCTGTCAACTCATGTGTGATGCGACCTGCTGGTCCCTACCAAAATGCTGCTACCAGAGCTTCGTTGATCCACCCCAGCTCTGAGGCCAATGTTTGGAGACTTAAAGGGGTTGTCCCACGCCGAAACGTTTCTTTTTTTTTTCAATAGCCCCCCCGTTCGACGCGAGACAAACCCGATGCAGGGGTTTAAAAAAAAAAAGCATAGTACTTACCCGAATCCCCGTGCTCCGGTGACTTCTTACTTACCTTGTGAAGATGGCCGCCGGGATCTTCATCCTCGGTGGACCGCAGGTCTTCTGTGCGGTCCATTGCCGGTTCCAGCCTCCTGATTGGCTGGAATCGGCACACGTGACGGGGCGGAGCTACGAGGAGCCGCTCTCCAGCACGAGCGCCCCATTCAGAAGGGAGAAGACCGGACTGCGCAAGCGCGTCTAATCGGGCGATTAGATGCTGAAAATTAGATGGCACCATGGAGACGGGGACGCCAGCAACGGAACAGATAAGTGAATAACTTCTGTATGGCTCATAATTAATGCACAATGTACATTACAAAGTGCATTAATATGGCCATACAGAAGTGTATACCCCCACTTGCTTTCGCGGGACAAGCCCTTTAACAGGGCAGATGCAGCTAAAGATGAACGATCGGGCTCGCCAAACACCTTCCGAAAAGGCTCAATGAACAGACTGAGGTTTTTAATCGGTGGATCACTGCATTCCCAGAGAGGAGTAATCCACGCTAAAGCCTGGCCAGAAAGGTGAGACATTATAAATGTAATTTTGGTATGATCTGATGGGAAAAAAGTGGCAAAAGCTTAAAGTGTAAAGTACATTGGTTAATAAAACCGCAACATTGTCTGGGATCTCCATCATAATGAGATGTTGCCACCAGGCGAGGGCTGGAGCCAGAAACAGAGGCTGCCAGTCGGCATGGTGCAGCAGTTACCGCAACAGCGAAAGCCTGCAGTACTGCTACAGCAGGAAAAATATTACCAAGATGGGTACTCACATTGTGAAGATACAACAGGACTTGCTCTTGCCTCTCAAGTTGAAACATCATCTCCTGGAATCATTCAGGAAGACCTCAGGGGTTGAAGTCAGTGGGATGCATGGCTGGAGTGTACTGTAAGGACTATAGACATTGAACCACTGTGTCAACCTCCCGCGTCAGTGATGATCCAGTCCAACACAGTTGACAGCCAACCCCAACGTGGAAGGTAAGATACCCGATGTACAAACGCCATATGCAGATGGAAACTAGGGAAGGTATCTTACCCTGAACTAATAACCAGGAAGGGAGACCCCTTCCTATAAGTGGAGCACTCGTCCCACACAGTCTACCTCTAGGCACTGACTGGCAGGACAGAGAACCTATAAAATAAATGACAGAACAACACCGGGATGTACAGGAACAAAGGAGATACAAAATGACAGGGATGAACAGAGTGACAGACAGCTGGATACACAAACGGAGAAAACAGAACACGAGCATGTAGCAAGGAAACAAGGTAACTGCAAAAGCAGCAGCTGAACATGAAGTGAAGAAAACTAAAGATCTAAAAGGCCTAGAGCCACAAACAGGAGTCCGGCTTGCATGAGATAATTATTCCTGCTTTATTTACATAAACATGTGCTTTTTACAGACAATAGAGTACGCGTTTCCGTTTCAATAGAACCTTGCTCACCTCTATGCAACAAACATTCTAACAATCTTTAAAAAACCTAGTTTTTTTAAAAAAAACTATGCGCAGAAGGCCGGCGGCGGGTCCGGGAGGACCAGATCTCTAGGGGACACCGCCGACAAGCCAGGTGGGAATTTTCAGCTGCCCTGATGAATCTGATCCATCAGGGCAGCTGAATTACTACTTTTTTACACACTTTTATTTACTTTTTTGCGATCGGCGCTATCCATTGGATAGCGCCGATCACAATGCTGGGGGGGGCTGCCTGCATCCTGGGATGACAGCTCCATGCTGTCGGCTACCTGCGGGCACCAACAGCATGGAGCTGTCACGTCCTCAGGCAAGTGGGCATTAATCCAAAGAGGACGCATAAAACTATGTCCTCTAGGATTAAAGCCCACTTTCTGAGGACGTAGTTTCCCGATGGGGCAGTTGTTAAGGGGTTAATTAAAGGGGTTGTCCCGCGCCGAAACAGGTTTTTTTTTTTTTTTTTCGGCGCGAGACAACCCCGATGCAGGGGTTAAAAAAACAAACCGCTCAGCGCTTACCTGAATCCCGGCGGTCCGGCGTCTTCATACTTACCTGCTGAAGATGGCCGCCGGGGTCTGCTCCCTCCGTGGACCGCAGCTCTTCTGTGCGGTCCATTGCCGATTCCAGCCTCCTGATTGGCTGGAATCGGCACGTGACGGGGCGGAGCTACACAGAGCCGGCATTCTGCACGAGCGGCTCCATTGAAGAGAGCAGAAGACCCGGACTGCGCAAGCGCGGCTAATTTGGCCATCGGAGGGCGAAAATTAGTCGGCTCCATGGGAACGAGGACGCTAGCAACGGAGCAGGTAAGTGAAAAATATCTTATAACTTCTGTATGGCTCATAATTAATGCACAATGTACATTACAAAGTGCATTAACATGGCCATACAGAAGTGTATAGACCCACTTGCTGCCGCGGGACAACCCCTTTGAGTAATTATGAACTAGGTTTTAAAAAGATTGTTAGAATGTTTGTTGCATGGAGGTGAGCAAGGTTCTATAAGAACCGAAACGCGTACTCTATTGTCTGTAAAGAGCACATGTTTACATAAATAAAGCAGGAATAATTATCTCACGCAAGCCGGACTCCTGTTTGTGGAATTCATAAGTATTTTGAGAGTTTGAGTAGTTTGGATGGGTTAAGACGGAATCCTAGCTCCCAGCTTGCTATGGGGCATTTATATAGTAACATAGTATGTTAGGCCAAATGAAGACAATATACTCATCTAGTTCAGCCTGATTCAACTCCTTGTTGATCCAGAGGAAGGCAAAACACCCCAAGAGGCAGAAGCCAATTAGCCCCTTCAGGGAAAAAATTCCTTCCCGACTCCCTAATGGCAGTCACACTAATCCCTGGATAAACCTCTAATAGTTTTCACCTGTCTGTAAGACCCGGATCAACAACCAGTTGGTCACCTAAAATTTATATCCTGTAATATCTTTCCGCTCTAGAAAGACATCTAGTCCCTTCTTAAACTCCTTTATGGATTTTGCCATCACCATGTCCTCAGGCAGAGAGTTCCACAGTCTTACTGCTCTTACAGTAGAGAACTGTTTTCTGTGTTGGTGATGAAACCTGCTTTCTTTTAGACATAGAGGATGCCCTCTTGTTACGCAGTCCTGGGTATAAACAGATCATGGGAGAGATCCTTGTATTGTCCGCTAATGTATTTATACATAGTAATTTGATCCCCTGTTACCCGTCTTTTTTTCCAGGGTAAATAATCCCAATTTTGATAGCCTCTCTGGGTATTCCTGTCCCTTCATTCCAAGTATTAAATTAGTTGCCCTTCCTTGAATCCCCTCAAGCACTGCAACATAGCTCTTCTCCCCAAAGACACAAAGAACATGCATAACATTTGATGCAATAAATGACATAAAAGAAATGTACTGTATGGTAGACAACCTGTAAGATAGGGAGTTTGAAGTAAGGCAGACATCACAGCATTATATTACTCTACATTCCTGTCAAAGTATAGCATGTATGTCCTGAAAGAAACATGCAGGAGCAACAACAGATTGATTCTTGCTAACCTGTTGTGAGGGACTAGCGTTTAGGATTGGTAGCAACCTGGGCATAAGCAGTCAGAGACAGTGACACTTGCGATAAAGTCTTTAGTCCAGGCTTTGCCTGGGTTTATTGCAGCAGAAACACAAATAAAACACAGGCCTTAACATCAGGCAGACACAAAGTAAATCCTGCTCGTCTGAGCACTTACTATACAGGTAGCGTCCCTGTCTACACAGTGGTAACAAAATGGCTCCTGCACACAGCCAGCCAGGCCTCTCAGACCTGCAGAGGTCTCAGCTCTCTCAGCCCACACGCTGGGCTAGCCGGGCTCCCTGCTCCACAGAGCCCTCTCTCTGGCTCTCAGCCAGATGTTCTCTCTGGCTCTCAGCCAGACGCTCCCTCTGGCTCTCAGCCAGACGCTCCCTCTGGCTCTCAGCCAGACGCTCTCTCTGGCTCTCAGCCAGACGCTCTTCCTAGGCCCTGTCGGCCCAGGCTTTATATGGCCTGGTACCAGCCCCACCTGGTACGTGGGAGTGACCATCACACCCTTCACTTTGGTCACTCCAGAAAAAGCCGGCCCGGATTATGTGGCTTGGAGCCACTTACATACTACACCGTGTCAGTAACTTAATGCTACTGACACCATACTGCCGGCTTCCTCCACCGAGCCCAGGCTGCTCGGTGGCATGTACCTAGCCAAGTGCTCCCCAAAGCCTCATAGGAGAGCATCCTAGGCGACACATATATGCCCTCCAGCACTTTGCCGGTCACCTTCTCACATACCCTCCCCTCTGTTCGAGCCTGTGGGGTCGGACACCTTTAGCCGCCATACAATGCGTCCTTGACAAGGCATCGGCATTGTCCTGTTGTTTTCCTGTCCTGCGTTTTATGACACCAGTACGCTTTGGTATATCGGAGAACACAGCTGAATTACGTCGTATAAATTCCCTCGACTCTTGTTGTTGGGATTTGGACAGAGACCCTGATACACACACCTCTGGGACCGCCCCAAGGGGGGTGCTCACTGCAGTCAGGGCTTCTCTGTCCTTCCATGGCTTAATTAGGTTTACATGGTACAACTGTTCTGGTTTCCGCCTACCTGGCTGGTATACCTTATAATTTACCTCTCCGACCTTCTCAAGTATTTCATAGGGCCCTTGCCATTTTGCTAGGAATTTACTTTCTAGTGTGGGCACCAACACTAGTACCCGATCCCCAGGGTTGAAGGTTCTCACCTTGGCGGACCTGTTATATACCCGGCTTTGGGCTTCTTGAGCCTGCTGTAAATGTTCTCTAACAATGGGCATGACCGCCGCAATTCGATCTTGCATCAGGGAGATGTGTTCAATAACACTCCTGTAGGGGGTGGACTCGTGCTCCCAGGTCTCCTTAGCTACATCAAGGAGCCCTCTGGGATGTCTACCATAAACTAATTCAAAGGGAGAGAACCCAGTGGAGGATTGTGGGACTTCACGGATTGAGAACATTAAATATGGCAGCAGATAGTCCCAGTCCTTCCCATCCTTATTGACTACCCTTTTTAGCATGCTTTTTAGGGTCTTATTAAATCTCTCAACCAGACCATCCGTCTGTGGGTGGTACACAGACATCCGTAAGTGCTTAATATTCAGCAGCTTACACAATTCCTTCATGACCTTTGACATAAAGGGGGTTCCTTGGTCCGTCAGGATCTCTTTTGGTATGCTCGTGCGGGAGAACATGTGAAGTAGTTCCTTTGCGATACCCTTGGATGACGTATTGCATAAAGGAATGGCTTCGGGGTAACGGGTGGCAAAGTCTACAACCACTAATATATGTTGGTGACCCCGGGCAGACTTTACCAAGGGCCCAACTAGGTCCATAGCGATCTGCTCAAACAGCACCTCTATGATGGGCAAGGGCACTAAGGGGCTCCGGTAATGGGGCATAGGAGCTGTTATTTGACACTCCGGGCACGACTCACAGTAACGTTTTACATCACCATGTACCCCCGGCCAGAAAAACCGCTGAAGGATGCGTTCCTTAGTCTTTTCGTTCCCGAGATGACCTCCCAGCACATGCTTGTGCGCCAGGTCTAAGACCATCCTACGATAGGACTGAGGTACCACCAGCTGTTCCACAACCTCCCCACGGACCTTGTCAACCTGGTACAACAATTCTTGGTTGACTGCAAGGTGTGGAAACACAGTATCAGCCCCTGGGAATTGAGGCTCCCCATTTAGCACTTTAACATTTTCCCTAGCTTTTACTAAGGTGGGGTCTCGGAGCTGCTCAGTTCTGAAATTGGCACGTGAGACCTCTAAGTCAGGCATAGCAACTACTTCATCCTGTACCTCCGTCTCACCCGCCAATACTGTTAAGGGAAAGTTATCCCCATTCTCTTGGGTCACCCCTAGTGCTGGAACCGTACCCTCAGGGTCAAACGGTTCTGGACACACATCATACACTTTTGCATTATCCTGAACCTTATTTGCAGATGACCCTCGGTGTCGCCACAAGTCCCAAAATAGGGGAAAGTCTCTTCCGAGGATCACGGTGTGCATTAGGGATTTCAAGATGCCCACCTCATGGGTGGCAAGTCCACACGGAGTATCAAGTCTTACAAGGGCAATAGGGTACTCCTTGGTGTCCCCATGCACACAAACAACCCCCATGCGACGGCTGGTGAAGGTTGTGGGATCGACCAGGCTGGAGTGCACCAGCGTAACCAGTAGAGCTGACACCGCAAAGTCATTCACCTTTAGGTGACATAATGGTCGATCAGTCTCTGACACAGTCTCTGCAGAACACACTGGCCGTGCGAACATCGACCTCCGCTGGGCGGAGTCACAGTCCATTGGTTCCACGGTAAGTGGACAGTTGGCAGCAATATGCCCGGGCTTATGACAGCGCCAACACCGTATGGGGGCCCGGTCTCCTTGGGGTTCTACCCGGGACCCGAATGTCCATTTGGGGCTCCTCCTCTGCCCCAAACGATCCCCCTCTGAGCCGCCTCCCTTTGGGACACTTTTGACACCCCTTGCATACGGAACAGTCTTACCAGGGGCTCCAGCCGACTTGCTGTTCCTGGGGTTGGAACGTCCAGGAGGCACGGCTCGCAGTAAGTCCTCCTTGGCTTCATACCTCTCGACGAGGCTCCTGAGTTGAGCATTAGTCTCGGCCTGAGCTCTCATGGCCTCCTCGTGGACCTTTAGCTGGGTCGCCGTCGCTTGTTGCTGCTGGGCCAAGCTAGCTGTTGCTGCACGTTCATTTGTACCAGCTGCTTTATCAGTTCCTCCATCTTGGCAGTATCTGATGGCTGTGCCATTGCAGCTTTCACCCCGGGCATGGGGGTTACAGCACTCTCCAGTCAATCTCTCTTGGGCGGTTGCCCTTAGCAACGGTTCTCCAGCTGCTGCAACAGAATGTCCATTAACTGGTGTATGTCTCTTTAAGACCGCTGCCCGCATCCAAACACCATATGTGAGAGACTAGCGTTTAGGATCGGTAGCAACCTGGGCATAAGCAGTCAGAAACAGTGATACTTGCGATAAAGTCTTTAGTCCAGGCTTTGCCTGGGTTTATTGCAGCAGAAACACAAATAAAACACACGCCTTAACATCAGGCAGACACAAAGTACATCCTGCTCGTCTGAGCACTTACTATACAGGTAGCGTCCCTGTCTACACAGTGGTAACAAAATGGCTCCTGCACACAGCCAGCCAGGCCTCTCAGACCTGCAGAGGTCTCAGCTCTCTCAGGCCACACGCTGGGCTAGCCGGGCTCCCTGCTCCAGAGCCCTTTCTCTGGCTCTCAGCCAGACACTCTCTCTGGCTCTCAGCCAGACGCTCCCTCTGGCTCTCAGCCAGACGCTCTCTCTGGCTCTCAGCCAGACGCTCCCTCTGGCTCTCAGCCAGACGCTCCCTCTGGCTCTCAGCCAGACGCTCCCTCTGGCTCTCAGCCAGACGCTCCCTCTGGCTCTCAGCCAGACGCTCTCTCTGGCTCTCAGCCAGACGCTCTTCCTAGGCCCTGTAGGCCCAGGCTTTATATGGCCTGGTACCAGCCCCACCTGGTACGTGGGAGTGACCATCCCACCCTTCACTTTGGTCACTCCAGAAAAAGCCGGCCCGGATTATGTGGCTTGGAGCCACTTACATACTACACCGTGTCAGTAACTTAATGCTACCGACACCATACTGCCGGCTTCCTCCACCGAGCCCAGGCTGCTCGGTGGCACGTACCTGGCCAAGTGCTCCCCAAAGCCTCATAGGAGAGCATCCTAGGCGACACATATATGTCCTCCAGCACTTTGCCGGTCACCTTCTCACACTGTTGACAGCGCAACAGCCACTAGCATGTGGGAGAGTCCATGGGAAGCATAATAAGTCCACAGGGAGGTGGTATGGTGCACTAATACAAGCATCTCTGGAAAGAGGGTAGAAGAAAAGTGAGCAACAAAAACAACAAAACTGGTATCAAACTTCAAGTAGTCTCTTGAGGCACATATCTTATACGTTGCAAAACTGTTGAACTTGTAGGACACTGAGTAGTCTCTCAGGGCAATGAGCTTAGTTGCAGCAAATGTTGCAATAAGTATATACAGGTACGTCTGAATCCATAGAATTGATAAAAAGAACAAAATGTCATGGATATGTACAAAGTTTAACCCTTTGCAATCCAATTTTGGATTCAGGGTTTTCCTAGGGGGCTTTCTCTTTCTGCCATTATACAATGGTGCCATCTGCTGCCTATAGCCAATACTGCGGTATGTGACATGCTGGAGAGACCCCCGACAACAGAGTGGCCAGTAATCTACAGTAAGAATACCCTGCCGGACGTCTTCCGACATCGGATCTGTACAGCCCTCAATCAGAATGTCTTTAGACGTCAGACAGTGGATTGGAAAGGGTTAATCCAGGAATCTGGACGGTAGTTGTCCATGTGTGGACATGGTGGATCTTCTGAGGTCCGTTGGTCATGCTGTCAATCTTCTTCGTCTGGTGGTTGGTGATAATGTTGGAGAAGCTGGTGTGTACTTCGATGAATTAGATGAACTTAAAGAATCTGATGCAGAGGATGAAACTGAAGGACATGGTGATGTTTCCACGGAATTGGGTGATGGAGCTTGGTACACGAGGTGGGAGAAAGGATTCAAATACCACAGCACTTGATTCTCTAGGTTGAAAGGAGATGGATATTCTTGGGTAGACTGGGGAGTAGGTTGGATGGCTTTCTCTTCTTCTGTGTTGGAATCTTGAGGTGGAACAGGTTGGGCTAGGCAAATCTGATTTTTTAGGGGTTAAAAGAGCTGTAATTCTGGTTGTTTCTTTCAGAGCATTTAATTGAGTGGCTAGTGTAAGCAACTACTCTCTCCTTGCCTTCTTGCCAACATAGCACTGCGCCTAGGCCCTTAAAGATAGCATCAGTGTAGAGGTTAAATGGGAGCGTATAATCAGGATAGGGTAGAATGGGTGGAGTGGTCAGCTTCTCCTTTAAGGACAGGAAGGCCTGCTTTTGTTCTTCTTCCCAGTTAATGGCAATGGGTCTCTTAAATGTTTCTTTCGGGTAACCGCGCAACACTTCATGCAATGGGGCTGCTATCGGCGCAAATTTAGGAATGAAATGCCTGTAGTACCCCACGAACCTAAGAAAACTCCTGATGTCTTTCAAGCTCTTAGGGATAGGCCTATTTTCCACAGCGCTCTCTTTTTTTGGATCTGGGTATACCCCCTCGGCACTAACAATGTGCCCTAGATAGCGAACTTTGGTTTGCAGTAAATGGCACTTAGAGGGTTTTATTTTTAGGCCATGGTCAATGAGGGTTTGAAATACTTCCTTGAGATGCAGGACATGCTCTTCATAATTCTTAGACTAGATGATTACATCATCCAAATTTAGTAGGACAGGCTGAAAGTTTTTATGTCCTAAACACCTCTCCATGAGCCTTTGAAAAGTGACTGGGGCATTGCAGAGGCCAAAGGGCATGCAATTGAATTTGAACAGCCCCATAGGAGTAGTGAAGGCAGTCTTTTCCCTATCTGCCTCACTCATGGGCACTTGCCAATATCCACTGGTCAGATCCAAAGTTGAAAAATTTGCAGCGGACCCAAAACTGTTAGCGACTCCTCAATGTGCGGGCGAGGATAGGCATCCTTGTGGGTAACACTATTAAGCTTTCTGTAGTCTACACAGAAACATATGCCTCCTTCCTTCTTCTTCACAAGTACTACAGGAGCAGCCCAGGGGCTATAGCTCTCACGGGTGACATGATTGTCCTTCATCTCTTGAATCATGTTTTTGACTTGTTGGTAGAATGAAGGTGGGATAGGTCTATACCGCTCTTTAATTGGTGCATGACCATTAGGCATCTTCCTTTGCTAGCACCCCATTCTTAATTCCCTGCACCTATTCCAGAGATGTCTGGGCATCTCCAATCTGTAGCTCAGAAAGCCAAGGGGAATACCAAGGGAAACCTGTCTGTACGGACTGTGATTCTTGTAACACACTGTCAGTCTCACTCTCAAACACATCAGTAGGTTCCAGTATGGACACTTGTGCAAGGATATTCCCAATGTTAATGAGGTGGACTAGCACCTTCCCTTTGGTCACAGTAGCCAGGCTCCGTGCAGCCAGTAAATATGGGCGACTATCTATCAGGATGGGCTCTACTATACCCTAATAAGGACGGCCACATAAGCCTGGACGTGTCTGGCAACAAAATACAAACTCAGACTCTGGCGGGACTATAACCGGTCGGACGCCTTTCACACGGGCTCTTTCCACATGGCCCTGCGGATTGGCAAACTGCTGCTGAGTTGATAGGGTTTTTATAGTGGTTTTCAGCACAGCTCGCTGGGCCTGGGATGCTGCGGGCATATTATTCTGCATCTTTTCCAACATCTCTGCATAGTAGTTTTTAAGGATGTTCATGCCCAGTGTGATGATTGGTGCATTTCTGTCGGGCACATCTACTACTAGTATTCCTTGCTGGCAGTGCTCCGCCTTCCAAGCTATAATGGTCAGTTCCCCGTACCCCACTATCGGTACAGGTAGACCATTGCTCACCACAACATTGATTAACTGTTTGGGCTGACAGCTGAGAACATCAGGGGACCAATATTTCTCAAAGTCACTCTGGCGGAATATGGTGACTTGTGACCTTGTATCAATGAGTGCAGGCAGGGGCATACCGTCTACATATAATATCACTTCTGGACAGGGGCCTACATACTTAGAAATGCCCTTTGGAATGTGTGGACCTATTGTCTGTCCTCTCGGGGTGCGGTTCTTCTGCTCAGGGGTTGCCCATTTAAATGGTAGCAACTATTTATTTCATGTTCACTTAGATGGTAGTGTTCACGGAATAACCGGCGCTTGGGTGGTCGCGACCGCGGCCTGAAGCATGGCTTCTCTAGTTCAATAACTTTCTGAAACAGAGCGGCAATGCTGGGGGTTAGCTCAGTCAACTGTTTCTGCATCTCAAGCAGTGGAGCAGACATAAGACTGCTAGATTGCTTCACCTGTCTGTATATGTCACTCTTGTGGGGGCAGTGCAAGCTCTCATCTCTCATCACATTTATCCCTGTCCGCCTCATAGGTCTAGGGCTCCGTACCCAGAATAGTAATGGCCAGTTCTTTGAACTGAAGAAATGTGCTATCGGGGTGCTGCACCGACAGCATCTTCAACTGGCTCCTGAGAGTCTCTGTTAATGAGCCCTTAATAAACTGTTTCCTAAGAGCCTGGTTTGCACCGGAAGCTTCCTTAGAGTCGGCCCTTACTACAGCCTTCATGTTCTCCTGTAGGGAAAGTGCGTACTCTCTCAGAGTCTCTCCTATCTTTTTCTTCTTATTTAGGAACGATTTCTTTACTTCTGACATGGTATGCGTATCAAAGATAGTCTGCAGTCTGTCCGAAACATCTTCTATGGACTTTTTGTGTTTGCGCAGCCATGTTTTGACCTCCATAGCAGTGGGGCCCTCTAACTGACCCATAAGAATTTCTATCTTCTGTTCTGTTGCCATTTCATACAAGCAGAACACTGCACCTACCTTCTCCCTGAATTCGCTAAGAGTATGGCACACGCCACTGCATTTAGGTAGCCATGGTGTTCCTAGGCAATAGAGCGTAGTTAGCAGCGCAAAGCTAGCGGTGTAGTAGCTAATGGGGATGATTCTGCAGGGGCAATGACTGGTGCATCAGCATTCGTTGGCGCAACAACATCTGCAGGGTCATCAGCAGTTGGCTGGTTGCCATCAGGGTTATCTCCAATGACTGAGATTTTGAATTTAAGGCACAGAAGGTACTATCCTGTTCCTGGGACGAAAAGTTTGGGGGCTATAACACCCCAATACACTTACTGTGCTTATGGCCGGAGGCCTAGTCCTTGTCACGGTGATGCCACACTCTAATTGGACTCCCCAGATGATCTGCCGCAGACATAATGAAGACGAGCCCAGCAAATTAGTAATCCGGGAGCAAGCAGATTTACTAATTGAAGTAATTTGCAATGAACACAGTGTATTGTAGTACTTGGTGAAATACAGTTGTAATAATGACGCTTTAACTTCAACGTTCTCTCTATAATGTTTGGATAAACGACTTGGACAATTTCCCCATAAATAGATTTGACTAAAGAACTGATTTAGATAAACTGAGGGAAAACTGAAGCGGAAGGATACATGGCTAGAAGACTGATCACGGTTTGACTTTACCGGAAATTTACGACTCACTATTTTTTGTAGAAGTTGATCTCAGAGAGATGCTTCTCTTCCTCTGCTGTGGGATGCCCAGGGGACAGATAAAGACCCCATCCCACCTGGCAACCAAACGTGCTGAGCTCCTCCCTCTCACTGTCTGATGTCGCCTTTCTTTCTGACTCTGACGACGACTCCCTAACTGCTCTGTCTTCCCCTATTTATCACCTCTCTCCTTTCTTCCCGCACTTTTTCAACTCCTCCTCCTGCATAGGGACTAATAGAGCTACCCTTGGGCTCTGCACCAGTAAGATTAAACCTGATTGTCAGCCAATTAGGAACCAGCCGACATCAGATATGGGCTAATTGCTAGAGCAGAAAGGGGAGACACAAGGTCTCTCCCACAGATGGCACCTTCTGTATCCAATGATGGCATACAGACAGGTAAGACAGGACGTGTACTGTGTGTGTTTTTGTAGTGCCTGCTGGGAGAGTACACTCCCGGTGTTTGTTTACAGGTTGCAGGCTGATGAAACATCACCAGCTGCTGCAGCCAATGACAGAGCTCTGCGATTAATTGTGGAGCTCTGTCATTGGCTGCATTATCTGCGAAATCTTGTGAATAGGCTGAGAAACCTGTAAACGTGATATTCTTTGCTGAAAAAATAAAGAAGTTGGATTGATATAGTTCCAGTGTGCTGATCCTACCTGCTATTGAACATATCTTGTTTTATGGCAGGAGGCGGTGGATTTTATGTAAGAAAAACACTTTTAGCCACCCTGGAGCAGCAGATGTGGCAAACTGTCTCCACACCTCATACCCAATTGTAGGGACCTCCAATGTAGGGGACGTCCGGGGGGGGGGGGGGAGGAATATTTTAATAATAGGGTTAAATATAACTTTTGCAGTGGACTCACTTCTCATGGTGCAGAACAGCAGGGCTGGGGAACTACAGATACATTAATGCCCTTTAGCCTACAAGCATTAGTTTTTATTTCTTCATGGAAAAATAGCCCAAAACGGAATTGTTGCCTTAGTTGACCCAAACTTCCTCCCTGGCGGCTTCTATAGATATGTTCAGTTGCTCGGTTTAAAGGGGTTGTCTCGTGGCAAACATCTAAATTTTACATTAGCCCATTCCCCCTGTCACCCCCCTGGCATAAAACAGCATTTTAAAGCGGTTTTTAAACTGCTTGCTACTCACCGATGTGATGAAAGATGAACTTATAAAACTCTTCTCCCAAGATGGCCGCCGGTCCTTTCTCAGGGATGCACTGCGGTTTTCTACGATGGTGCACCGCGGGTCTTCTCCCATGGTGCACCATGGGCTCTGTGTGTTCCATTGCCGATTCCAGCTTCCTGATTGGCTGGAATCGGCTCACGTGACGGGGCGGAGCTACACGATGACGTGTAGAAGGGGGCGGAGCCAGAATGCCGCTCGTGCCCGGACCGACCAGAAGGAGAAGACCCTTCTGCGCAAGCGCGTCTAAAAAAACAAGAAGACCCCGAAATTAGACGGAGCCATGGAGACGGGGACGCCAGCAACGGAGCAGGTAAGTGAATAACTTCTGTATGGCTCATATTTAATGCACGATGTATATTACAAAGTGCATTAATATGGCCATACAGAAGTGTATAACCCCACTTGCTTTCGTGAGACAACCCGTTTAAAGTTATTTGACAATAAGTGCATAAGAACATTAAACAATGATTTGTTTGTTAGAACGTTCCTTTGTTAAGTGTCTGAAATAAAAATAAACAACAGAATCATGAATTAAGAAGGGCTGGCGCACACAATGTGCCTGGAAGCAAATCACTGTTCACATTGAACCACAACAGACAATGGACACGCCAGACAAACAGACACTACCAGCTTTCCTACATATTTTTCTCTTGGCAGCCAAACAGGCATCACTTAAACACTGGTTAGAACGAACAATAAGAGATGTAATGGGGGTGGAAACACAGCTTATACATGTAATGATGCTAGAAAGCATAGATTCTGAGATTTCGGCTATAGTTGCTCCCTTCAAATACACAAAATGGTACCTAATAGAGGAATTGAAAGAAACATTCGAAAGACTAGCAGGGTGAGAGAAAAGCAACTGTTCCCAAAGAGAACTGACACATCTGCAAGAAAATCGAAAGGATCTGACAAAAACCACGACATGACGGAGGCAAATTGATGTAAAAGGTAATCCCCGCACCAACCCACTTTTTCCCCATTCAACTATGCTTCCCCCCAATAAAGGAAAAAAGGGTAATCTAAATATTTGCCAAAGGAGAAAGAGAAAAATATCTCAGCGCTCAGGAATAGGGGTACCAGTTAGTGAAAATATAACAACTGGTGTAATAATGGACTTACTTCACGGAGGCGTCCATGCTCAGACGCCTCCAATCCCAGTAGGTGTATAAAACAAAATCCTGCGGCAAAGGCAATCGGTTCCACGTGTTTATTTACGATAGTAGACGCGTTTCGGCCAATAAAATCATCTGGTCTTCATCAAGTACAAAGTAAAATATGAAAGACATACAATATTTATAACAATAAAATAAGTAGGTAATTACCTCCTCATGTGATGTGTGAAATGGTGTCCCGTTTTGCAGGTGGTCGCATTAATCACGTCAGAGCGCCGCGAGATGACGCGGCGATTCCTCTTCATGCCCCATTTGTAAATGGCCGAGACCGGATCCGCCGCGTGATGACGCGGCGGCGTGTAGCTGTATTAATAAAAGTAGAAAGGTCCCCATGGGGTCATGTGTGGACGTAGTAACGTAATCACTTTAGATAACGCGATCATGTGACATGGTCACGTGAAGGACGTGGTAACGTGATGACGTAGTGCTAGTAATCACTGTGGGCACGTAGCGTAATGACGCTGTTTGGGTTCACAGGGAGCACTGTGAGGAAATCACATGGTATAGCGTCACCTGAGGTGGGCGTGGAAAGCGTCGCGTAGCAACGCGACAAACTTTCAATGAACAGGTAAGCATTCATATGGAAAAATAGCTTATATGGGCACATATGTGGCATCCGATTAGAGAGCCGTTGTATAACTACACAACAGGCTCTTAATATATATGGATGTCTTTGTACGGAGAAGTGTCTCATGTGTGTGACATCGAACATGAGGGTGTGAGTTGCGTTGCACAACAACGCAGTTGGTTCTCTACGTATAAATTCACATTATATAGATAGGTGCCCAGCGCAAACCCTTAATAATATGTCACTTAATGGTCCATTTGTACATCTTATAGATAATAAAAAGAGTAGTTATATTAAAATGATAAACCATCATAATGCAGAAACCTTAATGCAGAGGCAACATACATTGTCATGATAATATAATCAAATTTTCTCTAATATTTCGTTTAACCCATAAGGGGTTAAAGTATTAAAATGAAATATGTGGAACATTTCTTTTGCTTTTAATGTTGAAAAATTGCCAGCAGAGATTTGTTCTATAGGGGTAATTTTTAGTAAGGATGGGTTAGAATTGTGGTGGGTAAAAAAGTGTTTAGACACACTATGTTTTAAAAATGTATTCCTGATGTTGAACCTATGTTGATTAGCTCGGGTCCATAAAGAATTAACAGAACGTCCTATGTATCTAAAAGGGCAAGGACATTCAATGAGGTAGATAATATATTCAGATCCACAATCCAGATGTTGTTTGATTGGGAAAGGGATGCTACCATTGATACATTCAACCTCTTTTCTTTTGTGGCAGATAATCGGGCAGCATTTGCAATTGTGTTTGCCACATTTATAAGTGCCTGGAGGTGTTAAAGAGCGAGTTTGTGAAATTGTTCTGGTGGAATTAAACTGTTTCGGACGAGAGGGGGCTAAAATATTGCATAGAGTACGGCTCTTTCTAAATAATATTTGGGGTTGGGAGGATAATTCTGATGATAATAGAGGGTCTGATTTAAGAATGGGCCAATGTTGTTTAATGATAACCTTTAATTCTTTATGAAGAGAGTTATAACGAGTGATGAAGTTGCAGTTATATTTAAGTGATGAAGTATTATCTTTAGGGTTACATACTGCAGGGCTGGATGGATTAATGCCTCTGTCTCCTTGCTGAGCCCTATATCTAGAGTTGGAAATCAAGGTCTCTGGATAGTGTTTATCCCTAAATCTTTGTGAAAGGATATCTGATTGTTTATTGAATTCATCCAGTGTGGAGCAGTTCCGTCTGATCCTTTTGAATTGACCATATGGAACATTTAGTTTCCACTGTTTGGCGTGGTTGCTATGAAAATCAAGAAAGGAATTGGCATCGACTGTTTTGAAATGAGTTTTGGTTTGAATGGTATTTTCCTCGATATATAAATCAAGGTCTAGAAAAGAAATTTGGGTTTGGCTATAGGAGCCCGTGAATTCAAGGTTCCAAGAATTACGGTTAAGTTGATGGATGAAATTAATGACTTCTTCAATGGTTCCATCCCAAATGAGGATGATGTCGTCAATATACCTTTTATAGAATTGAATATGGGGATCCGATAATTGGTCTTCGAAGGCCCCCATGTATAAGTTAGCGTAACATGGGGCACATTTGGTCCCCATCGCGGTTCCTCTTGTTTGTATGTAGAATTGGCCATTGAACTTGAAGTAGTTGTTATATAAAATAAACTGGATACTATCTAAAATAAATTCCTTTTGTCGAGTGGGAATTAAATTGTCTTTCTCCTGAAAAAATTTAACCGCCTGGAGACCTTGAGTGTGGGGTATGTTAGAGTATAACGCACTAACATCTAGGGTAACCAAAATGTATGAATTTTTCCATGTGATGTTCTCTAACAATTGTAAAACATGTGTTGTATCTTTGAGATAGGCTGGCAATTGTATTACCAGCCTTTGCAGTTGTTTATCGATGTAATGTGACAGGTTACTCGTAAGGGAGTTGATCCTAGCTATAATAGGTCTGCCTGGTGGTTGAGTTGTGGACTTGTGTATTTTCGGTAAAAAATAAAAATAAGCTGTTTCTGGATGTTTAGGGAGCAAATATGATTTTTCATTTTTAGAAATAACTTTGTCCTCATAGGCTTTATTAATTAATAGAGATAATTTATTTTGTAATTCAATGGAGGGATCATATCGTATAGTTTTATAGTTCTCATTATCACTAAGGATCCGAGTGGCCTCTTCAAGGTAATAAGATTTATCCATGAGAAACCCCCCCCCCCCCCCCCTTTGTCGGCTTGTTTAATAACTAAGTCTTTTTCACTTGCCAATTTACTCATCAGTTTAAACTGTATAGAGGTCAAATTACTTTTCTTCCTAACAACATTGGTACCTAAATTATCAATCAGTTGTTTAAAATTTGTTAATACCTCATCATAAAACAACGTAATATTAGGCCCTTTAGATTCAATCGGATAGAATTTGCTATATGGTTTTAAATCCGTATATAGTGGTGGGATCTCCATTGAATTGTCTAAATTGGTCACTTGTGGAAAAATGTCTCTTTAAGGTAAGCTACCGTACAAACGAATTCAAGTCTACAAAAAGTTCGAAATAGACAGGACTATTAGATGGACTATAAGACAGACCCTTAGAAAGAATATCAAGTTCACCTCGTGTGAGTATGTGTTTGGAGAGATTAAAAACTCCCATTTTTAATGCTTGGTCGTCGGAGACTGTAGTTTCTGTATCGTTTTTATTGTTGTTTGTTTGGAGTTTTTCCCTACTTTTTTGGAGCTATCATGATGTTTCCTTCAGTTGGTTTCTCTAAATTCTCTATTGTATTAAGTTCTTGTGTGCCTAGACATCTAACCAGATCTGTAGGGTTCCCTGAAATGTTAGCTAAAGCAGGGTGTGTATTAGACAACATCTGGTTAGAGGTGTCCAATATTTGAGAAGTTGGAGGGTTATCAGAACTAGTTAGATTTAATTGGACGTCTGAAGTTGGACGGGTCTCACTTTGAGCATTATTAACTGTATCTGGAGGTGTACTAACCTCTCTTTGTGTATTGTTTACCGAATCCACTGTTGTGGAAATGTGTGGAGAAGGGTTGTTGTTTCTCCTATTCTGTTGTCTTTTAAATTTATTTATCTGTACTCTACCTGTCATCCGTGCTTGATGAAAGGTCTTGTACAGATATCGGTTATTAGATCGATCCCTATAGTGAGGGGTATCATACATATTATAAGTATTGTGTCGACTATAAGGTGAACGATTATATATGGGTAACTGTCTCCAGTCTATTGACATAAGTGGGGGTGGTAGATCCTGATATTGAAAAGGAGAGTGTGTAGCGTAACCATTTCTTGAAGAATTATATCTGTTATTCCACATGGGGTCTCGATGGTAATGGTTCTGTTTATACCTGTTCAAATGAGAGTTATGTTCATGATAAAAATGAGTATTGAATGATCTATACTTGTTCCTCCTCTTTGGAGGGAAGGGGTGATGGTTATTTTTTAGAGATGAGCGAACGTACTCGTCCGAGCTTGATATTCGTGCGAATATTAGGGTGTTCGGGATGCTCGTTACTCTTAACGAGCACCACGCGGTGTTCGGGTTACTTTCACTTTCCTCTGTGAGACGTTAGTGCGCTTTTCTGGCCAATTGAAAGACAGGGAAGGCATTACAACTTCCCCCTGCAAAGTTTAAGCCCTATACCACCCCCCTGCTGTGAGTGGCTGGGGAGATAAGGTGTCACCCGAGTATTGAAATCTGCCCTTCCCACGGCTCGCTACGGATGTATTCTGACATTAGTTCAGGGAAAGTGGTATCGTGTTGGAGCTGCTATAGGGAGAGTGTTAGGTGTATTGTAGGCTTCAAGAACCCCAATGGTCCTTCTAAAGGCCATAAATCGTCTCTATATGCACTCAGTGGGGCCGGTGCAGATCGTCTGAAGAAGTAAGTAATGCTTTTTATTCTTTGATCCACTGTATTGCCGGCGTATAAGGTGACAGTTGGGGGGTCGTCTTATACGCCCCGTCGCCTTATACGCCGGTATATATTTTTAGTGTATCACATTTCTGGATGAATTGCAGGGAAGGGGTTATATATTTAACCCCTTCCCGACCATTCATCCTGCGATCGCCGGCAGCCCATTGCATTCAGTGGAACCTGCTGTATTGCTGGCTCCATTGAATTCAATGGGCTAACATCGTTCTTCTCTGCTACAGCTGTTACAGCTGTGCCAGAGGAGAACGATCTTTACGCTGACAGTGCGGGGGGGGCCCACTCTTGCCGCTATTGTGGCTTAATAGTGGGACCTGTGAACTTGAGATGCAGCCCAACATGTAGCCCCTCGCCTGCCCTATCCGTTGCTGTGTCGTTCCCATCACTTTCTTGAATTGCCCAGATTTTCACACATGAAAACCTTAGCGAGCATCGGCGAAATACAAAAATGCTCGAGTCGCCCATTGACTTCAATGGGGTTCGTTACTCGAAACGAACCCTCGAGCATTGCGAAAATTTCGTGCCGAGTAACGAGCACCCGAGCATTTTGGCGTTCGCTCATCTCTAGTTATTATCCTTCTTTTGATTATCTGGTAGTGTTTGATCAATAATAGGTTTATCAGGGGTATTGTTGTCAAGAGTATTATTGTCAACAATATTATCTTTCTTGTTCCCTTTATATTCCCACACAAAATATTTTTTCTCATTTTTATCCTTCAGATGTCTATGTAATTTTTTAATTTTGTGATTAGATAGAGTTTTGAATGAGTTATCAATAATTTCAACAATCCTTTCTATAAGGTCATTGTTGCCTTTTTGTCCCAAAAAAAAGGATTTTCTGTATTATTAGATCACTCAAACTTTGGCGTTTATCAATACGTTTACCTAAAAAGAGGTCAGAGAATGTACCCAACATTATGTTCCATTCACCTGTGTATTTTGGGTCATCGGAGAAGGCTGATTTAATTGGAATGCGTAAACCTCTAGGGGCAATTGTGTTTAATCTATATACAGAAAGCATGAGCCAATCGAGGGCATGACGCCAAAGTTTTTCAATAAGGGTCTTCAAGTGGGGCGTGGCTTAGAGAGAGACCGAGACGGCCGTGTTTCACTAACCTCCGTCCAACAGCATCGCTCAGCGACCTTACAAGCACACCGGAGGGCTCATCTTACCGCTGATCGGGAAGCAGAAGTGCCAGGGTACATGGCAGCAGCTAGGAGAAGAGTCTCCAAAGCCCAGCCGACGCGGCTGGAGGAGTTTTTTGGACCGCGCGCTCCGCTCCCTGTAATGGCGACGGAGGAAGAAGCCACGCTGACGGCAGACACCCCGGTAAGAGGACTCCCCGACCACAACGTTTCTTACCCCACATATGAGACTGACACCGCTAACGTCAGGGAACAGCCAGGGGAACTGAAGCAGGGTGAGAGCCATAATAAGGGAGACCACAAAGCTAAAATGAACCCTCCCAGCGGGCGCAGCACAAAAAACAAAATGGCGCCGGCTCCCCTGCAGGGAGCGCAGCCTCCCTCTGCTTCCAGCAGTCCGGCCAAACAACGCCAAAAAATGTCAGGAGACAGAGAAGAGGAGAAAGTAGAGGAGACTTCCCCTATGGAGGCACCAGATGGGGAAATTAACAACTTAGCGGCCACAGAAAAACCCGCATCTGAACTGTACATAAAAGAGGCCATCTTAGCCTTAAGGCACACGATCCAAACGGACCTAAAAAATCTTACTCAGCATGTGGACTCCTCGGTAGCAGAAGTAAACAATAGAATTAATAACACAGAGCATAAAGTGGAGGAAATGGTAAAATCCCATAATGCTCTTATTGATGCCCATTACGATCTAGAAGGCCTGGTTACTAAATTGCAAAACAAAATAAGCGACATTGAGGACAGAAACAGGCGCAACAATGTAAAAATAAGAGGTGTGCCTGAAAAAATTGCGAACCCCGAGTTGTCGGAGTATGTGATGCGTTTGACTCAAAAGATTCTACCAAATATCCCCGAGCAGGAGCTCAAAATTGACAGGGCACATAGACTTCCTTTGCCCAAATTCCTGAGCGACAACAACCCGAGGGACATTATTGTGCGCTTTCATTATTTCAGCACAAAGGAGGCTCTCATGCAAACTGTAAGAAAGATGGGGGATCTTCCGAGTCCATATACAGGCATCCGTTTATTTATTGATTTATCCCAAGCTACGTTGGAGGCGAGACGTAGTTTCTCGGAAGTGACCTTTGCCCTAAGAGAAGCCAAGATTCAATACAGGTGGGGGTTCCCCACCAAGATAATCGTAACAAGGGAGAATTTCTCGCATGTGTTTTTTGATCCTACCGCCGCCAAATCCACCCTGAAGGTGTGGGGCATAAAGGTAAAGGAGCCTTCACTCCCCCGCCCGGATCGAGAAGTCGGAAGAAATCAAAGAAAGGGGGCTCGCAACACCTGAACGCCGCCCTCACGCCACACTAGGGAACTGTTGATCCCAAGTATTCCTACCAAGGAGAGTCACAAGGTCCATTGAGTCCAATGGTACTATGTTCTACGGTTTGAGTGATGTTATTGTCTTTAGTTCTCACTCTTACGCGAACTGTCGTCCCCCGCAACAAAACCGCAAGTTTCGGCTTGCCCAGACATACTTTATTGTACTCTTTTGTTTGTTTGCATCTTAACCAATTTCCCCCCAATTGTATGCTTTGTCTGCTTTTTTCTCTACTTAACCAGACCGTATTTTCCCAGTTTTGTTTGTAATATTTTGTCAGGCATCACCTATTACGCTGGCTCTCCTGCTCCTAGCTTCTTATTGCTTTACAAGGACAAATGGCGTTGAAGCTGCTGTCCCTGAACGCCAACGGCCTAAACTCGCCGAACAAAAGAAGGGCTGTTTGGAAGGAGGCTCTGCACCACAACGCCGATCTGGTCTGTATACAAGAATCACACCTACTAGAGACAGACGGTAGGCGTATGTCACACAAAAGATTCCCCCTTGTGGTTCATGCATTCGCTCCTAAGAAACATGCAGGGGTTATGGTTGCGGTCAGAGACTCCATTACATTTAAAATAGACACCCAAGTGTGCGACCCTAAGGGTCGATTTATAATTTTGGTGGGCGATTTGAGGGGTTCACAGGTCACACTCGTTAACACATATGTACCTAATACTAAACAAGTCCACTTCTTGAACAATCTCATGAGAAAAGTTCGCAAAGTTGCCAAGGGCCCGCTGATTCTTTGCGGGGACTTTAATCTGGTACCTGAAAGCAGATTGGACTCCACTCAAAGACACGCAAAGAAAGACTCTCCCTTGGGTCGTTGGATGCATGAGATGGCATTGTACGACACATTTCGCTGCTTAAATGCAGCGGCAAAAGAATTTACTTTTTACTCGTCCCGTCACAGGACATTCTCGCGCATAGACCTATGTCTCGTAGATAAGCAATTAATCGCTTCAGTAGCAGATGCTTCCATAGGCACGGCAACGTGGTCTGACCACGCTCCAATAACGGTGTCAATTCATCTAGGTACCCCTAATCAAGGGAACAAAATATGGAAAAACAACGTCTACCTCATGAAAATTCCCGAATACAAAAAAGAAATTAAAAAAAGCTTAGAGGAATTTTTTGCTATAAATGCCACTATAGACATAAATCCACACACTCTCTGGAACTCCCACAAGGCGTATATAAGAGGAGTTTTTATAAAATTGGGTGCAAGATATAAGAGAATGAAACGCGACAAAATTGAGTCGCTGGTAACAAATATTCACGTTCTAGAGAGGGAACTTCAAACGTCTCCCTCGACACTTTCTCATAACAAACTCCTTAAGGCCAGGTTAGAACTTCGAAGTACTTTACAGGGGGACTTCGAAAAAGAAATTACCATAAACAAAGCTAACATCTACTCCCACTTAAATAAACCAACAAGACTAATGGCCACTATGACCAAAAAAAAGACCATTAAATCCAAGATCCCGTTTGTATGGAACTCAAAGAGGAAGGATTTCAAGATTACACACCCAAAAAAGATAGCCGACAGATTTAGCTCATTCTATAACGACCTGTACAATCTGAAAGATGACAACTCCATAAAACAACCACATAGTGAGGTGATAGAGAACTTTCTAAATAAAATCAATCTACCCAAAATCTCCACATCACAGATGTCTGAATTAGATAAAGAGATATCCCAGAAAGAAGTCCTAGAAACCATTACATTAATGAAAAACCAAAAAGCTCCCGGCCCAGACGGCTTCTCAGCCGAGTACTTCAAACTATTCCGAGGCCTATTGGCCCCACATTTAACACAACATTTCAATTTAGCTATGTGCAGAGGGGAGTTTCCAGAGGAGAACCTTCAAGCAATTATAGTAGTATTACCTAAACCCGGGAAGCCTCCAGATGACCCATCCAATTTCAGGCCTATATCCTTATTAAACGTGGATGCAAAAATATATTCCAAGATCCTGGCGGGGAGACTTTTGGAGGTACTCCCGGGGATCATTCACCCCGACCAAGTCGGGTTTGTGAGGGGTAGACAGGCATCTGATGGCACTCGCAGAATTATCAATCTCCTGCACTCCGTGAGGACTTCCCATCTCCCAATGATCATGCTCGCACTTGACGCCGAAAAGGCTTTTGATCGTGTTCATTGGGAGTACTCTTTCCGCACTTTGGGAAGATTTGGCTTGGGCGAAGGAGTTCAGCGGGCTATTCGTGCCCTGTATTCCACACCCTCTGCCAGGGTACTGGTTGACGGGACTTTATCCGGATCGTTCAAGATAACCAACGGCACGAGGCAGGGCTGCCCGCTGTCTCCCATACTTTACGTTCTCTCGATTGAACCGCTGGCAGAGGCCATCAGATCATCTCTGGACATTAGGGGGATACCGTTGAATCTCCGCCAGCATAAAATTGGGTTGTTCGCGGATGATGTTATCCTCACCCTGACGAACCCGCTCAGCTCCTTGAGAGCGGTTCAACACACCCTGCACGTCTTTGGAGTAGTTTCACAATATAAACTAAATATTGACAAATCCCTAATTATGGGAGTAAATGTCTCAAGGGACTTAAAAATTGCCATAAAGAAGGAATTCTCCTTTGAATGGAGGGAAAAAGAGCTTCCATACTTGGGAATATGTCTGTCCCCCGACACAAAAGACTTAGAAAAAATTAATTTCCCCCCATTACTGTCATCCATACAGGGGGACCTGGACCGCTTGTCCAGGCTAGGCCTGTCATGGTACGGCAGAGTTATGACTTTTAAAATGAAGATACTTCCTAAAATTTTGTATTTTTTTCGGGTTCTACCGATTATCATCTCGTCATACACACTATCTAAATTACAGAGGCAGATATCCAATTTCATATGGGAGGACAAGAGACCTCGACTGGCGCTACCTATATTGGCTACGCATCGTGAAAAGGGGGGGGCGGGTATACCAGATGTGGTGAGCTATTATAAGGCTTCTCTCCTGAATCAGACTAGAGGGTGGCTCTCCCAGAGAGATTCAACGGGCTGGGCCGGTATGGAGTGCCATTTCGCAAAACTTACCTCCTGTGGGCCAATGCTCTGGGCAGCCTCTCTGGAGGGTATGACGTGCCTCTCAGACAATCCAACATGCCTAAAAGAGAATGCAAATTGCCTCTCTCCTACTACACGAGCTACGCTCAAGGTCTGGAGGGAACTAACGGTAAAACTAGCCTCCCACGACAAACTAGCAGTCCCGCAGATACCTCTTGAAACAGTGTGCCTATTTCTTCCAGATTTAGAAGTAAGAGATTGGAGAGATAAAGGCATAACACTAATTTCGGACATGGTGGTAAAAGTAGAGGTAAAGCCTTTCGGGCTATTGGCCGCCCAATACAACCTACCCCCACAGGACATATATAAATACACGAGAATAGCTCACTTTCTACATAAATCACAATTACATACAACTAAGATCCCACTGGGAATTCTAAAGAAAATAGCGTCAGGCTCCAATCTGGGTAAATCAGAGACAAGACCCTTTTACGACATATTTACAGGCAACAACACCCTAACAAAGAGAATTCACATGCTTAATTGGGAGAGGGAACTGAGGACAACCATCCCAATAGATAAATGGAGCTCCGCTTTTAGGCTAGCTGGGAAGGCTGCCAAGGGGATGAGAATTCTAGAAGTACAAATGAAGACTAATATGCGATGGTACTACTCCCCAGCTCTAATTGGCAGTAGATTCCACAGAGGAGATGGGACTTGTTGGAGAGAATGTGGAAGCAGGGGTAGTCTTTCTCATATCTTCTGGTCTTGCCCAAGGCTGCAGGTCTATTGGAAAGGGGTGCTGGATCTTCTGGATAAGAGCCTGCAGTCGAAAAACTGCTGGAGGGCGGAACAGACTCTGTTGCTGGTCGGTTTGGAGGATTTTCCGCATCCTTCTAGAAAGTTAATAGGCCACGCCCTAATGACGGCTAAAGCTATTATAGCAAAACACTGGAAAAGAGCTGACCCTCCCAATATACAAGAATTTGCTACCAGAATGTCTGAGCAGAGGGTATATGAGAGATGGCTGGCGTTCAGGGAAAATAGTATAATGAAGCATGAGGAGATGTGGAGCGCGTGGAGGGAGCCTATATAACATGGTAGAGCGTTTCGTTGCAGATGCCTTTACTTATTTTGTTGTTTCTCTTTATGTTGATGTATGTTGTTGCAAGTTACGATAGGTAACTTCTTGATTTTCTTTAACCACTTCTATTCAAAAATGTTGTCTGAAATCATACAGCTCATCAAGGTGCACGTACATAGTGATTTAGAAGTAGAATTGAACCATTCACTGTAGATGCATTTATTTACCTTTAAAAAATTTCTGAGGATGTTACTAGATTACTATGCCAGAAGAGACCAATGTTGTGTGTTTGGATGTAATGTAATCAATATGATTTCTCTTCGCTTTCATTTCATGTAAGATTCATACTCCTCAATAAAAATTTAATATATAAAAAAAAAAATAAATAAGGGTCTTCAAGTTGTTTTTGATTTTGTTTTGATCTAACACAATATCATTAAATTCATCAAATGATAGTTTATTAATAGTATCGTGATCCCAATTTTTCTCAAATTTGTAAATGAGAACAGTTTGGTTGCATCGGGGTCATCCAATTTAATATCCAATGCAGATTGAATGGAAAGAGAAAATGTTCCTGGTAAAGATAACCATTTTTCTTCTATAGCCGTCAGCAGGGTGCGCTCAACCTGTAAAATGGAGGTACCGGAGTTCTCCATAGGAGTCCGTCAAAGGATGCAATATTGTTAAATAGGTAGCGCTCACTGTTCAGATGACCATAGGTGATGTTGCATCAAAGGAGTGATGCGATAATGAAAAGGGATGTAGATCCTGAAGTTATTTCTAAAAATGAAAAATCATATTTGCTCCCTAAACATCCAGAAACAGCTTATTTTTATTTTTTACCGAAAATACACAAGTCCACAACTCAACCACCAGGCAGACCTATTATAGCTAGGATCAACTCCCTTACGAGTAACCTGTCACATTACATCGATAAACAACTGCAAAGGCTGGTAATACAATTGCCAGCCTATCTCAAAGATACAACACATGTTTTACAATTGTTAGAGAACATCACATGGAAAAATTCATACATTTTGGTTACCCTAGATGTTAGTGCGTTATACTCTAACATACCCCACACTCAAGGTCTCCAGGCGGTTAAATTTTTTCAGGAGAAAGACAATTTAATTCCCACTCGACAAAAGGAATTTATTTTAGATAGTATCCAGTTTATTTTATATAACAACTACTTCAAGTTCAATGGCCAATTCTACATACAAACAAGAGGAACCGCGATGGGGACCAAATGTGCCCCATGTTACGCTAACTTATACATGGGGGCCTTCGAAGACCAATTATCGGATCCCCATATTCAATTCTATAAAAGGTATATTGACGACATCATCCTCATTTGGGATGGAACCATTGAAGAAGTCATTAATTTCATCCATCAACTTAACCGTAATTCTTGGAACCTTGAATTCACAGGCTCCTATAGCCAAACCCAAATTTCTTTTCTAGACCTTGATTTATATATCGAGGAAAATACCATTCAAACCAAAACTCATTTCAAAACAGTCGATGCCAATTCCTTTCTTGATTTTCATAGCAACCACGCCAAACAGTGGAAACTAAATGTTCCATATGGTCAATTCAAAAGGACCAGACGGAACTGCTCCACACTGGATGAATTCAATAAACAATCAGATATCCTTCACAAAGATTTAGGGATAAACACTATCCAGAGACCTTGATTTCCAACTCTAGATATAGGGCCCAGCAAGGAGACAGGGGCATTAATCCATCCAGCCCCACAGTATGTAACCCTAAAGATAATACTTCATCACTTAAATATAACTGCAACTTCATCACTCGTTATAACTCTCTTCATAAAGAATTAAAGGTTATCATTAAACAACATTGGCCCATTCTTAAATCAGACCCTCTATTATCATCAGAATTATCCTCCCAACTCCAAATATTATTTAGAAAGAGCCGTACTCTAGGCAATATTTTAGCCCCCTCTTGTCCGAAACAGTTCAATTCCACCAGAACAATTTCACAAACTCGCTCTTTAACACCTCCAGGCACTTATAAATGTGGCAAACACAATTGCAAATGCTGCCCGATTATCTGCCACAAAAGAAAAGAGGTTGAATCTATCAATGGTAGCATCCCTTTCCCAATCAAACAACATCTGGATTGTGGATCTAAATATATTATCTACCTCATTGAATGTCCTTGCCCTTTTAGATACATAGGACGTACTGTTAATTCTTTACGGACCCGAGCCAATCAACATAGGTTCAACATCAGGAATAAATTTTTAAAACATAGTGTGTCTAAACACTTTTTTACCCACCACAATTCTAACCCATCCTTACTAAAAATTACCCCTATAGAACAAATCTCTGCTGGCAATTTTTCAACATTAAAAGCAAAAGAAATGTTCCACATATTTTTTTTTATTCACTGTAGGGTTCGAGAAAAAACTAAAATATAACTTTTAATAACTATTATATTAAAAGGGAACTTGAAACACAAGTTTCCGAAGGACACACAAAGAACATAAACAGATTGCTTCTCCAGTAGGTAGTCCCAACCGAGCTAGTGTAATGAGGGATACCGTATTTCCTGAAGAGCAAAAAAGCTCATATTTAGTAAAAGACCATACTACGGCTTTGACGAAAGTCCGAGGCTACCCTGTGATGGATATAGTGTAACCACAGCCGTTTAATGAGAGGGTCAACCCGACTCATATATTTAAAGTTTAGTCAGAAGTTTCCTTGGTCTACTAGTGGAAAATTTCCTTGATCACGAGTGTGCCTGGGATGTAAAAAGTTTCACTTCACTAGCACATTTTCTTGTAGAGACCAAGCGGAAATTACTCCTGGAAGGAATCACACCCTATCAGGAGAAAGTGCATGGGATGTAGATAAATCCCCGTATTGCGCACAATCTAACCAATGATTAAAGAGACTTAGGGTAGATTCCTTTCAAAGAAGAGGATGGTATCGGTGGACCATTACTAGCAGAAAACAGCCTAAGGCTGCAAATAGAGGATAAAGACGTAGCTTTTTTCAGTAAATTACGCGGTTCAACACGCTTCTGCCGCAATCATTGCAGCGTCACCAGGAACCTATTTCTTAGCACAGCGTCTAATAGAATGGTAGAAATATCCTCACTTGCTAGACAGTAGCGCTAGTCAAACAACAGCAAAAGATAAAGGTAGGAGAGATAGATGATGCTATCACAAAGAAGGATTAAGTATTCCCCCAGAGATTCCCCTTTAAAATAAAAAAGACCAGAGTTGTGGCAGCACCAGCCCTTGTGGTAGGCTGGCGGCTAATGACCCATTGTGTGTCTCAGAGGGGTTTAAATAGTGGAGTGGTTCCTCCCCTAGTCATGCCTTTGACCACTAGGGTTTAAACATGGTGTAACTCCGCCCACAAATGGGCGTTCTGTATCCACAAGAACTTTGTCTGTATGTATAACAAAGACATAGGTGATAAAGAGCTTATGTGCTGGGGTTGTGTAAAGCATCAAATCTAGAAGTTGTTTATTCCTTGCAGATGGTGGCTTAGACCGATACCGATCTTTATTTAAGATGCAAACGGCTGTCTTGTACGTATGCCGTTGCTATGGAGCTTGGTGAAGCGTTGGGCGTCACAGCATGGTCACGTGAACCCCATCGGTCACGTGATCCAGCGTATGACGTCAGCACGCTGAATAGGAGAAATGACAGGGTCTATTACCATCCAGCGCGGTCATGTGTGCGCTATAGCATTCCCATGACCGGACACATCGCGCGGTCATGTGCACGTGAGTCAGAGTAAGGCATCGGACCCGCTCCGGGGGCGTGGAGTGGGCGGAGCATTACATTCCTCATGATGTATTGTGGATAACATATGCAATGTATCCCTAAGCTACAGCAGAGCTAACGATCGACGATTTTAGGCTATTACTGCCAAAGACAAAGCATATTAGATCCCAAAGATGCCTAGAGTGGTTTTGATGCCAATAACGCAGAACACAAATGGCCAGATCATCAAAGTTGCTCTGTTCAGAGTAAGAATATCCCTATGCACAGATAAACATTTTAACAAAGCAAGTGCCAGCCTCTGTAAGAATGTTGATAGATCAAATGAAGTGAATGAAACCCAATCAATTTCATAGAATATATCAGATACATACGCAAGGATTATAAATCAAGGTGATGCATGCAGATTTTTATAACCCCTTTATCAGTGGAGTGGTCTGTAATCAGTTGGTACCCAGGCCCATCAGATTTTACTCCAGTGTAGCTCTGTATACAGAAATTAGGGGAGGTGGTCACACTGTTGGTGCCTAGAAACCACCTGTTGGAGTATCCGTATAGGGATACTTATGCATGAAGGCTAGTGGTGTAAAACTGTTCGCTCAACACAAAAAGATAAAAGACAGGATGTAATTTGTACCCACTTTACAGAAAACAAGCAAATGACAAATTCTCATTGAGGCCCTTTGGTTGTAGACAGTCGATGCGATAAGTCCATTGTGACTCCTTTTGAAGGAGTTTTTTATCAAGGCTACCCCTCCTTCCATAACTCCTGATGAACTCCACTCCCTGAAACTTTAGCAGGTCTGGGTTGCCCCCGTGGTAATCCCTCATGTGATTTGCCACAGGCGTTTTGTCACCCCGTCGAATATTGCCCAAATGGGCTAGAATTCGATGCCTGAATTCCTGCTTAGTCTTCCCTACATAGTTCTTCTTGCAGGGGCACGTAGCCATATAGACTAAATAGGAGGAACGACAATTGAAGAACTCTCTCAAGATGTATGTTTTGCCTGTACTGGCACTGACAATCGTGTCCCCCTTCAGTATATTACGACATGCTAAACAATCAGAGCAGGGAAAGGTGCCTGTAGGTCTGGAGATCGTGAGCCAATTTTCAGATGGTTGTGTCCTCAGGTGGCTCTTTACAACCCTATCCCTGATGTTGCGACCCCTTCTGAAGGTAAGTAGTGGATTCGTGGGTAATATAGTTTTAAGGTCTGGGTCCTCTTGGAGGATCCCCCAGTACTTGGACAAAATGTTACGCATATAAGGGACTCCATTGTCAAAGGTGGATATGATCCTCAGTTGACTGTCGGAGTTCTTTATCTTAGGGACTAACAACGTTGGCCTGCTCTGTTGTTAGTTTCAAAATCCTTTGGGTTTGAACAATTGCGTTTCAGGCGCAGGAACTGCCCCTTGGGTATCCCTTTCTTCAGGGAATAAGGATGGGCGCTGTCCCAATTAAGATCATCTGGTGTTCGTCCTGCTTCAGTGATTTTTGTTGATCATCTGGTGTTCGTCCTGCTTCAGACATATTTCATTTTAATACTTTAACCCCTTATGGGTTAAATGAAATATTAGAGAAAATGTGATTATATTATCATGACAATGTATGTTGCCTCTGCATTAAGGTTTCTGCATTATGATGGTTTATCATTTTAATATAACTACTCTTTTTATTATCTATAAGATGTACAAATGGACCATTAAGTGACATATTATTAAGGGTTTGCGCTGGGCACCTATCTATATAATGTGAATTTATACGTAGAGAACCAACTGCGTTGTTGTACAACGCAACTCACACCCTCATGTTCGATGTCACACACATGAGACACCTCTCCGTACAAAGACATCTATATATATTAAGAGCCTGTTGTGTAGTTATACAACGGCTCTCTAATCGGATGCCAAATATGTGCCCATATATGCTATTTTTCCATATGAATCCTTACCTGTTCATTGAAAGTTTGTCGCGTTGCTACGCGACGCTTTCCACGCCCACCTCAGGTGACGCTATACCATGTGATTTCCTCACAGTGCTCCCTGTGAACCCAAACAGCGTCATTACGCTACGTGCCCACAGTGATTACTAGCACTACGTCATCACGTTACCACGTCCTTCACGTGACCATGTCACATGATCACGTTATCTAACGTGATTACGTTACTGCGTCCACACATGACCCCATGGGGACCTTTCTACTTTTATTAATACAGCTACACGCCGCCGCGTCATCACGCGGCGGATCCGGTCTCAGCCATTTACAAATGGGGCATGAAGAGGAATCACCCTGTCATCTCGCGGCGCTCTGATGTGATTAATGCGACCACCTGCAGAACGGGACACCATTTCACACATCACATGAGGAGGTAATTACCTACTTATTTTATTGTTATAAATATTGTATGTCTTTCATATTTTACTTTGTACTTGATGAAGGCCAGATGATTTTATTTGCCGAAACGCGTCTACTATCGTTGTAAATAAACACGTGGAACCGATTGCCTTTGCCGCAGGATTTTGTTTTATACACCTACTGGGATTGGAGGCGTCTGAGCACGGACGCCTCCGTGAAGTAAGTCCATTATTACACCAATTGTTATATTTTCACTAACTGGTACCCCTATTCCTGAGCGCTGAGATATTGTTTTCTTTCTCCTATATATTTTCTCCACCATTCATATGTTTGGAGTTTTCTCAAGTCGCTCTGCAGCACCATCACTACCTGCATGAATTTGGGTACACATCATCTTTACTTCAGGATCTACATCCCTTTTCATTATTGCATCACTCCTTTGATGCAACATCACCTATGGTCATCTGAACAGTGAGCGCTACCTATTTAACAATATTGCAAATATTTGCCAAAGGGATCTAATCTAACCTTACTTATACAAACAATTGTACTCCTAATGTTTTCCTAACAGGGATAAAACAGTTTCAGGAAGAAATTTTTTTTGTTGTTTTTGAGCATTAATAGTTATAGGAGTATGTACAGCATGAGTATGCTCCAACTATGTATCTTTTTTCTTTTTGTTGTTGTTGTCTAATACAAACAGCTGATTTAGAATTCATAAGTTCATACACATGGTATATGCTATAGTGTATGCTAAGTGTGATGTAAATGTCTTTGTACCTATATAACTACAAGAATTAGAAAATGAACAATATGTGCCATCTCTAGAACAACAGAGAAAGAACATTAATACTATCAAATTCCACACACCCAATACAGACTTTTATCCTAGGACTACCAGAAGCTCCCATATGGAGAATTTTCAACATGCAGTAGAAAGGAATTTATTAAAATTACAAATGCAAAATAGGATGAATCCAAAAAATAGTAGGCAGAACTTATCACATGTAGAAAAAGAAGAATTATGCAAATTATCCAATAATAAAAATATTGTTATCAGGAAGTCAGATAATGGGGGGGGGGGGGGGGGACATGGTGGTTCTGGATGCTGGTCTGTACTCCAAATTGGTTCTTGACAACCTAGATGACACCACAACATATAGGGTTTTGGATTTCAATCCCATGTACGAATGTCTCTTGAAAGTTGGCAAACTGCTAGACGAAGGAGTGCACCGGGGTATATTAAATACAAAGGAGGCTACATACTTGAATCCGTGTTTCACGGCCTTCCAAAGGTGCATAAAGGAGTCTTTCCCCCTCCCGTTCATCCCATTGGTGCAGGGATCGGTTCACTGTGAGCGCCTTAGTGAGTGGGTGGATCGATCCCTGCAACCTCTTGTAAAACGAACCCCGGGCTATCTTATTGATAGCAAACATGCAACTCAATGAATGAGCAATGTGATATGGAAAGACGAACATAGATGCGACATAAAAAATCTGTACTCATGTATCCCGCACCATGTGGCCATGGAGGCTGTCCAATACCATTTAAACAAATATAGTCAATATAGTCATGACTTAATTTCATTTATTTTGGACAGCACCTCACTTTTATTAAAACATATTTTTTCATTTTTGATAATAAATATTATTTACAGGTGACAGGAGCACCCATGGGCTCTAGGCTCTCTCCCACCATCTCTAACCTTGTTATGAGGTGGTGGGAGGAATTCTTCATTTTTTCCATATACAATCCCTTCCATGGCCACATGGTGCGTTATCATAGATACATAGATGATATTATAATTGTTTGGAAAGACAGTGATTCCAATTCAGCTGAAACAATACTTAAATCATTCGAAGCATACATAAATCAGAACAACTGTAATTTGAGCTTTACTCTAACCATGGATAAATACAATGTCCCTTTTTTAGACCTTGTCCTCAAAGGTAACACAATTACGGGCAAAATCGATGTGAACATTTACAGAAAGCCTATTGCAGGCAACATGATTTTACGCGCTTCAAGTGCTCACCCAAGCCACAGGATCGAGGCCATCCCTGTGGGAGAGATACCTAGGGCACAAAGAATTTGCTCTAGTGAACAAGATTTCATATTCCATAGAAAAGAAATTTGTGACAGACTATACAAACGAGGGTATAGTAAAATAACCTCAAAAAAGCAATTAAAAAGATAGACACCAAAGATAGAAGCTCCTTATTAGAAATGACAACTTGCAAAAAGCATTCAAAATATACTAATAAAATATTCTTCTCGGCTGAATACAGTAGAGACTTTCAGTCCATCAAACAAATAATATTAAGAAATTTGCCAATCTTGTGACAGGACAATGACATAAATACCATCTTAGACAATGGTCTGCATTGCGTCGCAAACCTAGGTAAATGTCTGGGAAGAACATTATCACCCAATACATTTAACCCTTTGCAATCCAATTTTGGATTCAGGGTTTCCTAGGGGGCTTTTTCTTTCTGCCATTGTACAATGGCACCATCTGCTGGCTAGAGCCAGTACTGCGGTATGTGATATGCTGGAGAGGCCCACGATAACAGAGCAGCCAGTAATCTACAGTAAGAATATCCTGCCGGACATCTTCTGACATCAGAGCTGTATAGCCTTCAATCAGAATATCTTTAGACGTCAGACAGTGGATTGGAAAGGGTAAATCCCATACACCGACTCAATTAGATTGGTTGAAACAAAAAGGCTTCTTTCGCTGCGGCAAGTCCAAATGCGGTATTTGTCTTAAAACTGTAATTAAGCATGATTTTACTGATTCTCAGGGGGTAAATACATATTTGATTGACAGATACTAAAACTGTGAAAGCACCAATATAATATACATCATGGCATGCACCAGTTGCAATCTAAAATACATCGGATGTACTGGAAGAAAATTTAAGACGAGAATTCAGGAACACCTAAGATATATTACAAATGAGAATAAAAGCTCAGAAATGGCAAAACACTTCATTGAAACACAAGATAGAAATGTAGACACATTTATTGCATATGACATCGAGATGGCTGTAAAAGGCAGGAAAAAAAACAAACAGCTGATTTAGAATTCATAAGTTCATACACATGGGATATGTATTGTTATTTAAAAAAATGCAAATTCAATACAGAGAAGTTTGGAAAAAAAAGAAATAGTCATATGCTCATCTCTCCCAGCTCCCTGCATTTCCCATGCTGCCACTCGGCCCTGCTCCTGTAACAACCCAATATACTTACTGTGCGTATAGTTGGAGGCCTAGTCCTTGTCACGGTGACGCCACACTCTAATTGGACTCTCCAGAGGATATGCCGCAGACATAATGAAGACGAGTCCAGCAAATTAGTAATCTGAGAGTGAGCAGATTTACTAATTGAAGTAATTTGCAATGAACACAGTGGATTACAGTACTTGGTGAAAATACAGTTGTAATAATGACGCTTTAACTTCAGCGCTCTCTCTATAATATTTACTGTGGATTAACGACTTCCCCATTAATAGATTTGACTGAAGAATTGATTTAGATAAACTGAGGGAAAACTGAAGCGGAAGGATAAATGACTAGAAGACTGATCACGGTTTGACTCACTATTTTTTGTAGAAGTTGATCTTGGAGAAATGCTTGCATTCCTCTGCTGTGGGATGCCCAGGGGACTGATAAAGACCCTGTCTGACCTGGGAACAAAACCTGCTGAGCTCTTTGCTCCCACTGTCTGACGTCCTCCTCCTTTCTGACTCTGACGACGACTCCCTAAGTGCTCTGCCTTCTCCTAATTATCATTGCTAGAGCACAAGGGGAGACACAGGGTCTCTCCTGCAGATGGCACCTTCTGTATCCAAGGATGGCATACAGACAGGTAAGACAGGACGAGTGCTGTGTGTGTTTTTGTAGTGCAGGTGGGACAGTCCACTCCCGTTTTTTGTTTGCAGGTTGCAGGCTGATGGAACATCACCAGCTGCTGCAGCCAATGACAGAGCTCTGCGATCGATTGTGGAGCTCTGCCATTGGCTGCATTATCTGCGACATCCTGTAAATAGGCTGGGGAAACATGTAAATGTGATATCATTGGGGAGATTCAGAGCAGCCCCACGAGACACAATGAGGAGTGGGGAGAGGTAAGTATATGATTATATCTTGTTTTATGGCAGGAGAAGGTGGATTCTATGTAAGAAAAAAAATCTAAAGAAAAACACTTTTAGCCACCCGGAGCAGCAGATGTGGCAAACTGTCTCCACACCTCATACCCGATTGTAGGGACCTCCAATGTAGGGGATGTCCAGGGGGTAGGAATATTTTAATAATAGTGTTAGATATAGTTTTTGCAGTGGACTCACTTCTCATGATGCAGAACAGCAGGGCTGGGGAACTACAGATACATGAATGCACTTTAACCTACAAGCGTTAGTTTTTATTACTTAATGGAAAAATCGCCCCAAACTAAATTGCTGCCTTAGTTAAGCCAAGCTTCCTTCCTGGTAGCTTCTATAGATACGTTCAGTTTCTTGGTTTACAGTTATGTAACAGTAATTAAAGTGCATAAGAACATTAAACAATGATTTGTTTGTCAGAACTTTCCTTTGTTCACTGTCAGAAATAAAAACAAACACCAGAATCATGAATTAAGAAGGGATGGTGCAAACAATGTGCCTGGAAGCAAATCACTGCTGTGCTGCAATGAAGACATCTATTGTACAGCTTCTATAGTACAAGGAGGGTCAATCCGGGCAGCTGGCACATGCCAGAGATGTTTCTCTTGACAAGGTAGTCTGAAGAGTTATTAGTAATATTAGGACACGGTGAAGCCGACATTGTAGTGGAACAGTTTTCACGAGGGTCTATAACAGTGTTTTCCAATCCTCAAAGCTCCTCAACAGGTCATGTTTTCAGAATATCCTATAATAAGAACACCTGTGGCAATATCTGAGGCACTGACGATAATTACATCACCTTTGCAATACTGAGGAAATCTAGAAAACCTGTTGGGGTGCCTTAAGAAGCACTGGTCTAAAATATGCAAAATGAAACTGTATAAGGGGAGTCTCACATGAACAGATTTTAATTGTGGAATCCACGATCGCTGTTGGCGTGGAAGATCTGCGGTAAAACGAGGGCATTGAAAGACATGTATTTTCAACATTTTGTTCACACTCGTGGGTATGAATTGCGTACTGCTAGAGCAGAAGAAAAGTTGCAGCATGCTCTATTTTAGGACAGATGTCCCCCATTATAGTCAATGGATGTGTGTGTTCCATAGCTGGTTATTGGCTATATGTTATGCCCTCACTGATTGGTCAAGGGGGATCGTGAGAGTTCAGAGTGGGAAACTACACAGTGAGCCAGTATGCTGAGGGGTTGGAGTGAAAAAAGTTAGTGAGTTAGTGAGTAGTCTGCGGAGAGTCATCAGAGCAGGTTGTGTAGGAGAAGATCAGCAGAGCGAGCAGCTACAACATGCTATTTTCAGCAGGGAAGCTAAGATTCATCAGCTCCCTAGTCTGCCAGCAGTGAGGAGAAAAGAACCTGGGACCCATTCCACTAAACTGTGAGTTACAGAACATCCGGTGAAGTCAAAGCCAGGGACAGTGCAGAGGTTCATCTTAATCTCAACTCAAATAACTGCATCACTAGCTTCCAGTAAGCCCAACAGATAACTAGGCCTGTGGGAATTTCTACTGTGTAACTTCTAGAACCAATTATAGAGAGAGAGTTAAAGAGGAAATGGTGCGCATTGAAAATTCAACTGTATTACAACATGTTGTTTTACTGCATAACCAATTTGTTACAATCACAGCACAAACAGAGACAGAATGAGCACAGAACAGAATTGCTCACACCAGACTACAAAAGGTAGTGCATACCTCACAGACTGCACCCAGAGCTCACATGCACACATGCCATTGTTGTATTGCATTACCAAGTTCAAGCTTCAGTAAAACTGTGCACTTCTAGTTTATTAATCAAAAGCTACCAAGACTCATGTCATGTTATTTTCCACCATTAACCCTTATAGTCCCGGGTGAAGTGCTGGTGTCACATGACACTGTGCTGCGACTAGAACACTTTTGCCACCATTGTTGGGAGAGATTGCAGAACCACCTGTGACATACATTTTGGAATCCCTGTGGTCTCCCCCAATTTGGCGCGTCTTTTTTGGACACTGCACAACTTCAAAAGAAAAACCAGAATGCCGGCTGGAGAGGAGAGAGAGATGTTTTATCTGCATAGACATAGCATACATCTGCACAGAAAAATGCTTGCATCTGCGATTTACATGATCATTTGCAATTACTTTCCTATGTGAAAATCCACATGTGGAATCTGACTCTTTGGTGTGAGCCCGGCCTAAGGAAAGTTTAACATGAACAGATTGAAATTGTTATTTGCCTGGAAGATCTGCAGTAAAACGCGGGCATTGGAAGGCATGTATTTTCGATTTTCTGTTCACACTCACAGGCGGAATAAAAATTGCAGTATTCTCTATTTTAGCAAGTACAGGCTCTATTGATTTTTCTGTATGCGTTAAAATCACAGTCCATATGCAATTACATTGCGGGTGGGCGCAGGTTCGTGCGCGGATTCGTATGCAAGTTGCTAGGAGATCAAACAACAAACAGAATAAAAGAAAACAGGAATGTGGAAACAGGTAGGGCAGGACAGAGTTGTGGAGAGCTACACACTAGTATTATCTATCCTCAAACAAATAGGAAAGGAGATCCACTCTTTGTTGTACAGACAATAATTCGGTTTTGTGAGCTAAGAAGTGATTGTTTTATGTATTTTTATATTGTGCTTTTTTCGGTAATCTGCTAGATAGCTTGCTTCTTTCTCTCTATGTTGTCATATGTTTAGTGATGGAACTTTTCATATTGCCTGCACCGAGGTCCACGTATAGTAGTTCTCAGCATGTGTCACCCCACATTCCTTTGCCTGTGTATGACCTGTCTTTATGCTGGTAGTAATAATTGTACTCTAGTGATAAGGGGACTATATGAACGATAAGTTAACTAAATTGATCAAGGCTATATCTCTGTCAGTGAAGAGGCAAGGAGGGAGTACTGGGCATTTTGCCTTGATCATCAGAGTTCCAGCCTGACGGGGCCAACAATGGCCCAAATACCAGCCAGGGGCCTCCGTCGCAGCAAGCTGCAACATCTCCAACACTTCCTTGACCCCATAAACGAGGCAGGTCAAACGCTTCAGTCAACGTTCAAACGATGGAAATGCAGCGGTATGTCCAGAACTTGCTGCAGAACGTGGTGGAAAGCTTTGGAAAGCATGTAGCGCAAGTTCTCCATCGTCTCCCAGAGAATCTGTAACTTGTCACCCAAAACTACATGCTGTATTTCCTGAAAGTGCCCTACCACCAAACTCTCCTTTCAAACTTTACTACATGATTGACCAGTATAGATGCCGACAGTCTCAGTGCCAATTCGCCACACCACCGCCACCCCCAAGGTAGTCATGGCTATTTGACTTTTGGCCATAGCTACATATAAAACCCAACTGCTGGGTATGTTCCTGTAATAGCCCCACAGTTCCCCTGATATAGGTCCCTACAGATCACAGCATTGACATGCCAGTAGGTGTGCAATCACACACTGGCATGCCATTTAAGCCCTTTGGTTCACCCAACTGTGATCCTGGGACCCGGTATCAGGATTAGTAAGGAGCCACATCGTATTAATCTGTTAAGTTTTAACATAATACAGTTATCTTTTTATACACTTGTTGTAATTGTTAAAAAATAATTTATGTTCACGGACTGAGTGTTTGGTAAAATGTTTATGTTTTTATCTCAGCAGTTGTCCTATGTTTTATTATTTTTAAATATTTGGAGCACCCAAGCAAAAGGTAAAATTATATTTTATATTATGGCCACATTATGCAGATACAAAATAACTGTTAATAATACTTGAGCTAATTGGGCCACATTATATAAGCTTGCAATCTATGTCAAGAGTCCTCATTGTCTTGCGAGTCTCCAACTAAAAAATGGCTTTGTGGAAAAGGTTCATTTGCCACGGAAATTCTCTGTGAAAAGTCAGGAAGTCTTCTGCAAAGGGGTCTCTAACTTGAAGTTCAGAACATGCTGGTGTATGCTGTCATTGATCTGGCAAAAATTATGCTGAACCACAGCAGCTTTAATTACCGTGTAAATGTTTTCGGCTTTCATCTGAATGGTGCCCAGGAAAACTCGCCAATAACTGGAAAAAATCATGAAGGTACATTCAACAAAATTCTGAGCCTATGTAAAATGGTGAAAACCCATCTTTTGCTGTCCAACCCTCTGCGTGGAAATGGTCGCAGAATGTGGGTTAACAGGCCAAAGCCCACATCTGCAAAAATTATGAAAAGAGGCTGGTGTACCTGAAGAATCAGTAAGCATTAACCCCTTAGTGACGAAGCCTGTTTGCGCCTTAGTGACGGAGCCAAATTTTGGAAATCTGACATGCGTCGTTCAACGTGGCATAACTCCGTAAAGGCTTTACATATCCCAATGATTCTGACATTGTTTTTTCGCCACATGTTGTACTTCATTTAGATTGTAAAAAGAGACCCATATAATTTGTGTATATTTATTAAAAGTACCAATATTGGAAAAATTTTGAAAAAATTGTCATTTTTTCACATTTTCAACCGTAATATCTCAAATATGTCCAAACATACTGTACAAATTTTTGATAAGATATGTATTTACATCTGTTTACTTTATTCTGAATGCACACTTGAAAAACTTTTGTGCTTTTTTTAACCATTTAGAGGACGTACAAATTTAACATTACTTTTCAGCATTTTGAGGAGCACTTTGTTTTCCTGCACCAAGCCAAGTTTGCAGAGGCTCATAAGTGTCAGAATAATAGATACACCCACAAATGGCCCCATTTTAAAAACTACACTCCTTAGTGTATTCACTGAGGGGGGTCATGAGTATTTTGACCCCACCAGTTTTTTTCAGGAATTAGTTCAATTTAGGGGAGAAAAAATAAAATTTCATATTTTTGCAAATATGTCATTTTAAAGACATATTTTTTTCCTATAGAGCCCATGAAAATGAGGATTTACACACCAAAATGGATACCCCCGTTTCTCCCGTGTTCAGAAACATACCTATTGTGGCCCTTATCTTATGTCTGGATGCACAACGGGACCCAAAATGAAAGGAGTAGTCGGTGTCTTTCAGAACATAAATTTTGCTTGAAGGCGTTTTAGGCCCCATAGCACTTTTGTAGAGCTCTTGAGTGGCCAAAACCAAAGAGAACCCCCACAAGTGACCCCATTTTGAAAACTAGACCCCTTAACGAATTTATCTAGGGGTGTACTGACCATTTTGACCCCACAGTTTTTGAATGAATTGAAGCAAAGCAAAAGGAAAAAATTGTGATTTTCGTTTTTTTGTCAATTCTGTCATTTTAAAAACAGCTTTTTTTGTACAGCACACGCATGAATGAAGCTTTTCACCCCAAAGTGGATACCCCTGTTTCTCCCGTGTTCAGAGACATACCCATTGTGGCCCTAATCTTTTGTCTGGATGCACAACGGGGCCCAAAATGAAAGGAGTAGTCGGTGGCTTTCAGAACAGAAATTTAGCATGAAGGTGATTTAGGCCCCATTGCCCACTTGTAGAGCTCTTGAGCGGCCAAAACTACAGAGAACACCAACAAATGATCCCATTTTGAAAACTAGACCCCCTAACGAATTTATCTAGGGGTGTACTGTGTATTTTTACCCTACAATTTTTGAATAAATCTAAGCAAAGCAGTAGGAAAAAAATTACAATTTTCATTTTTTTGGCAGTTGTATCAATTTAAAAACTGTTTTTTTTTGTACAGCACACATAGGAATGAAGACTTTCACCCCAAAATTGATACCCCTGTTTGTCCCGTGTTCAGAACCATACCCCTTGTGGCCCTAATCTACTTAAAGGACGCATGGCTAGGCCTATAATGGAAGGAGCACCCGTTGGATTTTAGGGTACAACGGAATAAATTCCAGGCCCCATTGCCCACTTATAGAGCCATTGAGCGTCTAAAACGATAAAGAAACCCCCACAAATGACCCCATTTCAAAAACTAGACCCCTTAACGAATTCATCTAGGGGTGTACTGCGTATTTTGACCCCACAGTATTTGAATAAATTTCAGCAAAGCAGAAAGAAAAAATTACGATTTTCATTTTTTTGGCAATTTTGTCAATTTAAAAACAGGTTTTTTTTGTACAGTGTAGATAGGAATGAAGACGTTGACCCCAAAATGGATACCCTCGTTTGTCCCGTGTTCAAAAACATACCCATTGTGGCCCTAATCTAGTTACAGGAAACATGGCAAGGCCTGTAATGGAGGGAACACCAGTTGGATTGCAGGGCATAACTGAATACATTCCAGGCCCCATTGCTCATTTGTACGGAATAAAAATTGACTCCCTAAAATCCCCCCCCCCTCCACGCCCTTTTCGGCGTTCCCCAAATCTTAGATAAAAGTAATAATGTGAACTGTGTGGTATTTCCAAAGACGGGTAATTATGGAGGCTGGTTGGGATGGGCACATAGGGCAATAAAATCGGGTATCCCCCCTCCTCTCATGCTTTTTGGGGGTCATTTTTTGACCTCAGTGGCTGGGATGGGGTGTAAAAAGTGGCGTTCCGTGAGTCTCCGTAAGCTTGACGAGGTGCGGCGGTCTCACACAGAAGGCGCTCAACAAGGTGCTCCTGGAACTGCAGGAAGGCGAGTGTTCCCGGGGCTTCTTGTAAATTGCGTATTACAGGTAGTGGTCTGAATAACGCCGGACTTACGCAGCCGTAGGTGGATCCCGGCTGTGACCCTGCGTACGGCCGCGTAATGTACTGCGCATAACTGCGTACTTACACGGGCGGTCATGTGCAGTACAATTTTTTTTGTTGTTGTTGTTTGTATTTCCCGCACCGTCGCTTAGCGTATGTTGCGTATGGGCTGCGGGTATATCCACGACCATGGAGCACAATGGGCTCTATGCTGCGGATATCCGCGGTAAAATAGAACCTGCTGCGTTCTCTTTTCTGCGAGTGGATTACACAATTCCAACCCGCTAATGTGAGCGGAATTGTGTAATCCAATGCGATTGATCTGCGTATTAACGCAGATCAGACGCATGCGGAATCCGTAATTCCTATCCGGTCATGTGAGACCAGCCTAAGGTAGATCGCTACCTTTTTTTCACGTGACCGGGGACCGCTCAACGAGGCCACCCGTCACTGCTCCAGGCTCTCGGTGACCGTTGGTCGCCGAGAGCAAGGAGATTTTAAATTTCCTGGGCTCCCCGACTCCTGCACATGTGTGCGGTGTTTTGCCGGCGGTCGCATGCGCAGAATACGGGAAAGTTCACTGAAGAAGATTTCGTCGGGGTGCAAATATGGAGGCCTCCGATAAAAAGTTTTATCTCCTCTCACTGATCGCATCAGTGAGGGGAGATGAACCTTCCCCTTTTTTTAACTTTTATGTGATCGCCATTATTCTTTGGATAACGGCGAACACGTGATCAGAAACCGCTCACCGCGGCCCTCCGTGAATTCTCCAGGCTCTCGGCTAAGTTTTGTAACCAGGAGCAGGGAAATTTTAAAAAACCACGGCTTTTGCGCATGCGCCTGCCACATTGGCGACGGGCGCGTGCGCAGAAGCTGGGGTGAGGTCCGCGGATAAATCCGCAGGTCTTAGGTACGTCATTTCATCCTCCCTCACGGATATGATCCGTGGGGGGAGATGAAACGCAAGGTTTTTTTTAACTTTTTAAAACTTTTTTTTACTTTTTGCACTTTTTTTTTTTTACCTTTTACCCCTTTTTTTATTTTTTATTTTTAACTTTTTGCACTTTTTTTTTTACTTTACATGATCACTGTCATCCATTGGATGACAGTGATCATGTCCCTGGTGACATCCCTCTGCTCTTGGCTACACATGGCAGCCAGGAGCAGAGCAATTTTGAATTTCCCGGGGCTCGAGCCCCTCTGTGCACGCGCCCGATGTCAATCATCGGGCGCGCATGCGCAGACGGGGATTTCGGGTACCGGGACATCGGGACATCGCAGAGGACCGGGGGTGAGTATCTTCACCTCCCCTCATGGATCCGATCCATGAGGGGAGGTGAAACTTTACTTTTCTTTTACTTTTTCTACTTTTTCGCGATCACCGCTATCGCAATGGATAGCGGTGATCGCGGGCCCGGGGACCGCTCACAGTGGTCCCCGGTAACACCTCCTGGCTCCCGGCTACCTTCAGGAGCCGGGAGCCAGGAGATTTTAAATTTGCCGGGACACCCGGGCTTCTGCGCGTGGTGTCATCGGCTGGCGCGCATGCGCAGAAGGCCGCCGGCGGGTCCGGGAGGACCAGATCTCCGGGGGACACCGCCGACAAGCCGTGTGAGTATTTTCAGCTGCCGTGATGGATCCGATCCATCATAGCAGCTGAATTACTACTTTTTTACACTGTTTTAGTTACTTTTTTGCGATCGGCGCTATTCATTTTATAGCGCCGATCGCAATGCCGGGGGGGACTGCCCGCATCCTGGGATGACAGCTCCATGCTGTCGGCTACCTGCGGGCACCGACAGCATGGAGCTGTCACGTCCTCAGGCCAGTGGGCATCAATCCAAAGAGGATGCATAAAACTACGTCCTCTAGGATTAAGGCCCACTTTCTGAGGACGTAGTTTCCCGATGGGGCAGTCGTTAAGGGGTTAAGCAACCGTGTCTCTGGCAGGGCCAGCTGGTTGGAAAGAAGCTGCTGCCCCATTCGGGATAACCTGAAAATGCGAGCATCTGCAGTGCTTCCATAGGTACAAACCAGTAGTTATTGTCGCTTATCACTAGTAGAACTGTGGAACAGTATTACTTATAGTTGTAATATCAGGACCGTAAGTGCGGCAGCTTCTTCACGTGAATGTGCTTACAGGGCCCCGCAGTAGTTTGTACACTGCGCAGCAGCCTGAAATCCCTCAGCGATGTTCAGCCAGTCTTACTGAGAGGAAAGCAACATCATCGATGGTTTCAGCAACTCCCAAATAACATTGAGGTCCTTTCAATGATCCCACAGATAGTGGAGGGCCACAACAGGAACTAAAAATGCAGTGATACAAATGACAAATCTGAAATTACAAGACAAAAATAAATATTTAAGACATTACAAAAGCGAAAAGAAAAACACTTTCTAGGGAAAAAGGATATCTAAACCACAAAATACACATGGAAACCAGCTTGCACTTACCTTAAAGGGGTTGTCCCGCGATAGCAAGTCGGGTTATACACTTCTGTATGGCCATATTAATGCACTTTGTAATGTACATTGTGCATTAAATATGAGCCATACAGAAGTTATTCACTTACCTGCTCCGTTGCTGGCGTCCCCGTTGCCATGGTGCCGTCTAACTTCAGCGTCTAATCGCCAAATTAGACGCGCTTGCGCAGATGGTTCTTTTCCTTTCGGCTCCCTTCGGCGTTCTGGCTCCGCCCCTTGTACGCGTCATCACGTAGCTCCGCCCCATGACGTGTGCCGGTTCCAGCCTCCTGATTGGCTGGAATCGGCACATGTGACGGGGGCGGAGCTACGCGATGACACGTACAAGGGGGCGGAGCCAGAACGCCGATGATGCCGAAGGGAGCCGAAAGGAAAAGAACCATCTGCGCAAGCGCGTCTAATTTGGCGATTAGACGCTGAAGTTAGACGGCACCATGGCAACGGGGACGCCAGCAACGGAGCAGGTAAGTGAATAACTTCTGTATGGCTCATATTTAATGCACGATGTATATTACAAAGTGCATTAATATGGCCATACAGAAGTGCTGAACGCCACTTGCTATCGCGGGACAACCCCTTTAAGGTGACCAGCAGATGCTCCTCAGGGGAGATACACCAGCACATGTTAGTGTCTGCATAGCTCAATCCAGAACAAACCTCCTCCAGCAGCTTGTCGAATTATCACACAGACATAACGCAGAAGGTGAGAACTTTTCCAGATGTGTGTGCAAATCACAGTAAAGACTGTTAAAGTTGCCATTACTGGGTCGCTACAACACCAGAGGGTGAACCCAGAACCTCTGCTTTCTTCTGGGCTCTTCCTCCAGCATCAGATGTGATGCTTCAAAAAAAAAAATAGTATATACCAGCCAAGCCAAGAGAGCAGTATCCTGTTCTGCAGGCATGGTTCTAAGAGCAAATTCAACAGACCTCACCATGACAAAAGCACGTGAGAATGTCGCCTGGGCGTTCACCTGAACAATATAAAATGGTGGCTCCAGTGGCAACTTTCTGATGTAATTACCTTCTTGCGATCTTTCTTTCATGTAGTTGATATGCAGTCCATATACTGTACTTCTGCTGAAAAAAAAAAAACATCTGCGATCTTCTGCGACCATTGCTTTCTGCAATCACTCACAGGTCTTCCACTGCGGATATCCAGACCTAGAATCTGACCCGTTCGTGTGAGCCCGGCCTAATGGGGACAGAGAATGTGACATTTATGTTTGGATGTTCAGTGATTGGCAGAGTGGTCATGTAAGTGATGAACGGCACATGGCCGCGGCAGTTACTTCCAGGATTGGATCAGCAGGGACTAAAATGGCAGGACTGGACCAAGGAGGGGAATATGGCTGTAATGTATGGAGAGTGACATAGAAGCCTAGTCTGAAAAATTTGGAAAAAAGTGAACCTTCTGCTCCTATGCACTTATATTACTACACATTTCTCTTCTACAGCCTAGCAGTGGACAAATGTGCAATTCTACAATCTATCCTCTCTTTGCCGTTTTCCTTAAAATATTATAAACTCTGCTTTCACACGGACAAATCGCACGATTTTCTCGCGATGCAACAAATTACATGTATGTGAAGCCCAATGGGTTCCTTCACATTCGTGAGGTTTTCTCTGATGCTATGTTGTGAGAAAAAAAAAAATCACGGCATGCTCAATATTTGAGCGATTTGCAAATTTTTGTAGCCCTTATTTCCCTATGGAGCCTCCTTGTTTATCGCATCTCACAAGCTAACGATTTTCATGAAATCTGATACATTTCTTTACCCCTAAAATAAGCCCTAGCTGCATTCCCTAAAAATAAAAGAATACTTATCTAGCAGGCTTGGTCCGGGTCCTCCTGCTGCACTCTGGAGCTCCCTTTGAGTGTCCTGCAGTCCTTGTTCGTCCACAGAAGATCACTTCCTGGTTGCCGGATTCAAAAATCCCACCTCCAGGAAGCGATCGGTCTGATTGGCTCATCGAGCTCTGCATGGATTGGCTGTGTAGCACTGGGTGAACCAATGTGAGGGCTGTGATCGGTGCATCCAGCTCTGCAGGATAGGACTATCCAGGGTAGGACTTCTCTAAATCCAGGTCCTTGAAAATCCAGGGACTGGTATTGAACTCCAATTGTTTCTTTATTCAAGAAAACCAGGAACATAAAGACAAAGAAACTAGACAAACATACTATATGTTAAGTAAGCGCTGCGGAATAAGTTGGCGCTATACAAATAAAGATTATTATTATTATTATTATTCTTAAGGCAACGCATTTCAGAGGCACGCAAGTTACCTTATTTATCAAGCACAAGGAACAGATTCAGTGGTGTAGGTTATATATCTTTTGCTTAATGGGAAGGGAGAAGGAAGAGTTAGAAGAAGGGAATAGGTAGGGGTAAGAGTAGAGTACACATACTGGTTCCATTGATCTGAACAATGGCTATTTCATTGATTTGAGACTAGGAGCACCCGCGGGAAATCCTGTGACATTATGAGCCTCACTAAACAGGTAACAGGATGTTAAGCAGTCACCCAGTAATACAATACTCACAATCCAAAATGTGTCAATATAAAGTGCAATAAATGACTAATAAAAAAATAAAGAAGTGTTTAATCCAACCCTAGACTTGGTAAAGAGCCCTCTGGTATAGGCAAAGGAAGGGATTTCTGTAAACCAAAGTGTCATAATTGTATACGGGTTAAAATACAAGTAGGCAGAATGGAAGAGGCACCAGCACTCCACATGTATTGCCACCAAGAGGAGAGGCTTCCTCAGGGGTAGCCAGCTTATATGGCTAGTGAATCTAAACATGCTCTGAATTTACGCAGAGGTGACACATTGACATGCATTGGCCTGATCTATTTCTTGTCTGTGAAAAACAAATGTACTCCAAGGGAAAAATACCTCCGCCCTCCGGAGCCCAGAAAGATCAATGACGTATTCTATTATCCCTATTTTTATTTTAAAAGGTGTCAATATAAAGTGCAATAAATGACTATAGCTATAGCAATTTCACCTGCGCTCTGGTATCTGAACGGGCCTAAAGGTCCCTCTACATATAAAAATACCAGTATTACAAATTACACGTGGCTTTAGCCAGGGCGCTGTCTTTTTGACGCCAAGTAGCTTTGGCGGGAATTTGTTGGCAGGAGTGAGCTTTAGGGAGAGCCATTTTCATGGGCGCCAACTTGGGTAGCCCAGGTACAAGTCTTAAAGGGGTGGTCTCGCGGCAGCAAGTGGGGTTATACACTTCTGTATGGCCATATTAATGCACTTTGTAATATACATCGTGCATTAAATATGAGCCATACAGAAGTTATTCACTTACCTGCTCCGTTGCTAGCGTCCCCGTCGCCATGGTTCCGTCTAATTTCGGTGTCTTCTTGCCTTTTTAGACGCGCTTGCGCAGATCCGTCTTCTCCCTTCTTCTCCCTTCGGCTCCGCTCGGCAGCATCGGCATTTTGGCTCCGCCCCCTTGTACGCATCATCGCGTAGCTCCGCCCCATGATGTGTGCCGGTTCCAGCCTCCTGATTGGCTGGAATCGGCACGTGACGGGGGCGGAGCTACGCGATGATGCGTACAAGGGGGCGGAGCCAAAATGCCGATGCTGCCGAGTGGAGCCGAAGGGAGAAGAAGGGAGAAGACGGATCTGCGCAAGCGCGTCTAAAAAGGCAAGAAGACACCGAAATTAGACGGAACCATGGCGACGGAGACGCTAGCAACGGAGCAGGTAAGTGAATAACTTCTGTATGGCTCATATTTAATGCACGATGTATATTACAAAGTGCATTAATATGGCCATACAGAAGTGAATGACCCCACTTGATTTCGCGAGACCACCCCTTTAAACAGTCCATAAAACACATAAATACATATGTGCAGGAGGTAGGATCCTGTTCATGGGATGCCAAAACTTGCAATCCCTGGGCGGAGTATACAAAGGCAAGGGTTCTTATCAAAGAGCCCTCAAGATGAGGTGGTTGTATTTAAGTTGGTGACGCCACTGTTCCATTCACCAGCATTCATACATGGCGGAAAAATAGACACTTAGGCAAGTGTATTGTGCCTCGGTACCCTAGGAACAGTTAGGGCCCAGAATAAACTTTACTAGTGACTTTCAAAGACAGTTCAAACAACTTCAGCAGGCAAGTTTCACAGTGCAGGCAGATTAACATTATTCAGACATTTGACGTGAAAGTCAATGGCCACAGAATGGCAGTATTATCACCGCGCTTTCATAGACTTCAGGACGCGTGGGTGTGACAGTTATCTAGACTTCAGACGGCCGCATGGGGCTTGCAGATAAACTTAAGATTACTTGAAAAGGTTTAGAAGACTTCTGCACTGGCCCTGCTTGAGACACACAGTCACTAGAGGAAGTAGTTACTTACAGTGGCTCACTAACAACAGACTTATGGGGGAAAAACATTCAAGCTCACTCACTCCCATTTCAAGCCTCTTCTAAGAAATAAAGTCTTTCTTGCTCCTCCATCTTCAGCAACACGAGGGTTGAAGGTGCCCTCACGTGCCTCTGTGGTAGCAAACCCTCAGGTGGATGATGGACCTCTGAAGATGAACTCTGAACTCTTCACTGGAATCCTTAACACACATATTTATAGATTCATCCACACCACGTCACATGACAAGCTGGTACATTTACATACAGACCGGAACTTTATTATTGTTAACTCTTCACTCACTGCAGTTGTGCAACACACATACTGTAAATAACTAGACAAGCTTTGCACAGTGCATCTACAGAAGACAGACATGTATGACATATATGGAGGGGCCCTAGAATAGCTATTCTGGGACACTACACTTGCAATGTGTCAATTGATGTCTGTCATGTGGTATGCTAGAGGTTATAAGTAGCAGTGAGTGGTGACAAGTAGAAGAGAAGAGTCCAGTTTGGCCAGAGAGTTCAAACTTAGTGAGAGTGCGCTAGAGGCTCTTTCTTCAAAGTCTATCCTTTCTTTAGAGTTAGTGAGTGCTGGCCACATGAGGGTACATTCAACCCTCATGTAAAAAGAATGGAGGAAGAAGAGCTGTTTCCTAAGGTTGGATATGCCAGGGACCATTGAGACGTGAAGAAAGAGAGAGCATGCAGAGAGAGAGAGTCCGGTCGCCATGCAGAGGTGCTGTACTTGATTTTTTGTCTGTGGAGAAATCTGTCCCTTGCCCAGTTTCCAGGAGTAGTCCTGGACAGATAACTAGGACTCTCAAGCTGGTGTCTTTCTGAGTGTACCCTTCCAGGAGCGGCTCCATACAAGTCTCAAAATTGTAGGGCCAGTGGCCTGAGTTCCTCCCAGATCTACTTGTGTTTCTGTGTGACCTGCGTCGGTGTATCATTATACTGTATATCCTGTTTGCCAAGTTTTCAATAGTAAAGTTTGCCAGACCCTGACCGTTCCCAGGGACTGAGGTACTTAAGTTCTACTTCGTGTGTGGACTCTATTCTTTACCACCAACAGTGCAAATTGGTGGAAAAGGAACGGTGGTGTCATCCATGACAAATCTTTATTCCTGTCCTATGTATATTGGCCATCCCTATCCTAGGGGTGTCTGGAAGAGGCCTTGTGGTGCTTGGGCCGAAGTCACGTGAAGCCCTCCAGGAAGGAGCCTGGTAAGTGCCACCATGAGAAGTGATTGCTTTACCCTCCCAGCTCCCCTGCGTAGGCCTCATATCCTGAGTGGACCCTCTTGATCGCCACAAAAGCAAAGTAGCATATTTAACCATTAATGGCAGCCCATTTTGAATCTAAAAACACAGTTTTTTTTTTTATTTTCAAAAGACATAATTTCTCCATCAACATAGTCACATGAGGGCTTGTTTTTGCATAGTGAGTTGTAATTTTTATTGGTACCAATTTGGGGTAGATGTAATATATTGTATACTTTTGTTTGTATGTTGTTTGGAGAGCAGGGTGAAAAACACATGGATTCTGCCTTTTTTATTTTTTACAGCATTCACTATGCAGTATAACTGATATAGCAACTTTTTTCTACGGATTACTATGATTACAACAATACCAAAATATTTTTTTTTTAACTTTTCCATCAATAGAGCTCTATAAAGGTTTGTTTTTTTCTGAGGGAAGCTGTAGTTTTTATTGGTGCCATTTTGAGGTATATATAACTTTTATTGTGTTTTTTGGGGAGAAATATTCCTGCCTATGACAAGCTTTTGCAGATCCGAATGCTATTTCATGGTGGAAGACAGATGACATCTTAGAAAGTGCGCTCCATTAACCTCGTACATGCCATGATCAACAACGATTGCAGCATATTAGGGGTTAACAGCGAGGGGGGGGGGGGGGAATCGGTGATCTCACTGATCGCCGCTGTGGCAGCAGGAGCCAAGCTGTCAGTCACAGCCAATTCTCGCTGTTGATGACGTGGACTGAGCTGAGCCACTGAGCCCGTGCCATCCATATGATGTAAATATACGTCATTCCACAGAAGCACCTTTACACCCAGGTTGTAGGCATATGGCGTGGAGCAGGAAGGGGTTAAATAGTACGAAATTAAAAAAGTATACTACAAAGTTGTAGAACTTTTCATTTATATGGTGATTAAACTTTCTTGTCCTACAGCTGGAGAATCTCTGGCTCACAATCCTGACAAAGCCAGTTTAGAATCTCCCTTCCTTGAGCGTAATCCTGTGCAACACTTTGCTGGTCGGACCTTATGAATAAGATATGGTTATGTGAGATTTGCAAATCGTTCCATTCTTTTTCTCCTAACATTTACTTACATTTTACACTGCGCCTCAACTTATTTGGGACTGGCAGTGTAAATTGATTTTGTCGATGATCTTTTCTGATATGCGTGCAGTATAGTTATATAGTATTGTGATACTTTGAGTTCAGGATCTCTAAATTCTATTGTTATTCACAGTCAGGGTTATATTAGTAACTTCATGAAGAAGAGTGCCCAAATGTTACTAAATGGATACTGATAAGTTGTGAGATAGTCTGTGCCAGCTTCCCCTTGGCTTTGTGTTATGTACATAGCTACAAATTACATTCCAACAGCAGCAAAGACAATTCTCTGTACTTGGCAAGAGGGTAATTGTTTTTCATTGTAGGTTAAATGTAATTATATGGCGTCTTCTCGACCATGTTCTAATTCACAGATATGCAGGACCTCCCAGTTACTTGCAGATTGTCTGTAGAATCTATAGTCTCAGGATAAAACATATAACTCACGTCTCACCCCTGCTGTCAACATTTGTGTATAAGCTGTATACAGCTGAATGGCATTTGTATATTATATATATATATATATATATATATATATATATATATGTATTATATATATAAATAACACTGTGAATAAGTATAGACTAGTATTGTGTGTGCACCCAAAACCATTAATCCCCATATACTTACAATGTCTAGACGATTTTTATTTAAGATGCGCAGACACCGCAGGAGTTCCTTGCCGGCAATACTGCGAGACTTGTGTCTTTGACGCATGCGCATTGAAGAGATGGGGATGCCACGATACATCTCGGAAGCGGAGGAGCCTTCAGGTCCTGCCCCGATGCACTATATGTCCGCTTATGTTGATGTATGATTATGTATGACATATATGCACCTGACTATTGTTAGGAGTACATTACTGAGGGTGGGTACCTGTTGGTGATTTGTGGGTATTTTCTAATGGGATGCTATTTAAACAGTGTCCGTGTATGTAGAGGGTAGCTTGAAAAAGGCTCTCTGAGCCAAAAGGTCGCCTGCGCTCTCTTCTTAAGGAATGACCATGGAACAATAAAGATCGTCTAGATCAAGGGTGGGCAATTAATTTTCCCATGGGGCCACATGAGAAATTCGAATGGTTTTAGAGGGCCAGACCAACATACGAAGGCTCCATGCACATTGCCTTAACCCCTTAATGACGCGGCCATTTTTCTTTTTCCATTTTCGTTTTTTCCTCCCCCCTTTAAAAAAATCATAACTCCTTTAATTATCCATCCACGTCACTGTATGAGGGCTTGTTTTTTGCGGGATGAGTTGTATTTTTCAATGGTGCTATTTAAAGTACCATATAATGTCCTGAAAAACTTTAAAAAAATTCTAAGTGCAGTAAAATGGAAAAAAAACGACATTTTGCCATCTTTTAGTACGTCTTGCTTCTACGGCGCACAAATGGCAACAAAAACGACATGATAACTTTATTCTATGGGTCGGTACGATTACTACGATGCCAAACTTGTTTAGGTTTTTTTTTACTATACTCCTCTTTTTTTTTTTTAAAGACATAAATTTTTTTTCAATTATTTTCTGTCGTCATTTTGTGCGCGCGATAACTTTTTTATTTTTCCGTCGACGTAGTTGAGCAAGGTCTCATTTTTTGCGGGATGTCCTGTAGTTTCTGATAGTACCATTTTGGAATGCATATGACTTTTTGATCGCTTTTTATTGCGTTTTTTCTTGGAGACAGGGTAACTAAAAAAGTGCATTTCTGGCGTTCTTCATTTTTTGTTTCGGACGACGTTCACCGTGCGGGAAAAATTATATGCTACTTTGATAGATCGGACTTTTACGGACGCGGCGATATCAAATACATATTTTTAATTTATTATTTAGATTTTTTAATAATAGATATGGCAAAAGGGGGGTGATTTAAACTTTTACAACTTTTTTTTTTTTTTAATTAAAAAAAAACTTTATTGATTTTTTTTTTTACTTTACTTTGAAGTCCCCCTGGGGAACTTTAAGATGCGATGCTTTGATCGCTCCTGCAGTATGACGTAATGCTATAGCATTACGTCATACTGCTTTTTGACAGGCAGCCTATGAAGCCACCCCACGGGGACGGCTTGATAGGCAGTCTGCTAAGGCAGCCCTGGGGCCTTTCATTAGGCCCCCGGCTGCCATGACACATGCACGGCTCTCCCGATCTCACCGCGGGGGGGGCATATTAACACATTCTGCCGCAGTTCTACAGCGCGGCCGATTCAGCCAATCAGCTGGCTGGAATCGGCACCACGTGACACAGCGGCGTGCCCGCGCATTGCCGTGCACGATGAGCTGTGCCCGCGCGTCACGTGGGCTGTGACGTCACCGTGCCTTGCATTTGCCCGCGGATTTTGAACAGTATTGATCTACGGAGGAAGCAAGCTGATGGTTGGAGCCTTTTCCCCAATTTACAAGATGGGAGAGTAAGATTTGTGCTCTACGTGTGGTGAGTACCCACCTGAGATTTGTGCGCTACGCTGTGCGCTACGTGTGGAGACGCGGTTACCTGAGATTTGTGCGCCGTGCGCTACGCTGTGCGCTACGTGTGGAGACGCGGTTACCTGAGATTTGTGCGCCGTGCGCTACGCTGTGCGCTACGTGTGGAGACGCGGTCACCTGAGATTTGTGCGCCGTGCGCTACGCTGTGCGCTACGTGTGGAGACGCGGTTACCTGAGATTTGTGCGCCGTGCGCTACGCTGTGCGCTACGTGTGGAGACGCGGTTACCTGAGATTTGTGCGCCGTGCGCTACGCTGTGCGCTACGTGTGGAGACGCGGTTACCTGAGATTTGTGCGCCGTGCGCTACGCTGTGCGCTACGTGTGGAGACGCGGTTACCTGAGATTTGTGCGCCGTGCGCTACGCTGTGCGCTACGTGTGGAGACGCGGTTACCTGAGATTTGTGCGCCGTGCGCTACGCTGTGCGCTACGTGTGGAGACGCGGTCACCTGAGATTTGTGCGCCGTGCGCTACGTGTGGAGACGCGGTTACCTGAGATTTGTGCGCTACGCTGTGCGCTACGTGTGGAGACGCGGTTACCTGAGATTAATGCGCCGTGCGCTACGCTGTGCGCTACGTGTGGAGATGCGGTTACCTGAGATTAATGCGCTGTGCGCTACGCTGTGCGCTACGTGTGGAGACGCGGTTACCTGAGATTAATGCGCCGTGCGCTACGCTGTGCGCTACGTGTGGAGACGCGGTTACCTGAGATTAATGCGCTGTGCGCTACGCTGTGCGCTACGTGTGGAGACGCGGTCACCTGAGATTTGTGCGCCGTGCGCTACGTGTGGAGACGCGGTTACCTGAGATTTGTGCGCCGTGCGCTACGTGTGGAGACGCGGTTACCTGAGATTTGTGCGCTACGCTGTGCGCTACGTGTGGAGACGCGGTCACCTGAGATTTGTGCGCCGTGCGCTACGCTGTGCGCTACGTGTGGAGACGCGGTTACCTGAGATTTGTGCGCCGTGCGCTACGCTGTGCGCTACGTGTGGAGACGCGGTCACCTGAGATTTGTGCGCCGTGCGCTACGTGTGGAGACGCGGTTACCTGAGATTTGTGCGCCGTGCGCTACGTGTGGAGACGCGGTCACCTGAGATTTGTGCGCCGTGCGCTACGTGTGGAGACGCGGTCACCTGAGATTTGTGCGCCGTGCGCTACGCTGTGCGCTACGTGTGGAGACGCGGTCACCTGAGATTTGTGCGCCGTGCGCTACGTGTGGAGACGCGGTCACCTGAGATTTGTGCGCCGTGCGCTACGCTGTGCGCTACGTGTGGAGACGCGGTCACCTGAGATTTGTGCGCCGTGCGCTACGCTGTGCGCTACGTGTGGAGACGCGGTTACCTGAGATTTGTGCGCCGTGCGCTACGCTGTGCGCTACATGTGGAGACGCGGTTACCTGAGATTTGTGCGCCGTGCGCTACGCTGTGCGCTACGTGTGGAGACGCGGTTACCTGAGATTTGTGCGCCGTGCGCTACGCTGTGCGCTACGTGTGGAGACGCGGTTACCTGAGATTTGTGCGCCGTGCGCTACGCTGTGCGCTACGTGTGGAGACGCGGTTACCTGAGATTTGTGCGCCGTGCGCTACGCTGTGCGCTACGTGTGGAGACGCGGTTACCTGAGATTTGTGCGCCGTGCGCTACGCTGTGCGCTACGTGTGGAGACGCGGTCACCTGAGATTTGTGCGCCGTGCGCTACGTGTGGAGACGCGGTTACCTGAGATTTGTGCGCTACGCTGTGCGCTACGTGTGGAGACGCGGTTACCTGAGATTAATGCGCCGTGCGCTACGCTGTGCGCTACGTGTGGAGATGCGGTTACCTGAGATTAATGCGCTGTGCGCTACGCTGTGCGCTACGTGTGGAGACGCGGTTACCTGAGATTAATGCGCCGTGCGCTACGCTGTGCGCTACGTGTGGAGACGCGGTTACCTGAGATTAATGCGCTGTGCGCTACGCTGTGCGCTACGTGTGGAGACGCGGTCACCTGAGATTTGTGCGCCGTGCGCTACGTGTGGAGACGCGGTTACCTGAGATTTGTGCGCCGTGCGCTACGTGTGGAGACGCGGTTACCTGAGATTTGTGCGCTACGCTGTGCGCTACGTGTGGAGACGCGGTCACCTGAGATTTGTGCGCCGTGCGCTACGCTGTGCGCTACGTGTGGAGACGCGGTTACCTGAGATTTGTGCGCCGTGCGCTACGCTGTGCGCTACGTGTGGAGACGCGGTCACCTGAGATTTGTGCGCCGTGCGCTACGTGTGGAGACGCGGTTACCTGAGATTTGTGCGCCGTGCGCTACGTGTGGAGACGCGGTTACCTGAGATTTGTGCGCTACGCTGTGCGCTACGTGTGGAGACGCGGTCACCTGAGATTTGTGCGCCGTGCGCTACGTGTGGAGACGCGGTCACCTGAGATTTGTGCGCCGTGCGCTACGTGTGGAGACGCGGTCACCTGAGATTTGTGCGCCGTGCGCTACGCTGTGCGCTACGTGTGGAGACGCGGTCACCTGAGATTTGTGCGCCGTGCGCTACGTGTGGAGACGCGGTCACCTGAGATTTGTGCGCCGTGCGCTACGTGTGGAGACGCGGTCACCTGAGATTTGTGCGCCGTGCGCTACGTGTGGAGACGCGGTCACCTGAGATTTGTGCGCCGTGCGCTACGCTGTGCGCTACGTGTGGAGACGCGGTCACCTGAGATTTGTGCGCCGTGCGCTACGTGTGGAGACGCGGTCACCTGAGATTTGTGCGCCGTGCGCTACGCTGTGCGCTACGTGTGGAGACGCAGTCACCTGAGATTTGTGCGCCGTGCGCTACGTGTGGAGACGCGGTCACCTGAGATTTGTGCGCTACGCTGTGCGCTACGTGTGGAGACGCGGTCACCTGAGATTTGTGCGCCGTGCGCTACGTGTGGAGACGCGGTCACCTGAGATTTGTGCGCCGTGCGCTACGTGTGGAGACGCGGTCACCTGAGATTTGTGCGCCGTGCGCTACGTGTGGAGACGCGGTCACCTGAGATTTGTGCGCCGTGCGCTACGCTGTGCGCTACGTGTGGAGACGCGGTCACCTGAGATTTGTGCGCCGTGCGCTACGTGTGGAGACGCGGTCACCTGAGATTTGTGCGCCGTGCGCTACGCTGTGCGCTACGTGTGGAGACGCAGTCACCTGAGATTTGTGCGCCGTGCGCTACGTGTGGAGACGCGGTCACCTGAGATTTGTGCGCTACGCTGTGCGCTACGTGTGGAGACGCGGTTACCTGAGATTTGTGCGCTGTGCGCTACGCTGTGCGCTACGTGTGGAGACGCGGTTACCTGAGATTTGTGCGCTGTGCGCTACGCTGTGCGCTACGTGTGGAGACTCGGTTACCTGAGATTTGTGCGCTGTGCGCTACGTGTGGAGACAACACCCAAGATTTGTGCGCTACGTGTGGTGAGTACGTCACCTGAGATTTGCGCGACGCCACCTGGCGCAACCTGTCTTTTTTTGCAGATTTGTGTGCCTTATTGCAAAATTACGTGTGGAGAGGATCCTGACGTTTGGATGCGTTTCGAGAAGAATTTCGCTTCGCTCGGACCCCACCTGACATCACTCAGCGAGGTAAGCTGCTGCATCTGCCCAAATTTTCATCGCGTGCATCTGCTGATATGCGCAGATTTGGCGCATATTTGCAGGTTTTCGCTTGCATCTGCTGATATGCGCATATTTGGCGCATATTTGCAGGTTTTCGCTTGCATCTGCTGATATGCGCATACTTGGCGCATATTTGCAGGTTTTCGCTTGCATCTGCTGATATGCGCATACTTGGCGCATATTTGCAGGTTTTCGCTTGCATCTGCTGATATGCGCATATTTGGCGCATATTTGCAGGTTTTCGCTTGCATCTGCTGATATGCGCATATTTGGCGCATATTTGCAGGTTTTCGCTTGCATCTGCTGATATGCGCATACTTGGCGCATATTTGCAGGTTTTCGCTTGCAGCTGCTGATATGCGCATACTTGGCGCATATTTGCAGGTTTTCGCTTGCATCTGCTGATATGCGCATACTTGGTGCATATTTGCAGGTTTTCGCTTGCATGTGGTGATATGCTCTCCGTTTTCCACAGGACGACTCGTGTGGAGAGGAACCTGACATTTGGCTGCGTTTTGTACAACGTACGGAACCGGAGATTGGCGTTTTAGGTGCTGATCTCACATTTGCCCCCCGCCTTTTGGAGAGGACGACTCTTCTGGAGAGGAATTTCGCTTCGCTAGGACACCACCTGACGTCACTCGGCAAGGTAAGCTGCTGCATCTGCCAAATTTTTCATTGCTTGCATCTGCTCATATGTACATGCATGCCTGTATGCGCACACGCATGCCTGTATGCGTACACGCATGCCTGTATGCGTACACGCATGCCTGTATGCGTACACGCATGCCTGTATGCGTACATGCGTGCGTGCCTGCCTGTATGCGTGCCTGTGTGCGTACATGCGTGTATGCGTATATGCCTGTATGCGTACATGCGTGCGTGCCTGTATGCGTATATGCGTGCGTGCCTGTATGCGTATATGCGTGCGTGCCTGTATGCGTATATGCGTGCGTGCCTGTATGCGTATATGCGTGCGTGCCTGTATGCGTATATGCGTGCGTGCCTGTATGCGTACATGCGTGCGTGCCTGTATGCGTGCGTGCCTGTATGCTTATATGCCTGTATGCGTGCATGCCTGTATGCGTACGTGCGTGCCTGTATGCGTACATGCGTGCGTGCCTGTATGCGTGCGTGCCTGTATGCGTGCGTGCCTGTATGCGTACGTGCCTGTATGCGTACATGCCTGTATGCGTGCCTGTATGCGTGCATGCCTGTATGCGTATATGCGTGCATGCCTGTATGCGTATATGCGTGCATGCCTGTATGCGTATATGCGTGCATGCCTGTATGCGTATATGCGTGCGTGCCTGTATGCGTGTATGCGTGCGTGCATGCGTGCGTGCCTGTATGCGTACATGCGTGCGTGCCTGTATGCGTGCGTGCCTGTATGCGTACATGCGTGCATGCCTGTGTGCGTGCCTGTATGCGTACATGCCTGTATGCGTGCGTGCCTGTATGCGTACGTGCGTGCGTGCCTGTATGCGTGCGTGCCTGTATGCGTGCATGCCTGTGTGCGTGCCTGTATGCGTGCATGCCTGTATGCGTGCCTGTACGCGTACGTGCGTGTCTGTATGCGTGCGTGCCTGTGTGCGTGCGTGCCTGTATGCGTGTATACGTGCGTGTGTGCGTGCATGCGTGCCTGTATACGTGCGTGTGTGCGTGCATGCGTGCGTGTATACGTGCGTGTGTGTATGCGTGCATACGTGCGTGCACGCATGCGTGCATGCCTGTATGTATACGTGCGGGCGTGCATGCCTGTGTGTATACGTGCGTGCGGGCGTGCCTGCCTGTGTGTATACGTGCGTGCGTGCGTGCCTGCCTGTGTGTATACGTGCGTGCGTGCATGCCTGTGTGTATACATGCGTGCGTGCGTGCGTGCATGCCTGTGTGTATACATGCGTGCATGCCTGTATGTATGTATGTCTAATTCTTCTGTCCAGGTTGGGGGAGTAGTGGTCATTGTAAGTGGGTTGAGCGGATCTAGGAATCAGTAATACTGGTGGGATGTGACTGTTAACCTGCTGTTTTCTCGTCATTTCCTGCAGATCTGACGTCCTTGAGAACGGGAAGGCTGGCAGACAGTGAAGAGACCCTCAACGTTCAGCAATCTTGAAACCCTTCTTTTTATGAACTGTTTTTTTCCCAGTGACTCCCTTTTTTTAGATACGCTTTTTCTTTAAAAGAATTATGACGGAGGATCCTGAAAAACTGCGCAATATTTTACTGCAATGCATTAAACAGAAAAGAGCCATAAACACAGCCGCCTTTGGTCTAGATAACGGAATGAACCTTGTTGTAACATCCACACTAGCAATAAATTATAAAATCCGAATTGGGTGGAGTCTGTCGTGTTTTCACTATACGTTGCAGTTGGCGGTGTGCCCTGTCCTGCTCCTGATGCAGTTGGCGGTGTGCCCTGTCCTGATGCAGTTGGCGGTGTGCCCTGTCCTGCTCCTGATGCAGTTGGCGGTGTGCCCTGTCCTGCTCCTGATGCAGTTGGCGGCGTGCCCTGTCCTGCTCCTGATGCAGTTGGCGGCGTGCCCTGTCCTGCTCCTGATGCAGTTGGCGGCGTGCCCTGTCCTGCTCCTGATGCAGTTGGCGGCGTGCCCTGTCCTGCTCCTGATGCAGTTGGCGGCGTGCCCTGTCCTGCTCCTGATGCAGTTGGCGGCGTGCCCTGTCCTGCTCCTGATGCAGTTGGCGGCGTGCCCTGTCCTGCTCCTGATGCAGTTGGCGGCGTGCCCTGTCCTGCTCCTGATGCAGTTGGCGGTGTCTGTTATGTGGCATGTGTATGACTCCTGTTCTGTGGTGTGGCTCCTCGGATCTGCTAGGGCCCAGTTCTTAAGATCGCTGGGCCGCCCTCTTACTCGGCTGATGTCCCCGCTTAGGTAGGGCCACTGTCATCCTCCCTGTATCACAGGCTTGGTTGCCTGGATTCTGTGTGACTCTCCTGTGTTCCCTGTGTGCGTGTATACTACTAGACTACCACTCCTTTGGTCACGATCGTGTGGGCCCTCTGCTTTATCTGCTCACACGATTGTAACAGTCTCTTCAGAAAGCCACTGACTACTCCTTTCTTTTTGGGCCCAGTGGTGCATACAGACATAACATTAGGGCCACAATGTGTATACTTGTGAACACGAGACAAAACAGGGGTGTCCATTTCGGAGGTTCAATCCTCCTTTTGATGTGCAATATAGAAAAAAAAAGGTCTTGAAAAGGACATGTTTTCTAAAAATTAAATATTATTTGGTCTCCTAAATTGCATTAATTCCTAAAAATAAATGTGGGGTCAAAATACTCCTGACCCTCTCAGAGAATACATTAAGGGGTGCAGTTTTTAAAATGTGGTAATTTGTAAGTATCTATCATTATGACTAAGGATGAGCGAGTACACTCGGTAAGGCACTACTCGTTCGAGTAATGTGCCTTAAACGAGTATCTCCCTGCTCGTCCTTAAAGATTTGGGGGCCGCCGCGGGGGAGAGCGGGGAGGAACGGAGGGGAGATCTCTCTCTCCCCTGCGACTCACCTGTCAGCCGCGGCGGTCCCCGAATCTTTATGGACAAGCAGGGAGATACTTGTCTAAGGCACATTACTTGAACGAGTAGTGCCTTAGCGAGTGTACTCGCTCATCCTTAATTATGACACCTAGCAGCCTTTGCAAACTTGGATTGGTGGAGGAAAACTAAGGGCTCATGTCCACGGGCAAAATAAGAATTAAAATCTGCAGCGGATTTTAACTCTTCTCCCGCGCGCGGATCCGCACCCCATAGGGATGCATTGACCACCCGCGGGTAGATAAATACCCGCGGATCGTCAATAAATGTGATTTTAAAAAAAAATGGAGCATGAAAAAATCTGGACCATGCTCCATTTTCATGCGGGGCTCCCGCGGGGACGGCTCCCGCGGGCTTCTATTGAAGCCTATGGAAGCCGTCCGGATCCGCGGGACACAAAAATCAGATTTTACTCACACGCTCCGGTTCTTCTCTTCGCCGCGGCGCCATCTTCTCTCATTCGCGGCCGGATCATTTTGCTTCGGCATGGCGCATGTGCGGGGCACGTCACCGACGTCATCATGCACATCCGCCGAGCCGAAGAAAGAAGATCCGTCCGCGACGAGAGAAGATGACGCCGCAGCGAAGGAAGTATCCGGAGCGTGTGAGAGGTAAGTTAATTCTGATTTATTCCTATTTTCAGCGCTCATGTCCGCGGGGCAGGAGGGACCCGCTGCAGATTCTACATGGAGAATCCGGAGCGGGCCTGATTTTCCCCGTGGACATGAGGCCATAGGCCTCCTTCCCACGAGCGTGACGGGCTCCGCAGCGTAATATTCCGCTGTGAAGCCCGTCACGGCGCCCCCCAGAGCCCCTATACTTACCTGCGGGAGATAGCGTGAAATCGCTTCCCCGCCCACCACCGCCGCGTCACCGCTCGTCACCGCTCGTCACCGCCCACCGCTCTCGCGTCACCAGCCGTGTCACGTGACGCGGCCGGACCGCGTCATTTGGCGTCATATGACGCTCGGCGGTGGGCGGGAAAGCGTTTTTTTCACGCTATCTCCCGCTGGTTACAGCGGGAGATAGCGTGAATGGACGGCTTCCATTGACTGCAATGGAAGCCGTCAGTGCGTACAGCCCGTCCTCACCCGCAGAAAATAGAGCATGCTGCGGGTGAGGACGGGAGAAATCGCGGTGCGTAATTCCGCGGTGGAATTACGCATCGTGAGCATGGAGCTATTAGGTTCAATAGAACCTAATAGCTGCGTGCAACGCAGCGGATTTTCGCCGCGAATTACGCGGCGGAAATCCGTTCGTGGGAAGGAGGCCTAAGTGTTCCTCTAAATTCTGAAAAGAAATGTTAAATTTGTACGTCTCCTAAATGGAAAAAATAAATTTACAAAAGTTTTAAACCGTGCATCCAGAGTAAAGTGAACAGATGGAAATCTATATGTTCGCACAGATTTGTACAGCATGTTTGCACTTATTTTATGACATTTGACAATGTGAAAAAATGAAAATTCAAAATTGTGCAAAGTAGCAATTTTAATAAATATACACAACTTTTAACAGTCCTTTTTTACTACCTAACAGAAGTACAACAAGGGGAAGAAAACAATGTCAGTCACTTGGATATGCAAAACCTTTACGGACTTATGATATGTCAAGTGACACATGTAAAGTTCCAAATTTTTGGTCTGTCACTAAGGCGCAAACAGCCTGGTTCTCTAAGGGGATAAATAGCTTAGTGTATAAACTGTGAACCGACTAACGAGGGACAGTGAGCAGCATCACATGCAACCTGACAATCCTCATCGTACTGCTCCATCAGATCCTGATGTACTTCCATAGCAGGTGATGGGCCATTTCCAGCTTTTAAGCATCCTCCTGAGCCAACATCTGGGAACTTCTGGCTCTCTGGTGATTTTTCTCTGTGGTTGCGAGCACCGGAAACGGTTACCACAGTGCAGTATTCTGACCAAAACGTATCAGCTGACCTATAACGAGGAAGAGAAAAAAAATTGACCCTGCCTGCAATTGGCTTAATTCCGTGGGTTTTCATAGTTATTGCACTGTCCCTGCTTTTCTTCACTCCTACTTTAATAGATAAAGACATCGTATTTGGACAATTGGGATGTTTCTCCGAAGGTTTGTTCAGTTAGTGCAGCTTAGGTGCAGTATTGTGATGGAACCGGTACGAGTGCTAAAAAAAGGAATTAAATGCTCAAATCTAATGTAATGTCTTTCGGCCAATAAGACGAATTTAACACAGCAAGTGTGTGTGTGAGAGAGAGGGGGTGGCTGAGTAAGTGGGTGAGCATACATGCATGTACGCATACAGGCATGCACGCATACAGGCATATAAGCATACAGGCACGCACATATACACGCATACAGGCACGCACGCACGCATACAGACACGCACGTACGCGTACAGGCACGCATACAGGCATGCACGCATACAGGCACGCACGTACGCATACAGGCACGCACGCATATACACATACAGGCATGTACGCATACAGGCACGCACGTACGCATACAGGCACGCACGCATATACGCATACAGGCATGTACGCATACAGGCACGCACACAGGCATGCACGCATGTACGCATACAGGCACGCACGCATATACGCATACAGACATGTACGCATACAGGCACGCATACAGGCATGTACGCATACAGGCACGCACGCATGTACGCATACAGGCACGCACGCATGTACGCATACAGGCACGCACGCATGTACGCATACAGGCACGCACGCATGCACGCATACAGGCATGCACGCATATACGCATACAGGCATGTACGCATACAGGCACGCATACAGGCATATACGCATACACGCATGTACGCATACAGGCACGCACACAGGTACGCATACAGGCACGCACGCATACAGGCACGCACGCATGTACACATACAGGCACGCACGTACGCATACAGGCATATAAGCATACAGGCACGCACGCATACAGGCACGCACGCATGTACGCATACAGGCACGCACGCATATACGCATACAGGCACGCACGCATATACGCATACAGGCACGCACGCATATACGCATACAGGCACGCACGCATATACGCATACAGGTATGCACGCATATACGTATACAGGCATGCACGCATATACGCGTACAGGCATGCACGCATATACGCATACAGGCATGCATACAGGCATATACGCATGTACGCACACAGGCACGCACGCATGTACGCATACAGGCATGCATGCATTACGCATGCATGTACGCATACAGGCATGCATGCATACAGGCATGCATGCATGTACGCATACAGGCATGCGTGTACGCATACAGGCATGCATGTACATATGAGCAGATGCAAGCAATGAAAAATTTGGCAGATGCAGCAGCTTACCTTGCCGAGTGACGTCAGGTGGTGTCCTAGCGAAGCGAAATTCCTCTCCAGAAGAGTCGTCCTCTCCAAAAGGCGGGGGGCAAATGTGAGATCAGCACCTAAAACGCCAATCTCCGGTTCCGTACGTTGTACAAAACGCAGCCAAATGTCAGGTTCCTCTCCACACGAGTCGTCCTGTGGAAAACGGAGAGCATATCACCACATGCAAGCGAAAACCTGCAAATATTCACATATCAGGTGATGCAGGAGAAAACCTGCAAATATGCACCAAGTATGCGCATATCAGCAGATGCAAGCGAAAACCTGCAAATATGCGCCAAATATGCGCATATCAGCAGATGCAAGCGAAAACCTGCAAATATGCGCCAAATATGCGCATATCAGCAGATGCAAGCGAAAACCTGCAAATATGCACATATCAGGTGATGCAGGAGAAAACCTGCAAATATGCACCAAGTATGCGCATATCAGCAGATGCAAGCGAAAACCTGCAAATATGCGCCAAATATGCGCATATCAGCAGATGCAAGCGAAAACCTGCAAATATGCGCCAAATATGCGCATATCAGCAGATGCACGCGATGAAAATTTGGGCAGATGCAGCAGCTTACCTCGCTGAGTGATGTCAGGTGGGGTCCGAGCGAAGCGAAATTCTTCTCGAAACGCATCCAAACGTCAGGATCCTCTCCACACGGAATTTTGCAATAAGGCACACAAATCTGCAAAAAAAGACAGGTTGCGCCAGGTGGCGTCGCGCAAATCTCAGGTGACGTACTCACCACACGTAGCGCACAAATCTTGGGTGTTGTCTCCACACGTAGCGCACAGCGCACAAATCTCAGGTAACCGCGTCTCCACACGTAGCGCACAGCGCACAAATCTCAGGTAACCGCGTCTCCACACGTAGCGCACAGCGTAGCGCACAAATCTCAGGTGACCGCGTCTCCACACGTAGCGCACGGCGCACAAATCTCAGGTGACTGCGTCTCCACACGTAGCGCACAGCGTAGCGCACGGCGCACAAATCTCAGGTGACCGCGTCTCCACACGTAGCGCACGGCGCACAAATCTCAGGTGACCGCGTCTCCACACGTAGCGCACAGCGTAGCGCACGGCGCACAAATCTCAGGTGACCGCGTCTCCACACGTAGCGCACGGCGCACAAATCTCAGGTGACCGCGTCTCCACACGTAGCGCACGGCGCACAAATCTCAGGTGACCGCGTCTCCACACGTAGCGCACGGCGCACAAATCTCAGGTGACCGCGTCTCCACACGTAGCGCACGGCGCACAAATCTCAGGTGACCGCGTCTCCACACGTAGCGCACAGCGTAGCGCACGGCGCACAAATCTCAGGTGACCGCGTCTCCACACGTAGCGCACGGCGCACAAATCTCAGGTGACCGCGTCTCCACACGTAGCGCACAGCGTAGCGCACAAATCTCAGGTGGGTACTCACCACACGTAGAGCACAAATCTTACTCTCCCATCTTGTAAATTGGGGAAAAGGCTCCAACCATCTGCTTGCTTCTTCCGTAGATCGATACTGTTCAAAATCCGCGGGCAAATGCAAGGCACGGTGACGTCACAGCCCACGTGACGCGCGGGCACAGCTCATCGTGCACGGCAATGCTCGGGCACGCCGCTGAGTCACGTGATGCCGATTCCAGCCAGCTGATTGGCTGAATCGGCCGCGCTGTAGAACTGCGGCAGAATGTGTTAATATGCGTACGGGGCGCATATTAACACATTCTGCGGCCGCGCCCGTGGACAAAGCAGCGGCATGCAGAATTGGCCGCGCCCGTGGACAAAGCAGCGGTATGCAGAATTGGCCGCGCCCGTGGACAAAGCAGCGGTATGCAGAATTGGCCGCGCCCGTGGACAAAGCAGCGGTATGCCGAGGATCGCGGCCGTGGGGATCGCGGCCGTGGACAAAGCTGCGGCATGCAGAATTGGCCGCCTCTCCAGCAATGCGCGCTGGGGAAGTCAGAGCGCAATAAAATGAGCAGATGCAGCAGCTTACCTGGGCTTTCAGTAGTCCTGTGTAAAGCACTAAAATCCACTTTGGCAAAAGCAATTAATTCCACTTGGCGAAAAGCAATAAAATCCACTTTGGCAAAAGCAATTAATTCCACTTGGCCAAAAGCAATAAAATCCACTTGGCCAAAAGCAATATTCACCTTGGGCAAAAGCACTACAAATACCTAGCAAATCATGAACTCTATGTGCACACACACGAGTGCATGTAAAGTGCAGGCAAAGCACTGAGCTCGTGAAAGCGCGGGCAAAGCACACACCACGTGACCCTCGTTCACGTCAGCTCTGTGTAGTGTAGGGCACGTCTTGGAATACTGTGCACGGCAATGCGCGTGCATGCGCGTGCACGCCGCGGAGTCACGTGATGCCGATCCAGCCAGCTGATTGGCTGAATCGGCCGCGCTGTAGAACTGCGGCAGAATGTGTTAATATGCGCGGGGGGGCCGTGCGGGACCCCCGAACATCGTTCGGGGCATTTAAATGGTTAATAGCCGCGCGGCCATTGCCCGCGGGTGTCAGCTGTTATAAACAGCTGACGCCCGCACTGTATGAAGAGAGGTTATTTTATTTACAAGAGCGTATGTGTATTTGTGGAACGACTGATGCTTTTTTTGCACACGCAGCGGCGTATTATACTGCACTTTTTCCGGCTGCAAGGCATGTTTAATTGCGCGCTGCAAAATAATATGCACCAATTGAAATGGCTAATTAGTCTAATAAGTTCCAGATCTGTTCTTTTTCATGCATCTGCCAGGGTAGTTAGCACACATTTGCGCATCCCTATTTACTCCTATGGGGACATTTGGTGTGCAAATGTGCAGGAAAATAGGTCCGGCTGTGCGTTTTTTTCTTTGCATGTGAATGAAGTCAGTGGGTTCCATTCACTGCGTGTTGTGCATGCCAATTATGTGTGCAAAAGCACTCATGTGATTTTGAAGACTAATGGGAGCCGTACCTGCAATTACCAGCACCGGCCAACACACACGGGTTGGAGCCATCTGCTTCCGCTCTGTACCCTGTGTTGTGGCACTGCCAGCAGGCACCCAAACAGCTGATCAGCCCCCGAGCGGCGGACCAACTATTGATGGCTTATTTTGACCAGGAATCAGCTGCATGTCTACAGCTGTTTAATAGCTACATCGCTCCCCCTCACCCGGGAATACATAGCGCTGTCAGCGCCCCCTGGTGGCTGCAGAGCTTGGCCACAGCCTTCACCCGACAATCGCTATGTGCGCTGCAGTGAGGGGCGCTGATTGTGAGGTGAGAGGAGCAGCAGTAGTTGACTATGTTTTTGCTGTGGAGTTTTCTGATACAGAAATCCACCATATTTGCGCCATTTCTAAACATATCCGTATAGCGAGCCGTTAGAATGACTGTTTGGGCGCTCTTCTACAAAGTGATCGTTGTTTAGTGGTTGTTCCATTGGTTGAGGGGAGAGACCGGGCAGCGTTCGTCGCAAGTTGTTCATAAATGACCGACTCTGACTTCACATCAGGCGACTTCTGATCAACCAGCGACTATCTTTAAGGTGAGCTGAAAGAGACCGACTATCGCCGTCACCCTGCTGGCGGCTGTAATTATACAGAACGGTCGGTGGCATTTGCTCTTACACCCCCCCCCCCCCGCCCCGCCCCGCAGTCTGGAGACGATGGAGAGTCTTCTTACTACAATCACACGTCCGTAAGTGGCAGATCCGCGCCATAGTTTACTGACGTGGATCTGACACTATAATCTGTGGCTCAAACTCAGGCAGTTGCCGCGCTGTAATCAGTCTGTGACCCCTGACCTCTCCTCCCGGCGTCTGCGTTCCTGCACGCATATTTGGTATTTCAGCCGCACTTAAGCAGCGCTGCTGATTAGAACCACCCGATTGGCTCTTCGGCACCACATGACTACACTGCGTGCACACGGATTGCCTTAAGCAGCCGTGCACTACACACTACACTTAAGCAGCCGTGCACGAAGAGCCATGCTAACCCTAAACCTAAACCTAACCCTAAACCCCAGCGGGTCTCGTGAAGTAGCACTCGTGCACATCTCGAAAGGGGGTCTGCGTACGGCTGCTTAAGTGTAGTGTGTAGTGCACGGCTGCTTAAGGCAATCCGCGTGCACGCAGTGTAGTCACGTGGTGCCGAAGAGCCAATCAGGTGGCTCTAATCAGCAGCGCCGCTTAAGTGCGGCTGAAATACCAAATATGCTTCCTGCACGCATACACTGACCTGTACGCACCGGCGAGAGGAGAGGTCAGGGGTCACAGACTGATTACAGCGCAGCGCCCCACCGACTGGAGCTGCGGAGAATTAAAGCACTGATGGGTGCCCAGTACAGGGGTCACTATTACTACTGGGGCCACTATTTGGGTCACTAATAATACTGGGGCCACTATGTGGGTCACTATTATTACTAGGCTACATTGGGATACGCTATTACTACTAGGGTCACTATTAATACTGAGGACACTAATAGAGTCACTAAGACTACTGGGACCACTAATGGAGTCACAATTACTATGGGGCCATTAAAGGGGGTCACTATTTCTTTTTGGGCCACTAAAGGGACCACTACTAGGGGCACTATTAATATTGAGGCTACTATGTGGGACACTAATAATACTGGAGCCACTTAGGGGGTCGCTGTTACTACTAGGATGTCTATGGGGGTCACCATTAATACTTGGGCCACTATGAAGGTCACTAATAATTCTACGGCGACAATGAGTGCCACTATTATTACTAGGTTGCTTTGGGCTACATTATTACTAATGGGGCCACTTTGGGTGTCACTATGACTACTAGGGCCACTATTCCAGTCACTATGACTACTGGGGCCACTATTCCAGTCACTATGACTACTAGGGCCACTATCCCAGTCACTATGACTACTGGGGCCACTATCCCAGTCACTATGACTACTGGGGCCACTATCCCAGTCACTATGACTACTGGGGCCACTATCCCAGTCACTATGACTACTGGGGCCACTATCCCAGTCACTATGACTACTGGGGCCACTATCCCAGTCACTATGACTACTGGGGCCACTATCCCAGTCAGTATGACTACTGGGGCCACTATCCCAGTCACTATGACTACTGGGGCCACTATCCCAGTCACTATGACTACTGGGGCCACTATCCCAGTCACTATGACTACTGGGGTCATTAAGGCAGGTCACTATTACTTTTTGGGCCACTAAAGGGGACACTCCTGGGGTCTCTATCAGTCCAGCCTCACGCTGGCATATTTGCCCATACAATAGGCAGAGAATAGGACCCGTTGTTTTCTTTGGGTTTATTCTCATTTTCGGTTTTTGCACAAGCTCTATTTTAGTGCACATTTGCGCACCAAAGGCCCCCATAGGAGTCTATGCGCACACATGTACACACGGGAAGCACATACCTGCGAACACGGCACCTCGTTTGGCTTAATAGCCATATAAATGAGTGCGAGGCGATTCCCCCACCCGTGTGAACTAGCGGCGCTGGCGCATACACGCACGGTATTTGTACAGGCACGCAAGATACATTTCTTCAGGGCGCAAAAACGCCTGTGTTTTTGCGCTTTCCCCCTTGTGAGGCCGCCCTTACTCTGATCACTTCACACCAGTCTCAGTGCCTCATAAATGTGTCGGCCATCTTCTGTATTGGCGCTTTCAACGCCGCAAAATGTGTGTTTTGGGGATTATTTTTTGGCGGGGAGGACATTTCACACTCTTCCTCAGGCAGCATGAAGACTTGGGGGCTGCTGGTTAGATGTGACATCATTAGGATGAGATGACAGTGACAAGCAGGTGACATCACTGCAGCTAGGCGGCGCTGTACTCTACCTGCCCGCAGACTCCCACTCCTGTACGCTCCTCCTCCTGCAGACAGTGGGGGGCGCTCTGGCCCTGACATGATGGCTCTCAGATCACATCATCATTCCAGCACACAACTCACTGACGCTTCCTCTCTCCTCCCGGGGACGCCGGGGAGTCTCCATGACGACGCTCCGCCCGACACAACAAGCAGCTCAGCAGCAGGATGACGTCAGAGCGCACATCAGCGGGAACCTCCCTGGTCTCTGCTACTGATACAACCTTGAGGTAAAATCTGCGGCGTGGAGCAGGGAAAGAGCTCTGCAGGAGCCTTATACAACAGCGCCACCTGCTGCCCGAAACAGGACAATCACTGGCTTTCCTAAAGGTCATACAGCGCACCCTGCTGGTCGCTGCAGTGTAGTGTCCGGATGTTTTAGGGCTCCCACACACTTGTGTTTGCGTTTTTTGTTAACGCGATTGTCAATGGGACTTTGTAATGTTAAAAACGCAACGCAATGCACTAAAAACGCAAGTGTGTGGGAGCCCTTATAGAAATGATTGCTGGCAATATTAAGATTGCAACATAAAAATCATAAAGATACATTATTAGTCAGATTTCTGAAATCTGTCTAAAATGAAAAATTTTGTAAGAGCATGACGAGAAATGAAAGCTGAGCTGTGATTGGTTGCTTTGGGCAACAAAGACAGTTTTTGTTTTAGTCAGTTTTATAAATCCTCCCTCTGCTGGCCGTAATAACTGGATACTGATAGCGGGCTCACGGCGTACCTTTATATATAAAACACAGAATCTGCTTGTGTCAGATACAAATCCACAGTTCTGGTCCGATTTGAGTGATATGTTGCATAAATGTTCTGCAGCAGCAGCGACAAATACTGGCGGAATTAAAAATCAAAAACACGTCCCCTGTAATTTTTGTTGCCAATAGCAACCAATCACAGCGCAGCTTTCATTTCTTATACTGCTGAGGTAAAATGAAAGCTGCGCTGTGATTGGTTGCTATTTGTTATACTGCTGAGGTGAAATGAAAGCTGTGCTGTGATTGGTTGCTATTTCTTATACTGCTGAGGTAAAATGAAAGCTGCGCTGTGATTGGTTGCTACTTTTTATATTGCTGGGGTAAAATGAAAGCTGCGCTGTGATTGGTTGCTATGGGCAACACAGATTTTCTTTCGGTCAGCTCCCATAACAGTGCGGGGCTCATTTTTGTGGCCACTTTGTATATTCCAGGACTGCTATTCATAAAATCGCTGTGTATCGCAGGGTGCATCTCCTAGTCCGTTATAGCAGGATCCGTATATATTTTTCTCTTTCCCGGTTCGTACATCATGGATATTCCCTGACAACGTAGAGTACCATATAAGTGAATGGGGTTTAACAAACGCCGTTCGCTTACAGCAGAAGCACTCTGCAGCGGGAGTGAGGGCTCCTGCAGACGAGCGCAGGCGTATATACGTCTGATAGAGCGTGACGTGATTGCGCTGTGAGGGGAGCGCTATCATGGGCTTTCATGCGTGTGGCAGCGCTGCTTACTGTACTTTTTGCACTGTTGGGATGTTTATATCGGCACGAGACACGTCCGCACCGGCTGAGCAGCCTAATTAGTCCCCGACATTATAAATTAATACAGAGAAATCGCGCAGTTCAGTGTGCGTTTTTTGCAAATACCTCCATAGACTACTATGGTGCCCCGAGTGCGCAAATGTGAACAATAACAGAGCACGTGGCGTATATTTTCATGTTGGTGAAAATCTAGTGCAAAAATGCTGAATGTAAAGGAACCCATTGAAATGAATGGGTTCTGTTGTCTGCGGTTTGCCCGTCTGTAGGAGCCCTACGGCCGGCGTCACACGGACATCTTGGCGTGCACAATACGCAGTGAATAGAACCTACTGATTACAAGGGATTTGTTCAAATGCACATATTTTGGGTGCGCATTTTCGGCCATGCAAAAAAAGGTAGAACGTGTTTTATCATTCTGTGCATTTACTCACCTGAGGTCCCCATAGAATCCAATAGGGGCGCGCAAATGCGTGCGCAACACTCAAGGTGAAGCATGAAACAATACGTAATTCTGCTGGAAAAAGAACACATGTGGAACTAGTTAGTCATTTCAATCCGTGCGTTTGTTTGCCGCGCGCAAATTAATATGCCTTGTGGGCAGAAAAAGTACAATAAAATTTGCTGATAAGCAAAGCAAAAAAGCCGCGTTCATAGTGCAAAACAAGTTGGGCTAAGGCCTACGTGTGAAGCCAGCGAGGGAACTCTGCGGGCAAAATCCGCATCAAAATCCTGAGGCAGATTATAATTCAGATTTCGTCACGGATTTTCTCAGCGAGGCGTGAATTCTTCAACACACAAAAAAACCCTGGATGTCTAGGGGGTCATTCACACGAGCATATTTGCGCAGTGTATTATGCGTGCAATTTTAGCATAACACGCAGTGAATAGAACCTATTGATTTCGATGGGTTTGTTTACTTGAGCGTATTTTTTCACACGATGTGCGATCGCAGTACGTCCTAAGTTGGTGCGCACTACGCGCCATAGAAGCACATTAAATCAATGGGTGTGTGTAAATAGACGCCAAATACGTAGGAAGCCGGCGTATCTGCTGCTTATTTATGCACAAAATCAGTGTGATTTTGTGCATTCATTTTCATCCATGTAAATACGCTGCGTATTCACGCAAGTAACAAGACTGACGACAGGCAGAAAAACGTAAGGCAACAGGGTATTTTTGCCCGTGAATACTCTGCGTATTTACAGACAGAAATATGCATACGCCCGTGTGAATGCACCCCAAGGGCGGACTCACACGGATGTATTTTCCTGAGTCATTCTGACTGTTCATTTTTGCGTGCATGTAATTACGTCCGTGTGAAAACAAACAGCGTGCTCTATTTTAGTGTGCATTTGCACACCAAAGTCCCATAGAGGTCTTTGGGGGCTGCACAAATACGCACCCAATACCAGTGCGCTTGAGCATTAAACTGCGCTTTTAGCTGGAAAAATAACACATCTGGAACTAATTAGGCTAAATAGCCCTCTAAATCAAGGTGCGGCTGTGTACTGCACCAAAGAGCAATCACCCCACCAGTGAAAAAAGTACAGTAATATGCGCAAAAACATGCAGAGAAAAGATTCAATCACAATGCTAATACGTTGCTCTACCGCGTGCGTTTTTGCGTATATGGCGCTCGTGTGAGGCCACCCTTACGCTGTATTTAGATGGGCAAGTGTGATATAAGCCGGTGGAAATCTGACCTATATTGCACCCGTTTACTAGTGATTTTTCTGTGATTTTCATGGATGTACAATGCGTTTAGAGAGTAAAAACGTACGATTCACATCAATGTATATGCGTTTTTCGCACAGAGTTTTCACATGCGTAAAAAAAAACGAAAAAATAAAAAATATCACATCTGGTTCCTACTAGAGATGAGCGAACATATTCGTCCAAGCTTGATGCTCGTTCGAGTATTAGGGTGTTCGAGATGCTTGTTACCCGAGGCGATGTTCGAGTTACTTTCACTTTCATCTCTGGGACATTTGCGCGCTTTTCTGGCCAATAGAAAGACAGGGAAGGCATTACAACTTCCCCCTGTGACGTTCCAGCCCTATACCACCCCCCCCTGCAGTGAGTGGCTGGGGAGATCAGATGTCACCCGAGTATATAAATCGGCCCCTCCCGCGGCTCGCCACAGATGCATTCTGACATAGATCAGGGAAAGTGCTGCTGATGCTGGAGCTGCTATAGGGAGAGTGTTAGGTGTAATATTAGGCTTCAAGAACCCCAACGGTCCTTCTTAGGGCCCCATCTGACCGTGTGCAGTACTGTTGAGGCTGCTTTTAGCAGTGTTGCACATTTTTTTTTTTGTATATCGGGCGTGTAGAGCATTGCGTCTTCAGTCTGCAGTCATTGTACATAGTATACGGCCAGTACTGGTGAGGCAGGGACAGTGGGAAACGTGAAAGAGATATACTGTCTATATAGGCAGTGGGCTTTTTCAAACAAATTTGGGAAAAATACTACATTTGGGCTGCCTGTGACCGTCTTCAGTGTACTGCGTGTCTGCTGGGGGTAATAGTCCTAATTAATACGCAGCTAAGTGTTACAGCAGGCTTGCGCAAAATTGCTTCCTGGCTCTGCGTTGCCCGTTACATCACCGCCGTCATCCTATCCAGAGGGAAACAGTATACATATATACGCTGCCTACAGTATCTGTCTGCTGTCTCAGCTCAGCCTTTAAAAAAATAGAAGCAAAATACTTAAGGCCTACTAGTGGCGTTTGGCCACTTGACTGCTTCTGCGCTGTGAATTCCACTAGCTCAGTCAAACGCACCTACGTCTCACTACAGGCGTGCGCAAAATTCTTTCCTAGCTCTGCGGTGCGTTCCATAAGCGAAGTCAGCCTCCAACCACAGGCCAATAAGCGGCACATTTAATTACAGCGTTCTGTTTCTGCACTACTGGTAATACACCATGCTGAGGGGTAGGGGTAGGCCTAGAGGACGTGGACGCGGGTGAGGACGCGGAGGCCCAAGTCAGGGTGTAGGCACTGGCCGAGCTCCTGGTCCAGGTGTATCGCAGCCGACTGCTGCGGGATTAGGAGAGAGGCAAGTTTCTGGTGTCCCCAGATTAATCTCACAATTAATGGGTCCACGTGGTAGACCTTTATTAGAAAATGAGCAGTGTGAGCAGGTACTGTCGTGGATGGCAGAAAGTGCATCCAGCAATCTATCGACGAGCCACAGTTCTACGCCGTCCACTGCTACAACTCTGAATCCTCTGGCTGCTGCTCCTCCTTCCTCCCAGCCTCCTCACTCCATTACAATGACACATTCTGAGGAGCAGGCAGACTCCCAGGAACTGTACTCGGGCCCCTGCCCAGAATGGGCAGCAATGGTTCCTCTCCCACCGGAGGAGTTTGTCGTGACCGATGCCCAACCTTTGGAAAGTTCCCGCGGTCCGGGGGATGAGGCTGGGGACTTCCGGCAACTGTCACAAGAGCTTTCAGTGGGTGAGGAGGACGATGAGACACAGTTGTCTATCACTCAGGTAGTAGAATTGGAGTAAGTCCGAGGGAGAAGCGCACAGAGGATTCGGAGGAAGAGCAGCTGGACGATGAGGTGACTGACCCCACCTGGTTTGCTAAGCCTACTGAGGACAGGTCTTCAGAGGGGGAGGCAAGTGCAGCAGCAGGGCAGGTTGGAAGAGGCAGTGCGGTGGCCAGGGGTAGAGGCCGGGCAAGACCGAATAATCCACCAACTGTTTCCCAAAGCGCCCCCTTGCGCCATGCCACCCTGCAGAGGCCGAGGTGCTCAAAGGTGTGGCAGTTTTTCACTGAGAGTGCAGACGACGGACGAACTGTGGTGTGCAAGGTTTGTTGCACCAAGATCAGCCGTGGAGCCGCCACCACCACCAGCATGCGCCGACATATGATGGCCAAGCACCCCACACGGTGGGACGAAGGCCGTTCACCACCTCCGGTTTGCACCACTGCCTCTCCCCCTGTGCCCCAACCTGCCACTGAGATGCAACCCCCCGCTCTCAGGACACAGGCACGACCGTCTCCCGGCCTGCACCCACACCCTTACCTCCGCTGTCCTCGGCCCCATCCAGCAATGTCTCTCAGCGCACAGTCCAGCGCAAGCGCAAGTACGTCGCCACGCACCCGCACGCTCAAGCATTAAACGTGCACATTGCCAAATTGATCAGCCTTGAGATGCTGCCGTATAGGCTTGTGGAAACGGAGGCTTTCAAAAACATGATGGTGGCGGCGGACCCGTGCTACTCAGTTCCCAGTCGCCACTACTTTTCCCGATGTGCCGTCCCAGCCCTGCACGACCACGTCTCCCGCAACATTGTACGCGCCCTCACCAATGCGGTTACTGCCAAGGTCCACTTAACAACGGACACGTGGACAAGCACAGGCGGGCAGGGCCACTATATCTCCCTGACGGCACATTGGGTGAATTTAGTGGAGGCTGGGACCGAGTCAGAGCCTGGGACCGCTCACGTCCTACCCACCCCCAGAATTGCGGGCCCCAGCTCGGTGCTGGTATCTGCGGCGGTGTATGCTTCCTTCACTAAACCACCCTCCGCCTCCTCTTCCTACGCAACCTCTGTCTCGCAATCAAGATGTGTCAGCAGCAGCACGTCGCCAGCAGTCGGTGTTGTGCGGCGTTGCAGCACAGCGGTGGGCAAGCGTCAGCAGGCCGTGCTGAAACTACTCAGCTTAGGAGAGAAGAGGCACACGGCCCACGAACTGCTGCAGGGTCTGACAGAGCAGACCGACCGCTGGCTTTCACCGCTGAGCCTCCAACCAGGCATGGTCGTGTGTGACAACGGCCGTAACCTGGTGGCAGCTCAGCAGCTCGGCAGCCTCACGCACGTGCCATGCCTGGCCCACGTCTTTAATTTGGTGGTTCAGCGCTTTCTGAAAAGCTACCTACGCTTGTCAGACCTGCTCGGAAAGGTGCGCCGGGTCAGTGCACATTTCCGCAAGTCCAAGACGGATGCTGCCACCCTGCGGACCCTGCAACATCTGTTTAATCTGCCAGTGCACCGACTGCTGTGTGACGTGCCCACATGGTGGAACTCTACGCTCCACATATTGGCCAGGCTCTATGAGCAGCGTAGAGCTACAGTGGAATACCAACTCCAACATGGGCGGTGTAGTGGGAGTCAGCCTCCTCAATTCTAAGAGTGGGCCTGGTTGGCAGACATCTGCCAGGTCCTTAGAAACTTTGAGGAGTCTACCCAGGTGGTGAGCAGCGATGCTGCAATCATCAGCATCACCATTCCTCTGCTATGCCTCTTGAGAAGTTCCCTGCAAAGCATAAAGGCAGACGCTTTGCGCTCGGAAATGGAGGCGGGGGAAGACAGTATGTCGCTGGATAGTCAGAGCACCCTCATGTCTATATCTCAGCGCGTTGAGGAGGAGGAGGAGGGGGAGGAGCATGAGGAGGAGGGGGAAGAGACAGACACTTGACAATAGTGTGCTGTGCTGTCAACTTGCTCACTTCTTATGTCTCACGATCCACTGCTTGCTCAAACGGGTTCACCTGCCCCCGATCCTGGGCTTAAACAGCAGAAAATTCCATGCAGGAAAAAGTGTCATCCACGCTTGCTTGCAGAATAAAATGTATAATCTTCCTTTATTTAAACATGTTTAAAAATTGCCAGGTATACACATCTCTGGACCAGACACGTATCGGCTGCACAGAGCCTTCGTCAGTGGTATGATCTGAATAGAGTGTGGGACCAGCTTAAATAGGTGGAACAGAACAAATAATTACAATGGCTGTCAGCTGTACAGGTTATAGGGCAAAAGGGAAAATATACAAAAAACATCAAACTATTGCTGGTAGGATAATGCTTGTAAGTAAAACTTGTAGTAACCACATATCGCACATATAGCAATATAACACAAAAAGGATACCAACGGGCGCTCTGCCAAAGCTTCATATATTTCAATTATTGCAAGATTAACCCCTAGTTGAGACACTTATATTCAGATGCAGGAGTCCGGCTTGTCGTGAAAAACCTTGCTTTTATTTCAGTGATTTAGTGCTCTTGACAGACAGAGTACGCGTTTCGGTTACAAAACCTTGCTCACCTCCAATTAACAGACGTTCACATAAACCTTTAAAAAGCTTAACATATAATTAGTGAATTAAAAACACATGTAGTTAACCCTTACAGCAATTTTTCTTAAATCAAATCACATGGTCAGTTCCTCCTGCAAGAACTGACCCATGTTCATTTGCATATAGAGTCTATAGTAAATATAGTAGGACAATATGAAATTGAATAAGTTAATATGTATGGTAGAAAAAGTAATGGAATGAATGCAGACTTAGAAGAACTAAAAGGAACTAGAGCAGCTTATTTGTTAATTCATATATCTATGCTTGTGAAACGTTATATTAAACAAAGGCTTTATTGTAGCAGAGAAAAAAAAAAAAATTTTAAACTTTTTTCAAAAAAAAAAAAAAAAAAAAAAAAAAAGGTTTTTTGGGGGGGAAAAAGCAATGAATTATTGTTTATTTCGTTAGAACTAGTAAATATACATAAGGTATGTTCTATAATTCATCCCTTTTGGGTATCTGGTGTTTAAATTCAGGATCCAAAAAGCTTCCCTTTTGAACACTTTTCCTGGACTGACCGCACCTTTCTTTTTGTTCATTATCTTTTCTATCCCAAAAAACGAAAAATTATTTATATAGTTTCCATGCTTTTCACAAAAATATTTAGCTACACCTGAGCTGCTCATATTGCCTTTCTTAATATTGCGGATATGTTCATTAATTCGCGTTTTTAATTTGCGTGTGGTGCAACCTATGTAGTTTATATTACATTCATTACAGCGAATTATGTACACTACATTGGTAGTATCACAATTAATATAGCTCCATATTTTATATTCTTTCGCACCTCCACTGTCAAAAAAGCTTTCCTTTCTATCAGCCACATGACAGACGGTACATCTTGAGTTACCGCAGCGGTAGAAACCTTTAAGTTTCAGCCAATGCGGTTTTACTATATTGGAGGAAAAATTATTCGGAGCTAGTAAATCTCCCAGATTTTTATTCTTTTTTGCGACAAATTTTATTCCTTCGTTTAGTATCTCATCAACTACATCATCTTGTCTGAGAACTGGTAAAAATTTAAAGAAAATTTTTCTGATGTTATAAAAATCTCTACTATATGCTGTGGAAAAAACTAGTCCTTTATTTTTTCTTTCCCTTTTGTCCTTACGTCTGTCTATAAGTAGCTCTTCTCTCTTTAATGTTTCCATTCTAGAGCATGTTCTGTCTAACAAAGCCTGTTTATAGCCCCTTTGATGCAATCTATTTTTGATATCCGTTTTTACTGTATTAAATGTGGAACTGTCAGAACACGATCTTTTTGCACGGATGAATTCTCCCATAGGGATGGCTTTTATGATATGTTTAGGATGACCACTACTCGCATGCAAAATAGTATTGCATGCTGTCTCTTTTCTATAGAGTTTGGTTTCAATCCCTGTGGTACAATCACCCCTTAGGGTCAAGTCCAAAAATGGCACTTCTTCTTCATTGTATGTGACGGTAAATTGCAGGTTGACAGAATTGCTATTAATATACCTATCAAATTGATTAATTTGTTCATGACATTTATCCTGTACTAAACCTACGTCCCAAATTATTATTATGTCGTCAATATATCTAGCATACCACACCATGCGGCCAGCAAACGGATTATTATGATTAAATATGAAAGAATCCTCCCACCAACTCATAAAAAGGTTGGCTATCGCCGGAGGAAATTTGGAGCCCATCGGGGCTCCAGAAATCTGTAAAAAAAAATTCTTGATCAAATGAAAAAAAATTGTGTTTTAACAAAAATTCAGTAGATAGAAGGATAAATTCTTTCAATTCACTACTGTAATTGCTGAAATTTTGCAGATGGAAGCGAACTGCCTCTATAGCCGCATGGTGTGGTATGCTAGAATAAAGATCCTTGACATCACACAAAATCCAACGAAAATTATCACACCATTTTAAATGTTGCAATTTTTGTATCACATGTTTACTATCTTTCAGAAAACCTGGGGTTCTATAAACTAACGGTTGCAGGGATCGGTCCACCCACGAACTTAGTCGTTCACAGGGTGAACCGATCCCTGCAACTATCGGCCGTAACGGGGGTGGAAATACCCCCTTATGGATTTTGGGGAGACCATGGAATAACGCCATGGTTGGATTTGTGGGAAGTAAATACGAAATTTCTTTATCATCCAAAACACCTAATTCTTTTCCCACATGCAGCAACTTGTCAAGCTCTCTTATGCAATCTTGTAATGGATTAGCATAAATGTGCCTATATATATATCTGTATTGCAGAGAATCTCCTTGACAAGTGCTGCATATAGGTCAGAATCTAACAACACAACATTACCCCCTTTGTCTGATTTACGTATTATCACATTTTTATTATCCATAAGTTGTTTTAAACCGATTCTTTCCTTTGCAGTAAGATTGTCTTTTCTTTTTTTCTTCATTCCATTGGTTTCCTTAAAGGGGTTGTCCGGCCATAAACATTAGGTCTCATTACTTCTGTTTGCCCATTTCCATGCACTTTGTAATATACATTGTGCATGGAAAATGAAGCAAACAGAAGTTTTGGACTTACCTGAAGGGATGCCCCCCCCCCTGTGTTGCTCCTCCGTCGTCCCTGGTTACCACAAGAATCTTCTGTTCTTGTCAGGCCAGCTCTTGTCGGCGCGGGAACGAGCCCCTTCTCATCCGTGCATGCGCAGTTCTTCTCTCTGCAGCCGGGACCGATATACGATCTCCTTGTGTGCAGGGGGGGGGGGAGGATGGAAGAGCCTCAGAGCAGGAACTGAGCTCCCGCCCCCTCTCTGCCTCCTCTCCGCCCCTCTGCAGTATTTGCAATGGGGAGAGCCGAGACGGGGGCGGGGCTAATTCTCGGACCTTAGCCCCGCCCCCGTCCCGCCTCTCCTCATTGAAAATAGTGCAGAGGGGCGGAAAGGAGGCAGAGAGGGGGCGGGAGCTCAGTTCCTGCTCTGAGGCTCTTCCATCCTCCCCCCCCCCCCTGCACACAAGAAGATCGTATATCGGTCCCGGCTGCAGAGAGAAGAACTGCGCATGCGCGGATGAGAAGGGGCTCGTTCCCGCGCCGACAAGAGCTGGCCCGACAAGAAGAGAAGATTCTTGTGGTAACCAGGGACGACGGAGGAGCAACACAGGGGGGGGCATCCCTTCAGGTAAGTCCAAAACTTCTGTTTGCTTCATTTTCCATGCACAATGTATATTACAAAGTGCATGGAAATGGGCAAACAGAAGTAATGAGACCTAATGTTTATGGCCGGACAACCCCTTTAATTTTAGTTAGTTCTTTTTCTATGGCCCATTGGAATTCATCCATATATTTTGTTCTGGCATTCAAAGGGTAAAATCCTGGATTTGGAACATGGAAATCAATCTTATTTATGTCTTCCATTGCAGTTGATTCATTTTTACTTTCATTTTCCAGCTCCAAAAGGTCTTTAATCACTAGAATTTCCTTAAAGGTACAGTCATTAAATTCATTAACTTCATTAGTGCGATAGCAAATGCCAGGATCCCTCTGTAAATCTGTGCTAGTTTCCCGTGTCCTATCAAAGAAATGCCTTTTTACAGTCAAAGATCTGACAAACTTGTTGACATCTAGCAGTGTTTCAAACAAAGAAAAGTCATTCTCAGGGGAGAAATTCAGACCCCTACTCAAAACGCATATTTGTTGTTCTGAAATGATAAGAGGTGTTAGAACAATGACATTTTTATCTACAACTAGAGATGAGCGAACGTGTTCTTCCGAGCTTGATATTCGTGCGAATATTAGGGTGTTCGGGATGTTCGTTATTCGTAACGAACACCATGCGGTGTTCTGGTTACTTTCACTTCCTTCCCTGAGACGTTAGCGCGCTTTTCTGGCCAATTGAAAGGCAGGGAAGGCATTACAACTTCCCCCTGTGACGTTCAAGCCCTATACCACCCCCCTGCAGTGAGTGGCTGGGGAGATCAGGTGTCCGCCTAATATAAAAGTCGGCCTCTCCCGCGGCTCGCCTCAGATGCCGTGTGAGTTAGATGAGGGACAGTGCTGCTGGTACCGGAGCTGCTGTAGGGAAAGAATTGGTAGTTAGTGTAGGCTTCAAGACCCCCAAAGGTCCTTATTAGGGCCACTGATAGCTGTGTGTTGGCTGCTGTTAGCAGTGGCAATTTTTTTTTTCTTCTCAAAATCGGCTCTGCAGAGCGTTGCACCCGGCATTAGGGACAGAAGTGTTGCATAGGCAGGGAGAGTGTTAGGAGTGAGTGTAGCCTTCAAGAACCTCAACGGTCCTTTCTAGGGCCATATTTAACCGTGTGCAGTACTGTGCTGGCTGCTGTTAGCTGTGCTGCATTTTTTTTTTCTTCTCAAAATCGCCTCTGCAGAGCATTGCACCCTCCATTGATACTGCAGGGAAAGAATTGTATAGGCAGGGCCACAACACAGTTATTATTCATTGAATATACGCAGTGCTGCCTTTTGGTGGAAAAAAACTGAAAATAATTCTATTTGTCCTGCCTCTGTCCATCCTAAGGGCGGTGGACACGTGTCGGCTGCGTGTGCAACGTTTAAAAATCAGACGCACCCAGCTACGTTTTACTCCTGGCTTCGCCATTTGCTTTCCTTAATTGGGAAAAAAAATACCTGCTCTGCCAGAGTTATAATAACTCTGCTACCCTCACGTTCTGTGACACATTAGCAGGGCCACAGCACAGTTATTAAACTTCTCATGTTCATTGAATATACGCAGTGCTGCCTTTTGGTGGAAAAAAACTGAAAATAATTCTATTTGTCCTGCCTCTGTCCGTCCTAAGGGCGGTGGACACGTGTCGGCTGCGTGTGCAACGTTTAAAAATCAGACGCACCCAGCTACGTTTTACTGCTGGCCTCGCCATTTGCTTTCCTTAATTGGGAAAAAAATACCTGCTCTGCCAGAGTTATAATAACTCTGCTACCCTCACGTTCTGTGACACATTAGCAGGGCCACAGCACAGTTATTAAACTTAGATTATTCATTCACTAGAGGCAGTGGGGCCTTTCGTTTTCAAAAAAGGGAAAAAATTATATTTGGCCTGCAGTCTTGCGCCAATTTATTTCCTGCCTGTGAAATCAAATCACTGGTAATACAGCATGCTGAGGGGTAGGGGTAGGCCTAGAGGACGTGGACGCGGCCGAGGACGCGGAGGGCCAAGTCAGGGTGTGGGCACAGGCCGAGCTCCTGATCCAGGTGTGTCGCAGCCGACTGCTGCGCGATTAGGAGAGAGGCACGTTTCTGGCGTCCCCACATTCATCGCCCAATTAATGGGTCCACGCGGGAGACGTTTATTAGAAAATGAGCAGTGTGAGCAGGTCCTGTCCTGGATGGCAGAAAGTGCTTCGAGCAACCTATCGTCAACACGCAGTTCTGCGCCGTCCACTGCTGCAAATCCGAATCCTCTGTCTGCTGCTCCTCCTTCCTCCCAGCCTCCTCACTCCACTACAATGACACCTGCTCAGGAGCGGGAACACTCCCAGGAACTGTTCTCGGGCCCCTGCTTAGATTGGGCAGCAGTGGTTCCTCTCCCACCAGAGGAGTTTATCGTCACTGATGCCCAACCATTCGAAAGTTCCCGGGGTCCGGGGGAAGAGGCTGGGGACTTCCGCCAACTGTCTCAACAACTTTCTGTGGGTGAGGAGGACGATGACGATCAGACACAGTTGTCTTGCAGTGAGGTAGTAGTAAGGGCAGTAAGTCCGAGGGAGCAGCGCACAGAGGATTCGGAGGAAGAGCAGCAGGACGATGAGGTGACTGACCCCACCTGGTGTGCAACGCTTACTCAGGAGGACAGGTCTTCAGAGGGGGAGTCAAGGGCATCAGCAGGGCAGGTTGCAAGAGGCAGTGCGGTGGCCAGGGGTAGAGGCAGGGCCAGACCGAATAATCCACCAACTGTTTCCCAAAGCGCACCCTCGCGCCATGCCACCCTGCAGAGGCCGAGGTGCTCTAAGGTCTGGCAGTTTTTCACAGAGACGCCTGATGACCGACGAACAGTGATGTGCAACCTTTGTCGCGCAGAGCTCAGCCGGGGAGCCCACACCAACAGCCTCACCACCACCACCATGCGCAGACATATGATGGCCAAGTACCCCACAAGGTGGGATGAAGGCCGTTCAGCGCCTCCGGTTTGCACCCCTGCCTCTCCCCCTGTGCCCCAACCTGCCACTGAGATGCAACCCCCCTCTCAGGACACAGGCACTACCGTCTCCTGGCCTGCACCCACACCCTCACCTCCGCTGTCCTCGGCCCCATCCAGCAGTGTAGTTCAGCGCACCGTCCAGCCGTCGCTTGCGCAACTGTTGGAGCGCAAGCGCAAGTACGCCGCCACGCACCCGCACGCTCAAACGTTAACCGTCCGCATAGCAAAATTCATCAGCCTTGAGATGCTGCCGTATAGGGTTGTGGAAACGGAGTCCTTCAAAAGTATCATGGAGGCGGCGGCCCCGCGCTACTCTGTTCCCAGTCGCCATCACTTTTCCCGATGTGCCATCCCAGCCCTGCACGACCACGTCTCCCACAACATTGTACGCGCCCTCACCAACGCGGTTACTGCCACGGTCCACTTAACAACGGACACGTGGACAAGCACAGGCGGGCAGGGCCACTACATCTCCCTGACGGCACATTGGGTGAATTTAGTGGAGGCTGGGACAGAGTCAGAGCCCGGGACCGCTCACGTCCTACCCACCCCAGAATTGCGGGCCCCAGCTCGGTGGTGGTATCTGCGGAGGTGTATGCTTCCTCCACTAAAGCACCCTCCTCCTCCTCTGTCTCGCAATCAAGATGCGTTAGCAGCAGCATGTCGCCAGCAGTCGGTGTCGCGCGGTGTGGCAGCACAGCGGTGGGCAAGCGTCAGCAGGCCGTGCTGAAACTACTCAGCTTAGGCGATAAGAGGCACACGGCCCACGAACTGCTGTAGGGTCTGACACAGCAGACCGACCGCTGGCTTGCGCCGCTGAGCCTCCAACCGGGCATGGTCGTGTGTGACAACGGCCGTAACCTGGTGGCGGCTCTGCAGGTCGGCAGCCTCACGCACGTGCCATGCCTGGCCCACGTCTTTAATTTGGTGGTTCAGCGCTTTCTGAAAAGCTACCCACGCTTGTCAGACCTGCTCGTAAAGGCGCGCCGGCTCTGCGCACATTTCCGCAAGTCCCACACGGACGCTGCCACCCTGCGCACCCTGCAACATCACTTTAAGCTGCCAGTGCACCGACTGCTGTGCGACGTGCCCACACGGTGGAACTCTACGCTCCACATGTTGGCCAGGCTCTATGAACAGCGTAGAGCTATAGTCGAATACCAACTCCAACATGAGAGGCGCAGTGGGAGTCAGCCTCCTCAATTCCTTTCAGAAGAGTGGGCCTGGTTGGCAGACATCTGCCATGTCCTTGGTAATTTTGAGGAGTCTACCCAGGTGGTGAGCGGCGATGCTACAATCATTAGCGTCACCATTCCTCTGCTATGCATCTTGAGAAATTCCCTGCAAACCATAAAGGCAGCTGCTTTGCGCTCGGAAACGGGGGCGGGGGAAGACAGTATGCCGCTGGATAGTCAGGGCACCCTCCTGTCTATTTCTCAGCGCGTACAGGAGGAGGAGGAGGAGCATGAGGAGGATGAAGAGGAGGGGGAAGAGACAGCTTGGCCCACTGCTGACGGTACACCGGCTGATTGCCTGTCATCCTTTCAGCGTGTATGGCCTGAGGAGGAGGAGGAGGAGGATCCTGAAAGTGATCTTCCTAGTGAAGACAGCCATGTGTTGCGTACAGGTACCCTGGCACACATGGCTGACTTCATGTTAGGATGCCTTTCTCGTGACCCTCGCGTTGCACGCATTCTGGCCACGACGGATTACTGGGTGTACACACTGCTCGATCCACGGTATAAGGAGAACCTGCCCACTCTGATTCCCGAAGAGGAAAGGGGTTCGAGAGTGTTGCTATACCACAGGATCCTTGCGGACAAGCTGATGGTAAAATTCCCAGCCGACAGCGCTAGTGGCAGAAGGCGCAGTACCGAGGGCAAGGTAGCAGGGGAGGTGCGTAGATCGAGCAGCATGTACATCCCAGGCAGTGCAACAGTCTTTAAGGGCCTGGACAGCTTTATGGCTCCCCACCAAGACTGTGTCACCGCTCCCCAGTCAAGGCTGAGTCGGCGGGAGCACTGTAAAAGGATGGTGAGGGAGTACGTAGCGGATCGCACGACCGTCCTCCATGACGCCTCTGCCACCTACAACTACTGGGTGTCGAAGCTGGACACGTGGCCTGAACTAGCGCTGTATGCCCTGGAGGTGCTTGCTTGTCCTGCGGCTAGCGTCTTGTCGGAGAGGGTGTTTAGTGCGGCTGGGGGAATCATCACAGATAAGCGTAGCCGCTTGTCAACCGACAGTGCCGACAGGCTAACACTCATCAAGATGAACAAAGGCTGGATTTCCCCAGACTTCTGTTCTCCACCAGCGGACAGCAGCGATACCTAAGCAATACGTAGGCTGCACCCGCGGATGGAAGCTACGTTCTCTCTCACCATCCAAAACGGGGACATTTCTGCTGCATCAATCTGTGTCTAATATTCCTCCTCCTCCTCCTGCTCCTCCTCCTGAAACCTCACGTAATCACGCTGAACGGGCAATTTTTCTTAGGGCCACAAGGCTCACTCAAATAATTTTTCTGAACAATTTTTATAAGTTTCAATGCGCTTAAAAGCGTTGGAACTTTAACTTGAACCAATTTTTCGTTACACTGGGCTGCCTCCAGGCCTAGTTACCACTTAAGCCACATTAACCAAAGCGATTAATGGGTTTCACCTGCCCTCTTGGCTGGCCATGGCCAATTTTTCTGATGTACATTAGTACTGTTGATACAGCAATTTTTGTGGGCCCTCGCCTACAGTGTAATCAAATAAATTTTTAGCCCACCAGCATTAAGCACGACATTACTACCTCAGCTGTGTTGGGCAATGCAATGGGATATTTCTATGTACCACCGGTGGCTTCCTGGCACCCACCCATGCTGTGGGTCCACAGGGAATTATAAATGCATCTGTTTCCACTTCTAAAGAACCCCAGTCTGACTGGGGCATGCAGTGTGGGCCGAAACCCACCTGCATTAAGCACGACATTACTACCTCAGCTGTGTTGGGCAATGCAATGGGATATTTCTATGTAACGCCGGTGGCTTCCTGGCACCCACTCATGCTGTGGGTCCACAGAGACTTCACAATAGGGAGTTGTACCTGCCTTTGTCTATGAATTAAAAAGCCCGGTCTGACTGGTGCATGCAGACACCTTGACAGAATGAATAGTGTGTGGCACATAGGTTCCCCATTGCTATGCCCACGTGTGCAGCTCCTGATGGCGGTGGCACAGGATTCTATTTCTCATTGCTTCTGTACAGCATTGTGGGCTATCGCCCCGCCCCTTTTAAAGAGGGTCGCTGCCTAGCCGTGCCAACCTCTGCAGTGTGTGCCTGCGGTCCCTCGTCATGGCAGACGCAATTCTAAATAGACATGAGCGTGGTGTGGCATGAGGGCAGCTGAAGGCTGCCCAGGGACACTTTGGTGTGCGCTGTGGGGGGGAGGGGGGGGGGGCGGTTGGGCAGCATGTAACCCAGGAGAAGTGTCAATGGAGTGTCATGCAGGCAGTGATTGTGCTTTGTTGGAGGTAGTGTGGTGCTTAGCAAAGGTATGCCATGCTAATGAGGGCTTTTCAGAAGTAAAAGTTGTTGGGAGGGGGGGGGGGCCCACTCTTGCCGGTATTGTGGCTTAATAGTGGGACCTGTGAACTTGAGATGCAGCCCAACATGTAGCCCCTCGCCTGCCCTATCCGTTGCTGTGTCGTTCCCATCACTTTCTTGAATTGCCCAGATTTTCACACATGAAAACCTTAGCGAACATCGGCGAAATACAAAAATGCTCGGGTCGCCCATTGACTTCAATGAGGTTCGTTGTTCGAAACGAACCCTCGAACATCGCGGGAAGTTCGTTCCGAATAACGAACACCCGAACATTTTGGTGTTCGCTCATCTCTATCTACAGCCTCCGATTCCTGCTGGGATACCTCTTTGTCAAAGCTGCCTCGTTTTTTTGCATTTTCTTTCTCATATTAACCCCTGATGTACTTGGTTCTGGGCTTGACATACTGCAGCTTGATGAATCTCTCTCTGTGGTATGTCCCTCAGTATCAGTTGTAGAAAAAGTAACCTTGTTATATTTTTTTTTTCTGTCTTTGTTGCTGCGTTTTAGTATTGGTCTGAATTCACTTCTATGCATGTGTTTTCCATTCCAATTATAGATATTTTTTGTTTCATAATCCAAAAAAACGAGGCAGCTTTGACAAAGAGGTATCCCAGCAGGAATCGGAGGTTGTAGATAAAAATGTCATTGTTCTAACACCTCTTATCATTTCAGAACAACAAATATGCGTTTTGAGTAGGGGTCTGAATTTCTCCCCTGAGAATGACTTTTCTTTGTTTGAAACACTGCTAGATGTCAACAAGTTTGTCAGATCTTTGACTGTAAAAAGGCATTTCTTTGATAGGACACGGGAAACTAGCACAGATTTACAGAGGGATCCTGGCATTTGCTATCGCACTAATGAAGTTAATGAATTTAATGACTGTACCTTTAAGGAAATTCTAGTGATTAAAGACCTTATGGAGCTGGAAAATGAAAGTAAAAACGAATTAACTGCAATGGAAGACATAAATAAGATTTATTTCCATGTTCCAAATCCAGGATTTTACCCTTTGAATGCCAGAACAAAATATATGGATGAATTCCAATGGGCCATAGAAAAAGAACTAACTAAAATTAAGGAAACCAATGGAATGAAGAAAAAAAGAAAAGACAATCTTACTGCAAAGGAAAGAATCGGTTTAAAACAACTTATGGATAATAAAAATGTGATAATACGTAAATCAGACAAAGGGGGTAATGTTGTGTTGTTAGATTCTGACCTATATGCAGCACTTGTCAAGGAGATTCTCTGCAATACAGATATATATATAGGCACATTTATGCTAATCCATTACAAGATTGCATAAGAGAGCTTGACAAGTTGCTGCATGTGGGAAAAGAATTAGGTGTTTTGGATGATAAAGAAATTTCGTATTTACTTCCCACAAATCCAACCATGGCGTTATTCCATGGTCTCCCCAAAATCCATAAGGGGGTATTTCCACCCCCGTTACGGCCGATAGTTGCAGGGATCGGTTCACCCTGTGAACGACTAAGTTCGTGGGTGGACCGATCCCTGCAACCGTTAGTTTATAGAACCCCAGGTTTTCTGAAAGATAGTAAACATGTAATACAGAAACTACAACATTTAAAATGGTGTGATAATTTTCGTTGGATTTTGTGTGATGTCAAGGATCTTTATTCTAGCATACCACACCATGCGGCTATAGAGGCAGTTCGCTTCCATCTGCAAAATTTCAGCAATTACAGTAGTGAATTGAAAGAATTTATCCTTCTATCTACTGAATTTTTGTTAAAACACAATTTTTTTTCATTTGATCAAGAATTTTTTTTACAGATTTCTGGAGCCCCGATGGGTTCCAAATTTTCTCCGGCGATAGCCAACCTTTTTATGAGTTGGTGGGAGGATTCTTTCATATTTAATCATAATAATCCGTTTGCTGGCCGCATGGTGTGGTATGCTAGATATATTGACGACATAATAATAATTTGGGACGTAGGTTTAGTACAGGATAAATGTCATGAACAAATTAATCAATTTGATAGGTATATTAATAGCAATTCTGTCAACCTGCAATTTACCGTCACATACAATGAAGAAGAAGTGCCATTTTTGGACTTGACCCTAAGGGGTGATTGTACCACAGGGATTGAAACCAAACTCTATAGAAAAGAGACAGCATGCAATACTATTTTGCATGCGAGTAGTGGTCATCCTAAACATACCATAAAAGCCATCCCTATGGGAGAATTCATCCGTGCAAAAAGATCGTGTTCTGACAGTTCCACATTTAATACAGTAAAAACGGATATCAAAAATAGATTGCATCAAAGGGGCTATAAACAGGCTTTGTTAGACAGAACATGCTCTAGAATAGAAACATTAAAGAGAGAAGAGCTACTTATAGACAGACGTAAGGACAAAAGGGAAAGAAAAAATAAAGGACTAGTTTTTTCCACAGCATATAGTAGAGATTTTTATAACATCAGAAAAATTTTCTTTAAATTTTTACCAGTTCTCAGACAAGATGATGTAGTTGATGAGATACTAAACGAAGGAATAAAATTTGTCGCAAAAAAGAATAAAAATCTGGGAGATTTACTAGCTCCGAATAATTTTTCCTCCAATATAGTAAAACCGCATTGGCTGAAATTTAAAGGTTTCTACCGCTGCGGTAACTCAAGATGTACCGTCTGTCATGTGGCTGATAGAAAGGAAAGCTTTTTTGACAGTGGAGGTGCGAAAGAATATAAAATATGGAGCTATATTAATTGTGATACTACCAATGTAGTGTACATAATTCGCTGTAATGAATGTAATATAAACTACATAGGTTGCACCACACGCAAATTAAAAACGCGAATTAATGAACATATCCGCAATATTAAGAAAGGCAATATGAGCAGCTCAGGTGTAGCTAAATATTTTTGTGAAAAGCATGGAAACTATATAAATAATTTTTCGTTTTTTGGGATAGAAAAGGTAATGAACAAAAAGAAAGGTGCGGTCAGTCCAGAAAAAGTGTTCAAAAGGGAAGCTTTTTGGATCCTGAATTTAAACACCAGATACCCAAAAGGGATGAATTATAGAACAGACCTTATGTATATTTACTAGTTCTAACGAAATAAAGAATAATTCATTGCTTTTTCCCCAAAAAAAACCTTTTTTTTAAATATTTTTTGAAAAAAAAATTTTTGAAAAAAGTTTTTTTTAATTTTTTTTTTTCTCTGCTACAATAAAGCCTTTGTTTAATATAACGTTTCACAAGCATAGATATATGAATTAACAAATAAGCTGCTCTAGTTCCTTTTAGTTCTTCTAAGTCTGCATTCATTCCATTACTTTTTCTACCATACATATTAACTTATTCAATTTCATATTGTCCTACTATATTTACTATATACTCTATATGCAAATGAACATGGGTCAGTTCTTGCAGGAGGAACTGACCATGTGATTTGATTTAAGAAAAATTGCTGTAAGGGTTAACTACATGTGTTTTTAATTCACTAATTATATGTTAAGCTTTTTAAAGGTTTATGTGAACGTCTGTTAGTTAGAGGTGAGCAAGGTTTTGTAACCGAAACGCGTACTCTGTCTGTCAAGAGCACTAAATCACTGAAATAAAAGCAAGGTTTTTCACGACAAGCCGGACTCCTGCATCTGAATATAAGTGTCTAAACTAAAGCCAAAGCTAGCCGGATGGTAATGTGAAGGCGTGTGAGTATACCTGCTTACGGGACTAAAACTGCAGCACAAGAAGACAAGGTGGGATATTCTACTTTTTTAACCCCTAGTTGCACTATGTTTGTATCTGTTGAGTTGAACCTCACAATTGGGTTAATAAAAATTGTATATATAGAGGACCATACAAAATTTCCCTTGCTATGCGATGGCATTATACTTAGCTCCCCTTTTATATAGAAATTAGCCTGCATGTTCAGGAACAACAAAACAAGAAAATTAAAAAAAATAAATAAATAAATAATTTTTAAAAAAATAAAAAAAAACAAAAAACCTTTTCCTTATTTCTCTTTGTCAAAAGATAAGTACAAATATGAGCATATATGTTGTTTCTATGTACATGATATTAGTCTGACTTGCAGTATAGCCCCCATAAAGGGATCTGATCCCAGAGGGAGAAAAAATAAATAAATAAATAAATTCCATTTATTTTTTACTCTGGACAAATATACTCATATTGGTTTTCTGCATATATGATGTTTCTATATATATGGTGCAGGTTTGACTTGCAGTATAACCCCCCCCCCCCCCCCCAAAAAAAGGGGGTCTGGTTTAAATGTACTTTCTTCTCTATGTTTGATTCCTGTATATGCAATGCAGGTCTGACTTATAATTTAACCCTTAGGGGATCTAGTCCCCAGTTTATGGATCCAAAAGGACTCTCTGATCAGTATATCATTGCACGTTACCTTGCCCCGCCTGTTATTGGTTACTTTCTCTATACCAAAACATGTGAAACTAGCAGTACTGCATGAGTGTGAATTGATGAAATGATTGGCCAGATTTGAGCTCCCAGTTTGGCCTTTTGCTATATATTGTAGATGGTCTGATATTCTGATGCTCAGTTTGCGTGTGGTGCATCCAATGTATTGTAACTTACATGCCGAACAGCCTGCCATATGGACAACTCCTGTTGATTTGCAATTTATATATAATTTGATTGCATAAACAGTACTGGTATTGTCGCTACCAAACTCTTTAACACTTCTTGGTGCACATTTACACATCGGGCACCGTGATTGCATGCATCTATAAAAACCATTGTTTTTTTTTATTTATTTATTCTTTATTTACTGTAAGAAGCGAAGTAATATCAACAATTGCAATGATACATGCGTTGAATACAGCATACAGACTTAGTTGAACAGCATATGTGAACAGTTTTTAATTATTTTTTATTTTAACAAGGAAAATAATAAATGAAGGGAAGGGGAGGGAATAGGAGGGGGGAAATAGATGGGGGTAAAGGGGGAGGGAATAGGGTAGAAATTAGCGCATCTCAATATCTCCGATGATCTTTAGTTTTTGGAGTGAAATGTGTCAGAAATTTGACTGTTATCTGTTCGGTGGGGCTATTTTATGTTATGGTCTTTTTTGGAGAAGTGGGGTGAGTGCCAGGCCAAGGGCCCCAAGTTTTCTCGAATTGTTTATGTGTTCTATTAGCCCAGCTCGACAATTCCTCAAATCTACGGATTTCATTAACCTTAGTCAGCCACTGGGAGAAGGTAGGTGCTTGTGGCTGGAGCCAATGTATAGGTATGAGGGTTTTTGCTGCTGCCAGTAGGTGCGTGGTCAAGTTGGATTTGGAGGGTCTGAAATTTGCTGATGGTCTTGCTAGAAAAATATGTTCTGGGAGGAGGTTAAAAGAACTATTTGTTATATCTTGTATTTTAGTTTCTATCTGGTCCCAGAAGGGTCTTATTTGTGGACAGGACCACCAGATGTGCACCAGAGAACCGATGTGTTCGCTACAGTGCCAGCATGTATTTGAGTTAGAGAGCTTGTAGGCAAAAAGCCATTCTGGTGATTTATACCAGCGCGTTAGGAGTTTATAATGATTTTCTTGTAATCTGATGCATCTGGAGTGTCCGTGAGCATTTCCTAAAATAGATTTTACCTCCTTATCTGATAGATGTATCTTAACTTCCGTTTCCCAGGATCTAATAAATGCAGGTCTGGTATTGTCTTGGTGTTCGATTAACTTCTTTTTAAGGATTGAGAGTTTTCTGCTGTGGGTGTGTCTGGCTGCGGCGACCCATTCAAACTCCGTGAGAGGGCGCGAGGATACAAATGTTTTATTGAAATTGTCTAGAGTTTTTGCTAAGTGTAAAGTTTGAAGGTGGTTAAGAGGGGTGTGTGGGACCATTGCTAGGAGTTTTTCAATGAGCTGTGTATCTTTAGTGGTACGATGGAACCATAGATCTGTTATGGTGAGTTTGTCTAGAGTGGACCATAGTTGTTCTGTGTGTTTGTCTAGCTTTATGTTTAGAAACTCCGGGATGAGAGTCAAAGGTGCTATGGGAGAGGGGGGGGGAGCTAGTTCTCCTTGTAGCGAGTCCCAGGTTTCGCATGCGCCGCTTATGAGCGGATCATTTGAAGCCTTTTTATAAGTTCTACTTGAGGGGCACCATAAATCTTTTAGAAGGGTTGTGCCGTATGATGCTTGCGCTAGTGAGCTTACCACTTTTTTGAGGGATTAACTAGTTCAAGCTATCTGTTGAGTTGGGTGGCTTTATAGTATTGTTCTATGTCGGGGAGATTTATACCTCCTTTCTCCCTTCTCAGTGTTAGTAACTTTTGTGATAGACGGGGGCGTTTACCGTTCCAGAGGAATCTAGAGAAATTGGACTTGATGCACTTGAAGAATGAATTTGGTAGGCGAATCGGAATCATTTGTAGTTTATATAGAATTTTTGGTACAATATAAGTTTGGATCAAGTTTTTCTTGCCGAACCAAGTTAGGAATGGTAAATTGTATGTTTTTAATAGTGTTGTTACCTCTTCCAGGAGGGGGGGCGAAGTTTTTATTATATAAGTTCTCAAGGTTTTTTGTAATTTGTATCCCCAGATAGTCAATATGGGATTTAGCCCAGCTAAAGGAGGAGGTTGCCTGAAGTTTATTCACAGTTGACGGAGAGAGTGTAATATTTAATATGGTGGATTTTGAGGTATTTACTTTAAAATTTGAAACTGCACCATATGTTTGTAGTATTTCATTAATTTTGTTAAGGCTCTTTTCAGGGTTGGTTAGGATGAATAGTATGTCATCTGCGAATGCTAAGGTTTTTATTTGATGTTGGTTTAGCTTTAGCCCTTGAACTTCGTCACTTTGTCTCACCATCTGTAGTAAGATTTCTATTGAAAGAATGAAAAGGGTAGGGGAGAGGGGGCAGCCCTGTCTTGTTCCATTAGTAATTGTGAAAGGTAGGGAATATATATCGTTAACTTTTATTTTCGCATGGGGACTGAGTATAATGAGAAAATGGCTTGGGTGAGGGCAGGAGGGAAGTTGAATTTATCTAATATGGCTTGCATAAAGATCCAGTTTACCCTATCAAATGCTTTTTCAGCATCGATTCCTAGCAGTGCTAGGGGTATTTTTTTGTTCTGGGCATATCTTATTGTGTGTAGAAGGCGTGCTGAGTTATCTTTACCCTCTCGGCCTGTCACGAACCCGGATTGTTCTTCGTTTATTAGATTTGGTATTACTTTGTTGATTCTTTTGGAGAGTAATTTAGTCCATATTTTGACGTCCAGATTTAGGAGCGAAATGGGCTGGTAGCTGCTGCATAAAAGTGGATCTTTACCTTCTTTATGAATAAGAGTGACGAACGCTTCTTGAGCTTGTTTTGGCAGTTGTGCTCCTTTTAGCAAGGCGTTGAAAGAGGACACTAATTGGGGTAGTATAATTCCTTGATATTTTTTATAATAAGCTAAAGGGAGTCCGTCGGGACCAGGACTTTTATGTTGTGCAAAGCTATTTAGGATAGTTGTAAGTTCTTCCAGGGTTACTGGTTTTGTTAAATCAGAGGATTCTTTGGCTTTCAGGCTTGGGAGATCTAATGGGGAAAGTAAATCTTTGATTTTTTTCTTTTTGTCTTCTATGTCTTGGTTGTCTGGTTTGTTTAAGTTATATAGTTCAGTGTAAAACTCCCGGAAAGACTGGGCTATTTTTGTGGGGCTATGATGTAAATTTCCTGTTCGGTCAGTGATGGTGGGGATATATGTTTTACTCCTAGCTTTCTTAATTAGTGGGGTCATAAGTCTACCTCCTTTATTACCATGTGCGTATAGTTGGTGTTTGAAATAAAGTAGGGATTTTGCAAATTTGTTATTCAAAATGTCTTTCAGCCTTTCTCTGAGTTCTGTTAGTTTTGATTGGGCTTCCTGGGCTTTTTTTTGTTTTGCTATCTGCTCTAGGGTAGATATTTGCAGGAGTATGTCGTCTATCTCTTTCTGATTACGTTTTTTTTGGGTTGCTCCTAGGGCTATGAATATGCCTCTGATAACTGCCTTGTGTGTCTCCCATATTAGAGGCTGCTTATCTGGTGTCTGAATATTCTCCTCAAAGAAGAGTTCTAGATTTTTGGCTATTGTGTTAGCTATTTCTTGGTTTTCTAGTAGAGATTCATTCAATCTCCAGGACCAGCTTTTGTGAATTGAGCTCGGTTTAATAAGGGAAACTATTACAGGGGCATGGTCAGAAATTGTTATGTTGCCTATGTTTGGGTTCTTTATTTGGTGTATTAAGGAGGAAGAGACAAAAATATAATCAATTCTTTGGTGAGATTTGTGTGAGTATTGGTGCGATATCTAATGCGGTCCAAGCTCTCTCCAGGTCCGCTGGTGTGTGAATAATAATACGTTTGCCATCTTTTTGAATTGCCAGTCCGAAAGGCAAGAGCCATGAGTCTTGCAGGTTTTTAGCTCTAAGTACCTCGAGGAGGGGTTTTAATTGCCTTCTCTTAGTGAGGGTGGAGGGCGCCAGGTCCTGATATAGTTGGATGTTAGCGTCTTGGTATTTTATTTGATCTCTGTCTCTAGAAGCCGTTAGTATTGCTTGTGTGTCAACAAAGGAGAGTAGTCCGCAGATTATGTCTCTAGGGGGGTCTCCAGTTCTTGGCTTGGGTCTGAGGGTTCTATGGATTCTTTCGATGGTAACCTGTCTGGCTCGTTCTTCGCCTAATAGGTCTTTGAATATGGTTACTGCCATATTTCTCAAGGCTTCAGGTAGGATAGACTCCGGGAGGCCTTTGAATCTAATATTTCGTCTGCGGTTTCTGTTTTCTTGGTCCTCAATTAGGACTAGGGCTCTGTCGATCTGGTCTCTTTGCGTATCCATCTGGTCGGTTAGATCGTTTGTTTGTGCCATGAGATCGGTACAAGTATTCTCCAGGTCTTCTACTCTGTTACCAATTTGGTGGATTTCTGTTTTTATTTCTGTCAATTCTTTTAGGATAGGATGTAGCGCTTGTGCTAGTGCCTTTTTAAGGAAGTTCTTGGTTATACTTGATCTATGTGCACTGTTTAAATCTGTATCATCTTCGCTGTCTATGTCAGATGCAGAAATGTTGTCGTCTTCCGCTGCCGGTGGGGTTTTTTTTTTGGAGGGTCCCGCAGGAGAGTGGGCGCTTCTTTTCTTTAAATAGCGATGTAGATCAGATTGACTTTTAGATGTCATCTGCTGACTGGATGCAGGAGTTGCTTTTTCTTTTGCTGTCTTAAAGGAGATGTCCCGAGGCAGCAAGTGGGTCTATACACTTCTGCATGGCCATAATAATGCACTTTGTAATGTACATTGTGCATTAATTATGAGCCATACAGAAGTTATAAAAAGTTTTATACTTACCTGCTCCGTTGCTGGCGTCCTCGTCTCCATGGAGCCGACTAATTTTTGGCCTCCGATGGCCAAATTAGCCGCGCTTGCGCAGTCCGGGTCTTCAGCTTTCTTCTATGGAGCCGCTCGTGCCAGAGAGGGGCTCCGTGTAGCTCCGCCCCGTCACGTGCCGATTCCAGCCAATCAGGAGGCTGGAATCGGCAGTGGACCGCACAGAAGAGCTGCGGTCCACGAAGGTAGAAGATCCCGGCGGCCATCTTCAGCGGTAAGTATTGAAGTCACCGGACCGCCGGGATTCAGGTAAGCGCTGTGCGGGTGGTTTTTTTAACCCCTGCATCGGGGTTGTCTCGCGCCGAACGGGGGGGGGGGTTAAAAAAAAAAAAACCCGTTTCGGCGCGGGACATCTCCTTTAACCATTTTGCGATTTGTTAAGAGCTAAGGCTTCTGCGTAGGGCACAAATTATGGTGTGTATTTTAAAACATCGATGTTCTGCGTTCCCTTTATTTATTTATTTTTTTGGAATAAAGGGAATGTGTCTTGATTATGCTATTCTTCTTTGAGAAGGCGTGGGGTGGAAACTGGGAATAGTAGGACTTAGGTGGTAGGGGTCGTGGGTCACCACTGCTGGGCTTGGAGGGTCTGTGCAGGTCAGAGCAGCATGCAAGAGATACAGTATGTGCTGTAAACTACGCTCCCTGGATTTGTCTGCTGGTTAGGTGTTCGTCCTGGCTCTCAGCTGACAGCCTGCTTTGCTTACGGGTGAGTACTATCACCTCCCAGGGAAGGCACTTGCCTCCTATGTAAATGCGGAGAGGGGAGCAGGGACTCCTGTCACTTTGGGTGCTTATGATTGTTGGCGCCGTGCGTTTCTATGCTAATCGTGCAAGCCGGCTTGCCGCTCGGCTCCAGAGCCCGCCGTTGTTTCAGGGCCTTTCAGTCCTTTTGTTTGTCTCCCCCGGCTCTGTTGTTACGTGTAGCAGAGCGGAGAGGAGTTTCTCGGTTATGTGGTGCACTCCGAGTGCTTCCGTCAGGCTGCGGCCGACTCGCGGTCTCTTGTGGCCGGAAATTTAGTCCCTGGCTCAGGCCGGTCAGTTAGGCCTCACCTGCCGCGTCTTTTTTAGGATGCGGAAATGTCTCTTCTCCGGTCCCGCTTCTCTCCCCGTCTCCAGGAGGTCTTCTTCGCAATAGAGGAGCTTTAGGTATGTGGAGAAGGTGTTTAAAAACACTCGTTTTAGTGGTTCTCCAGCGAGCTCGCTCACAGTGCGACTTCCCGCTCTGGTGGTTAGGCCACGCCCCCCCAAACCATTGTTTTTTAACCAATTGGTGTCTGTCTGTTTGTTGCTGTTTCTGTTTGGGTGAACTCTATTTTGCCTAAACATGAAATCAATCGATTTCGCCCTTCTAGACACACATCTGGTGCCCGACTCCAATAAACTTTTAATTTGGGATCTTGTTTTAAAATGGCTAGATTGTTGAAAAAAATCTCTTTGATCTGTGTGAATTGTCTGCTAAACGGGGTTGAAAATGTGATGCATTCTCTGCTTTAATTTATCTAAATACTTCTCATTTGGACTGGTTTCTCTTGTTTGTCTGGAAGCTACAGTTTTTTTTGCCCGTTGTAGAATGCGTTTTCCATATCCCCTGTTTTGCAACCTATCACAGATTTCTTTTTCTGCATATTGGTAATCTGTAGAGATGAGCGAACGTACTCGTCCGAGCTTGATATGCGTGCGAATATTAGGGTGTTCGGGATATTCGTTACTCGAAACGAATACCACGCGGTGTTCTGGTTACTTTCAGTTTCCTGTCTGAGACGTTAGCGCGCTTTTCTGGCCAATTGAAAGACAGGGAAGGCATTACAACTTCCCCCTGTGACGTTCAAGCCCTATACCACCCCCCTGCTGTGAGTGGCTGGAAAGATCAGATGTCACCCGAGTATAAAAATCGGCCCCTCCCGCGGCTCGGCTCAGATGCCTTGTGACTTAGCTGAGGGAAAGTGCTGCTGCTGGTGCTGCTGTAGGGAGAGCGTTAGGAGTTAGTGTAGGCTTCAAGAACCCCAACGGCCCTTCTTAGGGCCACATCTACTAGTGTGCAGTACTGTGTTAGCACAGTATTTTAATTTTTTTTCCAAAATTGGATCTGCAGAGCATTGCGCCCTGCAATAGGGACAGAAGTGGGGGTTAGGCAGGGAGAGTGTTAGGAGTTAGTGTAGGCTTCAAGAACCCCAACGGTCCTTTCTAGGACCACTTCTATCCGTGTGCAGTACTGTCCAGGCTGCTGTTAGCAGTGTTGCTTATTTTTTTTTTCTCAAAACCGGCTGTGCAGAGCATTGCACCCGGCATTAATACTACAGGGATAGAATTGTGTAGGCAGGGCCAGAAGACATACATTATTCATTGAATACACGCAGTGTGGGTGTTCCTTGTAAAAAGCAGGGAAAACATTCTATTTGGCCTGCCTCTGACAGTACTCAGGGCTCTGTGTACGTGTGCTGTGCGCTGAACGTTCAGAAAAAAATCAGACGCAGTCAGCTACGTTTTACCGCAGGCGTGCGGCAATTTTTTTCCTGCATGGGAAATCCCTGATCTGCTGTAGGTAGCGAATTACTTTGCATCACTACGGTTCTGGGACAAATTGGCAGGGCCACAACACAGTTATTAAACTTAGTATTCATTGAATACATGCAGTGTGGGTGTTCCTTGTAAAAAGCAGGGAAAAAATTCTATTTGGCCTGCAGGCTTGCGCCAATTTATTTCCTGGCTGTGAAATCACTGGTAATACAGCATGCTGAGGGGTAGGGGTAGGGCTAGAGGACGTGGACGCGGCCGAGGACGCGTAGGCCCAAGTGAGGGTGTGGGCACAGGCCAAGCTCCTGATCCAGGTGTGTCGCAGCCGACTGCTGCGCGATTAGGAGAGAGGCACGTTTCTGGCGTCCCCACATTCATCGCACAATTAATGGGTCCACGCGGGAGACCTTTATTAGAAAATGAGCAGTGTGAGCAGGTCCTGTCGTGGATGGCAGAAAGTGCTTCGAGCAAGCTATCATCCACCCAGAGTTCTGCGCCGTCCAGTGCTGCAAATCCGAATCCTCTGTCTGCTGCTCCTCCTTCCTCCCAGCCTCCTCACTCCACTACAATGACACATGCTCAGGAGCGGGAAGACTCTCAGGAACTGTTCTCGGGCCCCTGCTTAGATTGGGCAGCAGTGGTTCCTCTCCCACCAGAAGAGTTTATCGTCACTGATGCCCAACCATTGGAAAGTTCCCGGGGTCCGGGGGATGAGGCTGGGGACTTCTGCCAACGGTCTCAAGACCTTTCAGTGGGTGAGGAGGACGATGACGATGAGACACAGTTGTCTTGCAGTGAGGTAGTAGTAAGGGCAGTAAGTGCGAGGGAGGAGCGCACAGAGGATTCGGAGGAAGAGCAGCTGGACGATGAGGTGACTGACCCCACCTGGTGTGCAACGTCTACTGAGGACAGGTCTTCAGAGGGGGAGGCAGCAGCAGGGCAGGTTGCAAGAGGCAGTGCGGTGTCCAGGGGTAGAGGCAGGGCCAGACTGAATATTCCACCAACTGTTTCCCAAAGCGCCCCCTCGCGCCATGCCACCCTGCAGAGGCCGAGGTGCTCAAATGTCTGGCAGCTGTTCACAGAGACGCCTGAGGACCGACGAACAGTGGTGTGCAACCTTTGTCGCGCCAAGATCAGCCGGGGAGCCACCACCAACAGTCTCACCACCACCAGCATGCGCAGACATATGATGGCCAAGCACCCCACAAGGTGGGACGAAGGCCGTTCACCGCCTCCGGTTTGCACCGCTGCCTCTCCCCCTGTGCCCCAACCTGCCACTGAGATCCAACCCCCCTCTCAGAACACAGGCACAACCGTCTCATGGCCTGCACCCACGCCCTCACCTCCGCTGTCCTCGGCCCCATCCACCAATGTCTCGCACCGCACAGTCCAGCCGTCGCTTGCGCAAGTGTTGGAGCGCAAGCGCAAGTACGCCGCCACGCACCCGCACGCTCAAACGTTAACCGTCCACATCGCCAAATTTATCAGCCTTGAGATGCTGCCATATAGGGTTGTGGAAACGGAGGCTTTCAAAGCTATGATGGCGGCGGCGGCCCCGCGCTACTCAGTTCCCAGTCGCCATTACTTTTCCCGATGTGCCGTCCCAGCCCTGCACGACCACGTCTCCCGCAACATTGTACGCGCCCTCACCAATGCGGTTAGTGGCAAGGTCCACTTAACTATGGACACGTGGACAAGCACAGGCGGGCAGGGCCACTACATCTCCCTGACGGCACATTGGGTGAATTTAGTGGAGGCTGGGACAGAGTCAGAGCCCGGGACCGCTCACGTCCTACCCACCCCCAGAATTGCGGGCCCCAGCTCGGTGGTGGTATGTTCGGCGGTGTATGCTTCCTCCACTAAAGCACCCTCCTCCTCCCCCTCCTCCTCAACCTCTGTCTCGCAATCTAGATGTGTCAGCAGCAGCAGGACGTCGCCAGCAGTCGGTGTCGCGCGGCGTGGCAGCACAGCGGTGGGCAAGCGTCAGCAGGCCGTGCTGAAACTACTCAGCTTAGGAGATAGGAGGCACATGGCCCACGAACTGCTGCAGGGTCTGACACAGCAGACCGACCGTTGGCTTGCGCCGCTGAGCCTCCAACCGGGCATGGTCGTGTGTGACAACGGCCGTAACCTGGTGGCGGCTCTGCAGCTCGGCAGCCTCACGCACGTGCCATGCCTGGCCCACGTCTTTAATTTGGTGGTTCAGCGCTTTCTGAAAAGCTACCCACGCTTGTCAGACCTGCTCGGAAAGGTGCGCCGGATCTGCGCACATTTCCGCAAGTCCCACACGGACGCTGCCACCCTGTGCACCCTGCAACATCGCTTTAATCTGCCAGTGCACCGACTGCTGTGCGACGTGCCCACACGGTGGAAGTCTACGCTCCACATGTTGGCTAGGCTCTATGAGCAGCGTAGAGCTATAGTGGAATACCAACTCCAACATGGGCGGCGCAGTGGGAGTCAGCCTCCTCAATTCTTTTCAAAAGAGTGGGCCTGGTCTGCCAGGTCCTTGGAAACTTTGAGCAGTCTACCCAGGTGGTGAGCGGCGATGCTGCAATCATTAGCGTCACCATTCCTCTGCTATGCATCTTGAGAAGTTCCCTGCAAACCATAAAGGCAGCCGCTTTGCGCTCGGAAACAGAGCCGGGGGAAGACAGTATGTCGCTGGATAGTCAGACCACCCTCCTGTCTATATCTCAGCGCATTGAGGAGGAGGAGGAGCATGAGGAGGATGAGGAGGAGGGGGAAGAGACAGCTTGGGCCACTGCTGACGGTACCCATGCTGCTTGCCTGTCATCCTTTCAGCGTGTATGGCCTGAGGAGGAGGAGGCGGAGGAGGAGGAGGAGGAGGAGGATCCTGAAAGTGATCTTCCTAGTGAAGACAGCCATGTGTTGCCTACAGGTACCCTGGCACACATGGCTGACTTCATGTTAGGATGCCTTTCTCGTGACCCTCGCGTTACATGCATTCTGGCCACTACGGATTACTGGGTGTACACACTGCTCGACCCACGCTATAAGGAGAACCTTCCCACTCTGATTCCCGAAAAGGAAAGGGGTTCGAGAGTGTTGCTATACCACAGGACCCTGGCGGACAAGCTGATGGTAAAATTCCCATCCGACAGCGCTAGTGGCAGAAGGCGCAGTTCCGAGGGCCATGTAGCAGGGGAGGTGCGGAGATCGAGCAGCATGTACAGCCCAGATAGTGCAACAGTCTTTAAGGGCCTGGACAGCTTTATGGCTCCCCACCAAGACTGTGTCACCGCTCCCCAGTCAAGGCTGAGTCGGTGGGAGCACTGTAAAAGGATGGTGAGGGAGTACGTAGCGGATCGCACGACCGTCCTCCGTGACGCCTCTGCCACCTACAACTACTGGGTGTCGAAGCTGGACACGTGGCCTGAACTAGCGCTGTATGCCCTGGAGGTGCTTGCTTGTCCTGCGGCTAGCGTCTTGTCGGAAAGGGTGTTTAGTGCGGCTGGGGGAATCATCACAGATAAGCGTACCCGCCTGTCAACCGACAGTGCCGACAGGCTAACACTCATCAAGATGCACAAAGCCTGGATTTCCCCAAACTTCTCTTCTCCACCAGCGGACAGCAGCGATACGTAAGCAATACGTAGGCTGCACCCGCGGATGGAAGCTACGTTCTCTCTCACCATCCAAAACGGGGACATTTCTGCTTCATCAATCTGTGTCTAATATTCCTCCTCCTCCTCCTGCTCCTCCTCCTGAAACCTCACGTAATCACGCTGAACGGGCAATTTTTCTTAGGGCCACAAGGCTCACTCATCTAATTTTTCTAAACAATTTTTATATGTTTCAATGCTCTTAAAAGCGTTGAAACTTTAACTTGAACCAATTTTTCGTTAAACTGGGCTGCCTCCAGGCCTAGTTACCACTTAAGCCACATTAACCAAAGCGATTAATGGGTTTCACCTGCCCTCTTGGTTGGCCAGGGCCAATTTTTCTGATGTACATTAGTACAATTGATACAGCAATTTTTGTGGGCCCTCGCCTACAGTGTAATCAAATTAATTTTTAGCCCACCTGCATTACAGCTGACGTTACATCCGCTGTGTTGGGCAATGCAATGGGATATTTCTATGTACCGCCGGTGGGTTCCAGGGAGCCACCCATGCTGTAGGTCCACAGGGAATTATAAATGCATCTGTTTCCACTTGTAAAGATCCCCAGTCTGACTGGGGCATGCAGTGTGGGCCGAAGCCCACCTGCATTAAGCACGACATTACTACCTCAGCTGTGTTGGGCAATGCAATGGGATATTTCTATGTACCGCCGGTGGCTTCCTGGCACCCACCCATGCTGTGGGTCCACAGGGAATTATAAATGCATCTGTTTTCACTTGTAAAGAACCCCAGTCTGACTGGGGCATGCAGTGTGGGCCGAAGCCCACCTGCATTAAGCACGACATTACTACCTCAGCTGTGTTGGGCAATGCAATGGGATATTTTTGTGTATCGCCGGTGGGTTCCAGGGAGCCACCCATGCTGTCGGTCGACAGGGACTTCACAATAGGGAGTTGTACCTGCCTGTGTCTATGAATTAAAAAGCCCGGTCTGACTGGGGCATGCAGAGACACCTTGACAGAATGAATAGTGTGTGGCACATAGGTTCCTCATTGCTATGCCCATGTGTGCAGCTCCTGATGGCGGTGGCACAGGATTCTATTTCTCATTGCTACTGTACAGCATTGTGGGCTATCGCCCCACCCCTTTTAAAGAGGGTCGCTGCCTAGCCGTGCCAACCCTCTGCAGTGTGAGCCTGCGGTTCCTCCTCATGGCAGACGCACTTCTAAGTAGACATGAGGGTGGTGTGGCATGAGGGCAGCTGAAGGCTGCGCAGGGACACTTTGGTGTGCGCTGTGGGGGGGAGGGGGGGCGGTCGGGCAGCATCTAACCCAGGAGAAGTGGCAGTGGAGTGTCATGCAGGCAGTGATTGTGCTTTGTTGGAGGTAGTGTGGTGCTTAGCAAAGGTATGCCATGCTAATGAGGGCTTTTCAGAAGTAAAAGTTTTTGGGAGGGGGGGGCCCACTCTTGCTGCTATTGTGGCTTAATAGTGGGACCTGTGAACTTGAGATGCAGCCCAACACGTAGCCCCTCGCCTGCCCTATCCGTTTCTGTGTCGTTCCCATCACTTTCTTGAATTGCCTAGATTTTCACACATGAAAACCTTAGCGACCATCGGCGAAATACAAAAATGCTCCGGTCGCCCATTGACTTCAATGGGGTTCGTTACTCGAAACGAACCCTCGAGCATCGCGATAATTTCGTCCCGAATAACGAGCACCCGAGCATTTTGGTGCTCGCTCATCTCTAGTAATCTGTACTTGAAGTGCAAAGGCGCTTTGCCCTCAATAGCTCCCCCAATGTGATCGCTTGTATAGTTTGCATCGGATGGCAACTTGATGTGTGTAAAATCGTATTACCAGCGTCTTTATTTCTATACAATACACTGGTGATGGACCCATCCTGACTATTTCCCTTAATAAGAATATCCAAAAAAAAGGGATCTGTTTGTAATCAAAATCCATGGTAAATTCTAGGTTGCACTCATTTTCATTGATATAAGTTAAAAAACTGGTTAGTTTGATCTGATTTTTTGTTTCGTATTCGTCTCTGTTCATGCCATCACTAGTCATGTGCCATATTATAATTACGTCACCAATGTAACGCCCATACCAACATATGTTGTCGATAAAGGGGTTACACTGATCATAAGCATATCTGGATTCCCACCATAACATATACAATATTGCTAAAGAAGGGGAGAATCTACAGCCCATTGGCGCCCCCACCAATTGTAAGTATTGTGTGGAATTGAACTTGAAAACATTGTGTGTCAGTAGGAATTCAGTTGCTTCCATCAAAAAAGCTCTTAGAGAATCATTATATTGTGTATGAGACGTAAGGTGAAATGCAAGTGCCTGTAGCACCAAATGGTGAGGGATAGAGGAATACAATGCTTTGACATCGCACGTTACCCAGGTTTTATCTGCCCCCCATTTGTGTCCTGCCAATATTTGAATGACTTTATTGTTATTAGGAATATATCCGGGAATTTGACCTACCACAGGCTGTAATTTTCTATCTACCCAATTGCTGAGTCTCTCACATAGGGATCCTCGTCCCGAAACTATTGGGCACATGGGAGGTGGAAATACATATTTGTGAGACTTGGGAATCCCATAAAAATTTGCAAGAATAGGATTTTTGGGAACTAGATAAGCCATTTCTTTGTCACTTAATACCCCCATTGAGCCTTTATATGTTGTATATGACAATATATGTTGGTATGGGCGTTACATTGGTGACGTAATTATAATATGGCACATGACTAGTGATGGTATGAACAGAGACGAATACGAAACAAAAAATCAGATCAAACTAACCAGTTTTTTAACTTATATCAATGAAAATGATTGCAACCTAGAATTTACCATGGATTTTGATTACAAACAGATCCCTTTTTTGGATATTCTTATTAAGGGAAATAGTCAGGATGGGTCCATCACTAGTGTATTGTATAGAAAAAAAGATGCTGGTAATACGATTTTACACGCATCAAGTTGCCATCCGATGCAAACTATACAAGCGATCCCATTGGGGGAGCTATTGAGGGCAAAGCGCCTTTGCACTTCAAGTACAGATTACCAACATGCAGAAAAAGAAATCTGTGATAGGTTGCAAAACAGGGGATACGGAAAACGCATTCTTCAACGGGCAAAAAAAACAGTAGCTTCCAGACAAACAAGAGAAATCAGTTCAAATGAGAAGTATTTAGATAAATTAAAAAGCAGAGAATGCATCACATTTTCAACCCCGTTTAGCAGACAATTCACACAGAGCAAAAAGATATTTTTCAACAATCTAGCCATTTTAAAACAAGATCCCAAATTAAAAGTTATATTGGAGTCAGGCACTAGATGTGTGTCAAGAAGGGCGAAATCGATTGATTTCATGTTTAGGCAAAATAGAGTTCACCCAAACAGAAACAGCAACAAACAGACAGACACCAATTGGTTAAAAAACAATGGTTTTTATAGATGCATGCAATCACGGTGCCCTATGTGTAAATTTGCACCAAGAAGTGTTAAAGAGTTTGGTAGCGACAATACCAGTACTGTTTATGCAATCAAATCATATATAAATTGCAAATCAACGGGAGTTGTCTATATGGCAGGCTGTTCGTCATGTAAGTTACAATACATTGGATGCACCACACGCAAACTGAGCATCAGAATATCAGACCATCTACAATATATAGCAAAAGGCCAAACTGGGAGCTCAAATCTGGCCAATCATTTCATCAATTCACACTCATGCAGTACTGCCAGTTTCACATGTTTTGGTATAGAGAAAGTAACCAATAACAGGCGGGGCAAGGTAACGTTCAATGATATACTGATCAGAGAGTCCTTTTGGATCCATAAACTGGGGACTAGATCCCCTCAGGGGTTAAATTATAAGTCAGACCTGCATTGCATATACAGGAATCAAACATAGAGAAGAAAGTACATTTAAACCAGACCCGTTTTTGGGGGGTTATACTGCAAGTCAAACCTGCACCATATATATAGAAACATCATATATGCAGAAAACCAATATGAGTATATTTGTCCAGGATAAAAAATAAATGGAATTTATTTATTTTTTCTCCCTCTGGGATCAGATCCCTTTATGGGGGCTATACTGCAAGTCAGACTAATATCATGTACATAGAAACAACATATATGCTCATGTTTGTACTTATCTTTGGACAAAGAGAAATGAGGAAAAGGGGTTTTTTTTAATTTTTAAAAAATTTTTTTTTACATTTTTTTAAAAATTATTTTTTTTTTAATTTTTTTTTTTTAAATTTTTTAATTTTTTTGTTTTTTTGTTCCTGAACATGCAGGCTAATTTCTATATAAAAGGGGAGCTAAGTATAATGCCATCGCATAGCAAGGGAAATTTGTATGGTCCTCTATATATACAATTTTTATTAACCCAATTGTGAGGTTCAACTCAACAGATACAAACATAGTGCAACTAAGGGTTAATCTTGCAATAAATGAAATATATAAAGCTTTGGCAGAGGGCCCGTTGGTATCTTTTTTGTGTTATATTGCTATATGTGCGATATGTGGTTACTACAAGTTTTACTTACAAGCATTATCCTACCAGCAATAGTTTGATGTTTTTTGTATATTTTCCCTTTTGCCCTATAACCTGTACATCTGACAGCCATTGTAATTATTTGTTCTGTTCCACCTATTTAAGCTGGTCCCACACTCTATTCAGATCATACCACTGACGAAGGCTCTGTGCAGCCGATACGCGTCTGGTCCAGAGATGTGTATACCTGGCAAATTTTAAATATGTTTAAATAAAGGAAGATTATACATTTTATTCTGCAAGCAAGCGCGGATGACACTTTTTCCTGCATGGGGAAGAGACAGCTTGGCCCACTGCTGAGGGTACCCATGTTGCTTGCCTGTCATCCTTTCAGCGTGTATGGCCTGAGGAGGAGGAGGAGAAGGAGGAGGAGGATCCTGAAAGTGATCTTCCTAGTGAGGACAGCCATGTGTTGCATACAGGTACCCTGGCACACATGGCTGACTTCTTGTTAGGATGCCTTTCTCGTGCCCCTCGCCTTACACGCATTCTGCCCACTACGGATTACTGGGTGTACACACTGCTCGACCCACGGTATAAGGAGAACCTTTCCACTCTCATACCCGAAGAGGAAAGGGGTTCGAGAGTGATGCTATACCACAGGACCCTGGCAGACAAACTGATGGTAAAATTCCCATCCAACAGCGCTAGTGGAAGAAAGCGCAGTTCTGAGGGCCAGGTAGCAGGGGAGGCGCAGAGATCAGGCAGCATGTACAGCACAGGCAAGGGAACACTCTCCAAGGCCTTTGACAGCTTTATGGCTCCCCAGCAAGACTGTGTCACCGCTCCCCAGTCAAGGCTGAGTCGGTGGGAGCACTGTAAAAGAATGGTGAGGGAGTACGTAGCCGATCGCATGACCGTCCTCCGTGACGCCTCTGCTCCCTACAATTACTGGGTGTCGAAGCTGGACACGTGGCCTGAACTCGCGCTGTATGCCCTGGAGGTGCTTGCTTGTCCTGCGGCTAGCGTCTTGTCAGAGAGGGTGTTTAGTGCGGCTGGGGGAATCATCACAGATAAGCGTACCCGCCTGTCAACCGACAGTGCCGACAGGCTTACAATCATAAAGATGAACAAAGCCTGGATTTCCCTAGACTTCTCTTCTCCACCAGCGGACAGTAGCGATACCTAAACAATACGTAGGCTGCACCCGCGGATGGAAGCATCGTTCTCTATCACCATCAAAAACGGGGACCTTTTAGCTTCATCAATCTGTGTATTATATTCATCCTCCTCCTCCTGCTCCTCATCCTGAAACCTCACGTAATCTCGCCGAATGGGCAATTTTTCTTAGGCCCACAAGGCTCAGCCATATAACTCTTGTAAACAATGTTTATACGTTTCAATGCTCATTAAAGTGTTGAAACTTGCACCTGAACCATTTTTTTACTTTAACTGGGCTGCCTACAGGCCTAGTTACAAATTAAGCCACATTAACCAAAGCGATTAATGGGTTTCACCTACCCTTTTGGTTGGGCATGGGCAATTTTTCTGAGGTGCATTAGTACTGTTGGTACACCAATTTTTTTGGGTCCTCGCCTACAGTGTAATCCTAGTAATTTTTAGCCCAGCTGCATTAAATCTGACGTTACCTCAGCTGTGCTGGGCACTGCAATGGGATATATTTATGTACCGCCGGTGGGTTCCAGGGAGTCACCCATGCTGTCGGTCGACACGGAGTTGTAACTGCATGTGTCCACTTCTAAAGAACCCCAGTCTGACTGGGGCATGCAGTGTGAGCCGAAGCCCACCTGCATTAAACCTGACATTACCTCAGCTGTGCTGAGCACTGCAATGGGATATATTTATGTACCGCCGGTGGCTTCCTGGGACCCACCCATGCTGTCGGTCCACACGGAGTTGTAACTCCATGTGTCCACTTCTAAAGAACCCCAGTCTGACTGGGGCATGCAGTGTGGGCCGAAGCCCACCTGCATTAATCCTGACGTTAGCTTTGCTGTCCAGGGCACTGCAATGGGATATATTTATGTACCGCCGGTGGGTTCCAGGTAGCCACCCATGCTGCCGGTCCACACGGAGTTGTAGCTGCATGTGTCCACTTCTAAAGAACCCCAGTCTGACTGGGGCATGCAGTGTGGGCTGAAGCCCACCTGCATTAAACCTGACATTACCTCAGCTGTGCTGGGCACTGCAATGGGTTATATATATGTACCGCCGGTGGCTTCCTGGGACCCACCCATGCTGTCGGTCCACATGGAGTTGTAACTGCATGTGTACACTTCTAAAGAACCCCAGTCTGACTGGGGCATGCAGTGTGGGCCAACGCCCAGCTGCATTAAACCTGGGTTAGCTTTGCTGTCCAGGGCACTGCAATGGGATATATTTATGTACCGCCGGTGGGTTCCAGGTAGCCACCCATGCTGCCGGTCCACACGGACTTCACAATAGGGAGTTGTACCTGCCTGTGTCTACTTATAAAGAACCCCAGTCTGACTGGGGCATGCAGTGTGGGCCGAAACCCACCTGCATTTAATCTGACGTTAGTTCTGCTGTCCAGGGCACTGCAATGGGATACATTTATGTACAGCCGGTGGGTTCCAGGGAGTCACCCATGCTGTGGGTGCACACGGAATTCCCATTGCGGAGTTGTACCTGCCTGTGACTATTTATAAAAAACCCCGGTCTGACTGGGGCATGCAGACACCTTGACAGAATGAATAGTGTGTGGCATATAGGTTCCCCATTGCTATGCTCACGTGTGCAGCTCCAGATGGCGCCTTCAGCCAATCACAGCCATTCAATGATGTCATTGAATAGTGTGATTGGCTGAAGCCACGTGCGCCTTCAGCCAATCACAGCCATTCAATGCTGTCATTGAATGGCTGTAACTGGCTGACGGCGTGTGTATTAGCTTTCTGGAGGCGAGGATTTCAAGCCCCGCATTCAGAAAGCAATGCTGGGCCGGGGACGAGGAGCGAGCGACATCCTGCCGGAACGAGCGACATCCTGCCGGAGCGCGACAGAACGCCGGGGGAGGTGAGTAATGATTTTTTTTTATTATAAGACATACCCCGAAAGTAAGACATTGTGGGGCTTTTGGGGATAAAAAGAAAGTAAGACACTGTCTTACTTTCGGGGAAACACGGTATGTGTGGGACATATCGGGTAGCAACGGTCCTATCTTTCCCCATGTAGTGAATACTACATGCGGGACAGATCGGGTAGCACCGGTCCTGTCATTCCCCATGTAGTGAATACTACATGCGGGACAGATCGGGTAGCACCAGTCCTGTCATTCCCCATGTAGTGAATACTATGTGTGGGACAGATCGGGCAGCACCGGTCCTATCTTTCCCCATGTAGTGAATACTACATGCGGGACAGATTAGGCAGCAGCGGTCCTATCATTCCCCATGTAGTGAATAGTACTTGTGGGACAGATCGGGTAGCACCGGTCCTATCTTTTCCCATGTAGTGAATACTATGTGTGGGACAGATCGGGTAGCATCGGACCTATCTTTCCCCATGTAGTGAATGTGAACCCGACCATAGGAGGAGACTTTTACTGAAAAAGAGGGCCTTTTGGATATTCAGTTTGAAAACTAGATGTCCAGTGGGTCTAAGGCCTCCCTCACATGGGCGACAAAGTCGCGTGATTTTCTCACGTTGCGGCAATGCAACAAGTCACGTGTATGTGAAGCCAATGCTTTCCCATGGGTTTCTTCACATTTGCAATGTTTTGTAGCATGTGACATTGCTAGTCGAAAACCTTGCAGGTTTCGCAATATGCCTGCGACTTGCAATGTTGTGAAGCGCATGCTTCCCTATGGAGCCTTCCTCTATGTGGCATTGCATAGAACAAAAATACGGTGCAACTTTGACAGCAGGAAATCCTACTGTAAAAGCCCTAAACTAAGCCCTAGCTGCGGAAAAAACACATACATCACCTTAGAAGCGCTGTCCAGCTCTGCAGCGTCGTCTTCTCCCCGATCCCCCGCACTGGTCTTCAGGCATGCATTGTGGCCGGGAATTGGAAATTCCCCCGCCTCCAGGAAGTGCTGCTTTGAATTGGCTGAGTTCCGTAGTGCTCAGCCAATCAGAGCCAGAGCTCGTTGAACAAACCACAGCCATTCATAATGATGGGGTGCATTAAAAACCACGTCCGGATGCAGTAACCCATGTCCGAAAATGGTGGTAAAATCGCAACAAAATGTTCTAATTCAAATCGCAGAGTTTTGCCCACGGTATGTGTCAGAGTGGCCTTACTTATGTGGCATGTTCAGTACGAGGTAAAGCAACGACCTAGTAGTGGACAGTGGGGAACTCCACAACAGCCCCGATCAGGTAAGTGGTACTTTTGGGGTGGCATAGACCTATATAGTTCTGACCAAACCTGAATTTCCAACTTTTGTATGGAAATAGAATGTAACCCATTATGTGGAAACATACAGTATACAGCTGTATCATAAGTGCTCGTTCTAAACTTGAACAGCGAGATAGGTTGGGTCAAGAAAGCCCCAAATATACCTACTTTACACAGGGTGTAGTCAAAAACACTGAACCAGCGCTCTGTATCTTAATAAGCCTAATTACAAAGTTGAAGAGTAGCATGTGAGAAGCAGACATCCGCTTTCTGCGTCTCTCTAAGAACTACACCAAAATGTTAAAAAAGCAGAACAGCGCCCCTAAATCCAAGAATACAAAACAAACTCCACTCCCTGGGTGTTGGGTGAACCCCCTACTGCACAGGCCTGGGATGTTTTACTGGATAGAGTCCTTTACCAACTATTCCCCGTCCATATCAGGACATCCACCACAGGGGGGCGCTCTTTACCTATATGCAGCCAAATCTCCCAATCATACAAGATTTAATAAAGAAAAAAAGAAAGATTGTGCTCAGGGGATGATACAACTCTAAGAAGAGGTATAAAGGAGTAGTAAAAAGGCCAGCTGACTTACTCTCTGGTGGAGGTCTGATGTACCCCTTCTATACCACCAAGCACTAATCCACTGTAATCAGTACTGACAAATAGGCAGTCACAGGTGAAACCTACAAGAAATGTATTAGCTTCAAAACAAAATCATTCAGGATACCACGGGAACCAGACTGGCAAATGTGTAACGTATTTCAGGGACCTCTTCTATCCTTTTAACCCCTTCATGACATGGCCCCTTCCCCCCCCCCCCCCCATTTTTGTTTTTTCCTCCCCTTTAAAAAAATCCTAACTCCTTTATTTATCCAGCGACGTCGCTGTATGACGGCTTGTTTTTTGCGGGACGCGTTGTAGTTTTCAATGGTGCTATTTAAAGTACCATATAATCTACAGAAAAACTTTTAAAAAATTCAAATTGTAGTAAAAGGAAGAAGAAACGACATTCCGCCATTTTTCAGTGCATCTTGTTTCTACGGCACATAAACTGCAACAAAAACGACATGATAACTTTATTCTATGGGTCAGTACGATTACTACGATACCAAACTTGTATAGTTTTTATTTACTATACTATTTTTTTGTGCTCGCAATAACTTTTTTATTTTTCCGTCAATGTAGTTGAACGAGGGCTTATTTTTTGAGGGATGTCCTGTAGTTTCAGTTAGTACCAATTCGGAATACATACGACTTTTTGATTGCTTTTTATTGTGTTTTTTCTGGGAGACAGGGTGACTGAAAAAGTGCATTTCTGGCGTTCTTTATTTTTTTTTCGGACGACGTTCATAGTGCAGGATGAATAATGTGTTACTTTGATAGATCTGACTTTTATGGACGCTGCAAAACCAGATATGTATTTTTATTTTACTATTCCGATTTTTTAATTAAACGTATGGCAAAAGGGGGGTGATTTAAACTTTTATTACTTTTTTTTTTTACAACTAAAAAAACTTTATTGATCTTTTTTTTACCTTACATTCAAGTCCCCCGGGGGACTACAGTATGCGGTGCTTTGATCGCTCCTGCAGTATGACGTAATGCAACAGCATTACCTCATACTGCAATTTCACAGGCAGCCTATCAAGCCACCCCACAGAGATGGCTTGATAGGCAGTCTCTCCAGGCAGCCCTGGGGCCTTTCAGAAGGCTCCTGACTGCCATGACACCTGCACGGCTCCCACGATCTCACTACCCGCCACCTTGCATAGTGACTTGTATGTTTGTTTCCCGCCTTTGGGGTTCTGCACCAGTAAGAGTAAGACTATCAGCCAATGAGAGGCCAACTGACATCAGTGATGAGCTCTAGCTTAGAGCAGAAGGGGAGAGACAGGGTCTCTCCCACAAACTGCACCTTCTGTATCCTGGAACAGCAAACAAAACGGTGAGACAGGATAATTGTGCTTATAGTGTTCTGTAGTACCCGCTGGGCCACTACATGTCTCTCTAGGGGACTTACATCATAGCACCGATGACTGTTATGATAAGACATTGCAGGACTTTGCTCCTGCAATGCCTTATCACTTGTTATAGCGATCATAGGCAGTGGTAATACAGGATGTCTGTACGTGGCATCCTGTTACCATGGCAAGCAGCCAGGCTCTCTGCGATTACATCGCGAGAGCTCAATGACGTCACAAAGGGAGTGCGCTTCCTCTGTGAAGCCTTTACGTGCCACGATCTACATAGATTGCGTCAGGGAAGGGGTTAACAGCGGGGGTCGCATCTCCGATGCACCCACGTTGTTGCAGTGGGAGGCCAGCTATCAGTGACAGCCAGCTCCCACTACCGGATAGCGCGAGATCTCTTCTGATCTAGCGCTATTCACAGGACATCAGGGTACATCCAGTTGTGGGAAGTACTCCGCTGCCATGATGTACCCTTACGTCTTGTGGAGGGAAGGGGTTAAAGAGGTTCTACCAGAATTGCAAGTTATCTCTTATCCACAAAATAGGGGGTAACTTGATGATTGATGGGGTCTCACTGCTAAAACCCCCGCTGATCTCAAGAACGGTACTACTGTGGGGGAAGTTGCTTCCACAGTGATGACACTGCCAATGGAGTGCTGGCAAAGCATATGTGGTCAGCGCACCATGCATTTCAATGGGGCTGGCGGAAATAAGTGGCACCCGCTCAGGTATCTCTGCAGTTCCATTATAAGTGAATGGAATGCTACTTGCACAACCAGCACTTCAGTCTCTGCCCCATTACAGGAGGTGCAGTAACCTCGCAGTGAGGAGGAGAGGAACACAGGGGTCCCATTCTCAAGATCGCTAAGGGTCTCAGCAGTGAGATTCCTACTGATCAGCAACTTATCCCGTATCCTATGGATAGGGGATAACTTGTAATCTTGGTACAAACCCTTTAAAGAGACACACAGCACATTTCTTGAAGCTTCTCACATGCTGCTCTTCAATTTTCCAATTAGGTTTAACGCTGCTTTTACACTGCACAATTGTTGTTTGCGCATGCGAACGGGCTGGTGATGTCATGACCAGCTCATTCATGTCCATGCAGCCTATAAGACAGGCAGATTCATTCTTGACTCGTTCAACAAGAATCGTTCAGTGCTTACATTCCTTATATGAAACACTGAGCGAGAAGTGTTTAAACGGAACAAGTGAACGAGCCAACAATGATTTACAGTCCTGCAGAAACTGAACGACGAACGAGAAGTGAATGATTCCCATTTGTCATTCAGTTGTTGGCTCGCATTTAGACTGAACGATTAACGTTCACTTTAAGTCGTTTGAACGATTTTTTGAATGTTGTTGCGTCTAAATGCAGCGTGAGGGCTCAGTCACACGGGCGCCGATCTGCCTGTGTTTCTGGATGATAAGGCGGCCGCACTGCAGGTGCGGATGACTCTCCGCGGTGGCTAGAAAAAAGAACACATGGCTGGTAATGGAGCTGGTCATGCGGAGAATCGTCTGCACGCGGTGCGTCCATCTTATCGTCCAGAAATACAGGCACATCAGCGCCCATGTGACTGAGCCCTTACTTTCTATCTCTTACAGGGGTCACAACACACAATTACTGTGGTCCGGGTCCCTCAGAGGCCTGTGTGCCACACCATAGTGTAAGGCATCCATGCCTTCCTACTCAAGTACACTTCTGTTCTTTCAATATAGCACACAAGTATTGAGATGTAAAGCTGGATCGCTCTTTCTGACTACACCCAGTATAAATGTATTTTCTTTACCGTAGAGACTGATCTTAAGAGTTTACATGTTAATGCATCAGACATGTCAACTTTCATACTGAAACCCTTGGTGGGAAACAATATGAGTATCGTGGTTTTGTTCTAATCTACTGCATAGAACATCTGCAGTGGCCCAGTACATCATCCTGGTCCCCTCCATAAATGTCATGTTTTATGTTGATGCACTGTGCAAATCTGTCCTGTCATTCTAGTATGTGTATTGCACAGCTGCAGCAAATGAGAAGTTAAATGTCTGCAAAATATGAGGTGACTGTCTGTGAATGTAACAAATTCTATCCTGTCACGTGGTATGAGTGAGGCTATAAATGAGCGTGCCTGAGAGCGGGAAAAGGTCCATGTCTTCTGGGTTCCTGTTGAGGAGTGACAGCTACATGGGGGTACCTTTAACCGGTACTGGTGTATCTTGACACCACAGGAAGCTAGGGGTGTAACAGCTGTCACCAGGAGTGAAAGCCCCTATCACACCCCTAGCTTCGGATAGGAAGAGAAGATACAATATCAAGGAGTAATGGGCGTGGCAGATACCCCCTCACCTTTTCCTGGCACTGTTCCTTATCCCCGGTGGTGTCCCTTTCTCAATGCAGCGGCAGCCCGACATTTTCCCTGCATGCTCCGAGGCTAGGAGTGCTCCCCTGATCAGTCCCAGCAGCCCGCCACGCTCCCTTCAGCACTGCAGCTGCGGGCAGGCCGGCCTCTTGCCTGCCTGCTCTGCGCTTGGTACTGGTTCCCCGGAGTCACTGGCAGCGGCCAGCGCGCTCTCTTCTGCACTGCAGCGGTGGGCCGGCATCTTGCATATGTGCTGCGCTGCTGTAAGTGTCCTGCGCCGCTACTACTCCCTGGTGGCCCGGCACGTGGGAGAAACATGTACAGCCTCCACATGCTGCCTTACAGTGAGGAGGAGAGTGTCGGTGGGGGCACATAGGCAGCACAGAGTCACCGGGTCCACATGTCCAGGCAGCCGCAGGGGGAAAGGGGACCTGGGAGCGCAGTGTGAGGAGCGAAGGCATCGGCTTAACCCTGGAGGGTGGCCAAAACACTTGCCACACGCTGCTGCAGGTAGCCAATCGGGAGCTAGGGGTGTGACAGGCGCGTTCCTGCATTGAAGCCCTGTCAAATCCCTAGCTTCCCGTGGCATCAAGTAACACTAATACCCCTTTAACCCTTGTGTAGTGAAGTATGGAAGAGGAGGAGAGGTTTCCCGGAGTGCTTGTTTATAGAATGATGATGGAGTGAGCCTGCGAGAGAGAGAGAGTGAGCAGCCAACAAGTGCATTCTTCCAAGGCCCAGTGCAGAGGTACTCAATTATAATTGTTTCACGCCCGCGCCTCCTGAAGTCTGGGACTGCCAGGTGGAGCTACTCTGTCATTGTTCACACTCGAGTCCTGAAGTTTGCGTCCTGCTGAGTGGAGGTACGCTTCTTTATTTGGTCACGCACAGATGACCTGAAGTCTGGGTCTGCTGAGTGGAGGTACTTTGTTTTATCTAATTCCTGCATTTTCCAAACCTGTCATCTGTGCCTTGTGTATTGCTGAAGTTTGCCAAGTAAAGTTTTATTCCAGGCCCTGACCGTTCCCGGGGACGTGAGGTACTCTACAATTGTCTGTGGCTCAATTATTTCCCTGCTGATGTTCATACCGGTGGGAACCAGAACAGCGGCGTCACCCGTGACAACCACAATTCCTGTTCCCCAGTTAATTGGGCATCCCAATGCCGCGGGTGTCCGGAAGAGGCCCAGCGCTGCCCTGGCCGAGGCTACGTGAGTCCCTCCAGGAAGGAGCGTGGTAAATGCCACCATGAGAAGCCAGAATCTTAGCCCCCCCCTGCTCCTCAACGTATGCCCTATGTCCGGGGTCACCCTATGGCATGCTGCACATCCTTTCTCTTTAGTTTCATCAATCCACCCAAACCTTCACACCTTCATCCGAAATAAGACAAACCATAGGTTAGTATGCTGAAAATTTATTTAGTAATCATTCGAGGGGTATAAGGAGTGGGGACAATTTAGGTAAAATCATCATTTTTATAGATGAATGCTAATCTAAAGGTGATTGTTGATTGTGTTGTTGATTGGAGATTTTCTTTGCATCCTACATTCAGTCTGATGCCTGAAAAAAAAAAAAACAAAAAGAAATTAAATATTCCATATTTTTCATATGTCTGTAGGGCTGTTTGTTGGCTGTATCTTTGTTATGTATGCAAGGTACATGGTTCAACAACATGGTGGAGTAAGGCTGCCTGCATACAGGTGGGTCGGACCCCACATTGGAGTTCGACCTGGTGCCTGGCCGGTGACCCCAGCTTACCTCTCTGCCATCTTCTCCTCTGCTGCTGATGTGCTGGCCAACGCACCGGCACACATGCGCAGTACATAGGACACTGCGCTGTCGCTATGGTGATGACGAGGCTCCTGCGACTATTTTGCAATGATGATTTTAGAATGGCAGCAGGACTGACGGCTTCCTTTGACTTCAATGGAAGCCGGCCATGGGTAGCCCACACAAAATCACAGCATGCTGCAATTTCTCCCCGTGAACGGAAAATTGCAATCTATTTCCGCTCATGAGCAGAAAATCGTGTTTTCTCATAGCATGCTATGGAATGGATTTGCTGCAGAATCCAGAGGTGGAATCCTGCTATTGATTTTGCAATGCAAATCCGCCCGTGTGCAGGAGGCTTAAAGTGGATGGCCATGACTAAATAAGTCATATGTGAGTTTTGCTTTCAACATTTAAATCAAACAGTGTTAATTGTGATACTCAGGCCGCCTGCACACGGGCGGAAATCCCGTGGCGGGATTTCCCGCGGGATTTCCACCACTGAAAGCCTGCATAGGAGTGCATTACAATACGCACTCCTATGCAGACAGCCGCGGTTTGGCCGCACAAAATCTCGTGCGGCAAAGAAACCGCGGCATGCCCTATTTTTGTGCGGGGCTCGCAGAGCCTCGCACAGAAACGGCACTCGCCCGGCTGCCGACTCCGGTCAGCGCATGCGCCGGCTGCCCGGCAGCCGACACATGAAAGAGCCGGGGCCGCCAGGTGCGGGTGAGTACGTGCTCGTCTCTGCAAGCGCTCGGGTCAGGTCCCGCGGCGAGAATTCTCGCCGCCGGATCCGACCCGCTCGTCTGCAGGCGGCCTCATAGGGTGCTTTCACATGGGCAAAAGTATTCCGCAACAATGTGGCATAATATTCTGTACAAAAATCCGCACATCTAAATGCAAATTTTGATAGAGAATTGCCAGCAGAATTCTGCAATTTCATTTCACATCAAAATCCACAAGTTAGAAGTGCGAATTTTAGTGCTGCTTATTCCGCAAGAACACAAATTCCACTAAACTTGCTGTCCATCTTATCTTTGTTTACTATGCAGTTATATATAACTCTTTTCCTTTTATTAACCCTTTAGGGTGGCTTCGCATGTACTGTAAATGCTGTGGAATTTCCAGAGTGGATTTTGCTGCAGAAAGTCATTTACAGTACAAACCGCATGGAGAAGACGTCTAAAGTCTCCCTTACACGGTGCAGAAAATGTTCACAACAAAGCAGCAGCATTTTTGAAAACCGCTTTGGATTTTAAATCCGCAGCATGTCTATTTATATTGTGGATTTATGCCGCAGATTTCACCCCTTGAAATACTAGACTTAAAATCCGCATCATATCTGCAAGTAAATCTGGACCATTTAGCTGCAGATTTGGCCACTTTAGCTTTCCAGCATATTTGCTGCAGTTTTGTTTTCGCTGGTGGAAGCCAGCAGTGATTCCGCTACATGTGAAGCCCCCCTTAAAGTTGTATTCTCATCACAAATTGTTATGGTATATCCAAGAGATCTAACAAGAGGAGAAGGGGGGGGGGGGGGGGCTCTACACCTAATTGTAACCAATAGATCTGACTAGATATCAAAAGTACAGCAGGTTGGCGGTCAGCTAGGTAATAGTGACCACAATATAGTAGAAGAGATAGAAAAACTGTAAACTTAATGAAGGCCAATTTCATATTTTTATTAAATGTCCAAGAAGGGGTCAAAAAGCGAGTTAGGAAATGACATGTCAGTGACATTTTCTTGGATCATATGTCTATTACCCCTTAGGGTTCCCCGTCATTGCTGAAGGGCCATTGGGAGTCGTATATTCAGATTCTCTTAGATGTTTTTCGTGGCTGACCAATCTATTAGAGTGGGAGTTTATATATTCCAGCCCCTGCTCTTACTAATTGCTGATTATCCATCTCTTGTGGTATAGTTGGTCTAGTCCATATTTCCCTTGGTATGGCCATCCTGATTCAGTTAAGTAGCTGGTTTATTAACTTGTATATTGGAGTTGTTTCTGTCATCGCCCCCGCTGCCTATAGTTGTTCCACTTCTTTATAGACATTCCCTGTTTTCACTTAGGGTCAGTGCAGGTGGTCCAGGTTCTGTACGAGGGGTCATCCTTGTCGGGACGATCGCCCCACTTTAGGCTGGGATTTTACCTCTTCAGGTTGTTAGGGTTATATTTCCCTTTTATCCTCTTGGTTGTGTGCGGTGGTGGTTTTGGTGTTTTACGTGGGACCTAGCAGTATTTATTTGTCCTGTGTGAACATTTTCGTGCCGGGCGTTGTACATAAACATTCAGCACAAAAGTAGCAGGTGGGCACTAATTTTTACTTTGGCAGGGCAAAGCAACTGCTGCCAAGGTAAATGAAATAATGGGATACAACCAGAGGCATGGATGCACATGACAAGAACGTGGTTTTGCCATTGTACAAATCATTAGTGGGCCACACATGGCATATTGTGCACAGTTTTGGACATCTGTGTATAAGGACATAGCTGAACTGGAGTGGGTGCAGGAGAGGGTAGATAGTATAATAGATTTCTGAAGGAGAGACATTGATCCAGGATTTTTTTCTGATTGACATCTGTGGAGTCAGGAAGGAATTTTTCCCTCCATTGTGAGGCTGTTGGCAACTACCTCCTGGGTTTTTTGTCACCATCTCATCAACACAATAAGATTATAGGTTGTACTTGATTGATTTGTGCTTTTGACCAGCTACGTAACAATTTAAGCCTGTCTGTGCTCCAACCTGAGCAAGACATGAAACTGAGCGAGTAACAGTAGCCAGTATTTAGGTACGTAGAGGGTATCTAGAATGGTAAGAACCGTGACATGTCAGAAGTTGAGATTAGTGAGATTCTGGATGTTAAGACACCCACCCCACTTACCCCTTATGATTGCTGATGGATGCATGCTCCTGTTGACTTTGTCTCTCCTCAAAAAAACTGTATAGGGGACGACTGTCATCCCAGCGATGATCACTCAGGCAGAGTGTGTCGGAGATCGTTCCGCCCGCCCACCTCCATTTACAGAAAACAGGCAGTTGTTCATAGATGAATGACTGCATATTTACACCGGCCGATGCAGCGGCAGACCAACAATAATTTTTTGGTCTGCATGAAGGATCCGATCAGTGATTTCTCTGACTGTTCTCTCACTGCCTGCATTTAGATGGCACAATTATCGTGCAAACTGTTCAATCTAACAAATGATTTACACGATAATCATGCTGTGTAAAAGTAGTATAATGTTTGTACTCTACTCTGTAAGGAGAGTAGAGAAGTGTTTATAGGAGCTAAACAGTCATGGAGGTCAGCAGAGTGCACTTTGTTCTAGCAGTTATATTATTGAGGGGTGTTAGAACTCGGACCCCTTCCCAACACAACTGGTGACATGTTACAGATTTTCTTTTATTTAATACATACGTTTATCATTCTCTGAAATGTGTGGTAGGCCTTAGAGCCCGCCTCAGAGTCCGACTCCGCCTGCGAGTAGGCCTCCGCCTCCGACTTCAGCACTAGCTAGTCCGTTAAGTTCTTGTATTACATTCCTCTGGTTAAAAAAGAAATAAAAATATAATTTTATTAAGATGTACAAGTGAAGAAAATAGACATAAACTAGCAGAACTACATTCAGTACTAATTCCACAACATTCTGCAGGATTTTACAATAATACTGGAATGGCAGTTATTTTATACATCTGATTTTACGTGTCTATGTACGCATTAATATGTCTGTAGTGCCCAATAAACAGTGCCCCTGGCATAGAGTGCCCCCATACTTAGTGCCCCAGTCAATAATTTCAAGGAATGTAAAACCAAACAGTCGCTTCCTCCTCTCTCCAGCGCAGCAAGAATGCAAATGATCAGTGAGCGGCCAACTAGCGGCTGCTCCCGCATCAGAAATCTAGATTGGTTGTTTAATTAATTGCCAAACCATCAAGCAAATTACTTTTGCAAGCAGTGATTTGGGGATCTTGCAATTTTTTTACTTACTTGAAGATCTGCCATTGCAATTTTAACTATTTAGAGTGGATATAGATATTTGAGCATATCTATCTATCCATCCATCCCTCCCCTGGCGTAACTGTGGGGGTCGAAATTGCGCACCAGCCCCTAAGCCAGGCAGCCGATAGGTTCCCCTCACCATGCTGAGGCTGCCTGACTGCACTGTTTAATGCTACGCCTAGGACCCCCACACGACGTGTCTGGTGCGAGCGCTGCACAGCTTCCCCTGCACTGTGACTGATAGTCAGAACTTCCTCCCCAGCATCGGCATTAAGGGGCATTATGTGTGACAGGGGGCAGATGGAGAAATAAAGAGGCATTATCTGCGACAGGGCAGAGGAAAAATAAAGGGGCATTATGCGGTATGGGGCAGAGGGAGAAATAAAGGGGCATCGTGTGTGACAGGGGGGCAGAGGGAGAAATAAAGGGGCATCATGTGTGATAGGGGGCAGAAGGAGAAATAAAGGGGCATCATGTGTGACAGGGGGGCAGAGGAAGAAATAAAGGGGCATTATGTGGTATGGGGCAGAGGGAGAAATAAAGGGGCATCATGCATGGCAGGGAGCAGAGGGAGAAATCAAGGGGCATTATGTGTTATGGGGCAGAGGGAGAATTAAAGGGGCATCATGAGTTACAGGGGGCAGATGGAGAAAAAAAGAGGCATTATCTGCAACAGGGCAGAGGAAAAAATAAAGGAGCATTATGTGGTATGGGGCAGAGGGAGAAATAAAGGGGCATCATGTGTGACAAGGGGGTAGAGGGAGAAATAAAGGGGCATCATGTGTGACAGGGGGGTAGAGGAAGAAATAAAGGGGCATTATGTGGTATGGGGCAGAGGGAGAAATAAAGGGGCATTATGTGTTACAGGGGGCAGAGGGGGAAATAAAGGGGCATCATGCATGACAAGGGGCAGAGGGAGAAATCAAGGGGCATCATGCATGGCAGGGAGCAGAGGGAGAAATCAAGGGGCATTATGTGTTATGGGGCAGAGGGAGAATTAAAGGGGCATCATGAGTTGCAGGGGGCAGAGGGAGAAATAAAGGGGTGTTATTTGTGACACGAGACTGAGGGAGAAATAAAGGGGCATCATGCATTACAAGGGGCAGAGGAGAAATAATGGGGCATAATATGTTATGGGGCAGAAGGAGAAATCAAGGGGCAATATGTGTGACAGGGGGCAGAGGGAAAAATAAAGGGGCATCATGCGTGACATTTCAATGGATTCAGTCACATTAGTGTATTTTCACTATGTATTTTGGTCATATAAAACGCAGCTTGCCGATATTCGGGTATTTTCTGGACTGGCATACTGTATGTAAGTATGGAGTGCATAAATACGCTGGTAAAAATGTACCCACTTGTGTATAAATGCTGTGTTTACACGCAGCGTATTTAGGTGACCGAAACCCCCATTACAGGGCAGGATATGTGACGGGGCAGAGAGTGAAGTATAGGGGGCATCATGTGTGATTAAGGGAGATAAATATGAGAAGTATCTTGTTTGGGGGTAGAAAAGCAGCATTCTGTGTGATAAGGCAGATGGAGAAATGGCTTCCTGTGTGATGACAGAGCAGGGAGAGAATGATGAGCTATCTATGAGCTGGGGAACTATGAGGGGCATTCTGTGGGATGGAAAGGGGGCAGAACCATCAGTCTGTGTAAAGAGTAGGGAATGATGGGGAGCAGTTTGTGTGAAAGGTGAGAATTCTGTGAAAGAGGGCAACATGGAGAGCATTCTGTGAGAGTGTGGCATGTGGAGAAGTTTGTGTTAGATTACTTATTAGAAGTCTAAGCTGGTTGGCATTATTAAAGGGAGCAGCAAGATGGAGGTTTGTGACTAGTGTGGGGATATGGTGAGTGGTGGGAAAGCATGGAGCCAAAGATGTCTGTGTTACAAATTCTGCATAGATGAGCGGTGGTTAGAAAAAGTTGTCATGGTAGTCTGGGCCAGATACAGGTGAAAACCAAAAGTAAATGACACGAATCCGGTATGACATCACCTGTTATCACTGAAGGTAACTGCACTGTAATCACTCTCACTGTAGAACTAGTATCTGACCATTATATGCTAAGTTCACTATTAGAAGTTCACTAGAGCCAAGCTGCTGTATCTGAGCCTAAAGGCCCTTTTACACGGGACACAAGTCGGCAAACGAAGCCTGACAGCACATCCCTGTGTATACTTGCTCCCGTGCTGTTACACAGGAGCGAGTATCGCTGGATCGCTCACAGCACAGCTGGCAGGAAGGCGAGGCGGCTGAAGGAGTTCTCTCCCCGCTCTTCCCCCGCTCCTCTCTATTCACTGTAAGCAGCGGCCGTTCACTACTGAAGGACTGCTGTTTACACTGAACAATCGTTGTTTAGAATTTTAAGCTGCTTAATACTGGCCGATTCTCGTCCAAAACCCTGCGGGGGCCTGAGCAACCAGAACGATTATCCTCCCGTGTAAAAGGGCCTTAACATGGTATGAAAGTTATCTTATCTTGTCTTCAGTGTGTATGTCTAATTTATTATTTGCTTTTGCGTGGGATACAAAACGTTTCAAGGCTTGTGCTGCATAGATGAATCACTTAAAAGGCCAGTTACGCTGCTAAAAGAGATGGGCGAGAGATGAAGTGCAGTTGCAGGGGGACCCCAATCTATCAATCTATCTAATATCTGTCTATCTAATATCCGTCTATCTACTGTCTGTCTAATCTCTCTCTCTCTCTCTCTCTCTCTCTCTCGCTCATATTTTTTTTATTTGACTAGATATTGATCTATCTCAAGTTAAGTAAATAACATAGGACGTAATTTTAAATGAAAAGGTCACACAAATTCTATACAGGAATTCTTCATCTCACCGGGATACCTCCAATAGTGCCTACAAGTCTACTAAGAGCCAGACTAAGTGAATCCTGTAAGAAAGAAAATACAAATTTTAATTAAAATGGGTAAACTATCTGTGAAATCTCCTTTTCAGATTGTGGTATTTCTAATATTAAATCTGTAATTCCTCACAGAAGTGCAAGTACAAAAGCCAATTAATTGCCTGTATCGGTATTTGAACAGATTGTGCTTAACCCCTTAAGGCAACTCTAAGGACTCGGCACTTTAGTGATTTTATGCATGTGATGGTTTTATAACCCCATTTTTTTCTTTGGCTACCAAAACCATTTGTATTATATTTACTTTTCATGACATACAGGCCTGTTTTAAATACCTTTTATCAATAATTTTTTCATTGTTTTATTAGGGGTACTGTGTTTAACCCCTTAAGGACATGGCCTGTTTTGGGCTTAAGGATACCTCGATTTTTGGCGGATTTTCATCTCCATTTTTTATAAGCATAACTTTGCATGGTGAACTGTCTTTATTGGTGCCATTTTTGGGTGCATAGACTGCATTTTAAAACTTTATTATTTTTTTATGATAGCAGGAAGAGAAAACGCATCAATTCTGCCATAGATTTTTCTTTACAACATTAGGACTTATTTACACAAACGTATATCGGCCATTGTTTTCACAGCTGGCCAATATACACTTCCATCTGAGCAGTTTCCCCCTTCCCTCCCCTCACCGGCTCTCTGCATCTCTCCTCCACTCTGGCGTTTGCAATGGGAGGGGGCGGGACGGGGTGGAGCTAAGATCCGCACTGTTCTACCCACTGCCATTGCTGGCTGCAGACAAGGGGCGGGGAGGGAGCTTAGCTCCGCCCCCGTCCCGCTCACTCCCATTGAAAACATCCAGAGGGGGAGGAGAGAGGCAGAGAGCCGTTGAGGGGGAGGGAAGGGGGATGGGGGGACTGGTCAGTTGAAAGCGTATATCGGCTGGCCGTGAAAACGCCGGCCGATATACGCTCATGTAAATAAGCCCATAATCATGCAGCATAAATGACACAATGCATTTTTTTCTGCAAGTCAGTATGATTACAATGATATCAAAATTCCTATATTTTTTTTAGGATTTTCCACTTTTCCACAGCTGGCAGGAAGACGAGGCGGCTGAAGGAGTTCTCTCCCCGCTCTTCCCCCGCTCCTCTCTATTCACTGTAAGCAGCGGCCGTTCACTACTGAAGGACTGCTGTTTACACTGAACAATCGTTGTTTAGAATTTTAAGCTGCTTAATACTGGCCGATTCTCGTCCAAAACCCTGCGGGGGCCTGAGCAACCAGAACGATTATCCTCCCGTGTAAAAGGGCCTTAACATGGTATGAAAGTTATCTTATCTTGTCTTCAGTGTGTATGTCTAATTTATTATTTGCTTTTGCGTGGGATACAAAACGTTTCAAGGCTTGTGCTGCATAGATGAATCACTTAAAAGGCCAGTTACGCTGCTAAAAGAGATGGGCGAGAGATGAAGTGCAGTTGCAGGGGGACCCCAATCTATCAATCTATCTAATATCTGTCTATCTAATATCCGTCTATCTACTGTCTGTCTAATCTCTCTCTCTCTCTCTCTCTCTCTCGCTCATATTTTTTTTATTTGACTAGATATTGATCTATCTCAAGTTAAGTAAATAACATAGGACATAATTTTAAATGAAAATGTCACACAAATTCTATACAGGAATTCTTCATCTCACCGGGATACCTCCAACAGCGCCTACAAGTCTACTAAGAGCCAGACTAAGTGAATCCTGTAAGAAAGAAAATACAAATTTTAATTAAAATGGGTAAACTATCTGTGAAATCTCCTTTTCAGATTGTGGTATTTCTAATATTAAATCTGTAATTCCTCACAGAAGTGCAAGTACAAAAGCCAATTAATTGCCTGTATCGGTATTTGAACAAATTGTGCTTAACCCCTTAAGGCAACTCTAAGGACTCGGCACTGTAGTGATTTTATGCATGTGATGGTTTTATAACCCCATTTTTTTCTTTGGCTACCAAAACCATTTGTATTATATTTACTTTTCATGACATACAGACCTGTTTTAAATACCTTTTATCAATAATTTTTTCATTGTTTTATTAGGGGTACTGTGTTTAACCCCTTAAGGACATGGCCTGTTTTGGGCTTAAGGATACCTCGATTTTTGGCGGATTTTCATCTCCATTTTTTATAAGCATAACTTTGCATGGCGAACTGTCTTTATTGGTGCCATTTTTGGGTGCATAGACTGCATTTTAAAACTTTATTATTTTTTTATGATAGCAGGAAGAGAAAACGCATCAATTCTGCCATAGATTTTTCTTTACAACATTAGGACTTATTTACACAAACGTATATCGGCCATTGTTTTCACAGCTGGCCAATATACGCTTCCATCTGAGCAGTTTCCCCCTTCCCTCCCCTCACCGCCTCTCTGCATCTCTCCTCCACTCTGGCGTTTGCAATGGGAGGGGGCGGGACGGGGTGGAGCTAAGATCCGCACTGTTCTACCCACTGCCATTGCTGGCTGCAGACAAGGGGCGGGGAGGGAGCTTAGCTCTGCCCCCGTCCCGCTCACTCCCATTGAAAACATCCAGAGGGGGAGGAGAGAGGCAGAGAGCCGTTGAGGGGGAGGGAAGGGGGATGGGGGGACTGGTCAGTTGAAAGCATATATCGGCTGGCCGTGAAAACGCCGGCCGATATACGCTCATGTAAATAAGCCCATAATCATGCAGCATAAATGACACAATGCATTTTTTTCTGCAAGTCAGTATGATTACAATGATATCAAAATTCCTATATTTTTTTAGGATTTTCCACTTTTCCGCAATAAAAATCTTTCTTTATGGAAATAATTTTTTTTTCTAAATTGCTGCATTGAAGGTCCTATAAGTTTTTTATTTTTCATGGATTGAGCTCAGTGAAGGCTTGTTTTTTGCGAGACGAGCTTTACTTTTTATTGGTACCATTTTTAGATACATACGACTTTTTTCATTGCTTTTTTTGGAGGCAAAATGTTAAAAATTGGCATTTTGCCTTGGTTTTTTAGTTTTTTTTTACGCTTTTTGCATTGCAGGACAAAAAGCATGTTGAACTTTTTGTATGTGTCGTTATGGATATAATGATACTGAATATGTGGGATTTAAATGTTTTTTTTTTACATTTTTTTTATTTTAATATGAGAAAACGCACAACAAAAGGTTTTACATTTTTCTTTTTTGCACATTATATATTTTTTTGCACTCTATGTGTCCCTGTGGGGAACTTGCACCATAGCACTGGTATCTGGCGTCCTGTTGCTATGGCAACCTGCAGGACTCTCCGAAATTGTATCGTGAGAGCCCGATGACGTCACAGATGGAGCAACGGGGGTTGCTGCTCCCATGCACCCCGGCTGCTGCAGGGGGCAGCTGGCTATCAGTGACAGCCGGCTCCCGTGGGATCTCTTCTAATTTTGCTCTATCCTCAGGGCGTATCTGTATCCCCTGTTGCGCTAACTACCTCCCTGCCAGGATGTACATTACTCCCTAGGTCGGGAAGGGGTTGAAAAGTAAAAAAAGATTTTTATAGATTTATTCCCCTTTTTAAAATTAGTACAGTAACACTAAAATAAAGAATAGGAATGGGCTCCCTATTGTGTTTTGGACATTTTGATATATAACTTACTAGCGTACCCGTCGCGCGTTGCTGCGAAGACAGACATACATACATACATTCTTTTTTATATATCTAGACTAGCGTACCCGTTGCGCGTTGCTGCGAAGACAGACATACATACATTCGTTTTTATATATCTAGATAACGGCAGCAGCGACCACTGAGGTTTTGTAGGCCGCTGCTTCCCCCTTGCAGGCTGAATAAAATAGCCGTTGTGTGGAACATCCAATTTATCCGGCTGCTGTGGCTTCTTGGGAAGATAGCCTAGTACATGTTTGCCCACTTCCAACTCCAATGGAGACTGACTGTAAATGGCTGGCGTGCTCTAGTATTTATGGTTTCAAGCTGTACGTGTCATTGCATACAGTCTATCTATCTATCTAATCTATCTATCTATCTATCTATCTATCTATCTATCTATCTATCTATCTATCTATCTATCTATCTGGGTTATTGCATACAGTCTATCTATCTATCTATCTATGACATCAGGAAATGAGAGAATTAGATTTTGTAGGCCGCTGCTTCCCCCTTGCGGGCTGAATAAAATAGCCGTTGGGTGGAACATACAATTTATCCGGCTGCTGTGGCTTCTTAGGAAGATATCCTAGTACTTGTTTACCCACTTCCAACTCCAATGGTAATTGGCTGGCGTGCTCTAGTGGTTCCAAGCTGTACGTGTCATAATAGAGCCTTAATGACATCACAATGCAGCTTTATAGAACATGTTGGGGCATGTTCAAGGGCGTCCGATGTTGATGACATCAGTGATGACATCACAATAGCAGGTGGCTTACTTATTCGATCTACGTGGGGGGGGGGCGTAACTTTCGACGACGCTCGCGAGCCATTTATCGTAGGATATTTGTACTATGCCTATAATCTTCCCAGGAGTGTACTTAACAACTTCCCAAAGTTTCATGGCGATCGGATGAATGGTGTAGTAGCGCATAAAGGACAAACAGACACGCACGCAGACACGCACGCACGCAGACAGACATACATTCAATTTTATATATATAGATGTTGGGGCATGTTCAAGGGCGTCCGATGTTGATGACATCAGTGATGACATCACAATAGCAGGTGGCTTACTTATTCGATCTACGTGGGGGGGGGGGCGTAACTTTCGACGACGCTCGCGAGCCATTTATCGTAGGATATTTGTACTATGCCTATAATCTTCCCAGGAGTGTACTTAACAACTTCCCAAAGTTTCATGGCGATCGGATGAATGGTGTAGTAGCGCATAAAGGTCAAACAGACACGCACGCAGACACGCACGCACGCAGACAGACATACATTCAATTTTATATATATAGATGAACCTCCCTGCACAAAGCTTCTGGGAGCTGCTATAAACTGCTATTTCTGTATTTAATTGATACATCACTTCTTAGTAAGTTGTGTTCCGACTGCAGAGTCTCTGCACAGGAGTGCTGTCTTATCAGATGTTTCATGCTCCGGAGACAGGTCTTGCTAAAGCCCTATTTACATAGGGCGATTATTGTGCAAAATGCATTCAAATGAGCAAAAATGCGCAATAATCGTCACGTCTAAATGCAAACCCATCATGTGGGATTTATTTACTGTTTGTTTGTCGCTCAATAAAAACCATCGTCGGTTTGCTCACTTATCGCTGCGTCTAATCGCTCCCCGCTCAGTGTGTCACATAGAATGTGAAGCACTGAGCGAGAATTTAGCTAAAAGTGAGTGATAGTCCGTGAGGATCTGCCTGTCTAAATGTTCTGCATACGAGCAAACAACTAGCGGTGACGTCACCGGCTCCTGCAGATCGTTTGGATGACCGTTGTCCCGTGTAAATGGGCCTCAAGGCAGCCTCTTTTGCTTCAACAGGAAACACCTGATTAGACGGCTACTCTTATCAGTTACTCTTTAAGGGTGCGTTCACACGTAGCGGAATTGGTGCAACATAAAAATCACATCAAAACGCGTGTCAAATTTCACATCAAAAACTGCGCCAAAATCTGCACTATTGCGGATCCAGGGTTACCGGAAAACATTTTGTTCCCAGGACCGGAGGATTGCTTTAACTTTACTTATCAAATTGGGTCAATTATGGTTTTGAAAAAGTCTGTTCTATGTAAGTTATTACACAGAGCTGGCAGCAAGCAGTCAGCGCCATTTTCTTACTGTAATCAGTTACAATCGCCAAGTTTTCAGTTCCTAGACAACTGATTGCCAACCAGACTGATGGCGGCGGGAACAACTATATCGAGTTTATACTTAATAGGAAATGCTTAAGATGATGCTGAGAGTATGTACAATGACACACAGATGTAGAACACTTATGATAGTTACCTGACGTTCGCCTACTAAAGCACTGACGGACGACTTTTCAGCCCTTTTTTGCAATTCAGCTGGCAATTTCATTATATCCTGAAAAATACCGTTATATACAAGTCACATTTTAGGTAGAATGAGTAAAGATATTCATATCTGAAACATAAAATGATGTAAATGTCAAATGTGCACGAGTATTCCCGCTGTCCAACAACTGAATCTCCCTTTATTATCTAATAGCTTTAGGGCTCATGCCAACAGTCGGAGCCCGTGGATTTACGCCGCAGGAGTACTGCGTTTAAAAACGCGATACGCCTGTGATTGATCGCGGAATTTCACTGCGGATTTTCGCGGTCTCCATTACTATTATAATGGAGACGTCCGGCTGTGGAAATCCGCGGTGGAATAGAACATACCGCGTTTTTTTTCCTGCAGCGGAAATCGGCGGCAGAATTTGGCATATGAGCATTGGACGGCAGGAAAGCTATTGTGTTCAATAGAACCTAATAGCTGAGGAATTCTGCCGCAGGAAATGCAACAGAAATCCGTCCATGGGCATTAGCTCTTAAGAACTGGACAATCCACAGTAGATTTTGCATTAAAGCAGGTCAGTTACAAGACTATACTGCTCTCTTTAAAGGGGTTGTCCCGCGCCGAAACGGGTTTTTTTTTTTTTTCAACCCCCCCCCCCCCCCCCCCCCGGTCGGCGCGAGACAACCCCGATGCAGGGAGGTAAAGGAAGCTTACCGGAGCGCTTACCTTAATCCCCGCGCTCCGGTGACTTCAATACTTACCACTGAAGATGGCCGCCGGGATCCTCTGTCTCCGTGGACCGCAGCTCTTCTGTGCGGTCCATTGCCGATTCCAGCCTCCTGATTGGCTGGAATCGGCACGTGACGGGGCGGAGCTACACGGAGCCTGCATTCTGCACGAGCGGCTCCATAGAAGATTGCAGAAGACCCGGACTGCGCAAGCGCGGCTAATTTGGCCATCGGAGGGCGAAAATTAGTCGGCACCATGGAGACGAGGACACCAGCAACGGAGCAGGTAAGTATAAAACTTTTTATAACTTCTGTATGGCTCATAATTAATGCACAATGTACATTACAAAGTGCATTATTATGGCCATGCAGAAGTGTATAGACCCACTTGCTGCCGCGGGACAACCCCTTTAAGGAAGGTAAAGTATGGGGACAGGCTCCATGCAATATTTGCCTAAATGGCATAAAAAATATTTTGACAGCTATCAAAAAATACAGAAGGCCCTCAGCTGTGAGGAGAACGCTCCCACCATTTTTCTTTATTTTTATTTTCCATATTGCTGTGTATTTTTTACAGATCCTGATATACTGCAGTTTTCACATTGACCACTAAGCCTAATAATAGTCTACACGAAAAAGTACCCAGACAGCGCCTCAGGATCGTCATATAGTTGAATGAAACTGTGCAATTCTAATCCTCCAAAGGGGGAGAGCTGCGGAAATAATTGGGGTCTCTCATGAGAGAGTAGTCCCAAAAGAATCAATAGAAAACAACTATTACACAAAAAACTTTCTGCGCTCAAGGAATTGTAAGTTTCGACAACTGATAGTTGTCAAATAACAGACAGGAGTCACACTTACTCGGGAGGAGGGGGGGATGATGACAATAAGCCCCCTTCTTGAAGTGATGTCTCCTCACTGTCCAAGCAAACGTCACGTTCCAAGCGTATAAGAAAGGTGCCTGTGAGCACAGAAACGCGTTGCCCATATTTATCGCACATTGGAATAAAGGTGATACCGTTTTACTTATACGCTTGGAACGTGACGTTTGCTTGGACAGTGAGGAGACATCACTTCAAGAAGGGGGCTTATTGTCATCATACCCCCCTCCTCCCGAGTAAGTGTGACTCCTGTCTGTTATTTGACAACTATCAGTTGTCGAAACCTACAATTCCTTGAGCACAGAAAGTTTTTAATGCTAATAGTTGTTTTCTATTAATAATAGTCTAGGAGTTTCTGTTCCATGGTGAGAACTTTTCAGTAGTCATCTCATTATCATCACAAGTAGGACTACAATGAAAATCAACACCTACATATAGATAGCACAGGCTCCACCATTCATAAAAAGGTGATTGTTACAGCTCACCTCCTCCCCCCTTCCTGCACAATGACCTCTGCACTGGCCACAAAGCATACCCACAACACTCTTCTATAGTAGCCAATGAATCTTCTCCAGTCTATTGGTTTTATGGTCCATGTGGCTATACAGAGGAACTCTCAGCGTATTATTAGGCCTAGTGGTCAGATTAACAACTGCAAAATATTAGGATTTTGATAAATATACATAGTTACATGGAAAATTACTAAAAAAAAAATCACCATACATTTTAAAAATATATTTAACTCCTTAGTGACCAAGCTTTTTTAAATGTTTTTTTCTCTTCCATTAAAAAAAAAACAAAAAAAAACCCTCTTATTTATCCATCGACATAGCTGTATGAGGGCTTGTTTTTTGTGGGACGAGTTGTATTTTTCAAAGATGCTATTTAATGTACCATATAATGTACTGAAAAACATTTAATACATTCTTAGTGGAGAAAAATGGAAAAAAAATGAAATTCCGCCATCTTTCGGTGCGTCTTGTTTTGACACATGCGGGGTCCGACCCGCCCATGTGCAGGCGGCCTAAAGAAAGTTGGCCGTTGGCAATCACTGGTTAATTATTACCTAGAAAAAAAGCAAAATGAAGCAGCTCGCACTACCGCAGTTAAAGCAATAGAAAGTAGTGATGTTAAGGTGTGTTAACTCGCCCAGCTACTTTTCCATCTCATATTCTCAACACCTTGAGAAGACGTAAATATGCAAATACATGAATAAGAATCAGTAACAGATGACAATAGAGGCGGCTATAGTATCAAACTTGTACTGGGTCTCAAGGAGCCTCAAGCTACAAGTAGGTAAATAGTTGAAATAGCAAGGAAAAAAAATTATAATATATATACATATATATATATATATATATATATATATATTACAGAGAGTATCTTACCTGTTTCACTGTAATTAGAGTTTGGCCCAAGCCAGGACACAGCTGATCCTTAAAAATAAATAAAACCCAGATTTTAGTAAAGCTTACATTAAGGCCTCCTTCAGGAATTATTGAATTCAATGGATTGGCCAAGCGCTGCCTGTGATTGGCTGTCATTCAATGCGGGGCTGAGTGCTCAGTCAATCAGATACAGCCCTTTCAGCAGGCGGGAATTTTAAATCCTCTCCTGCTGAAAGAGCTTCAGAGCAGTGCAGGGAGAAGACAGGCTGGTCGTGTCTGAGCCCTGTATCTGAGGAGAGGTGAGTATATATTTTTTTATTTTTAACACATTGTGTGGATGATTTTCAGGGAAGGGCTTATAGTTCAAGCCCTTCCCTGAAAATCACTGCAGGGGTTGCGGGCAGCCCATCGCTTTCGATGGTGCTGCCAGCAGCAGCCGCCGCCCCTTTGAAGGCAATGGGCACAAACCTGCATTCACGCTTGTTTGTGCACATACATGGGTGCGCGGTTTTGTGTGCACCTATGTACGCATATGCACGCGCATGTGTGAATGCACCCTTAATCTCCTGTAGCTCCGCTCTCCCTTCCCCTGCTATGAGAAAATCCCTAAACCCTGCTGGGTTCTTATCTCTCTACTCCTGGAGCTGCTGCCCCTTCACACGATTTTAAGCACAGTATAGGTGCGCTTTCTTCACACAACTACACTGCGCAAAACTACGCTAGTCTGAACGAGCCCTCAGGCTAATTTCACGGGTGTATTTGTAAATGCCTGCAACAGGAGCCTACACAGAATTCATGGGGTTCGGAAACCCCCCTCCAATAAAGAAAGATAAAGGCATATCTGTATTTGTAAGCCAAAGCAGGAGTCGAACATTAGCAGATATAAAGTACAATAGTGAGGTTTTTGTGTCTTCCACCTTTTGGATGCCCTCGTACTATAGTTTTGGCTTACAAATACTGTATACAAAATACTAGCCATGTGGCCCAATATACTGCCATGTGGCCCAATACAGACCCACAATGCAGATGGATGTTGAAAAGGATGCATTGATATTTTCTCAGTATTCCATGAGTATTGCATCAGTGTCTGCTTTCATTATTATTTCTAGCTGTTTTTGCCCAATAGAAAATAATAGCATTGAATGAACCTTGGTCAGCATGAACCCAAGACAGGGATGCCTATTGCCCCTGGGAGTGTTTCATTCCTAAAAAACTATGGCATTTCAGAAATTTGACTGAGAGTTGAACTCCGAGTCATGGGCGCCGGCTGTGACACTTTCTCCCGCCAGCTGAATGAAGACTGACAGCTCTCTCCCTGCATGATTAGGGAGATAACTCAGTCTTAATGCAGCGGGCAGGGAGAGGCTGGCACGGCCCGTCCCCGTGACTTAGAGCTCAGCTTCTGAGTGAAACTTCAAACTGCTTTTAAAACACCCATAGGGTGACGGGCATCCCTGCCTCCGGTTAATACTGCTTGTGGTTTGGGCAGCATGAATCTGATGACAGAATCCCTCTAAGCATTCTCCATAGACTTCAATGGACATTTATTACGTGCAAACAAGATGAACAGAACGCCTTCTGCATTTATAAAATATGTGCAGCTTTTATACATCCGTGTAATTAGACTCAAGGACTAACATTAGCTCCTGGTTACAGATAGAAACATATGGATGGAATGCTGATGAAACATTCATGTGAAGCCGCCTCAAGCAACGTGATGTTCATGTGAGACTAAACTGTATAAATAGGAACTCATTTTGCTAATTTCATGGCACATATAAACAATACTGAAGAAATATATGTATATAAATCTTACCAAAGGTTTCATGATGTCATCCAGAGTCGATTCTGGATTCAGAGACTGTAACAACAAAATGCATTGCATTAAATGAATGTAACGACTTTCCTCTCTAGATGGACAGTAATTTCCCCCTGTGTATGTCTGTGTCAACTGTCGGGCTTCTAGTCTAAATTTTGTGTTTCCCAGGCATTAATGGGGGACCCAAAACTTATTTGTTACGTAGGTCATTTGTGACCCCTTAGGTTATGCTTTATCTTTCCTCTTTAACCTTACTTCACTTCAAAAACAACAGTGAAGTACAGTGTGAACTAATGTGTATACAGGGTGACTTTAACACACTGTATAGACGTCTGAATGATACTTTGCATACATTCTTTAGTTCTTTTTTTCTCCCCTGATGTCTGACCAGCTAACATACATTAGTCCTGAGTGCCTGTATGTCAGTTATACTGCAGATAACTATTATTATCACAAAGTAACAGAACTAGTCGGCCCCCTCTGTCACTTCTCTTGGAGAATAAAACGTACAATAGGTACAGATTAGTACTAAAATGATACTTTCATTCCCAAATACACTTCAGCCTTTGACTGAATTTGAGGTGGGTGTCACTAAGATCTATTGTATGCAGCGGGAGAAGGAAAAATGTCGCCTTAGTGTAAGGTAGCTGCCTTGTAAATCAATATTCAACATTTTTGCAGGCCTTGCAACATGGCAAGCTTGTTAAAATGTCAGTTTTTGACTTATATTGTAGCTACCTTCTAACAAGTGAAGCTATGGTGGCAATTCTCTATCTCCTACTTGCATACCTTTTAGCTCAGGAAGCATTGCATGGCCTAGAAGTCTCCTTATGCCATCTTGGTGCTCTGCACAAGGCAAAACCGTACCCTCCCATCCCCCGGACCAAAGGTCTATTGAACACAGTTTACAGGAGGACAACTTTCTTGTGCTGAAAATCTACAGGCAGAACTTGCTTTGTAGATATAGACTATAGAGTTCATATTTATAGGAAGGTGATGTATGCTTAAGGGGTTACTTATAATTTTCAACTAACCAATTTAGCAACATAAAGAAAATATTTTGTACTTTACCGCACATTTAAGCTCCATTAATGGGTTTAGTATGGACTGAAAAAAATAATTCAAAAATTAGTCAATTAGCCTAAAAATCAGCAAAGTATTTTGATATAAATGCAGTGCAGGTTTATTGTTCATCTAATTGGCCTGTTGCTGAGTTTTACTGTTGCCTTCTCTGATCCAGTAACAAGCAGAAACAATCAGATATGTCTTACCAAATACCGGTCATGACCAGAACTATAAGTCAACTTTCAATAAATTGACCACTTTATATTTTAATAACAGAATTATTGTTTGTATAACAAGTATATAAGTTCCATGTAGCATTTTCAGGTCCACCCTCCCCTCTCCATCTGGCGGTTCCATCGTCTATCTCCATGATGCTTTTCTATCTAGCTGAAAAGATTAAGAAGGATGGAAAACTATTGAAATGAAGATCAAAGTCATCTCCGACTCACACGGTAAACCCTGTGGTTCCATCCCAGTTTCTGCCTCTATACAATTTGCTACATATAAAATGAAGAGCCAAGATGTAGAGGAGAGGTCTAGGTGAAGACTCTGTGTGAGAGGAGCCTAAGTTATATGAGGAAACCTTATCAAACCCGGATTTGTGTTATTAGAAGATCTCCACTGGTACATAAAGCGGTTGATGAGTTTAAAATCCTCATGAAAGATTGGAAAAAAATGTTTAACATGTTCTTCTAAGTCCCTATCTGAAGATTGGAAAAACCTAGTGATTGTGTTGTGATCTTGAAATTCTAGCCTAACTGGTCAAGTGCAGAACATTAGAAGAATTTCATTCAGCGGCTGACTGTGCTAACATTCAGCACATTAAATGCAAGTGGAAAACTATAAAAGTGAATACTTACCCCTACAAGGTTGGTTACACCCTAAAAGTACATAAAAAGGTAGATGAGATAACAGATGCCCAATGCGAGGATTGCCCTACCTGCGCTCAGTCATAAGAAATCTCAGGATCATCAGATTTATCTTCTAGATTTCTTTGTATAATATTTATCCATTTTACAAACTGAAATGTTCAAATCAATGTTCTATACAAATATGTTCCAGACAGGACATAGGAGAAGAGTCAGGGCCGGGTTATACTGATTTCATTCTGCTTGGTATGTTAGTTTTTGTACTTTTCATCCAACTGATCTAATTCAATAATACATTATTTCAGATCAAGTTTTCAATCTTATTTGTTTTTGATTAGATTCTCTTTACTTGATCCAAAGCATACATTTTTTGCTTACCATTAACCCCTTAAGGACCAGGCTGCTTTAATGTGGTGGTTTAACTGCTCTATTTTTTTCCTTCAGATACCAAAATTATTTTTGCTGCATTTTTTTCCTGAGATATTTAAGGCTATTTTTAAAAAATATATTTTTCCCTGACTTTTTTCCCCCCTTTTTTTAGTTTTATTGCGGATGAAAAGTTTAAAAAAAATCTTTAACATTTATAGTTATTTTTTTAATTAGTATGTGTATATTTAAGTAAAGTATGGAAATGGGTTTCTTATTTTGTTTTTGACAACAGTCGCATACGGCAACGGTTTTGCTTGGCGTTGGTTTTGGGTTATATTCTTTTATATATTATATATAATTTTATTCTGTAATTTTTTTAACTTATTTATATCATTTTTTTTTACTTTCTATGTCCCTTAAGATGCCATATAAGACCTCAGGGGGACATTCTTGTGTTTCTTGTTTTTTTTTAGTTTGACACTTTTCCACTGTAGCTGGGGTATCCATAAGAGCCCCAGATACAGGGAAAAACATCCTCCTGTAGTGACAATAGTCACTAACAGAGCTGATCAGGGTCTGCTGGGACCCAGCAGCTCTGCTGTGCAGAGGATTCTGGTGTTCACGTGACCGCCAGCTCACAAAGGGGAAGTTATACTTCTACTTTCACTTCTTAGTACAGAGCACTCATTGAGCGCTGTGTAGTAGCAAAAGGAGAAGGCAGAAGGGGTTAAAAATCACTTCTGCCTTCTCCTTTGGGTTCTCGGCTGTGACTAACAGCTGACAACCCCACCTGCTTCTGATTGATTGCAGAAGCAGGGGCTTTAATCCCCAGCTGTATATTTATTATCGGCTGGGATAAAAGCCCAGAACCATGCACCATAAATTTACTGTGCTTGGTAAATTTATGGCGCATGGCTCTGGGCTTTTATCCCAGCCGATAATAAATATACAGCCTAACCTAACTGGTCAAATGCAGAACATAAGAAGAATTTCATTCAGTGTCTGACTGTGCTAACATTCACCACATAAATGCAAGTGGAAAACTATAAAAGTGATTACTTACCTTTACAGTCTTGTCTACATCCTAAAAGTACATAAAAAGGTAGATGAGTTAACAGATGACCAATGCAAGAATTGCCCTACCTGCGCTCAGTCATAAGAAATCTCAGGATCATCAGATTTATCTTCTAGGTTTCTCTGTATAATATTTATCCATTTTACAAACTGAAATGTTCAAATCAAAGTTCTATAGAAATATGTTCCAGACAGGACATAGTAGAAGAGTCAGGGCCGGGTTATACTAATTTCATTTTACTCGGTATGTTAGTTTTTGTACTTTTTGTCAAACCTGATCTAATTCAATAATTGAAAACTTGAGCTGCAGTTATCTATCTTCTTTCACTCAAGGTCTGCGTGAGAAATGTCCAATTCCTTCCTTACTGTTTCATGGATGAGAAATGGCACGTGCAATGCACATAAATGTGTGCTGTCAGCGTATATTTTAGAGTGAACGAACAAGTATCTCCGTTATGGCTGTGTGCACCTAACCTTAGGCCTCATGTCCACGGGTGGGTCGGATTCCACATGCGGTAGCTCTCAGCAGAATCCGACCCTGTCCACGGCCAGCCACCCTGCGTACCTGTCCGGGTCTGTACTGCGGATGTGTGCGGAAGCACCGACCGTCGCACATGCGCAGTACAGTTTGTCTTTTTTTCCTGCTTTCCTGCAGATCGGACAGCTTTCATTGACTTCAAGGGAAGCCATATGTGCGAACAACCACACTGAAAATGGAGCACGCTGTGATTTCTTTTTTCCGCACCCAAAGATCTGGAAAACAAATCCGCATGCTCTAATTCAGGTGCGGACGCCCATGTTTCCCAATGGGCAGCTTGAATTGTGGATCTTCTGCGCGGGTTCCACAAATCAAATCCGCCCATGGACATGAGCTCTAAAGTCGCTTGCACACAGTCAGTAGGAATCGGGAAGGTTATCTCTAGAAAGAACAAATGGATTAGGCGTTGAAATTCAATGTACCCGATTCTACTTTCTGCCATCGTCCTCATACATATATGACAGCTGCATTGTCCTGTATAAGGCCTTAGTCACACGGGTGTTTTTTCCCGCGATTTGCGGATCGCATGACGCATGCGCATCCGCAAATCGCGTGACCGGGGCCCAAAAATCGCCCGAAAAATCTGCTCCTAGCCGCGTTTCATTAGAATCGGGCCAGAGCTGTCCAGCGCATTGAATTCAATGGAACCGGCAATACAGCCGGCTCCATTGAAAGCAATACGCTGCGGGCGAGCGCGGGATGAATTGTCGGGAAGGGCTTAAATATATAAGCCCTTCCCTGCAATTTATCCAGAAATGTGTTAAAATAAAAAAAAAATGTATACTCACCTTTCCGCTGCAGCCGGAGTTCTGCCGCGGCCGCCGGCACTTCTCCTGAACTGCTTCTTTGTACTTTTCAGCCGGCGGGGCTTTAAAATCCCTGCCTGCTGAATGAGCTGCCTCTGATTGGTCACAGCCTGACCAATCAGAGGCAGCTCTCACTCACACACCCATTCATGAATTCATGAATGGGTGAGTGACTGCTGCCTCTCATTGGCTCAGCGGGACCAATCAGGGGCAGCTCTCAGCTGTCATTCAGTACTCCGGCTGCAGCGGAAAGGTGAGTATAATTTTTTTTTTTATTTTAACACATTTCTGGATGAATTGCAGGGAAGGGCTTATATATTTAAGCCCTTCCCGACAATTCATCCCGCGCACGCCGGCAGCCCATTGCTTTCAATGGAGCCGGCTGTATTGCCGGCTCCATTGAATTCAATGGGCAAACATCGTTCTTCTCTGCCACAGCTGTTACAGCTGTGGCAGAGAAGAATGATTTGTCTACTATATGTTCTCAATGGGGTCGGCGCTGCTGCCGCCGGCCCCATTGAGCGCATATAGAGAAGAGAACAGGAATCGCAGATAGGTGCGATCTGCGATTTCTGTTCTATAATTTATCGGATGAGCACATAAAAAGCGCTCATGTGTCCGATACCATTGCAAAGCCATGGTTTTATAAAATCGCCAGACGCATGCGCATGCGCAAATCGCGCGAAAAAATGCCCGTCTTAATAAGCCCTAAATCAGCATGTTCCGATGACTTTTCCTTAATATGTATGGGGGAATTAAAGGCAACCTGTCACACACTATTGGACCATAAACTGAGTCATGGTGCTTATAGTTTAGGTGGCGTGGAGTCCAGGGAGACGCTTTTCATACTCATCCAGTCTCCTGTTGCCACAGAGTCCCTTGGTGAAGCCAGAACATCCACAGCAAGCAGTGACCTCCCATAGAGCTGAACAGGAATATGTGCGCAGCCTTCTTCGTTTATGATGCTTATCATTATGGCGGCTTCACACGGCCGTATACACATTTATGCATGCCTCAGCGTAATGTATTTACACCATGAACTAATCTTTTTTGCGCACATGTCTGCGTACCTCACTGTACTTTTTTCCACGCACAAGGTATGTTTTTTTGCGTGTGGGACAGAACCACGCCTGATTTAAATGGCTAATTCATCTAAAGAGGTCCAGATGTGGTGTTTTTCCAGTGGAATTATGCAGTGTTTCATGCATTCCCTTGCATATTGCACGCCCATTTGTGTACCCCCATTGACTTCTATAGGGACGCTTGGTGCGCAAATGCGTATAAAAATAGAGCATGCTGCGTTTTTTTTCTTTTGCATGCAAAACACTTGAGAGTGTAAACTAACCTATTGACATCAATGGGTTCTCCTCTCTGCATATTTGCGCACCAAAAGGCCTCATAAAAGTCTATGGGTGGGGGGGCTCAACTACACAATACGCAGCACAATTCCATGAAAAAAAGAACACATCTGGATCTCATCAGGTTAGATAGCCTTTTAAATCAGGGTAGGGGGTGTTGTGCACAGAACAGGCTCTGCGGGTGCAAAAAAGTACAGTACATCGTGCAAACACATGTGCAAATCACCCTTGTTCATAGCACAAATACATTGCGCTGAAGTGTGTGCATTTTCACATACGTTCGTGTGAAGCCGCCCAAAGTATGGATGTAACAAGAAAAATTGATTCAGTATGAGCCAAATGTGAACATACAAGTGTCATGCTTATTTTTACACGCCATCTAGATTTTTACACGCAATACTTTTTAATGATCAAGCTTAGGGTCCCATACGAATAGGAATTTAAAGGTCAATATAACGGTTAATAGATGCCCTTTTTACATGTTGCTAGTGATAGGATGACTAAATGAAGAATTTAGACTGCTTTACTTAGGGCTTAGTCACATGGACACATCGGCACCCGTGTTACTGCATTAAAAGATGGCCGCACTGCAGATGTGGGCGAATCTTCGCACCGCCGGAAGAAAGAACATGTGATCGGCTCCATTGTGTTCTTTCTTCGGGGCTGCGGGGAGTCGTCCATCCTGAAGTGCGGCCGTCTTGTTGTGTAGTAAGGGCTCAGTCACACTGGTGCATTGGCGCCCATGTGACTAAGCCCTCAGTTTGATCAGAATTAGTTTTTTATTCTAGGGTTCTGCTTACATAAGAGATGGTGACTGCTGATGTTACAATGCTGGCACATTCTTAAAGGGATTTTCTGAGATTATTAAAAAGTTCACAGGGGTCAAAAAGGAGATAAAACATAGAAACGGTATTCACCTCTCAAAGGTCCCCCTGATCCAGCACCACCACTTCATCCAGACTGGTCTGGTGCCGGACGTTCTTGCGGCGGTCATATGTTATTGTACACATGACTATCGCAGTCAATCACTTGCCTCAGTGTCACATATGTGTTGAGTGATACACGACTTCTGAGGACCGTGAGTGACTTGTAACAGTCTGCAATGATGAAAGCCATGTGATTGCTGCAGAAACATCCGACACTGGAACAGCGGTGCTGGAGCGGGCAGATATTTGTGAGGAGGATAGTTTGTTTTTTAATTTTACCCACTTTTCACCCTTCTGTGAATGTTTTAAATAAACTTGGAAAACCCCTTTAAACTCTGTGGTCAACTAAGCTGATAAGCTTCATCTTCTCGGCCGCAGCACCGCGTATAAGATGGTTAGATGTGCGCCACATTGTTAAATGTAATCATTTCACTAGTGGAAATCAGTCATATGGCTACAGTAATAGTACTGAGGGATATGTTCTTACCAAAAGGTTTTCCACACACTGTACAACTGGAACTCTTCTTAGCTGTAAAACCAAAAGAAATACATTAGAAGGGTTTCTGGATAATAAAAGAAGAGTCCACGTTTAAAGTCTACGTTCACTACATTCAGTGCCGGATTTAACCAGGTGGAGTCTCCTAGGCAGTTGGAATCTGCCCCCCCCCCCCCATACCTGCATATTATCCCCTAAAATGTTTTTAATTTTCCCAAGCAACAATTGTAATAAACCAATTTTCTTACACAAAGCAAACATTAACAATGAATCGTATTAAACAATTTAGCATATTATGTTATTATATTGTTAGGCCTTAGTCAGACGGGCGTTTTTTCGCGCGATTTGCGCATCGCATGTTGCATGCGCATGCGCAAATCGCGTGACCGGCGGTGAAAAATCGTGGGAAAAATCTGCACCTAGCCGCGTTAATCGTCGCAGCAAAACGCCCGTCTGACCGGAGAAAAATCGCCGTGCGCATCAAAATGCGCATGAAACTTAGACTGACCGGCGAAAAAAATGATTTTGGTGCGCACATAAAACGCCGAACGCAGATAGGTGCGATCTGCGAATCATCGTGTCCTATAATTTATCGCATATCCGCATAAAAAGCGGACATGTGACCGATACCATAGCAAACCATTGGTTCTATATATGCGCGAATCGCATGCGCAAATCGCGCGAAAAAACGCCCGTCTGACTAAGGCCTTATAGTGTATATTTTGTTATATGGTTATATGTGTGGGAGAACATTGTACAGAGCAGTGTGCGCTACACTTCGGCCGCTACATGGAGATGACCATTACTGCTGTACATTACACGTACGGAGGTCGCACTGAAATGTTTTACAAACTGACATAAGATGAGCTTTTAAGAGACAAACTGTAATGTGAACCTGATGTCCGTGGTTTACGTACTTTATAGAGAAAATACCATATTAATGGAATGTACCCAATAACAACTTCGAGTTTTTAATGTAAATTTTTTGTTTACTTTCTTTCAGTTGATTCATTTTTTCTATCTTTTGGAAATAAATTTTCTTCCAAGATCAAATCAGTATTATTTTGATCCATTATTGCGAGGCCTTTAAAAAGCACGGGGCGCACAGGACGGGGCCTACTCTGCCAGCTGGTAATCTGGCACTGACTGCATTCACTTTACTAACACAGTTGCGATGTGCAGATGCGTCCACCCTTACTTTAGCTCAAATTTGGGAAAGGACTCCATTATTATGCAATTGTGTATTTTTAATTGCATGAGCTAAAAGTGAGCTTACATTTTAATTACTTGTAATATAGAAATTAAATTAGCTTCTCCAAATAAAACTTACTGACTGATGAACAGCGGCCATTTTTTGGGCAACTTGTATTATATAATTACTTACTGTTAATTAAAAAAAACACCCAAAATCTAATGGTGAAGTGGTAAGAGGCAAACCATGGTGGAGCTAGTGCTGCTTACTAGAAGATGCCATATCTATGCCCCCTGTAGGAATTAGTGATGCATGGTATCTACTGTAGTAATAGCAGAGCAAGGGGACCCCTCCTGCTACTAAACCAGCCGGGTTTCACTGGAGAACCTCTTACTTGTTAGAAATTACCTTATACAAGAATGTTGAGATGAAGAGCGAAGAATTGTAACTTGTATGGAATAAGCAATTCACTAGTAGTGGGTTCACTAATCAGCGAGACCCGCAGGACTTGATGGAACTCTTCAGAATACTGTACATGACCCGGGTATAACGGAGTCGTATGCTGCTATGACCTACCCCTTTAAATCCCCCTCCCCACCTACCATTACCCGAACAGACCACCGACACCATCTGTTGGATAAAATTTGGCCACAGCAGCCAATTTATTAAAACAAACAACATTAACATAAAATTTTTAAACGCATTTCCTTTCAAATATATCATACACCATTATAACCTCCTAACCATTATAAACATTCCCTAATGGAAAACCTGCGAAGAGGACCTTGGAGCCCCTCCTACTTCTAAAAATATCCTGTCGCCTCAAACCAACAAAGGAAATAGCTGTCCCGGTCACCAGCCGCAACTTGGCTGACTCAGGCGACGCTATTTCCAAAACCTTCTTCCTCCCGCCGCCGGTGGCAGACTCGGGAGCCCAAGCAAACTCCCCATTAACCTCCGGCCGCCGTTTCTTCCCGACCCCGAGGCCGGCTAGCCACCCCTGGCTAGCCTCTCCCACCGACTATCAGGGCTCCGCCCTGTAACCCAGGAGGCGACAGGCCACGATTGACCAAATACAAAAAAGGGGGGAAGGGGCTATGTAGCCCCTGCCTTCCCCCACTAACCTTCTACACGGGCTCCAAGGGCCCCTCCCCCTCCCCTGCCACAGCAAGTGAGGCTCGACCACCTTGAGCCTGCGCCGCCCCCCACACCAATAGCGCCCGCTCAATGCCCTCCTGTAATCCTTCCGTCCATAGGTCAATGCCGATGTCATTTAAGTGGACGCCGTCTGACCTCCAGTAATTGCCGACCCCTTTCTCCAGGTCTATATGTCGCGCTGCTACCCCCCCTTTGCTGCCCAGGAACCGCGACACTTCCCTGTTGAGCTTCACTCTTGCTCTGTTCAGGCCCTTCTCCGACTGCGCCCCCCTCCAAACTTTCCTAGGCACGATTTCGGACCACACTACGACCGTCCCCGGGTATGACGCTTGCAGTCTAAGACAGTCATACCTTATGTCCCTTGATAGGTCCCTAAACCTCCTTTTTCCCAAATCGTTTCCTCCCGCGTGTATGACCAAAACCTCCGGCGCCCTATCCCACCTAACCCTCCTTTCAACTTCCTCCAATACGCTGCCCCAAGTCATCCCTCTAATCCCCATCCATCTCACTATCGCCTCACTCTTCTGAAACCGTAGCTGCCTCCCATTCGGCCGTACCCCTGCTCTCTCTGCTCCCCAAAAAACATAGGAGTCTCCCAAGATCCAAACTAATGCTGGACGACCATCTGTAAAATAAACAGCAACAATACTATATTAGCAAACCGCCATTATGACCCCCCCCCCCCACCCTCCAGACGACCCCGCCTTGAATTTTAAAGCAGGTGGGGTCGCACGTATGATTTAAAACGCCCTGACTCCCACCGACCTATCCTCTTCACTGCCTCCTCCCCCATACCTCTTACTGACGCTTCCGTCGCCGCCCCCACCCGAAATGAGTGAGACCCGAACTGTGTATTATTAAAACCCGCCACCTCTAAGGCCTTCTTGAACACCGCTATAAACTGAAAACGCGACAAAAACTCCCCGGTCTCGTGCCGCAAAAATGGGCCTGTGCGAAAATTTAACCCTTTGCTATACTGCTCCCAGGCACTCAGAGGGCACATACTGGCCCCCGGCACCTCACCCAACCGGATCACCTGCCCCCGTCCTTGCTGATCTGTCTTGGACCGACGGATAAGCAAGTCCAACCTCCCGTCTACCAACCGCACATCCTCCGCCTGCAGGCCGCCCCCCACGGTCTTGCTAGGTGACACCAATTCGCTTACCCGTAGGGCCCCGAAAAATGCAAATGAAAAAGCCGCCCTAAACAACCGCCGCTCGAACTCTTTTCCGCAAACAACATCAACCGCCTCCCCTAATTTCTCCAAAACATCAAATGATACCGGTCGCCTAGTGTCCTGTCTCCCCTTCCCTCTCCTCAGACCCTTCAGCGCCTGTTTTACCAAAAAATTTTTTGTCGCGTCCTCCACCCCCCGTATTTTAAACCCAAAAGCCACCCCTGCCATAAACTGGTTCACTTTTGCCACTGACCGACCCAAATCTGCAGTCTCTCCCAACCAACTCAACAGTAAGCCCACTCTATCCTCCTCTGAACGCTCCCCTCCATGCTGCCTCAACCATTCTTCCCACTCGCTCCACACTGCGCAATATGCTGCCCTAGTCCGCCGAGCCAGTGACCGTTCTATCAGGCCCCCCACTGCTCGCTTACCACGTTCCAGATTCGAGACGGGCACTTCCTCCCCTCCTTCTCCGCACCCGGCGCCAGTGTCCGGAACCGCTCCCACTGAAAGCGAGAGAGAGCATCCGCAATTGAGTTCTCGACACCTGGAACGTGTACCGCTACTACCCACATGTTTAATGACAAGGCCTCTAGCACCAACTGACGCAGCAGGTTAACCACCGGGGGGGATGACGCAGAGAGGTTGTTAATCACCTGCACCACCCCCATATTGTCACAGTGGAATCTCACTTTTCTATCCCGGAAGTGGTTACCCCACAGTGTGATAGTACTATTGGAATTATTTCCAATAGTAGTGGCTAAGTTCCGAACTAAGCCTTCTTGCTTCCACTGCTCCGGCCATTCCCCCGCACACCATCTACCTTGAAAATAGGCCCCAAAGCCTGCGCTCCCTGCTGCATCTGTATAGAGCTCCCAGTCCACGTTGCTACTGACCTCCCCCATAATTACCGACCTGCCATTGTACTTCTCTAAAAAGGCGGACCAGACTGCCAGGTCCGCCTTGTGACTAACTCCCAAACGGATAAAGTGATGAGGGGCCCGAATCCCTGCTGTTGCCGCCGCCAACCGTCTACTGAAAACCCGGCCCATGGGCATGATCCTGCAGGCAAAATTCAGCTTGCCCAGCAGTGACTGCAGCCCTTTGAGCGTGATTTTCTTCGCCACCCGCGCCGCACCTAATTCCTCCTGCAAGTTTCTTAATTTTTCTTCTGGTAATCGGCACTCCATTGCCTCAGAGTCAATGGTGATGCCCAAAAAACTTAAACAAGTTGTGGGCCCCTCCGTCTTTTCCGGTGCCAGAGGCACCCCGAACCGTTTGGCCACCCATTGCAAGGTTCCCAGTAAGTTCGCACAAACTGGCGAACCCCCGGGCCCTACGCACAGAAAATCATCCAGGTAATGAATGACCGACTGCACTGCCGCCGTGTCCTTCACCACCCACTCTAAAAACGAACTAAACACTTCGAAGTATGCACATGAGATTGAGCATCCCATGGGCAAACAACGATCCGCAAAATAACTCCCTGCCCAAAAACACCCCAACAACCTCACACTTTCTTGTGTTACTGGCAGCAAGCGAAAGGCTGACTCTATGTCAGCCTTTGCCATCAATGCCCCCCTTCCATAGTTCCGAACCCAATGAAGCGCCGCATCAAACGATGTATACACCACCGAGCATAGCTCGGGGTCTATTCCGTCGTTTACAGACGCCCCCCTTGGGTACGATAAGTGGTGAATAAGCCGAAATTTATTCGGCTCCTTCTTCGGTACCACTCCCAAAGGTGACACCACAAAGTCTTGCACGGGTGGCTCTTCAAACGGCCCCGCCATGCGCCCTAAGCTAACCTCTTTCATTAGCTTCTCCGTCACCACTTCCGGATATTCTAACGCCGAACGTAAATTTTTTAACGAAAAGGGGACCCCATGAACCGGAGGTGGGATGTGAAAACCATCCCTAAAACCCTTAAACAGTAACTCTGCCTTCTCTCTATCCGGGTACCTACTTAGGTACGGTACCATCTCTTCCAGAATCACTGGGGTCATCCCTTTTCATAAAACCCCCTGGACCTTTTCCCTTTCCTTTCTTGAAACATCTGGCAGCCCCGTGAGACCCCGCGCCGCAGTGAGAGCAGGCATGACGGAACTTGCATGTTGCTCCGAACTTGCACTGACCCTCGTTGTACTGCCAGCAGTACCCGGTCCTACTCCCCCCTGCTGAACCACCCTGCCCCCCGGCTGAACTAGAGGCCGAGCTGAAGGACCCGGCACTGCCCTGAAAGGGCTGACCGAACCGCGCGGGGGCCATTACTCTCAACCATAGACCTATATCTTTGTGATCCCATCTGATCGATGGGTGCACTGCCTTACGCTGCCTGAACTGCTCATCATAGCGCAGCCAGGTCTGTCCCCCATACACTCGATAGGCCTCACCAATGGAGTCCATGTAACAGAAAAGGCCGGAGCAATTGTCCGGCGCTTTTTCTCCGATTACGCTCGCTAGAATGGCAAACGCCTGCAACCAGTTCGCGAACGTCTGGGGTATAAGGCGCCACCTACGCTTCTCCTCCTCCTCTTTTTTAAACTCAGTCCGCTTTCCCTTGTCTAAATTAAATTTTTCCAAGGGTAGGAGGGAGAATATCTCGACATATTCGTCCCTCCAAATCTTTTCCCTCACCTCTTTTTTTAGGTGGGCCCCCAACGGGCCCTCAAAGCAGACGTAGACCTCGCCTTTTGCCTTATCGTCTAGCCGCACCCCCTCCCCGTCCTTTTCTGTCTGGACCGCTACTGCCACCCCGGCCGACCCCCTGACTCCAACGTACCTGCTGCACCCCCCACTTGAGAGATTTCCCCAGTGGATTGTGCCCCGTCTGTAACCCGCTCGTGGACATCTGTCCTACCAGCGGGGCAGATTGTAACACCCCAACCGCCTGTCCTACCCCAGTCCCACCAGCAAACGGTCCTCCCGGTCCGTCCCTAATGCTGGACGACGCACTGCATGGTGAGCTCCATGCTGTGACAGGCGACGGAGCGTAACCTACCCCCTGCCTCCTCAACAATTCTAATACCACCCCCAGCAATGCACCTGCTTCGCCGCCTACCCCTAGCGCGTTAGTTAATGCAGCGCTACCCCCCGCAAATACCCCACTACTAGACCCCGCATGCGCCACGCGGCTAACATTGCTGGACACACCAGACATAGAGCATGACTCACCTGGCTGCGTAGGGGCTGTGGACCCACCAGCCGCCGACCAGTCTTGTCGCTGTTCCTCCTGGACTCTGCTAACGCCGGGCTGTGACCGCTCCGCTGGGACCGCAACCGCCTCCGATCTTCTTGGTGCCGAAGAAACATAGGCCACCTCTGTCGCCGTCGCACGCCTTCCGGATGACTCCGCCGCCGGACCCCGAGAAACCGCGGGCCGCCCGTCACTTGAACTGTTGCAGGGCTGCTCCCCCTCCGATGCACCTCCGGGTGAGCAGCCCCCGACCCCTTCCAGGCTCTTTGCTTTCTGTGCAGCGCTTGGCCCCGCCCCCCTCTCAGCACGGGGCCTCGCGCTGCCCGCCGCACCTCGTCTTTTGGCGGGAGTCCTCCCCGCCCTGCTCCCCCTGCCTGTTGGTGTTGCCGGGGGGAGCCTACTACGGGGGGGGGGGGCGGAGAGGCACTCCGCAGCCTCTGCCTGCGTGAGGGAGCGTGCTCGGGGCTCAGTCTCTCTGGTGCACGCGCCCTCCGCGGCCGCTCTTTTGCCAGCCCCGCTGGTGCTGCCGCCGCCGGCCCCGCACCTGTCCTCCGACTCCGGACCTCTGCAGCCGCCTCTGCACCTCCCGCCGCCTCCGCTCGAGCTCCCGCTGCTCCTGCTTCTGCCGCCGCTGCCGTGGATACCGCCGCTGCTCCCAGGGCTTCACCGGAGAGCTGGACAAGCCAGTCCAGCCCCCTTTCTTCTGCCTCCGCCCGGATCTTCTCGAGGATCGCCTCCATCTTCTCCCGGTAAGTGGCTGGTCTTCGGGCTCTTCTTTTTCTTTTCTTCTTCTTTGGGACTGCCTCCGCTGCTTCTTTTCCGGCACCTCGGGTCTCCAGTCTTCGGTCTCCCTGCCTCGCTGCCGTCTGCCGCGCTCTTCAGCTCCGCCGGGCACCTCAGGTCTGCTGGGCTCTTTGGGACTGCTGGGCTCTTCGGTCCGCTGGGGTCTTCGGTCCGCTGGGGTCTTCGGTCCGCTGGGGTCTTCGGTCCGCTGGGCTCTTCTAACTTCAGCTTCTTTCTTCCTCTTCTTCTGGACGCTGTAATGGCCTTTCCCTGCCCTAACCCCTCTATTTAACCCCCTCTTCCTAAGCTCCGCCCCCTCCCGGCATCCTCTACTCTAATTAACCCCCCTCCTCCCCGTTAACCCTATCATGCTGCCTTCCTCCTACCGCCCTGCGGGCTTCCGGCTCCGGCAGACCTTTAGTTTATAATAAGTTATTTAGCTCATATGTCGGATCACTACTTGGATTCTACACATTTTTCTATCACATTAGATTCCTACAAAATGTAGCGAGGAAAACGATGTGTAACAAAAGAGAAAGATTACAATAACATAACGAATAATGAACTTACTACTCTGCATACTACGATCCTGACACTGCTCACTAATCCAAGGCTATCCTATGGAAAGAGACAGAAGAGAAAATGTACTTATCATCAAATGTAAAATGAACATGCTAAAGGCCCTTCATATTCACACGGGCCAATGATTGGGAACGAATATTCATCTGAACCTTCATTTACCCGATTATCACCGCATGTAAACAGGGCAGTTTGTTTGTCAGCTGATTAGGTCCTTAGGGCGGCTTCACGCAGGCATATGCGCAATTGCGCCCGTCACAGTACAACGTACTTGTGCTATGAAGTAGGTTTTTCTGCACAAATGCTGGCACTTACTGTGCTTCTAGCGCCTGCAGGGCACATTCATTTGCGCGCAGCAGAAAGATACGCCTCAATTTAAATGGCTATTTAGTCCAATGATCCAGATGTGTTCTTTTTCTAGCGGAATTGTGCAGCGTACGGCACATATCCTTGCGTATTGTGAAGACATTTGTGCAACACAAATAGAATTCTATGGGAACATGGAGCGCAAAAGTAGATCATGCTGTATTTTTTTCTGTGAACCGAAATTCGCAAAAATAATATGTTTATGTGAACAAATCTATCAAATGGCTATTTAGCCTAATGAGTTCCAGATAGAATTGCGCTGTTTTTCACACATCTGCTTGCATATTATATGCGTATTTGTACCCCACCTCCACCATAGACTACTATGGGGACCTTTGGTGCACAAATGCACACAAAAGTAAAGCATGCTGCTTTTTTTCCGTGCGCGCAAAATAATGAAATCTAAGTGAACCCATTGGAATCAGTGGGTTCTATTCTCGGTGTTGCGCACACAAATTTTGAGCGTGCAAATACGGCCGTGAGAAGGAGCCGTAAGTGACAAACTTTTGCTTACTTAAAACTACAATTGCTGTCATTCATTCATTCATTTCTAGAACCTCTTTTATTATTTGATGTAATCTGGTAACCTGGGGCTGGAAGACTTCGTACAAAAAATCTCTGTGTGGACTAAAGATGAGCGAGCATCCTCGGATATAGCAGTTACTCGAGCGAGCATCGCTCTTCACGAGTAGCTGCTTACTGGTCCGAGCAGCCTCGGGGGAGGGGGGGATAGCGGGTGGGGGAGTGAGAGATATCCCTCTTTCTCTTCCCCCGCCGCCCCCCACGAGCCTGCTCGGACCAGTAAGCAGTTACTCGAGAAGAGTGATGCTCGCTCGTGTAACTGCTTTATCCGAGCGTGCTCGCTCATCTTTAGTGTGGACAGCTAATTTCAATATTCTGGTTACGTCATTCCCTCAACAGAAGATTATAAAACGTGTTTGATATTTGTAAAAAAAAAAAAAAAAAAGCCTGAAAAATTGCTTGCATTTTATTTGGCTGCATTGTCAATCTGGATTGTTTGGAGTCGTGTTTTTTGGTTACATATGCATTTTTTCTGACATTTTTATTCTTTAGAGAATCTAATTGTAAAACACTTGAAAAAACTCCGCACCCAAAGCATGCTGCGATTTTGAAATAAAAAAGCCATGGACACAAGAAAAAAGTCAAAGTAGAGAAAAAAGCCAGTTAAAAAAACGCAATGTTTTCTAAGGCTTTTGATATGTTCCTGTGGAGCCACAGCCAACATCCGGATGCAGCATTTTTTTAACCCCAAGCTGTAAAAAATGCCATCATTACATCAGCCAGAGTCTGGAATCCAAATTAGGGGATCCTCGCTTTCATCTTGTGGGCGCATTCAGATGAGCGGGAGTACTACATGTGCGGACGATCGGGCAGCGGGTTTCTTTTCAAGCTCTGGCAACTATGCTCCGTGCTGCCAAGTTGTGCCCACACTCATGGGAATAAGCCCTAATAATGCTCTGATGGTGATCCCACGCACAGCGCAATGCGCACTGAAACTCTACAACAATATACTGTAAGTGAATTAGGTTTTAACAAGCCCCGTTCACTAGCAGTGGAATCTAGTCATGCTGCAGATTTGCTCTAGCTGTCATGGAAAAGCTCTGGATCTTGAGGGCTCAGTCACATGGGCGCATTGGCACCCGTACACCGGCCGTCTCTCTCCAGCACTGATGAAAGAACACATGACCGGCAATGGAGACGGTCACATGTTCTTCCTCCCGGCGCTGCCGAGAGACGTCCGTCTTCAGGTACGGCCGTCTGCTGGCTACAGTAACACGGGCGCCGATGCACCTGTGTGACTGAGCCCTCACTGCACATTTAATTCATTTTTATGCAATAACTGAAATGCACAGTGAAATTCAGCACCGAAATCCACAATGAGGTCATGTACAGCGTTTTGGCTGTATAAACTGTTAAAATGCTAGTCAGTAGTTAGCAATACTGTTAACCCAGATGCATACATGAGGATTTACATATACTAATAAATCACATAAAATAAATTAGTAAATGGAACTCACTAAGCTCGACACCACTTTGGCAGTTATCCCAACGCCTGATTCTAGATCATCAATCTTAAAAAAGAAGGGAGAAAGACTTTAGTTACATATGAACAAAATAATATATGTGATATTTCAAGTTGAGCTTCACAAATATGCTAAATTATATTCAGTTTATCAGCAAGTTGTTGTGGTGCCCAAGGAATAATGTATTACCTCCAATCCAGCTACTCATATAATGCTACGGTATTAACTACAGTATACTGTGTTACTGCTTTGTTGAACTGACACCTTAAATGTTTTTATGATCCTGTACAACTTCTTTAAACTAATAGAATATTAACATTACTAATATACAATGCTAACCTTACCAATTCTACTTGTGTGCCAGATAGGGGATAGCTAGGAGATGGAGGGTACTGGTGCATCTTGTCTCCACCGGAAGCTAGGCATTGACCAGGCTTAGCTGGAGGGTACACCCTGGTCACGCCCCTAGCTGCCGATTGGCTGCTGGTGGTATAGTGCTATTCTGTCCCCATCTCCAAAACAGCAGCAACAGTGGTGGCTGACAACCCGGCACACAGCTCAGAAGACAGAGGCACAGACCCTGTAACTGACCCCACTTTCACTCTCCCTGTTGCCCCTGCAGCCACTACAGCCGGCTCCACTGTGACTGTCGTCCCCAATACTGCGAATCGCTCATAACTTTCCTCCACTACGGTTATCCCTGTGGCCACTGCAGGGGGGGGGGGGTCGCTGTCACTCTCCTCCCCGCTATCACAGCTGGCTGACCAGCAGCGGTAGCGGTTGCAGCTTGTGGGCCGGCCCCGCTTCTTGTGTCCTTCAACTCAGGGCTGCCAAACCATGTCTCCACCAATTATTCTGGTGCATTTAAATCCCTCAAACAATATTCAGGGGAGAGAGCAGGGAGGTGTGCGGATGCGATGGCAGCCAGGGGCCTTCTAAACGGCCCCAGGGCTGTCATAGCAGATTGCCTATCAAGCCATCCCTGTGGGGCTGCTTGATAGACTGCCTGCCTGATCGCAGTATGATGTAATGCTATGGCATTACTCATACTACAGGAGTGATTAAAGCATCGCTAGTTGTGTTCCCCTAAGAGGACTAAAAAAAATGGTAAAAACAAGGTCAATAAAGTTTTACTAATTGAAAATAAATAAATAAATAAAAGTTTAAATCACCCTACTTTTGCCATATTTATAAAAAATGAATCTAACTCATAAAACAAAAATACATATTTGGTATTTCTGAGTCCTTAGGCCTCATGTCCACGGGGAAAATCAGATCCGCTGCAGATTCTCCATGGAGAATCTGCAGCGGGTCCCTCCTGCCCCGCGGACATGAGCGCCGAAAATAGCAATTTAAAAGAATTTACCTATCTGGCGCGGGGCGACGAAGCTCAGCTCTTCCTCACGGCCGGATCTTCATTTTCGGCCGGCGGATGAATTCCTGACGTCGGCGGCACGTCGCCGGCACGTCGTCGACGTGCCGCGCGCATGCGCCGGGCACATCCGCCGAGCCGAAGCAAGGGAGATGCGGCCGTGAGGAAGAGAAGAGCTTCGCGGTCCGCTGCGGGTGAGTAAATGCTTTAAATTCCTATTTTAGGTCTCCCGCGGATCTGGACGGCTTCCATAGGCTTCAATAGAAGCCCGCGGGAGCCGTCCCCGCGGGAGACCCGCATGAAAATGGAGCATGGTCCAGATTTTTTCATGCTCCATTTTTTTTAAAATCACTTTTATTGACGATCCGCGGGTATTTATGTACCCGCGGGTGGTCAATGCATCCCTATGGGGTGCGGATCCGCATGCAGGAAATCCGCTGCGGATCCTAAATCCTATTTTCCCCGTGGACATGAGCCCTTAAAGTCCGCTCCATCAAAGTAGTGCATTATTTACCCCGCACGGTAAACGTCATCTTAAAAAAAAAATAACGCCAGAAATGCACTTTTTTGATCACCCTGCCCCCCAGAACAAATGCAATGAAAAACGATCAAAAAGTCATATGTATTCCAATATGGCGCCAACACAAGCTACAGAATGTCTCTCAAAAAATGAGCCTGATGGAAAAATGTTGATGGAAAAATAAAAAAAATTATTGCGCGCAGAAGATGGCGGTGGATAATAATTTAAAAAAATTTAATGTCTTTGGTCCTTGAAGAAAAATAAAAGTAGTACAGCAAAAAAACACAATACAAGTTTGGTATCGCAGTAATCGTACTGATCCATAGAATCAGGTTATCATGTCATTTTTGTTGAAATTTGTGCACCGTAGAAACAAGACGCACTGAAAGATGGCGGAATGTTTTTTTTTTTTTTATTTTACTCCACTTAGAATTTTTAAAATGTTTTTCAGTACATTACATAGTACCCTTGAAAAATACAACTCTTCCCGCAAAAAAAGCCCTCATACGGCTACATCAATGGATAAATAAAGGAGTTACAATTTTTTTAAAGGGGGGGGGAGGGAGGAAAATGGGGAAAAACAGGGCAGCGTCATTTATTATGGGGCACTGCTGCAAAATTTCTATTCTATTTGCAGCAAGAAAATTATTTTAAAAACAAAACATAAATTGGTTTCCATAAAGATATAATAAACACATTTTAATTCTATGAAGAACTATTTATCCTAGATGAAGAAAACTTACAGCCTTCGTTAGACATCCTGTGGGTTTCTGTAAAATGATGAGAAAGTGAACATTTTTAGGACTTGACTTATACGGTTTGATTATTTCATATAATGATCTGTTTAATATTTAGAGGTTATATATATGTAGAAATGCAACCTGCTTACAGGGAAGTACAGTACTACCATTTCTCCATACACCTACCATATACTGTTAGTGCATTATCTGTGGCTTTGAGCAGGGCTACAGTAAAGCCTACTGCATTATTTCATCTGGGTTTATAATTGTGATTTTGTGTAACTTTGTATTTAGCTACTATTGTTTTTAGCATTCTGGAAAACAGGAATACATCAATCTAAATACAAGTGACACTTACCAGAATTGTTTGTAACTTTCCAGAAACTGTCCCGATCAGTTGTGTATTTGCTTCAGCCCCTGGCTATAAGAATAGGAACTTAGTTAGACTGTTGTTTTATTTATTCTACTACTCTTTAAGAATAGTTTGTCTGCGTACATTTTAATTGTACATTCTCTACAGAATAACATTTACTTGTCCTTTAGACTTCTGTATTTATTAGACTAACAATTTATTAAAAAAGTAAAATGTATTCTAAATAAGTAACACAATAAATTACTTTCATTGTAAGCTTTAACCCCTTAAGGACCAAGGGCGGTAAAAATACAGCGCTTGGTCCTGGGCTTTAATTCTGGCCAATAGTAAAAAAAACAGCGCAGGATTTAAGCCCATGCTTCTGCATTCAAGCAGAAGCAGGTCTGTTAGTCACAGCTGAGAACCCGAAGGAGAAGGGAGAAACCGTTTTTAACTACTTCTGCCTTTTCTTTTCCCAGGTATATAGTGCTCAATTAGCCCTGTGTACTAAAAAGGGAAAGTGGAAGTGTTTCTTCCACTATGCAAGCCGGTGGGTATTAAATATATTAAAGGTATTTAAAAAACCACCATATAGGTCACAGGGGGGAAAAAAACTAGCTGAAGAGCGAAAAAATAGGGCAGTAAAACCACCACATGGGTAAAATCCCTACAAAGTGTCTGGTCCTTAAGGGGTTAAGAAGAGATAGAACAAGATATGTTCATAAGCCTATTATTTGTGAATGTAGCTGTAAGTTCACATTTACATTAAGTCTGGGGGCTGTATATTTAATCACATCTCATAAGACAGAGCCATATCCAGAAATTATAAGGGCTTCCTAGCAGTACTCAGATTGGAATCCCCTCTACACTACGAGCCAAGCCAAATGCACTCCGCTTAATTACATAAAGCGTGATAGTAGGGAGTGGCTGAAAATGAATCTTCCAATTGTTAAAACAATCTATGCTGCTTTCCTTATGGTTTTTTTCATGTTAAACTATTATTATTTTTGTATGGCCTAAATGTAAAATGGTAAACAGAATGAATTACCTCCATTTCATCATAGTCGCAGACAACATTAATGGCACTGTTCAATAGGTCTGTTTTGCCCTGTTAAAAAAAAATATATTAAATATTAGCATATAAATAGAAGATGGATACCTACTGGAAGGTCTATTTGCATAACTTTCCCCCATGCAGCATTATATGGCTTATATAAGACTCTCTATGCAACTTGAAACTCTCCAGAAGTAGAAACTTCATTCCCCTAGACCCAAAGATTATTATAAAGTTTTTCAAGCTTTTATATAAGCAATAATGTGAAATCAGTACAAATGTATAGATTTTTATGCAGTACCCTGGTGAAATGATGATGCAGTTAAAGACCTAAGTGTTCATTCTGCTTATGGAAAAGGCCATGTCATGTGGGAGTCAGGTTGAAGTCTCAGCTAATGCTCAGCTCACACTGCAGTCTAGACTTTCCTTCGAGGCGTACATCACTGATAGGATCATAGGATCCCATTTTAAAAACTTCTAGGCCATGCAGTATATCTAGGTTGCATAAATGTTGTAGGAGGTTATATAGAGTTTTCCCTCTATACCTGATATTTATTGCAGCTGTAAGAGTACTGGAAATCCCAAATACTCCATTCGAAAACGGAACTTGTGAACATTTCGGATTATGATTCTATCATTACTTATTTATTACCTGCTACAGCTATATTGTTTCTCCATGTTCTTTTTTGTTAAAACACCAATCAAAACAAATCTAACCTGAAGGTGAAGGCCTTACAAGCATATTAGTATTTAGTTATAAGACTACTAGAGGTGGAAGAGTGGGAATAATATATTATGTGTGAGCATAGAATGAATACCTGCCCAAAATGTATAAAAAAGCAGCATATCAGCCAAGATAACCTGGCAGTATCACATACGCTTTATGTGCTATGGATCATAAAAAGGCTTTTTATTCCAGTTCATTATGTAGAATTATTTGATTTAAAAGGAAAAAATACCTTGAAAGCTGCAGTCATACATTTACAGGATGGATCAGCAGCTTCCTCACTGCAGAGTCCTGAAAAAAAAAATGATGAACAATATTACATGGGTAAATGAGGTAAGAAAGCAAATAAGCATTTATTGGCTTGTTACATTCATTACTTTCACTGTTTTGCATGTGTGCCATTATATAAAGCCATTAAACACAGTTATGATTTGTAGCCTCAATACAGATACTTACAAATACATTTCTACCTAGATGCTGCTGATTGGCTAATAATGTGTGTGTAAATTTCTCATTGGTGTATTAGATGCTTGGCGTTTACAATCTATTAGTGTGTACTAACCCTCTGTAATGTTAAAGAGTAGAAAGTCTGAACAAGCAATGCTGCAATGTAGAGCAGATGTAATGGACAACCTCTGATGAGGTAGTAAGAGGCATTGTTCATAGCTCTGTCCTAATGGATATGTGAAGTAGTCAGCCCAACAGCTACCAATGAAGTGAATGAATAGCAAAGAGGCAACCAACATATAACTTTCCAGACTACATAACTTAAAGCATTAACCTAATGCATGATATATCATATAACAGTTATCAGCAGACTAATCAGGTGACTTACCATTACTGAAAAGGCTGAGGCCAACCAGCATAAAGATAGCGATGCTCTTCATTGTGCAGATTGGGGAGTTCACCTCAGGTTATTGATGACAACAGAGTACGGCTCCTAATTTATATTGTTAAAGTTGGCTGACATCACTAAAGAAGAAAGGTGGAGATAATGATTCTGTGATGTGCCAAAACCACAACGTTCTTTAACATTTCACGTTTAACATAACTATTGGCATTACTTAGGAGAGTCCACACTGGGCAAATATCCACTTTATAACTTGTGTTCAAAGGGTTAAAAATTTGTAATCACTATTCCCTTAATTCAAGAAGCTTGTTACACCAATATTTCCAATGAAACAAAGCAGTGATTAGCACTATGATGAGGATGTTAACTGCCCACCATGAAGACCACCCAGTCCATGGGAAATGAAGAAATAAACATGGTACATTCCCCTTATTTTGTGCTTCATCATTAAATACGTATTAGGCCTTCTGTCCATGTGTGATATTTCACTGCGTTATCCGTGGCGATAATCCGCACGCAGGTAATGCAGTGGATGCTTTCCATAGGATAACTATTGAAAGTGCAGCCCGACATCCATGAGCGGAGAATCATAGCGATTCTCCACTTGCATGATTAAAATTGCTGCATGCTGCGATTTGCCGCGATTGTCCGCTAGTAGCCTATCTATTAGATAGACTCATCAGGGAGACCTTTTACTTCTCACCTCTGCTCCCCTGCGGCGGAATATAACTAGCAATATTCCGTCTCGGCCGTGGATAGAAGGCCTCAAAGAAAACCTTCAAAATTCCATAAAGAGAGTTTCACAGACTCAATCTAATGAAGAAATTAAGTTGAAAACACAATTAAGAGATTTTATGCTGTGGTCGTAGTAGATCTCCATCAGAAATGACTTAGGTACAGATAAAGGCTCTATTAGAAAAGAAGTAACTGCTCACCAGGGGGAAAGGTGCTGGAATTAGCAAGGTCTGTTTTCAGCTTTCGGCCCTTAATGTAAACTTATGCTCTGAATTGAATTTTCATCTTAGATTCTTAGGGTGACTTCAGACGAGCATATGCACAAAGACAATCGCCTGACCGCAATGTATTTGCGCAGTGAACTAGGTTGATTTGTGTGCGTATCGGCGCCTTGTATAAAACTTTTTTGCACAAACAGGTCATGTTCACATGTGTGCACGATGCCCCACTCCCCCTGCCTTGATTCAAAAGGCTATTTAGCCTTACAAGGTCCAGATGTGCTCTTTGCGCAGACCTTTTTACACTTCCCATAGACTTCTATGGGGACCTGCGCTGCCAAAATATGCAGATAAAGCAGGTCCTACTTTTTTTTACACGCAGACAGAATATGCATAAACATAATTGTTCCTGTGAAAAGACTCATTGACATAAATCGGTTCTATTCTCTGTGTATTGCGCATAAATACATTTGTCTCAAGCTGCCCTCATTATACTGAATTTGTAAGATTCTCTGTTTTGAATTTGTGCAGGTTGCTTCCTAAGGCCTCATTCACATGAGCATTTGCTGGTGCGTACATAGTTGCGCACAAAACCATCTCACCCTCGTACGTGCATAAACATGCGTGAATGCAGGTCAATGCACCATTGCTTTCAATGGGGCCACAGCTGCTTCCAGCGGCCCTATTGAAAGCAATGGTCTGCCAGCAGCCCCTGCAGTGATTTTTAAAAGAAGGGCTTTAAATATAAGCCATTCCCTGAAAAAAAAAATCGATACTTACCTCTCTGTCGCTGCCAGGGATCAGGCGTTGCTAGTCGCTTTAGTCCCGTTACTGTAATGAAATTCTTTCAGCTGCTGAAAAGGCTGTATCTGATTGGCTGAGTGCTCAGCCAATTACAGGCATCGCTCAGCCAGTCAATAAATGACAGCTAAGCGCTGCCTGTGATTGGTCACAGTGCTCAGCCAATCACAGACAGTGCTTGGCCAACAGGCAGGCAGTGCTCGGCCAATTAGATACAGCTCTTTCAGCAGATGGGGATTTAATATCCCCGCCTATTAAAAGAACTTCATTACAGTGGCGGGACCCAAGCGGCTAGACGCGCCTGAGCCCCGGCAGCAGTGGAGAGGTAAGTATAGATTTTTAAAAACATTTCCAGGTCGTCATCCTGACGGCCCCATTTACAATGGAGGTTGCCCTCTGACCTCGATAGGGACAGGAAGAGCCCTTAAAGCACCTCCCTTTCCACCATACTTCAGTGTCTTCCTGTCCCTACGGTGGACAGATGCAAGCTCCAGGGAGGTTCACTTACCGGAGGCACGTAGTGCCGAAGATCCCCTGAAGGGAAGAGGTCGGGGCGGCATATCGCAGAGTCCCTGCATCCCCGGCCTGCGCCGCCATGGAGCCGTCAGTCGCCGAGCAGCGCAGGTCTCCTTGTGCTGGTCAGCACCTTCTGACGGCTTCCATGGACCAGTGGGCGCATACTGGTGATGTCATCCGGCGCAGTGACGTCACACGCACGACATAGGGGGCATGGCTACGGGTGAAGACCCCGAAATGGCGCCAGATTTAAAATCTGCTTCACAGAAAGGCTCTACTCCTGCATGGAAGTTACCCTGCAAGCTGCCAGCACTGCTTCAGCAATGTCTACATGCGACAGCTCAGCACGTGAAGGAGAAGCAGATGCCCTACAAACCGTGAGTGGCTATATGCCAAAAAGGAATATGCAAACTTGTCTCTGTGGTTGATTAAGATGCATATATGTTCCCTTTTCTCCCCCTTCTCCCCCATTCTTGTGTATGGGTTAGACTGTTAAGGAAGGTTCGAAGATTAAGGTGGACCCGAGAAAGAAATCCAGAAAGTGTGTTATCTGTAGCAAGAGACTTGAAGATAGTTACAAGTAGTCTCTTTGTAAAGAATGCACTGGAAAGATCCTAGTGGAGGAAAGGGCGGCGTTTAAAACTGATATTGGGTCAATGATTAAGGAGGAATTGCAGGCCTCTATGGCGTCCTTCTCTCACCTAAAAGGTTAAGGCAGGTAGAATCAGCAAGTTCCATCTTCAGGGAGTCCCTGGAACCCCTATCAGAGGGGGAACTAGAAGACCCGCTACCGATCGCTGAGAATGAGAAAAAATACTACTTTGCCTCAGATGACATGGGACACCTCATCAAGGTGGTGAGGGGAACCATGCAGATTGAGGAGGACCGTCCACCCCGAACTGTCCAGGATGAGATGTTTGGGGGACTTCGGTCAAAAAGGAAAACTTTATTTCCGGTTAACCAAACCCTGCAGCAGATTATCGCAGATGAGTGGCAGGAACCGGAAAGAAGACTATCAATCTCAAGAGAGATCAGAAACCGCCTGGGTTTTTCTCCAGAAGACGTCCGTCTGTACAGGAAGACCCCAAAGGTCGACATGCAGATTAGCAGGGTAGCAAAAAAGACTCTGCTACCTTTCGAAGATGCGTCCCAGCTCTCAGATCCTATGGACAAAAAAGTCGACGGGCTGATGAGGAAAACCTGGGAAGCAACCACCTTCACAATTGAGGCTAATATAGCGGCAATGTCGGTAGCCAGATCCATGGTCCTGTGGCTAAACAGGATGGAAGCCTCAATTAAAGAACGGGCTCCTAGGGAAGAACTAGCCAGCTGCCTTTCCCTTTTGAAAATGGACACCGCCTTCCTTGCAGATGCGTCAGCAGAATCTGTTAGATACGGCGCAAGAATGGCAGTCCTCAGCAACACCGCAAGAAGGGCGCTGTGGTTGAAATCATGGTCAGCTGATGTGGCATCCAAAAACAAGCTTTGTGGAATCCCATTCCAAAGCGAATATATGTTTGGACCCGTCTTGGACAAAAATCTTGAAAAAGCGGGAGACAAAAACAATATCCTTCCAGACAGAAGGTCCTATAAGAAACCATCATTTCCAAGGAGGACACATCAGCCACCTCCAGAAGTTAAAAGGAAAGGGAAAACAGGGAGATGGTCATACCCCAAAGGTGGTCAGCGTAAGGAAGTCCAATCCATTTCTGACTCAACAGGGGGTAGATTAACACGATACCTAGACCAGTGGAGAGGAATAACATCCAACCCCTGGGTACTTCAGATCATTGAAGCATGGTATTGGATTGAATTTAACTCGTTACCCCCTAGAAGGTTCTTTTTAACCTCCCCAGGGTCTCCGCAGGAGCAGAAAAATCTGTTTAAAGGTATCCAGGAGCGTAAAGATCTAGGAGTCATTACGCAGTCATTACGATGCGTCTGCCAGAAAATTTGTGGCCATCTTCAGGATAGGGAGGGAGTTTATGATTTGCTCCCTTGGCGTCTTATTAGTTATATGGAGCTCCAGCTGCTCTAGCCACACTCCTAGGGTCCTGGCGACACACGTGGCTGCGACCCCCAGTCTGAGTGTACTAGCTGCCGCCTCCCAGGATCTTCTCAGGAGGCCCTCCGCCTTCTGGTCCATTGGGTCTCTTAGCTGCGTGGCGTCCTCAAAGGGCAGAGTTGTTCTTTTAGCCACCTTTGCAACCGGGACATCCACTATGGGTATTTCCTCCCAGCTTGCGCACACCTCCTCTTTGAATGGGTATCGCCTCTTAACCCCTCTAGAGGAGAAAGATCCCGCGTCGGGTTTTTTCCATTCTTTTTTAATCATCTTGGAGATGTTGCTATGGACTGGGAAGGTATGTTTGCGTCTCTCGCCCAATCCCCCGAAGACTTCGTCTTGTATAGTGCGAGGCTCTCTGGGCTCCTACATCTTAAGCGAGGCTCTGACCAATTTAATGAGCTCTACTAAGTCCTCCTGATGGAATAGGTATTTTTTATAATCCTCCTCCTCTGAGGACTCTTCAAACGCTGGATCTTCCGGCTCTGTCCCAATCGAGCTTCTTTCAGAATCTGAATCCTCTTCCGGGCTATGCGCCCTTCTCCGGCGCTTCGCCTTGGATGCCCCTGTTGGTGGCGTTTTTTGTGATGTCAGAGCTGACCGCACCTCCTCCCTGACCAGCTTCCTGACATCCTCTAGGAATCCTACCGATTCCTCTTTAACCAGTCTGGCTATGCATGTTTTGCATAGAGACCTTTCATACGTAGCTGGTAGTCTTGCGCCGCAGTCTGCGCATTTTTTTTGTTTTTACTCTGGGAGGGGCGCCTCTTCTATCCCCCTGGCAGACAAACAGAGTTTTGCAGATAAGGATGCAACATTCCACACAACTATACATTGGATTTGCATAAACCTTTTTGCCCCACTGGCTACTTACAGCTCCCGCTGTAGCTAAAGATTCAGCGACACCTGGTGCTGGAACACTCATCTAAACACCAGTGCTGCAGACACTCTGGGAAATGAAGCCAGCCTAATAGAAATGGCTTTACCTTTAAATGTTCTTCTCTCAGGCTCCTCTGGGGGACTTACACAGCAAGACTGCAGATCGCTACGATAAGGCATGGCAGGACTTCTCTTCTGCCATGCCTTATCACTAGAGATGAGCGAGCGTACTCGGAAAAGCACTACTCGCTCGAGTAATGTGCTTTATCCGAGTATCGCTGTGCTCGGGTCTGAAGATTCGGGTGCTGCTGCGGCTGACAGGTGAGTCGCAGCGGGGAGCAGGGGAGAGCGGGCGGGAGAGAGGGAGAGAAAGATCTTACCTCCGTTCCTCCCCACTCTCCCCTGCAGCTCCCCGCTCCGTGCCGGCACCCGAATCTTTAGACCCGAGCACAGCGACACTCGGATAAAGCAAATTACTCGAGCGAGTAGTGCTTTTCCGAGTACGTTCGCTCATCTCTACTTATCACTTATTACAGCGATCTTAGGCAATGGCAATACCGGACGCCAGTATCTGGCATCCTGTTGCCATAGCAACCAGCCGGACTCTCGCGATGTTATCGCGAGAGCTGGCTTGAGTCACAGAGGGAGCGCGCTCCCTCTGTAAACCCTTTCCCCACGGCGATCTACTTAGATCGCGGCAGGGAAGGGGTTAACAGCGGGGGGAGCGCATCTCCGATGCCCCCCGCTGTCGCAGCGGGACACCGGCTACTAGTGACAGCCGTTACCACTGCGGGATAGCGCGAGATCAGCTATGATCTTGCGCTATCCCTATGACGAAAGGGTATGTCATTTTGCGGGTAGTACCACGCTCCCATGACGTACTCTTACGTCATGGGGCGGGAAGGGTTTAATATATGAAATAGAAGATTTTAGGGCACCCCGTAAAAAGGCCTACAGTGTCTCCCATAGCACTACTGAGTTGGCATGTGGTTGGTTTAACTCTAGAAAACTAGCAAATTGGTCAGGAATCCTATCATTTGTGCCAAACAGGCTCAACCAAAATGTATGTACGCGCCAGCTATGTCTGTGGGCTTGTGCATCCGATGTAGTAATTTCGACATGAAGAGAGGAGTGATCCGATACGCCCCTAGGAAGGTATTCAATATGAGTTATAGCTGTACACAGTCTGGTATTCCCAAGATATTAGAAATGATTCATCCTCGTCATATTTTTTTAACATGACAAAAACCTGGCATTTTAATAGGAGTGTACAGACTTTTTATATCCACTGTAGATGCATTGACAGGCCTGCAAGTATCCTTTGTCACAGAGCACCACTTTCTTGGTGTTGCTGCAGGGTCCTCCATTACCAATCCTCTTATGGCTTCTCCTACTGTGGCATGGCCCTGCACATCCCATCTCACAGAGCTGAGAGAGGCTCTAGGAAAGAAATGGTCCAAAGCAAAGGCCAGACAGCCAGAAAAAATGTGTCCCCTCGTCTATTAGCTAATTAAAAAAAAATATTTTCACATTCCTGTCATCCCTTTCCCCTTCATAGGGAACTATAACTCTCAGCATGCTATGACAGCAGCAGACCTTCTGGAACTGCTGGAAGTTTTCCCCACAGATTGCATTCAACAAGGAACCAACTGAAAACTGAGGTCACACATAAACCTCTCTGACAGCGTGCTTTCAAATAGATTATTAATAGGGATGAGCGAGTATACTCGCTAAGGCACTACTCGCTCGAGTAATGTGCCTTAGCCGAGTATCTCCCTGCTCGTCCCTGAAGATTCGGGGGCCGCCGCAGCTGACAGGTGAGTTGCGGCGGGGAGCAGGGGAGAGCGGGCGGGAGAGAGGGAAAGAGAGATCTCCCCTCTGTTCCTCCTTAGGGACGAGCGGGGAGATACTCGACTAAGGCACATTACTCGGACGAGTAGTGCCTTAGCGAGTTTACTCGCTCATCCCTAATTATTAATGGTCACACTATACGCTGTTCACCTAGAAAACTGCCATTAAAAATCAGTTTCAAAATTGCCATTTTGCAATAACACTGCGAGTCGGAGCACCTGTAGCCTTCATGGGCGATCTCACACTGCGCCATAAATACCACCACTGGAATTCTCACTATTTCAACCGACTGTACTGTCTACATACTTCAGTGGAGACGGGCCACATGCAGATGCAGCCAACTTTCCACGGAATTGTATGAAGAATGTGTCAGTTGGGCATTGGCGAACAGGAATCAGGTTATATTTGCTAGAGTGAGCTTCAGAATGAATTTCACTGGTGGGCCCTAGGGACCCCTGTCCGACCCTGCTGTATAGAGGGAGCATCCATATTACTGTCTGTAATGTCTCAGGGCGAGCACCCACTGGCGTTTTTTTACCTGCTTTTTGCGTTTTGCGTTTTTCCTGCACAGGCATAGAGATAACATGTGTTCCTGTCCACTGGCGTTTTTTTTGCGTTGCGTTTGCGTTTTTAACATAGGAACTGTCAGTTGCATATGTGTCCCTATTTTTCTCCTAATGCACCCATGAATGTCAATGGAAATTAACGCAAAACGCCGCGAAAACGCCGCGAAAAACGCGCGGAAAAACCGCGAGAAACGCGGCGAAAACGCTGCGTTTTTTTCCCGCGGAGAACGCAAACGCCAGTGGGTGCTCGCCCTCAGTCTGTCATGTTCTGTAGAGCATTTTCAAACAACACAAAGTATCTGATTGTATTAATATAAGGGCAATAAATGCACGCACAATGGAAAATAAGGTGCCTGACATTCTAGGAAACATATCTGTGAATATATTGTTTGATTCTTCCCATCAAAGGAAGATTACTATCATTCTAGCAATACAGGAGAAACAATGGAGCTCTTCTCAGAGCTGTTATTGTTCTCTTATGTTCATTGGACAGTTGGCCCCTTAATAGAGCGAGTTGGACAATGAGTCCCTTTGAATGCAGAGCATTTGGCTGCCATAACTTAATTTTTAGTTCTGTTGCCAAATGACGTCTTGTTTAGTTGGGAACAAGTTGCAATGTTCGTGGCAGCATTTTAAGGGTTCTTATATACATTAGAAATTAATATATATTAACCCCTTAATGACGCGGCCATTTTTCTTTTTCCATTTTCGTTTTTTCCTCCCCCCTTTAAAAAAATCGGAACTCCTTTATTTATCCATCGACGTCGCTGTATGAGGGCTTGTTTTTTTGCGGGACGAGTTGTATTTTTCAATGGTGCTATTTAAAGTACCATATAATGTACTGAAAAACTTTAAAAAAATTCTAAGTGCAGTAAAATGAAAAAAAAAAACGACATTTCGCCATCTTTTAGTGCGTCTTGCTTTTACGGCGCACAAACGACAACAAAAACGACATGATAACTTTATTCTATGGGTCAGTACTAGAGATGAGCGAACGTATTCGTCCGAGCTTGATATTCGTGCGAATATTACGGTGTTCGGGATGTTCGTTATTCGTAACGAACACCATGCGGTATTCGGGTTACTTTCACTTCCTTCCCTGAGACGTTAGCGCGCTTTTCTGGCCAATTGAAAGACAGGGAAGGCATTACAACTTCCCCCTGTGACGTTCAAGCCCTATACCACCCCCCTGCTGTGAGTGGCTGGGAAGATCAGATGTCACCCGAATATAAAAGTCGGCCCCTCCCGCGGCTCGCCTCAGATGCCTTGTGAGTTAGATGAGGGACAGTGCTGCTGGTACCGGAGCTGCTGTAGGGAGAGAAATAGCAGTTAGTGTAGGCTTCAAGAACCCCAAAGGTCCTTATTAGGGCCATTAATACCTGTGTGTTGGCTGCTGTTAGCAGTGACTTTTTTTTTCTTCTCAAAATCGCCTCTGCAGAGCGTTGCACCCGGCATTAGGGACAGAAGTGTTGGATAGGCAGGGAGAGTGTTAGGAGTGAGTGTAGCCTTCAAGAACCTCAACGGTCCTTTCTAGGGCCATATTTAACCGTGTGCAGTACTGTGCTGGCTGCTGTTAGCAGTGCTGCATATTTTTTTTCCCCTCAAAATCGCCTCTGCAGAGCATTGCACCCTCCATTGATACTACAGGGAAAGAATTGTGTAGGCAGGGCCACAACACAGTTATTATTCATTGAATATACGCAGTGGGTCCTTTTGGTGTAAAAAAAGGGAAAAGAAATCTATTTGTCCTGCCTCTGTCCGTCCTAAGGGCTGTGGACACGTGTGAGCTGCGTGTACAACGTTAAAAAATCAGACGCACCCAGCTACGGTTTACTGCTGGCTTCGCCATTTGCTTTACTTAATTGGGAAAAAAATACCTGCTCTGCCAGAGTTAATAACTCTGCTACCCTCAAGTTCTGTGACACATTAGCAGGGCCACAGCACAGTTATTAAACTTAGATTATTCATTCACTAGAGGCAGTGGGGCGTTTCGTTTTCAAAAAAGGGAAAAAATTATATTTGGCCTGCAGTCTTGCGCCAATTTATTTCCTGCCTGTGAAATCAAATCACTGGTAATACAGCATGCTGAGGGGTAGGGGTAGGCCTAGAGGACGTGGACGCGGCCGAGGACGCGGAGGGCCAAGTCAGGGTGTGGGCACAGGCCGAACTCCTGTTCTAGGTGTATCGCAGCCGTCTGCTGCGCGATTAGTAGACAGGCACGTTTCTGGCATCCCGACAGTCATCGCACAATTCATGGGTCCACGCGGGAGACGGTTATTAGAAAATGAGCAGTGTGAGCAGGTCCTGTCGTGGATGGCAGAAAGTGCTTCGAGCAACCTATCGTCCAGCCACAGTTCTGCGCCGTCCACTGCTGCAAATCCGAATCCTCTGTCTGCTGCTCCTCCTTCCTCCTAGCCTCCTCACTCCACTACAATGACACATGCTCAGGAGCGGGAACACTCCCAGGAACTGTTCTCGGGCCCCTGCTCAGATTGGGCAGCAGTGGTTCCTCTCCCACCAGAGGAGTTTATCGTCACTGATGCCCAACCATTCGAAAGTTCCCGGGGTCCGGGGGAAGAGGCTGGGGACTTCCGCCAACTGTCTCAAGAACTTTCTGTGGGTGAGGAGGACGATGACGATGAGACACAGTTGTCTTGCAGTGAGGTAGTAGTAAGGGCAGTAAGTCCGAGGGAGCAGCGCACAGAGGATTCGGAGGAAGAGCAGCAGGACGATGAGGTGACTGACCCCACCTGGTGTGCAACACCTACACAGGACAGGTCTTCAGAGGGGGAGGCACGGGCAGCAGCAGGGCAGGTTGCAAGAGGCAGTGCGGTGGCCAGGGGTAGAGGCAGGGCCAGACCGAATAATCCACCAACTGTTTCCCAAAGCGCCCCCTCGCGCCATGCCACCCTGCAGAGGCCGAGGTGCTCTAAGGTCTGGCAGTTTTTCACAGAGACGCCTGACGACCGACGAACAGTGGTGTGCAACCTTTGTCGCGCAAAGCTCAGCCGGGGAGCCAACACCAACAGCCTCACCACCACCAGCATGCGCAGACATATGATGGCCAAGCACCCCACAAGGTGGGACGAAGGCCGTTCACCGCCTCCGGTTTGCACCCCTGCCTCTCCCCCTGTGCCCCAACCTGCCACTGAGATCCAACCCCCCTCTCAGGACACAGGCACTACCGCCTCATGGCCTGCACCCACACCCTCACCTCCGCTGTCCTCGGCCCCATCCACCAGTGTAGTTCAGCGCACCGTCCAGCCGTCGCTTGCGCAACTGTCCGCATAGCAAAATTCATCAGCCTTGAGATGCTGCCGTATAGGGTTGTGGAAACGGAGTCCTTCAAAAGTATCATGGAGGCGGCGGCCCCGCGCTACTCAGTTCCCAGTCGCCACTACTTTTCCCGATGTGCCGTCCCAGCCCTGCACGACCACGTCTCCCGCAACATTGTACGCGCCCTCACCAATGCGGTTAGTGGCAAGGTCCACTTAACTACGGACACGTGGACAAGCACAGGCGGGCAGGGCCACTACATCTCCCTGACGGCACATTGGGTGAATTTAGTGGAGGCTGGGACAGAGTCAGAGCCTGGGACTGCTCACGTCCTACCCACCCCCAGAATTGCGGGCCACAGCTCGGTGGTGGTATCTGCGGAGGTGTATGCTTCCTCCACTAAAGCACCCTCCTCCTCCGCAACCTCTGTCTCGCAATCAAGATGTGTTAGCAGCAGCATGTCGCCAGCAGTCGGTGTCGCGCAGTGTGGCAGCACAGCGATGGGCAAGCGTCAGCAGGCCGTGCTGAAACTACTCAGCTTAGGTGATAAGAGGCACACGGCCCACGAACTGCTGCAGGGTCTGACACAGCAGACCGACCGCTGGCTTGCGCCGCTGAGCCTCCAACCGGGCATGGTCGTGTGTGACAACGGCCGTAACCTGGTGGCGGCTCTGCAGCTCGGCAGCCTCACGCACGTGCCATGCCTGGCCCACGTCTTTAATTTGGTGGTTCAGCGCTTTCTGAAAAGCTACCCACGCTTGTCAGACCTGCTCGTAAAGGCGCGCCGGCTCTGCGCACATTTCCGCAAGTCCCACACGGACGCTGCCACCCTGCGCACCCTGCAACATCGCTTTAAGCTGCCAGTGCACCGACTGCTGTGCGACGTGCCCACACGGTGGAACTCTACGCTCCACATGTTGGCCAGGCTCTATGAACAGCGTAGATCTATAGTGGAATACCAACTCCAACATGGGCGGCACAGTGGGAGTCAGCCTCCTCAATTCTTTTCAGAAGAGTGGGCCTGGTTGGCAGACATCTGCCATGTCCTTGGTAATTTTGAGGAGTCTACCCAGGTGGTGAGCGGCGATGCTGCAATCATTAGCGTCACCATTCCTCTGCTATGCATCTTGAGAAATTCCCTGCAAAGCATAAAGGCAGCTGCTTTGCGCTCGGAAGCGGAGGCGGGGGAAGACAGTATGCCGCTGGATAGTCAGGGCACCCTCCTGTCTATTTCTCAGCGCGTACAGGAGGAGGAGGAGGAGCATGAGGAGGATGAGGAGGAGGGGGAAGAGACAGCTTGGCCCGCTGCTGACGGTACACCGGCTGATTGCCTGTCATCCTTTCAGCGTGTATGGCCTGAGGAGGAGGAGGAGGAGGATCCTGCAAGTGATCTTCCTAGTGAAGACAGCCATGTGTTGCGTACAGGTACCCTGGCACACATGGCTGACTTCATGTTAGGATGCCTTTCTCGTGACCCTCGCGTTGCACGCATTCTGGCCACAACGGATTACTGGGTGTACACACTGCTCGACCCACGCTATAAGGAGAACCTGCCCACTCTCATTCCCGAAGAGGAAAGGGGTTCGAGAGTGTTGCTATACCACAGGACCCTTGCGGACAAGCTGATGGTAAAATTCCCAGCCGACAGCGCTAGTGGCAGAAGGCGCAGTACCGAGGGCAAGGTAGCAGGGGAGGTGCGGAGATCGAGCAGCATGTACATCCCAGGCAGTGCAACAGTCTTTAAGGGCCTGGACAGCTTTATGGCTCCCCACCAAGACTGTGTCACCGCTCCCCAGTCAAGGCTGAGTCGGCGGGAGCACTGTAAAAGGATGGTGAGGGAGTACGTAGCCGATCGCACGACCGTCCTCCGTAACGCCTCTGCCCCCTACAACTACTGGGTGTCGAAGCTGGACACGTGGCCTGAACTAGCGCTGTATGCCCTGGAGGTGCTTGCTTGTCCTGCGGCTAGCGTCTTGTCGGAGAGGGTGTTTAGTGCGGCTGGGGGAATCATCACGGATAAGCGTACCCGCTTGTCAACCGACAGTGCCGACAGGCTAACACTCATCAAGATGAACAAAGCCTGGATTTCCCCAGACTTCTCTTCTCCACCAGCGGACAGCAAGGATACGTAAGCAATACGTAGGCTGCACCCGCGGATGGAAGCTACGTTCTCTCTCACCATCCAAAACGGGGACATTTCTGCTTCATCAATCTGTGTCTAATATTCCTCCTCCTCCTCCTGCTCCTCCTCCTGAAACCTCACGTAATCACGCTGAACGGGCAATTTTTCTTAGGGCCACAAGGATCACTCATATAATTTTTCTGAACAATTTTTATAAGTTTCAATGCGCTTAAAAGCGTTGGAACTTTAACTTGAACCAATTTTTCGTTAAACTGGGCTGCCTCCAGGCCTAGTTACCATTTAAGCCACATTAACCAAAGCGATTACTGGGTTTCACCTGCCCTCTAGGCTGGCCATGGCCAATTTTTTGGATGTACATTAGTACTGTTGATACAGCAATTTTTGTGGGCCCTTGCCTACAGTGTAATCAAATTCATTTTTAGCCCACCTGCATTACAGCTGACGTTACCTCAGCTGTGTTGGGCAATGCAATGGGATATTTTTATGTACCGCCGGTGGGTTCCAGGGAGCCACCCATGCTGTAGGTGCACACGGAGTGTAACCTACATGTGTCCACTTGTAAAGAACCCCAGTCTGACTGGGGCATGCAGTGTGGGCCGAAGCCCACCTGCATTAAGCACGACATTACTACCTCAGCTGTGTTGGGCAATGCAATGGGATATTTTTATGTACCGCCGGTGGGTTCCAGGGAGCCACCCATGCTGTCGGTCCACAGGGACTTCACAATAGGGGGTTGTACCTGCCTGTGTCTATGAATTAAAAAGCCCAGTCTGACTGGGGCATGCAGACACCTTGACAGAATGAATAGTGTGTGGCACATAAGTTCCCCATTGCTATGCCCACGTGTGCAGCTCCTGATGGCGGTGGCACAGGATTCTATTTCTCATTGCTTCTGTACAGCATTGTGGGCTATCGCCCCGCCCCTTTTAAAGAGGGTCGCTGCCTAGCCGTGCCAACCCTCTGCAGTGTGTGCCTGCGGTTCCTCCTCATGGCAGACGCACTTATAAATAGACATGAGTGTGGCGTGGCATGAGGGCAGCTGAAGGCTGCGCAGGGACAACTTGGTGTGCACTGTGGACACTGGGTCGTGCGGGGGGGTTGGTCAGCATGTAACCCAGGAGAAGTGGCAGCGGAGTGTCATGCAGGCAGTGATTGTGCTTTGTTGGAGGTAGTGTGGTGCTTAGCTAAGGTATGCATTGCTAATGAGGGCTTTTCAGAAGTAAAAGTTGTTGGGAGGGGGGCGGGCCACTCTTGCCGGTATTGTGGCTTAATAGTGGGACCTGTGAACTTGAGATGCAGCCCAACATGTAGCCCCTCGCCTGCCCTATCCGTTGCTGTGTCGTTCCCATCACTTTCTTGAATTGCCCAGATTTTCACACATGAAAACCTTAGCGAGCATCGGCGAGATACAAAAATGCTCCGGTCGCCCATTGACTTCAATGGGGTTCGTTATTTGAAACGAACACTCGAACATCGCGGGAAGTTCGTTTCGAATAACGAACACCCGAGCATTTTGGTGTTCGCTCATCTTTAGTCAGTACGATTACTATGATACCAAACTTGTATAGTTTTTTTTACTATACTTTTTTCAATTATTTTCTGTGGTCATTTTGTGCGCGCGATAACTTTTTTATTTTTCCGACGACGTAGTTGAGCAAGATCTCATTTTTTGCGGGATGGGCTGAAGTTTCTGATAGTACCATTTTGGAATACAGATGACTTTTTGATCACTTTTTATTGCGTTTTTTCTGGGAGACAGGGTAACTAAAAAAGTGCATTTCTGGCGTTCTTAATTTTTTTTTTCGGACAACGTTCACCGTGCGGGAAAAATAATGCACTACTTTGATAGTTCTGACTTTTACGGACGCAGCGATACTAAATACAGATTTTTAATTTATTATTTAGATTTTTTAATAATAAATATGGCAAAAGGGGGGTGATTTAAACTTTTACAAGTTTTTTTTTTTCAATTAAAAAAAACTTTATTCATTTTTTTTTTACTTTACTTTGAAGTCCCCCTGGGGGACTTGAAGATGCGATGCTTTGATCACTCCTGCAGTATGACGTACTGCTATAGCATTACGTCATACTGCTTTTTTACAGGCAGTTTATCAAGCCACCCTGTGTGGATAGCTTGATAGGCAGTCTGTTAAGGCAGCCCTGGGGCCTTTCATTAGGCCCCCGGCTGCCATGACACCTGCACGGCTCCCCTGATCTCACCGCCGTACGGGACCCCCGAACATCGTTCGGGGGATTTAAATGCCGCTGTCAGAATTGACAGCGGCATTTAAATGGTTAATAGCTGCGACCGGCTGCGCGGCCGCTCGCGGCTATTGCCCACGGGTGTCAGCTGTTATAAACAGCTGATGCCCGCACTATATGAAGAGAGGTTGCATCGCAACCTCTTTTCATACATACCCCGCGGCCACATGATGTACCTATACGTCATTTGTCGTTAAGGGGTTAAAGGGGTTTTCCAGTAAAAACTATTGATAACCTATCCTATGTCATATGGAAGTGCCCTAGCTGGCTTCATTAGCATTGAAATCAATGGGAGTAGAAGCGGCTATTACACTTCCGCGGCTGTCCCTGGTGTTGGAGGTGGAAGCGATAGAGGTGTAATAGCCACTTCTACTGCCGTCCCCTATGACACACATCCAACCCACTGCATTGACAGCAAGCTGGGCGATTAGCTCATCCCCGGAAATCCAGGTAGGCTCCCAGTGATTAACTATTGAGCCAATCGCAAGTTGCAAGTATACTAGAGATATAGTAGAGATAGCGGACATAGCGTATCTAGCAACCCTGACATACCATCAGCATTGCTGGATGCGCTATCTCCGATATCTCTACTATATCTTTCTAGCTTTTAGCTAGGTAGGGTCATTTTGCCTAGAGCTGGTCTGGCCCTTGTTGTTTCAGACCTAGTCATTCTAGCAACCTGAGATTGGCTCACTGCTGTTGGCATTTAGGAGTGAGGATAGTCCTCACTGCTTGCCTCTTATACTTTATCAATCTAGCTTTTTGGCTATGTAGAGTCATTACGCCCAGTGCTGGTGTGGACCTTGTCTACACAGGTTGGAGGTTTCTGCTTCTACTCCATACACTGTGTTTGTGAGCTGACGGAAGGTGCCTTAGCAGCTGATCAGCTGTGGTTGAAAATGTTAGGGGCTCAAGGGCCCTTGCCATGAGCTGAAACCCACAGTTGGGTCCTCTTAAAAAGTAACTTTAATTGATCTATATATATAAAATTGAATGTATGCGTGTATGTCTGTCTGTCTGTGTGTGTGTTTGTCCTTTATGCGCTACTACACCATTCATCCGATCGCCATGAAACTTTGGGAAGTTGTTGAGTACACTCCTGGGAAGATTATAGGCATAGTACAACTATCCTACGATACATGGCGCGCGTGCGTGCGTGCGTCGACAGTTACGCCCCCCCCCCCCCACGTAGATCGTTCGATTTCCATCACTGCCACTAATTCTCTCACTTCCCAATGCCGTAGAAACATGAAATTTGGCACGAGCATTGATTATGTCATAAATAGGAAAAGCTAATGGGTCCCAACTCGATTATTCAATTGTAAGCGCCAAAGAATTAGCGTCAAAATTTTACGTACGGAATCGAATTCTCTCGCTTCCCAATGTAATAGAAATGTGAAATTTGGCAGGAGCATTGAATATGTCATAAATAGGAAAAGCTAATGGGTCCCAACTCCATTATTCAATTCTATGCGCCAAAGAATTAGCGTCCAAATTTTACGTACGGAATGTAATTTTCTCACATAGAAACTTGAAATTTGGCACGAGCATTGAATATGTCACAAATAGGAAATGCTAATGGGTCCCAACTCGATTATTCAATTCTATGTGCCAAAGAATTAGCGTCCAAATTTTACGTACGGAATCTAATTTTCTCGCTTCCCAATGTCATAGAAACATGAAATTTGGCACGAGCATTGAATATGTCATAAATAGGAAAAGCTAATGGGTCCCAACTCGATTATTCAATTCTATGCGCCAAAGAATTAGCGTCCAAATTTTACGTACGGAATGTAATTTTCTCACATAGAAACTTGAAATTTGGCACGAGCATTGAATATGTCACAAATAGGAAATGCTAATGGGTCCCAACTCGATTATTCAATTCTATGCGCCAAAGAATTAGCGTCCAAATTTTACGTACGGAATCTAATTTTCTCGCTTCCCAATGTAATAGAAACTTGAAATTTGGCAGGAGCATTGATTATGTCATAAATAGGAAAAGCTAATGGGTCCCAACTCGATTATTCAATTCTATGCGCCAAAGAATTAGCGTCCAAATTTTACGTACGGAATCTAATTTTCTCGCTTCCCAATGTCATAGAAACATGAAATTTGGCACGAGCATTGAATATGTCATAAATAGGAAAAGCTAATCAGTCCCAACTCGATTATTCAATTCTATGCGCAAAAGAATTAGCATCCAAATTTTACGTACGGAATCGAATTCTCTCGCTTCCCAATGTAATAGAAACTCGAAATTTGACACGAGCATTGATTATGTCATACATAGGAAAAGTTAATGGGTCCCAACTCGATTATTCAATTTTAAGCGCAAAACAATTGGCGTCCAAATTTTACGTACGGAATCAAATTGTCTCGCTTCCCGATGTAATAGAAACTTGAAATTTGGCACGAGCATTGATTATGTCATAAATAGGAAAAGTTAATGGGAAGTTACTGAGTACACTCCTGGGAATATTACTGGCATAGTGCATCTATCCTACGATAGGTGGCACACGCGCGTGCGAGCGTCGTCGACAGTTATGCCCCCCCAGACAAAGATCGTTTGATTTCCATCTCAAGCACAAAAGCAAAAGGCATTACGAGCAACGGGATGCGTGTTCAACTACAAAATGATGCATCCGCCGAACGTATCACAAGACAATTCCTGGATTGAGAATGCTGAGGTAAAATAAAAGCTGTGCTGTGATTGGTTGCTATATATTATACCGCTGAGGTAAAATGAATGCTGCGCTGTAATTCGTTGCTATTTTTTATATTGCTGAGGCAGAATAAAAGTTGCGCTGTGATTGGTTGTTATTTCTCTTACTGCTGACGTAACATGAAAGCTGCGCTGTGATTGGTTGTTATATATTATACCGCTGACGTAACATGAAAGCTGCACTGTGATTGGTTGTTATATTTTATACTGCTGAGGTAACATATGAGCTGCCCTGTGATTGGGTGTTATATATTATAAAGCTGAGGTAACATGAAAGCTGCGCTGTGATTGGTTGTTATATATTATACCACTGAGGTAACCTAAAAAAGCTGCGCTGTGATTGGTTGTTATCTAGATATATAAAAACAAATGTATGTCTGTCTGTCTTCGCAGCAACGCGCGACGGGTAAGCTAGTATGTAATAAAATATATTTTAGAGTAACAATGAATTAAAAAGATCAGATGAATGTAATACAATAGACCAAACCAGTCTTAGGTCTCTCTTGCACGTGCGTTGCGGTAAGCTCTGCTATTTTAATCGCAACGCTTTGTCGCATTGTACTCTTGCTTTTGTCCGCAGTAATGCTATGGCCAATGCCGGTATTTAGTACTCCTCATCATTGATGGGGAGCACTAAACTCTCAAAAACAGAACAGACACCGCTCAAAAATAGTGGCGATGAAAAGTGCTGTAATCGAGCAGCTGTCTGAGCGGTCCAATTCAAAACAATGGGAGTGTTAAAAAATGTCAGTGTGTGAGGGAGGCCTAAGAGAAACAATATCCTGCCTTGCTGATTGTGCACAAATATCAGACTCATGACTAACACTTGCTGCAAATGATGCATGCTACTATGCAGCTGTACACTGCTATGTGCTAAAGATATGGCAAGTGATTGGATCCCTGCATGAACTGCCAGCAACTAAGGCCTCCTTCCCACGAACGGATTTACACCGCGTAAATCCGCGGCAAAAATCCGCTGCGTTGCCCCCTGCTATTAGGTTCTATTGAACCTAATAGCACAATGCTCACGATGCGTAATTCCACTGCGGAATTACGCACCGTGAAAACTCCCGTCCTCACCCGCAGCATGTTCTATTTGCTGCGGGTGTACGCGCTGACGGCTTCCATTGCAGTCAATGGAAGCCGTCCGTTCACGCTATCTCCCGCTGCAGCCAGCGGAAGATAGCGTGAAAAAACGCTTCCCTGCCTACCGCCGCACGTCATATGACGCGGCCGGCGCGTCACGTGACACGGCCGGCCGCGTCATGTGACGCGGTGGGCGTGTCACATGACGCGACGGTGGTGGGCGGGGAAGCATCTTCACGCTATCTTCCGCTGGTAAGTATGGGGTCTCTGGGGGGCGCCGTGACGGGCTTCACTGCGGAATATTACGTGGCGGAGCCCGTCACGCTCGTGGGAAGGAGGCCTAAGTCTGAGATGAGCTTTGGCAGGATAGACTACATAGGGGTCTGTGCTAAAAGACAACCACCCCCTTTTTTTTTTTTTTACAGCGTTAATCATGCAGCATAAATGATACAATCCATTTTTTCCGCGGGCCGGTCTTATTACAACGATACCAAAATTCTTATTTTTTTTTAGGTTTTTCCATTTTTCTGCAATAAAAACCCTTGTTTTGGAAATCTTTTTTTTCTATATCGCTGCATTCAAAGTCCTGTAGCTTTTTAATTTTTCTATGTACGAAGCTCTGTGAGGGCTTATTTTTTGTGAGACGAGCTGTAGTTTTTATTGGTACCATTTTGGGGAATATATGGCTATTTTGATCACTTTTATTACATTTTTTGGGAGGCGAAATGCAAAAAATTAGCATTTTGCCTCTGTTTTTTAGCGTGTTTTTTTTACGCTTTTCCCGTACAAAATAAAAAGTGTGTTTAATTTTTGTACGCATCGTTACGGATGCGTCAATATCAAATATGTGCCTTTTTTCTTTTTTTACGCTAATATGAGAAAAAGCACAAAAAAAAGTTTTTTTTTTGCATTTTCCTTTTTTGTACATTTTTATTAGTTTTTTTTTTTTACACCATCTATGTCCCTCTGAGGGACATAAACCACAGCACTGATGATCGTTGTGATAAGGCATGGCAGGACTTCTGTCCTGCCATGCCTTATCGCTTATACAGCGATCCCAGGCACTGGCAACACAGCCAGTGACAGCCAGTTTCGGCTGCGGGATAGCGCGAGATCAGTCATGAGGAACGCCCCTGTCACACCCCTAGCTTCTGATAGGGTCAAGGCTGCAAGGTGCTAGCAGCACGCTGTGGATCCATTTGTCGGGCCAACTGCCTTCGGCTGACGGTTAGTTCTCTTCTTTGCCTTACATTATTACCTGCAAATGCTGCTTAGTTACCACAGTAACATGGCAGCACTAACGGGTAATAATGTAAGGCAAAGAAGAGAGCTTACCATCAGCTGAAGGGAGTAGGCCCGGCAGAAAGGGATCGAGACACAGCAGCATCTCACCTCTGTCCCGGCCGGCATTTCTGGCATGCGTCCCACCCGTCTGCCGGCCTGACACCCCCATCCCTGACGCTGCTGTGAGGTCCATCCCTGCCGCTGCTGTGAGCTCCGTCCTTGCCGGCGCCTGTATCAGCCAGCGACTGTGAGCTCTGTGACGGCCATCGGCAGCTCTGAGCTGCGTTGCGGCCAGAGGCTGTGAGTTCCAGTTGCAGCCAGCAGCTGTGAGCTCCGTTGCAGACTGCCGCCACAACCCCCGCTGACAGCTGGCAATGCAATAAAAGATTCACCTGGCGTAACACTGTATGTTCCGTGTCGCCTCCTGCTGCCCAGGCGCCGCAATGCTTGTGCACTGAGGGGGGTCTGCCTTTTGGGGCGCTGGCAGTAAAGCACTATGCCTTTTTTCTAGCTATCTTTAGTGCCCTTCCAGGATCTTGTGCCCAAGAAGCTGCGCAGCCAATCAGCTACAGGGGGCATCACCTCCCTGTTAATCTTGGCTATTGCTGGTGGCGTCAAGACACACTAATACAGAGTACTAGTACTGTCAGGGCCACATGGGGATAACTATTACTACTGGGGGTCACAAGTTGAGCACTATTACTAATGAGTGCCACAAAGGGAGTACTATTACTGCTGGGGGCACAAGGGGTGGAAGCTAGAGATGAGCGAACCTACTTGGCCACGCCCCTTTTTCGCCTGAGCACCGCGATTTTCGAGTACTTCCGTACTCGGGCGAAAAGATTTGGGGGGCGCCGTGGGTGAGTGGGGGGTTGCAGTAGGTTCGCTCATCTCTAGTGGAAGCCCTCTGTATCTTTGCAGCACGAGCCTCAACAGCTACTTGTGTCCTTTTACACGTTTTGCTTCAAATATATTGACTGAATTCTTTTGTGATATATTCTAGCACATGCTCTTGTATTCTCCCATTATTGGAGTTAACCATACATGTGCCTTTACACTTGTGCATGTTGATACATGCATTGGTGCTTATGCTCTTTATGTCTCTGCAATTCCAAGCTCAATGGCTGCCAGTATTCTTTAATCCCTTAGTGATAGCCCCATTGCCTTTTTACATCCTGCTTTGCTGGCCTTTAATGCTCAGGGCCATAAAAACATGCTTGCCCTGTTGATTAAAGCCTTGCAGGTTGAAGACGTGACAGCTTTATGCTGTCGGCTCCCGGAGGTAGCCAACAACCTGGAGCTGTCATGGGGGGCCACAGGAAGCCACCTCCCCTCTGTAATGGGAAGCCCCCCGGATTGGATCCACAAGGGGTGCTGAAACTACTTACGACCGTCATTCGTAATGTCCTGCGATGATCTGGTCCAAAAAGGACCTTCGGCCATCTTCTGCGCATGCGCGGAAGAGCGGATCATCATGGGACATATGAAATCTCCTGGCAGGGGAGGACACCGGAGACCACAGTGACCGGGCCCCGGGACCGTAATCGCCGCTATACAATGGATATCATAACGGCGATCAGGAAAAAGTTTTTTAAAAAGTTAAATAAAGTTAGTTTCACCTCCCCTCATGGATCATATCCATGAGGGGAGGTGAAAGTATTCATCCCCGTCCTCCGTGATGTCCCGCGGTGATCTGATCCTTCCAGGACCTTATGACGTCTTTGCCCGCATCCACAGAAGAGCTTGTACCCTGGGAGATTTAAATTCCCTCTGCTCCCGGCTAGCATGTATAGCCGGGAGCAGAGAAATATCACTGAGGACCGCAGTATGCGATCCCGGTCTCCATGATCACTGTTATCCAATCGATAACAGTGATCATCCAAAGTAAGAAAAAAAAAAGTCTTAAAAAGTGTAAAAAAAAAAAAAAAATAAGTGTGTTTCATCTCCCCTCACGGCTCATATCTGTGAGGGAGGATGAACTCGCATACCTAATGCCAACAGATTTTTTGCAGACTTTACCCCAGCTTCAAAAGCCGCAGATTGCCTGGGTAATTTAAAATTTACCTGCTCCTGGCTACCAAACGTAGCCAAGAGCCTTGAGATTTGACAGGGGGCCACATGATCGCTGCTATCCAATGGCTAACAGCAATCATGTAAAAGTAAAAAAAAAAGTTAAAATTTCACCTCCCATCATGGATCCGATCCCATCATGGATGGGGGAGGTGGGATTACTTAACTAAGGCCTCCAGCAATTTCCCCCAAAGAGATCTTTATCTGTAGACTTTTCCTCAACTTTGGCGCATGCGCTAGTTGGCAAAATGGAGGATGTAAAAATTTGTACAGTATGTTTGCACATATTTGAGATATTACAGTTGAAAATGTAAAAATGGGGGGCGTGGCCTGACTGAGAAATAAGACAAACGTCGCGGACTGAGCTCCATCTCTATCCAGCCTGAAAGTGACAGTTACACAGAACCAGCAGCAAGATTTTTACAGCACACTACTCACCAAACCTCCTGGACACCATGCAGAAGAGGAAGGTGTGCAAAGCGCCGCCACAGAGTGTCTCCCACTTTTTCCCCATGCACCCTGAGGACCGGGAGACTAAGACCGGGGACTAAGAAGCTGCTATCTCCCACTGTCTCGGCGCCTGCCGGAGGGGCAGAGAAGTTGCCTGTCACTGCCGCTGCAGACATCAGAGATCCTGCCGCTAGCACCAACTCAAAGCAGCCTGTGATGCAGAGGAGCCCGCTGACAGGAGGGGTAAGAGAGGGGAGGATGTTGGATCTGTTCGAGTGAATGGCTCAAATACAAATAAACAAGGAGACATTCAATCTCTACAGGGAATAGTATTGTGGGACACAGGAGAGGAGGGGAAGATTAAGCAGAGAGATGGAAGCCCTGTAACTGCACCTATGAAAAACAAACAGCACAAAATGGCTGCATCTCCATTTTCCGTTCCTCAATCCCAACCTCAGTCTCCTTCCAATAGCCCAGAAATACAAAAACCTAGGCTATCCACACCTCCTTTTTCATAGCAAAGCTCTGAAGAAAGGGGAGATTTTATTGTTAAGGTCTCCGCATCTAACACACCTGCCTCAGAGGACTTTATAAAGGATATGATCATAGTGTTAAGAGGCACGCTGCAAAACGACATAAAACAGTTATCCTCCTCATTCCGCCAGTCTCTCCAAGAACTAGGAGAACGTACTGACAATGTTGAAAATAAAATGGCAGAATTCACAACCTCGCATAACAATCTAATTGATTTGCACTATGCTTTAGAAGAAGAAGTAACATCTTTTAAGCACAAACTGGCAGATTTGGAGGACAGGAATATGAGGAATAATATTAAACTTAGAGGTGTTCCTTAGAGATGAGCGAACGCGTTCGTCCGAGCTTGATATTCGTGCGAATATTAGGGTGTTCGGGATGTTCGTTATTCGTGACGAACACCATGTGGTGTTCTGGTTACTTTCACTTCCTTCCCTGAGACGTTAGCGCGCTTTTCTGGCCAATTGAAAGACAGGGAAGGCATTACAACTTCCCCCTGCAACGTTTAAGCCCTATACCACCCCCCTGCTGTGAGTGGCTGGCGAGATCAGGTGTTCGCCTAATATAAAAGTCGGCCCCTCCCGCGGCTCGCCTCAGATGCGGTGTGAGTTAGATGAGGGACAGTGCTGTTTATACCGGAGCTGCTGTAGGGAAAGAATTGGTAGTTAGTGTAGGCTTCAAGACCCCCCAAAGGTCCTTATTAGGGCCACTGATAGCTGTGTGTTGGCTGCTGTTAGCAGTGGGATTTTTTTTTTCTCAAAATCGCCTCTGCAGACCGTTGCACCTGGCATTAGGGACAGAAGTGCTGCATAGGCAGGGAGAGTGTTAGGAGTGAGTGTAGCCTTCAAGAACCTCAACGGTCCTTTCTAGGGCCATATTTATCCGTGTGCAGTACTGTCCAGGCTGCTGTTAGCTGTGCTGCATTTTTTGTGGGCTTCTCAAAATCGCCTCTGCAGAGCATTCCACCCTCCATTGATACTGCAGGGAAAGAATTGTATAGGCAGGGCCACAACACAGTTATTATTCATAGAATATACGCAGTGCTGCCTTTTGGTGGGAAAAAACTGAAAACAAATCTATTTGTCCAGCCTCTGTCCGTCCTTACGGGCTGTGGACACGTGTGAGCTGCGTGAAAAACATTGCTAAATCATACGCACCCAGCTACGCTTTACTGCTGGCTTCGCCATTTGCTTTCCTTAATTGGGAAAAAAAATACCTGCTCTGCCAGAGTTATAATAACTCTGCTACCCTCACGTTCTGTGACACATAAGCAGGGACACAGCACAGTTATTAAACTTCTCCTGTTCATAGAATATACGCAGTGCTGCCTTTTGGTGGGAAAAAACTGAAAACAAATCTATTTGTCCAGCCTCTGTCCGTCCTTACGGGCGGTGGAGACGTGTGAGCTGCGTGAAAAACATTGCTAAATCATACGCACCCAGCTACGCTTTACTGCTGGCTTCGCCATTTGCTTTCCTTAATTGGGAAAAAAAATACCTGCTCTGCCAGAGTTATAATAACTCTGCTACCCTCACGTTCTGTGACACATAAGCAGGGACACAGCACAGTTATTAAACTTCTCCTGTTCATAGAATATACGCAGTGCTGCCTTTTGGTGGGAAAAAACTGAAAACAAATCTATTTGTCCAGCCTCTGTCCGTCCTTACGGGCGGTGGAGACGTGTGAGCTGCGTGAAAAACATTGCTAAATCATACGCACCCAGCTACGCTTTACTGCTGGCTTCGCCATTTGCTTTCCTTAATTGGGAAAAAAAATACCTGCTCTGCCAGAGTTATAATAACTCTGCTACCCTCACGTTCTGTGACACATAAGCAGGGACACAGCACAGTTATTAAACTTCTCATGTTCATAGAATATACGCAGTGCTGCCTTTTGGTGGGAAAAAACTGAAAACAAATCTATTTATCCAGCCTCTGTCCGTCCTTACGGGCGGTGGAGACGTGTGAGCTGCGTGAAGAACAGTGCTAAATCATACGCACCCAGCTACGCTTTACTGCTGGCTTCGCCATTTGCTTTCCTTAATTGGGAAAAAAAATACCTGCTCTGCCAGAGTTATAATAACTCTGCTACCCTCACGTTCTGTGACACATAAGCAGGGACACAGCACAGTTATTAAACTTAGATAATTCATTCACTAGAGGCAGTGGGGCCTTTCGTTTTCCAAAAAGGGCAAAAATTATATTTGGCCTGCAGTCTTGCGCCAATTTATTTCCTGCCTGTGAAATCAAATCACTGGTAATACAGTATGCTGAGGGGTAGGGGTAGGCCTAGAGGACGTGGACGCGGCCGAGGACGCGGAGGGCCAAGTCAGGGTGTGGGCACAGGCCAAGCTCCTGATCCAGGTGTGTCGCAGCCGACTGCTGCGCGATTAAGAGAGAGGCACGTTTCTGGCGTCCCCACATTCATCGCCCAATTAATGGGTCCACGCGGGAGACGGTTATTAGAAAATGAGCAGTGTGAGCAGGTCCTGTCCTGGATGGCAGAAAGTGCTTCGAGCAACCTATCGTCTACCTGCAGGTCTGCGCCGTCCACTGCTGCCAATCCGAATCCTCTGTCTGCTGCTCCTCCTTCCTCCCAGCCTCCTCACTCCACTACAATAACACCTGCTCAGGAGCGGGAGCACTCCCAGGAACTGTTCTCGGGCCCCTGCTTAGATTGGGCAGCAGCGGTTCCTCTCCCACCAGAGGAGTTTATCGTCACTGATGCCCAACCATTCGAAAGTTCCCGGGGTCCGGGGGAAGAGGCTGGGGACTTCCGCCAACTGTCTCAACAACTTTCTGTGGGTGAGGAGGACGATGACGATCAGACACAGTTGTCTTGCAGTGAGGTAGTAGTAAGGGCAGTAAGTCCCAGGGAGCAGCGCACAGAGGATTCGGAGGAAGAGCAGCAGGACGATGAGGTGACTGACCCCACCTGGTGTGCAACGCTTACTCAGGAGGACAGGTCTTCAGAGGGGGAGTCAAGGGCATCAGCAGGGCAGGTTGCAAGAGGCAGTGCAGTGGCCAGGGGTAGAGGCAGGGCCAGACCGAATAATCCACCAAGTGTTTCCCAAAGCGCCCCCTCGCGCCATGCCACCCTGCGGAGGCCGAGGTGCTCTAAGGTCTGGCAGTTTTTCACAGAGACGCCTGACGACCGACGAACAGTGGTGTGCAACCTTTGTCGCGCAAAGCTCAGCCGGGGAGCCAACACCAACAGCCTCACCACCACCAGCATGCGCAGACATATGATGGCCAAGCACCCCGCAAGGTGGGACAAAGGCCGTTCACCGCCTCCGGTTTGCACCCCTGCCTCTCCCCCTGTGCCCCAACCTGCCACTGAGATGCAACCCCCCTCTCAGGACACAGGCACTACCGCCTCATGGCCTGCACCCACACCCTCATCTCCGCTGTCCTCGGCCCCATCCAGCAGTGTAGTTCAGCGCACCGTTCAGCCGTCGCTTGCGCAAGTGTTCGAGCGCAAGCGCAAGTACGCCGCCACGCACCCGCACGCTCAAACGTTAACCGTCCGCATCGCAAAATTCATCAGCCTTGAGATGCTGCCGTATAGGGTTGTGGAAACGGAGTCCTTCAAAAGTATCATGGAGGCGGCGGCCCCGCGCTACTCAGTTCCCAGTCGCCACTACTTTTCCCGATGTGCAGTCCCAGCCCTGCACGACCACGTCTCCCGCAACATTGTGCGCGCCCTCACCAACGCGGTTACTGCCACGGTCCACTTAACTACGGACACGTGGACAAGCACAGGCGGGCAGGGCCACTACATCTCCCTGACGGCACATTGGGTGAATTTAGTGGAGGCTGGGACAGAGTCAGAGCCTGGGACCGCTCACGTCCTACCCACCCCCAGAATTGCGGGCCCCAGCTCGGTGCTGGTATCTGCGGAGGTGTATGCTTCCTCCACTAAAGCACCCTCCTCCTCCTCCTCTGTCTCACAATCAAGATGTGTTAGCAGCAGCATGTCGCCAGCAGTCGGTGTCGCGCGGTGTGGCAGCACAGCGGTGGGCAAGCGTCAGCAGGCCGTGCTGAAACTACTCAGCTTAGGCGATAAGAGGCACACGGCCCACGACCTGCTGCAGGGTCTGACACAGCAGACCGACCGCTGGCTTGCGCCGCTGAGCCTCCAACCGGGCATGGTCGTGTGTGACAACGGCCGTAACCTGGTGGCGGCTCTGCAGCTCGGCAGCCTCACGCACGTGCCATGCCTGGCCCACGTCTTTAATTTGGTGGTTCAGCGCTTTCTGAAAAGCTACCCACGCTTGTCAGACCTGCTCGTAAAGGCGCGCCGGCTCTGCGCACATTTCCGCAAGTCCCACACGGACGCTGCCACCCTGCGCACCCTGCAACATCACTTTAAGCTGCCAGTGCACCGACTGCTGTGCGACGTGCCCACACGGTGGAACTCTACGCTCCACATGTTGGCCAGGCTCTATGAACAACGGAGAGCTATAGTCGAATACCAACTCCAACATGGGCGGCGCAGTGGGAGTCAGCCTCCTCAATTCCTTTCAGAAGAGTGGGCCTGGTTGGCAGACATCTGCCATGTCCTTGGTAATTTTGAGGAGTCTACCCAGGTGGTGAGCGGCGATGCTACAATCATTAGCGTCACCATTCCTCTGCTATGCATCTTGAGAAATTCCCTGCAAACCATAAAGGCAGCTGCTTTGCGCTCAGAAACGGGGGCGGGGGAAGACAGTATGCCGCTGGATAGTCAGGGCACCCTCCTGTCTATTTCTCAGCGCGTACAGGAGGAGGAGGAGGAGCATGAGGAGGATGAGGAGGAGGGGGAAGAGACAGCTTGGGCCGCTGCTGACGGTACACCGGCTGATTGCCTGTCATCCTTTCAGCGTGTATGGCCTGAGGAGGAGGAGGAGGATCCTGAAAGTGATCTTCCTAGTGAGGACAGCCATGTGTTGCGTACTGGTACCCTGGCACACATGGCTGACTTCATGTTAGGATGCCTTTCTCGTGACCCTCGCGTTGCACGCATTCTGGCCACGACGGATTACTGGGTGTACACACTGCTCGATCCACGGTATAAGGAGAACCTGCCCACTCTGATTCCCGAAGAGGAAAGGGGTTCGAGAGTGTTGCTATACCACAGGACCCTTGCGGACAAGCTGATGGTAAAATTCCCAGCCGACAGCGCTAGTGGCAGAAGGCGCAGTACCGAGGGCAAGGTAGCAGGGGATGTGCGTAGATCGAGCAGCATGTACATCCCAGGCAGTGCAACAGTCTTTAAGGGCCTGGCCAGCTTTATGGCTCCCCACCAAGACTGTGTCACCGCTCCCCAGTCACGGCTGAGTCGGCGGGAGCACTGTAAAAGGATGGTGAGGGAGTACGTAGCGGATCGCACGACCATCCTTGGTGACGCCTCTGCCCCCTACAACTACTGGGTGTCGAAGCTGGACATGTGGCCTGAACTAGCGCTGTATGCCCTGGAGGTGCTTGCTTGTCCTGCGGCTAGCGTCCTGTCGGAGAGGGTGTTTAGTGCGGCTGGGGGAATCATCACAGATAAGCGTAGCCGCTTGTCAACCGACAGTGCCGACAGGCTAACACTCATCAAGATGAACAAAGGCTGGATTTCCCCAGACTTCTGTTCTCCACCAGCGGACAGCAGCGATACGTAAGCAATACGTAGGCTGCACCCGCGGATGGAAGCTACGTTCTCTCTCACCATCCAAAACGGGGACATTTCTGCTTCATCAATCTGTGTCTAATATTCCTCCTCCTCCTCCTCCTGCTCCTCCTCCTGAAACCTCACGTAATCACGCTGAACGGGCAATTTTTCTTAGGGCCACAAGGCTCACTCAAATAATTTTTCAGAACAATTTTTATAAGTTTCAATGCGCTTAAAAGCATTGGAACTTTAACTTGAACCAATTTTTCGTTACACTGGGCTGCCTCCAGGCCTAGTTACCACTTAAGCCACATTAACCAAAGCGATTAATGGGTTTCACCTGCCCTCTTGGCTGGCCATGGCCAATTTTTGGGATGTACATTAGTACTGTTGATACAGCAATTTTTGTGGGCCCTCGCCTACAGTGTAATCAAATTAATTTTTAGCCCACCTGCATTACAGCTGACGTTACCTCAGCTGTGTTGGGCAATGCAATGGGATATTTTTATGTACCGCCGGTGGGTTCCAGGGAGCCACCCATGCTGTAGGTGCACACTGAGTTTTTAATACATCTGTACACTTCTAAAGAACCCGTCTGACTGGGGCATGCAGTGTGGGCCGAAGCCCACCTGTATTACGCACGACATTACTACCTCAGCTGTGTTGGGCAATGCAATGGGATATTTCTATGTAACGCCGGTGGCTTCCTGGCACCCACCCAGGCAGTGGGTCCACAGGGAGTTTAACCTACATGTGTCCACTTGTAAAGAACCCCAGTCTGACTGGGGCATGCAGTGTGGGCCGAAACCCACCTGCATTAACCCTTTCCAGTCCACTGTGTGACCTTTGAAGACATTAGGGTTTAAGGCTGTACAGCTCCGTTGTTGGTAGACGTCCGTCGGGGTTCTCTTACTGTATATTGCCAGCCTCTCTGCTGTCGGAGCCTATCCTACGTGTCAGCTCATGCAGTACTGGCTTTAGCCAGCATATAGCGCCGTTGTATAACAGCAGAAAAAGAGTAAGCCCCCTAGGAAAACCATATACAAATTGGATTGGAAAGGGTTAAGCACAACATTACTACCTCAGCTGTGTTGGGCAATGCAATGGGATATTTCTATGTACCGCCGGTGGCTTCCTGGCACCCACCCATGCTGTAGGTGCACACGGACTTTTTACTACATCTGTACACTTATAAAGAACCCCAGTCAGACTGGGGCATGCAGTGTGGGCCGAAGCCCACCTGCATTAAGCACGACATTACTACCTCAGCTGTGTTGGGCAATGCAATGGGATATTTCTGTGTACCGCCGATGGGTTCCAGGGAGCCACCCATGCTGTGGGTCGACAGGGACTTCACAATAGGGAGTTGTACCTGCCTGTGTCTATGAATTAAAAAGCCCGGTCTGACTGGGGCATGCAGACACCTTGACAGAATGAATAGTGTGTGGCACATAGGTTCCCCATTGCTATGCCCACGTGTGCAGCTCCTGATGGCGGTGGCACAGGATTCTATTTCTCATTGCTTCTGTACAGCATTGTGGGCTATCGCTCCGCCACTTTTAAAGAGGGTCGCTGCCTAGCCGTGCCAACCTCTGCAGTGTGTGCCTGCGGTTCCTCCTCATGGCAGACGCAATTCTAAATAGACATGAGTGTGGCGTGGCATGAGGGCAGCTGAAGGCTGCCCAGGGACACTTTGGTGTGCGCTGTGGGGGGGGAGGGGGGGCGGTTGGGCAGCATGTAACCCAGGAGAAGTGTCAGTGGAGTGTCATGCAGGCAGTGATTGTGCTTTGTTGGAGGTAGTGTGGTGCTTAGCAAAGGTATGCCATGCTAATGAGCGCTTTTCAGAAGTAAAAGTTGTTGGGAGGGGGGGGGCCCACTCTTGCCGCTATTGTGGCTTAATAGTGGGACCTGTGAACTTAGGATGCAGCCCAACATGTAGCCCCTCGCCTGCCCTATCCGTCACTGTGTCATTCCCATCACTTTCCTGAATTGCCCAGATTTTCACACATGAAAACCTTAGCGAGCATCGGCGAAATACAAAAATGTTCTGGTCGCCCATTGACTTCAATGGGGTTCGTTGTTCGAAACGAACCCTCGAGCATCACGGGAAGTTCGTTACGAATAACGAACACCCGAACATTTTGGTGTTCGCTCATCTCTAGTGTTCCTGAAATTATTGGACAATCTCAGCTAAAAAATTATCTCCAAATTTATAGCGACTCTTCTGCCGAATTCCTCCGAAAGTGACCGTATAATTGACAGTACTTAGACTGCCTAAACCAAAATTTCTATCAGAAGAGACTCCACGTAATGTAATAGTGAAGGTGCATTTCTTTTTTTATTAAAGATGCACTTATGTATGCGGCAAGAAAATCAAATACCCTACCCAGCCCATATTCTGATATCTATTTTTATGTGGACCTCTCTGCATTCATAATCCAAAGCAGAAAGACCTTTGCGAGAATTACTACTTCATTGAGAGGGGTGAATATTCCGTATAGATGGGGATTTCCCACTAAACTATTAGTGCATAAAGATAACACTACACGTAATATCAACACCAAAAGTGGGAGAGTCCCTGCTGCTAAAATGGGGAATCCAGATGGTAGAGAGGCAACTGCCCACAAATCTGCCACAACGTAAAAAGATGCAGAGCCCAGCGTCTCGTGCTCCTCCTGATGGTTAAGCCAAATGCTTTGATGGTTAATAGAGATGAGCGAACGTACTCGTCCGAGCTTGATGCTCGTTCGAGTATTAGCGTGTTCGAGATGCTCATTACTCGAGGCGAGCACCACGCGATGTTCGAGTTACTTTCACTTTCATCTCTGAGACATTAGCGCGCTTTTCTGGCCAATAGAAAGACAGGGAAGGCATTACAACTTCCCCCTGTGACGTTCCAGCCCTATACCACCCCCCTGCAGTGAGTGGCTGGGGAGATCAGGTGTCACCCGAGTATTTAAATCTGCTCCTCCCGCGGCTCGCCACAGATGCCTTCTGATATAGATCAGGGAAAGTGCTGCTGCTGCTGCTGCTATAGGGACAGTGTTAGGTGTTATTTTAGGCTTGAAGAACCCCAACGGTCCTTCTTAGGGCCACATCTGACCGTGTGCAGTACTGTTGAGGCTGCTTTTAGTAGTGTTGCACGTTTTTTTTCTTTTTTGGGCGTGCAGAGCATTGCGTCCTCAGTCTGCAGTCATTGTACATAGTATAGGGCCAGTACTGGTGAGGCAGGGACAGTGGTAAAGGTGAAAGAGATATACTGTCTATATAGGCAGTGGGCTTTTTCAAACAAATTTGGGAAAAAAAACTATATTTGGGCTGCCTGTGACCGTCCTCAGTGTACTGCGTGTCTGCTGGGGGCAGTAGTCCTAATTAATACGAAGCTAAGGGTTACAGCAGGCTTGCGCAAAAATGTTTCCTGGCTCTGCGTTGTCCGTTACATCACCGCCGTCATCCTGTCCACATTGAAACAGTATACATATATACGCTGCCTACAGTATCTGTCTGCTGTCTCAGCTCTGCCTTTCAAAAAATAGAAGCAAAATACTTAAGGCCTACTAGTGGCGTTTGGCCACTTGACTGCTTCTGCGCTGTGAATTCCACTAGCTCAGTCATACGCACCTATGTCTCACTACAGGCGTGCGCAAAAGTGTTTCCTGGCTCTGCGTTGCCCGTTACATCACCGCCGTCATCCTGTCCACATTGAAACAGTATACATATATACGCTGCCTACAGTATCTGTCTGCTGTCTCAGCTCTGCCTTTCAAAAAATAGAAGCAAAATACTTAAGGCCTACTAGTGGCCTTTGGACACTTGACTGCTTCAGCGCTGTGAATTCCAATAGCTCAGTCATACGCACCTACGTCTCACTACAGGCTTGCGCAAAATTCTTTCCTGGCTCTGCTGTGCGTTCCGTAAGCGAAGTCAGCCTCCAACCACAGGCCAATAAGCGGCACATTTTATTACAGCGTTCTGTTTCTGCTCTACTTGTAATACACCATGCTGAGGGGTAGGGGTAGGCCTAGAGGACGTGGACGCGGGCGAGGACGCGGAGGCCCAAGTCAGGGTGTGGGCACAGGCCGAGCTCCTGATCCAGGTGTTTCGCAGCCGACTGCTGCGGAATTAGGAGAGAGGCACGTTTCTGGCATCCCCAGATTAATCTCACAATTAATGGGTCCACGCGGTAGACCTTTATTGGAAAATGAGCAATGTGAGCAGGTCCTGTCGTGGATGGCAGAAAGTGCATCCAGCAATCTATCGACCACCCAGAGTTCTACGCCGTCCACTGCTGCAACTCTGAATCCTCTGGCTGCTGCTCCTCCTTCCTCCCAGCCTCCTCACTCCATTACAATGACACATTCTGAGGAGCAGGCAGACTCCCAGGAACTGTTCTCGGGCCCCTGTCCAGAATGGGCAGCAATGGTTCCTATCCCACCGGAGGAGTTTGTCGTGACCGATGCCCAACCTTTGGAAAGTTCCAGGGGTCCGGGGGATCAGGCTGGGGACTTCCGGCAACTGTCTCAAGAGCTTTCAGTGGGTGAGGAGGACGACGACGATGAGACACAGTTGTCTATCACTCAGGTAGTAGTAATTGCAGTAAGTCTGAGGGAGGAGCGCACAGAGGATTCAGAGGAAGAGCAGCAGGACGATGAGGTGACTGACCCCACCTGGTTTGCTAAGCCTACTGAGGACAGGTCTTCAGAGGGGGAGGCAAGTGCAGCAGCAGGGAAGGTTGGAAGAGGCAGTGCGGTAGCCAGGGGTAGAGGCCGGGCCAGACCGAATAATCCACCAACTGTTTCCCAAAGCGCCCCCCTCGCGCCATGCCACCCTGCAGAAGCCGAGGTGCTCAAAGGTCTGGCAGTTTTTCACTGAGAGTGCAGACGACCGACGAACAGTGGTGTGCAACCTTTGTCGCGCCAAGATCAGCCGGGGAGCCACCACCACCAGCCTCACCACCACCAGCATGCGCAGACATATGATGGCCAAGCACCCCACAAGGTGGGACGAAGGCCGTTCACCGCCTCCGGTTTGCACTACTGCCTCTCCCCCTGTGCCCCAACCTGCCACTGAGATACAACCCCCCTCTCAGGACACAGGCTCCACCGTCTCCTGGCCTGCACCCACACCCTCACCTCCGCTGTCCTCGGCCCCATCCACCAATGTCTCTCAGCGCACTGTCCAGCCGTCGCTAGCGCGTGTTTGAGCGCAAGCGCAAGTACGCCGCCACGCACCCGCATGCTCAAGCGTTAAACGTGCACATAGCCAAATTGATCAGCCTGGAGATGCTGCCGTATAGGCTTGTGGAAACGGAGGCGAGCAGGGCCACTATATCTCCCTGACAGCACATTGGGTGAATTCAGTGGAGGCTGGGACTGAGTCAGAGCCTGGGACTGCTCACGTCCTACCCACCCCCAGAATTGCGGGCGCCAGTTCGGTGCTGGTATCTGCGGCGGTGTATGCTTCCTCCACTAAACCACCATCCTCCTCCTCCTACGCAACCTCTGTCTCGCAATCAAGATGTGTCAGCAGCAGCACGTCACCAGCAGTCGGTGTCGCGCGGCGTGGCAGCACAGCGGTGGGCAAGTGTCAGCAGGCCGTGCTGAAACTACTCAGCTTAGGAGAGAAGAGGCACACGGCCCACGAACTGCTGCAGGGTCTGACAGAGCAGACCGACTGCTGGCTTGCGCCGCTGAGCCTCTAACCGGGCATGGTCGTGTGTGACAACGGCCGTAACCTGGTGGCGGCTCTGCAGCTCGGCAGCCTCACGCACGTGCCATGCCTGGCCCACGTCTTTAATTTGGTGGTTCAGCGCTTTCTGAAAAGCTACCCACGCTTGTCAGACCTGCTTGAAAAGGTGCGCCGGCTCAGCGCACATTTCCGCAAGTCAGACACGGACGCTGCCACCCTGCAACATCGGTTTAATCTGCCAGTGCACCGACTGCTGTGCAACATGCCCACACAGTGGAACTCTACGCTCCACATGTTGGCCAGGCTCTATGAGCAGCGTAGAGCTATAGTGAAATACCAACTCCAACATGGGCGGCGTAGTGGGAGTCAGCCTCCTTAATTCTTTATAAAAGAGTGGGCCTGGTTGGCAGACATCTGCCAGGTCCTTGGAAACGTTGAGGAGTCTACCCAGATGGTGAGCTTGGATGCTGCAATCATTAGCATCACCATTCCTCTGCTATGCCTCTTGAGAAATTCCCTGCAAAGCATAAAGGCAGACGCTTTGCGCTCGGAAACGGAGGTGGGAGAATACAGTATGTCACTGGATAGTCAGAGCACCCTCATGTCTATATCTCAGCGCGTTGAGGAGGAGGAGGAGGAGCATGAGGAGGATGAGGAGGAGGGGGAAGAGACAGCTTGGCCCACTGCTGAGGGTACCCATGCTGCTTGCCTGTCATCCTTTCAGCGTGTATGGCCTGAGGAGGAGGAGGATCCTGAAAGTGATCTTCCTAGTGAGGACAGCCATGTGTTGCATACAGGTACCCTGGCACACATGGCTGACTTCATGTTAGGATGCCTTTCTCGTGACCCTCGCGTTACACGCATTCTGGCCACTACGGATTACTGGGTGTACACACTGCTCGACCCACGGTATAAGGAGAACCTTTCCACTCTCATACCCGAAGAGGAAAGGGGTTCGTGAGTGATGCTATACCACAGGACCCTGGCGGACAAGCTGATGGTAAAATTCCCATCCGACAGCGCTAGTGGCAGAAGGCGCAGTTCCGAGGGCCAGGTAGCAGGGGAGGTGCGGAGATCAGGCAGCATGTACAGCACAGGCAGGGGAACACTCTCTAAGGCCTTTGACAGCTTTCTGGCTCCCCAGCAAGACTGTGTCACCGCTCTCCAGTCAAGGCTGAGTTGGCGGGAGCACTGTAAGAAGATGGTGAGGGAGTACATAGCCGATCGCACGACCGTCCTCCGTGACGCCTCTGCCCCCTACAACTACTGGGTGTCGAAGCTGGACACGTGGCCTGAACTCGCGCTGTATGCCCTGGAGGTGCTTGCTTGTCCTGCGGCTAGCGTCTTGTCAGAGAGGGTGTTTAGTGCGGCTGGGGAAATCATCATGGATAAGCGTACCCGCCTGTCAACCGACAGTGCCGACAGGCTTACACTCATAAAGATGAACAAAGCCTGGATTTCCTCAGACTTCTCTTCTCCACCAGCGGACAGCAGCGATACCTAAACAATACGTAGGCTGCACCCGCGGATGGAAGCATCGTTCTCTATCACCATAAAAAACTTTTAGCTTCATCAATCTGTGTATTATATTCATCCTCCTCCTCCTGCTCCTCCTCCTGAAACCTCACGTAATCACGCCGAACGGGCATTTTTTCTTGGGCCCACAAGGCTCAGTCATATAACTTTTGTAAGCAATGTTTATAGTTTCAATGCTCATTAAAGCGTTGAAACTTGCACCTGAACCAATTTTTATTTTAACTGGGCTGCCTACAGGCCTAGTTACAAATTAAGCCACATTAACCAAAGCGATTAATGGGTTTCACCTGCCCTCTTGGTTGGGCATGGTCAATTTTTCTGAGGTACATTAGTACTGTTGGTACACCAATTTTTTTGGGCCCTCGCCTACAGTGTAATCCTAGTAATTTTTAGCCCACCTGCATTAAACCTGACATTACCTCAGCTGTGCTGGGCACTGCAATGGGGCATATTTATGTACCGCCGGTGGGTTCCAGGGAGCCACCCATGCTGTCGGTCCACACGGAGTTGTAACTGCATGTGTCCACTTCTAAAGAACCCCAGTCTGACTGGGGCATGCAGTGTGGGCCCAAGCCCACCTGCATTAAACCTGACGTTAGCTTTGCTGTCCAGGGCAGTGCAACGGGATATATTTATGTACCGCCGGTGACTTTCTGGGACCCACCAATGCTGTCCGTTCACACGGAGTTGTGACTGCATGTGTCCACTTCTAAAGAACCCCAGTCTGACTGGGGCATGCAGTGTGGGCCGAAGCCCACCTGCATTAAACATGACATTAGCTTTGTTGTCCAGGGCACTGCAATGGGATATATTTATGTACCGCCGGTGGCTTCCTGGGACCCACCCATGCTGTCGGTCCACACGGAGTTGTAACTGCATGTGTCCACTTCTAAAGAACCCCAGTCTGACTGGTGCATGCAGTGTGGGCCGAAGCCCCCCTGCATTAAACATGACGTTAGCTTTGCTGTCCAGGGCACTGCAATGGGACATATTTATGTACCGCTGGTGGCTTCCTGGGACCCACCCATGCTGTCGGTCCACACGGAGTTGTAACTGCATGTGTCCACTTCTAAAGAACCCCAGTCTGACTGGGTCATGCAGTGTGGGCCGAAGCCCACCTGCATTAAACATCACATTACCTCAGCTGTGCTGGGCACTGCAATGGGATATATTTATGTACCGCCGGTGGGTTCCAGGGAGCCACCCATGCTGTCGGTCCACACGGAGTTGTAACTGCATGTGTCCACTTCTAAAGAACCGAAGCCCACCTGCATTTAATCTGACGTTAGCTCTGCTGTCCAGGGCACTGCAATGGGATACATTTATGTACAGCCGGTGGGTTCCAGGGAGCCACCCATGCTGTGGGTGCACATGGAATTCCAATTGCGGAGTTGTACCTGGCTGTGACTATTTATAAAAAACCGCGGTCTGACTGGGGCATGCAGACACCTTGACAGAATGAATAGTGTGTGGTACATAAGTTCCCCATTGCTATGCCCACGTGTGCAGCTCCTGATGGCGGTGGCACAGGATTATATTTCTCATTGCTTCTGTACAGCATTGTGGGCTATCGCCCCGCCCCTTTTAAAGAGGGTCGCTGCCTAGCCGTGCCAACCCTCTGCAGTGTGTGCCTGCGGTTTCTCCTCATGGCAGACGCACTTATAAATAGACATGAGGGTGGTGTGGCATGAGGGCAGCTGAAGGCTGCGCAGGGACACTTTGGTGTGCGCTGTGGACACTGGGTCGTGCGGGGGGGGTTGGGCAGCATGTATCCCAGGAGAAGTGGCAGCGGAGTGTCATGTAGGCAGTGATTGTGCTTTGTTGGAGGTAGTGTGGTGCTTAGCTAAGGTATGCATTGCTAATGAGGGTTTTTCAGAAGTAAAAATTGTTGGGGGGGGGGCCCACTCTTGCCTCTATTGTGGCTTAATAGTGGGACCTGGGAACTTGAGATGCAGCCCAACATGTAGCCCCTCGCCTGCCCTATCCGTTGCTGTGTCATTCCCATCACTTTCTTGAATTGCCCAGATTTTCACAAATGGAAATCTTAGCGAGCATCGGCGAAATACAAAAATGCTCGAGTCACCCATTGACTTCAATGGGGTTCGTTACTCGAAACGAACCCTCGAGCATCGCGAAAATTTCGTCTCGAGTAACGAGCACCCGAGCATTTTGGTGCTCGCTCATCTCTAATGGGTAACCAATAAAGATGAGCGAGCACCATCCTTTAAGGCTGATGCTCAAGTGAGCATCGGTGTTCTCGAGTGACTGATTACTCGTCCGAGCAAATGTGGGGGGGAGAGAGAGAGCTTTCTCTCACTCTTTTGACCGCCGTTCCCCCTCCGCCCCCACATTAGCTCGAACAAGTAATCAGTTACTCAAGAAGACCGGTGCTCGCTCGGGCATCAGTCTTAAATCTCTATCAACCAATCCATGTCCAGATTAACCGCTGCTGGTATTTCTTCAAATCAACAAAAAGAAAAACAAAACTGTCTGAAGAGGTTTCAGGTGAACTTTTCTTTCCTCCCAAGAATATGCAGGTGTTAAAACCTGTTCTGCTACCTGTTAGATGTTGTTTTTTTTGTTCTGTTTTTGTTATTATTTTTGTTCTGCAGGTACAAAGAGCGGCATTGTCCAACAGTAAAGACAACAGAGGATAAGCAAACAATTGAGTAATGTTAGTTATATGTGTCGCTAAACCACCAATTCAGGTTGTTGACATATGCTTTTATATGTACAATGACAGTTAGAATTAGAGATGAGCGAACGTGTTCTTAACGAACACTTACGCACCCGGACACCGGCTTTACCGAGGACTTCAGTGTCCGCGCGTAAAGATTCGGGGGGCGCCGGGGGGCGGGGAGAGGCGCGGCGGCGCAGGCGGCAGCAGCGGGGAACAGGGGGGAGCCCTCTCTCTCTCCCTCTCCCCCCCACTCCCCGCCGCACCCCCCCCCGCGCTGCCACGGCGACCCCCGAACTTTTTTCGCCCGAGCACGGAATTGCTCGCAAAGTTCGGTGTTCGGGCGAAAAGGGGCGGAGCCGAACACGTTCGCTCATCTTTAGTTAGAATACTATCACAGAATGCGAAGGGCCTAAAAGCTCACTTTAAAAGAGCAATGATATGGAGGGAAGCGAAAGAGGCAATTGTTGATATATTATGTGTGCAAGAGGCACATTTTACAGAGTTAGCGGGTCCAAAATTTTCTAACAAATATTTCCACAAATTTTTATGGCAAATGCAAAAAAGAAGCAGGCTGGAGTTCTTGTTGCGTTCAGAGAAAACACTGACTTTGTGCTACATGAACTGTTTTTGGACCCACGGGGTAGATTTATTATTTTTGTAGGCAGTTTATCTGAACAAGCAATTACTCTAGTAAATATTTACGCTCCCAATAATGCACAAATATCATTCTTGAACAAAATATTTAGGAAAATTGAAAACTTGGAACCCCCCCCCCCCACAGCAACCTCTGGATTTGGCGTAATGATGTAAACCTACTCAAATCCCCCCAAAACCAAAAAATAATTGGTGATGCAATAGATGAATACTTCATTTTAAACTCAGATCCAGCTGCGGTAGAGAATCCTGCTGCCGGCTCCCCGTCATTGGATTTCAGGGAAGGGCTTTAAACATAAGCCCTTCACTAAAAATTCAAGAAAAGTACTGTTAAAAAATAAAACAAAAACATGCTCACCTGCCGGGGCTCAGCCGCTACTTCTGCCGCTGTTCTGTAGTTCTGAGCTATCAGCAGCCGGGGATTTAAAATCCCTGCTGCTGCTAGCTCTGATTGTGATTGGCTGAGCGCTTCAGCCTTGGATACGCTCAAGATAGGCAGAAAAGTAACAAATGAGGTTTAACACTGATAAATGTAAGGTTATGTACGTGGGCAGGGAAATACATGTCACTATTACATGCTAAATGGGAAATACCTGGATAAAACAGACATGGAAAAAGACTTGTGGATTTTAGTTAACTGTGATCTTAACAGGAGCAACCAATGTCAGGCAGCTGCTGCAAAGGTAAATAGGATCATTTGGGGTGCATCAAAAGAGGTCTAGTGGCACATGACCAGAACATTGCTCTTCCTCTTTACAAGTCACTGGTCAGACCACACATGGAATATTGTGTACAGTTTTGGGCACCAGAACTTAAGAAGGACATATCATACGGTAGAAAGTGGTTCTTAACTGTAAGAACAGGGAGACTACGGATGCTAAAAAAGTTCAAGAGGGGCCTGGTACCTTTCTTGAGCATTACAGTATTAGGCTGGATTCAGACGAACGTATATCGGCTGGGTATTCACGCCCAGCCGATATACATCGTCTCTCTCTGCAGGGGGGGGGGGGTAGCCTGGAAGAGCCAGGAGCAGTGCTTTGAGCTCCCGCCCCCTCTCTGCCTCCTTTCCGCCCCTCTACACTATTTGCAATGGGGAGAGGCGGGACGGGGGCGGGGCTAATTCTCAAAACTTAGCCCCGCCTCGGCTCCTTTCATTGCAAATAGTGCAGAGGGGCGGAGATGGGGTGGACAGGAGGCAGAGAGGGGGCGGGAGCTCAGTTCCTGCTCCTGGCTCTTCCATCCTCACCCCCTGCAGATGAGTACACCGTATATCGGCTCGGCGTGAAAACCGAGCCGATATACGGTCGTCTGAATCCACCCTTACATGTTATAGTCACTGATTACTTTAGAAGGGTTGTTGTTAAAGAGAGTTATTCTAATTGTCAGAATTGATTTGGGAAGGATTTTTTCCCCTAAATGAGGAAAAGTGGCTTCTACCTCATTGTTTTTTTTTTACTCTGGCTCAATACTGGGGGAAATAAGCTAAAAATAGAGGGACGTGTATCTTTTTCAGTCTTACATATTATGTTACTTTATTATTTTTCTCTTAGGGGTGCACATATATTATGTGTCAGTTTTTTCTTCTTATACATGGTCTATGTTAACACATCAGTGGCACACCAACCAAATTTCTAGTATTTCACACTTTTTTTCTTGACAAAAAGTGCCATGTGTACACATAGAATTCCCAAGGTAAGTGATTTATATACTGTGTACTCGGTTGGACTGCATCTTATTACTAAGTCCTGAGCTGAAGTAACTTTGAGGACATTTTGCTTAAAGTTTTAGATCTTTTAAGTTAGGGGTGTCAAACTCATTTTCATCGAGGGCCACATCAGCCCTATGGTTGCCTTCAAAGGGCCGATTGTAATTGTTAATTGTAAGACAGTATAGTAAAAGTGAACCCTACAGTGACCCGTTTGGTACTAAGGTCCCCCCATAGTGGCCAGGACACTATTATACATATATACGCACACACAGGCACACACTATTATTTTTATTTATACAGACAGGTGCACACTATTATACACATACATGCGCACAGACGCACACTATTATACACATACATGCGCACAGACGCACACTATTATACACATACATGCGCACAGACGCACACTATTATACACATACATGCGCACAGACGCACACTATTATATACATACATGCGCACAGACGTACACTATTATATACATACATGCGCACAGACGCACACTATTATACACATACATGCGCACAGACACACACTATTATATACATACATGCACACAGACCCACACTATTATACACATACAGATGCACACTATTATACACATACAGGCACACTATTATACACATACATGCACACAGATGCACACTATTATACACATACATGCGCATAGACGCACAATGTTATTACACATATGCGCACAGACGCACACTATTATTACACATATGCGCACAGACACACACATTATTTATATTATATATATATATATATATATATATGCACATATACATACACTCACAGGTGCAATATATATATATATATATATATATATATATATACACATACATACATACATGTGCACGCAAGGACGCTTCTATATGCACATTTTTATACTTGCCTGCATCCAATATAGTCCCACTGGCAAGTATACTGGCTGCTCTCTTCTTGGGGCCCTCCTGCATACTTGGGCCCCTGATGTCTCCCCAGGCCTGCAGCCATGAACAGAGGTAGGGCCGGTGAGAGGAGTTCAGTGCTGACCAAGCTCTCACCCTGCAGCTGCTCCTCCTCAACGCCACTCTCCTCACACCAGAGAATATGTTCTCTGCAGTCTTCTTCCCTCCTCCGTGGCTGTTGTCAGTGTGCTATCGGCACTCCTCTATTACTGTCTGCACTAGGCAGAACAAGCCGAGAGAAGATCGCCTACTGACAGCAGCACGGAGGTGAGGGAACTTACTGCGCAGCCGGCGGGCCACAGAAAATGAGGTGGCGGGCTGGATTCGGCTTGCGAGCCTTGTGTTTGACACCTGTGTTTTAAGTGATGTGGAGTTTAAAATTATGAATCCACCACTACTTCTCCCTTTAAAAATGTATAACACGGTTCACAGGCTTAGTCCTCATGTCCACAGGGACAGATCCGCAGCGGGTCATCCGCACGCGTGATCCGCGCCCCATAGGGATTCATTGGACACTCGCAGGTATTTAAATACCTGTGGATGTCATTTTCCCTTGAGGTGCGGAAAACACCCGCAGCATGCTCCATTTTAGTGCAGGTCTCCCGTGGTGACGGCTCCCGCAGGCTTCTATTGAGGCCTATGGAAGCCGTCCGGATCCGCGGCACACTCGCAGCTGAATTCCTGCTCTCCAGCGCGGGAGCACGGGAGAGCAGGAGTGAAAAAAAAAGAGTGCACAGCGCATGCGCGCGGCACGCTGCCGGCGTGCCGAGCACATCCGCCGGGCCGAAGAAAAAAGATCCGGCCGTGACGGAGGGCAGATCCGCAGTGTCCGCACAGGTAAGTAATTCTTCTTCTTTAGGCCTCATGTCCGCGGTAAAGGAGAGACCTGCTGCGGGATTCTGCATGGAGAATCCGCTGCGGGCCTGATTTTCCCCGTCGACATGAGGCCTTATACCGAGGTGCTAAGTATTCAGCATTGTTTGTGTAAGTCAGCAAACTCAGTGATGCACAGTCTGAGCAGATGATGCATTTGTAACAAATCCAAAAAGGTCTGCATGTAGAAAAGCAATCAGTTTAGCTACTAAAACCTAGATGTGGTGCCAGGTTAATCCTTTGTTTAACCCCTTAATGACATGGCCTATTTTAGCATTGAGGACCAAACCATTTTTGGTAGATTTTCATCTCCATTTTTCAAAAGCCATACATTTTTTATTTTTTCGTCAATGCGGCCGTATAAGGGCTTGTTTTTTGTGTGGCAAACTGTAGTTTTTATTGGTGCCATTTTTGGGTACATAGACTATATTATAAAACTTTTATTATTTTTTTTTATGATCGCAGGGAGAGAAGATTCATCTATTCTGCCATAGATTTTTTTTTAAGCATTAATTATGCAGCATAAATGACACAACACATTTTTTTCTGTGGCCGTTACGATTGCAACAATACCAAAATTCTTATATTTTTATAGGTTTTTCCACTTTTCTGCAATAAAACCTTTTCTTTGGAAATTTTTTTTTCCTCTAAATCTCTGCATTCAGTCCTATAACTTTTTCATTTTCCCATGGATGCAGCTCTGTGATGGCTTATTTTTTGCAAAATGACCTGTAGCTTTTATTGGTACCATTTTGGGGTACATACGTTTTTATCACTTTTAGGGCGAGCACCCACTGGCGTTTTTTTACCTGCGTTTTGCGTTTTGCGTTTTGCGTTTTTCCTGCACAGGCATAGAGATAACATGTGTTGCTGTCCACTGGCGTTTTTTTTGCATTGCGTTTGCGTTTTTAACATAGGAACTGTCAGTTGCATATGTGTACTTATTTTTCTCCATGGAAATTAATGGCAAAGCCGCGAAAACGCCGCGAAAACGCCGCGAAAAACGCGCGGAAAAAACGCGGGACACGCGGCGAAAACGCTGCGTTTTTTCCCCGCGGGAAACGCAAACGCCAGTGGGTGCTCGCCCTTATTGCGTTTTTTGGGAGGCAAAATGCTAAAAATTTGCATTTTGCCTCGTTTTTTTTTACGCTTCTTGCCATGCAGGATAAAAAGCATGTTCAATTTATTGAATTGTGTCTTTATGGACATGATGATACCTTTTTCTTCCTTTTTTTACATTTTTATATTTTGGACATTATTTTGATCTTTTTTTTTTTTTACACTATTTTTGTCCCTCTGGGGGACTTGCAGTGTAGCACTGATGATCGCTACGATAAGGCATTGCCAGACTTTTCTCCTGCAATGCCTTATCGCTTATTACAGCAATCACAGGCACAGGCAATGCAGGACTCTGGTATCTGGCGTCCTGTTGCCATGGCAACCAGCCCGGCTCTCCGTGATAACATTGCGAGAGCCGTTTGAAGTCACAGAGGGAGCGCGCTCCCTCTTTGAATCCTTTCCCTGCCATGATCTACTTAGATGGCGACAGGGAAGGGCTTAACAGCAGGTGACGCATTTCCGATGCACCTCCGCTGTTGCAGCGGGGGAGCTGACAAGCAGTGACAGCCGTCTTCCGCTGCTGGATAGAGTGAGATCTGTCATGATCTTCAGCTATCCCTATGACATAAGGGTATGTCATTTTGCAGGAAGTGCCCCGCTCCCATAACGTACCCTTACGTTAATGTCAACATTTCGTTGCACTTGTGATTATAAATGGATTCCTCTATGGGTGGTTGGCCCACCAGGAGAAAAAAATAAATTTTCTTATACTGATGGCAAAACACAGTATATGTTACCCTGTCATTTTCCACGGCACCTCAACTTAAGTCATGGTGCTGTGGGGACATAGCAGGGACCTGAGGATGTGATTGTAGTACACTGGGGTGCTGTGGAGACATGACAGACTGCTTCTATGCAGGCAAACACAATCATTTTTGTGTGAACGACCATTTTTTCCAGCGTAATACACCCAAAAGTGTTATGAATTTTATGGAAAGTGGACCCACCGGACTAACCAACCAGCCTGGTAAAAATCCCAGAGCAGGGGACTAGCAGCTGACCCCAGAAGACAAGGATACCTAGAGGATGGAAGCTGGCCCTAGGTTAAGCAGGGAGGTGGAAGAGAACCTGCCTACATGCAGAGCGATCACCTCAATAAAGGCGGCCCTGCGCTCCAACCTCTGCCCTGATTATCCCTGACAGAAACGGGAATGGGATCTGAAACACTGGAACAGAAACACTGCACAGAACTGACTACTACCGAGATGAGCAAGACGGACAAACAGAAGGAAAATGGACACATATACAGATAAGGCAAAGATGCAAATAGTACAAGCAGACAAACAGAGAAATAGACTAGGAGTCCAGAAACAGAGGCCCGAGCAGTGGAGTGACCAGAGGAAACACCAATACTGAGGCAACCAGGAGGTGGACGAGCTCAGCTTAAATAGGAAAGCAATTGCTCACTAACTCTGCAGCCGAGCTGACAGCCAGAGGGCTTGTTAATAGAGATGAGCGAACGTACTCGTCCGAGCTTGATATTCGTGCGAATATTAGGGTGTTCGGGATGCTCGTTACTCGTAACGAGCACCACGCAAGGTTCTGGTTACTTTCAGTTTCCTCTCTGAGACGTTAGCGCGCTTTTCTGGCCAATTGAAAGACAGGGAAGGCATTACAACTTCCCCCTGTGACGTTCAAGCCCTATACCACCCCCCTGCTGTGAGTGGCTGGGGAGATCTGATGTCACCCGAGTATAAAAGTCGGCCCCTCCCGCGGCTCGCCACACATGCCTTGTGAGTTAGCTGAGGGAAAGTACTATCGTGCTGGTCCTGCTGTAGGGAGAGCGTTAGGAGTCAGTGTAGGCTTCAAGAACCCCAACGGTCCTTCTCAGGGCCACATCTACCTGTGTGCAGGCTGCTGCTAGCAGTGTTTTTTTTTTTTCTCAAAATCGGCAGTGCAGAGCATTGCACCCGGCATTAGGGACAGAAGTGCTGCATAGGCAGGGAGAGTGTTAGGAGTGAGTGTAGCCTTCAAGAACCTCAACGGTCCTTTCTAGGGCCAAATTTAACCGTGTGCAGTACTGTGCTGGCTGCTGTTAGCAGTGTTGCATTTTTTTTTTTCCTAAAAATCGTCTGTGCAGAGCATTGCACCCTCCATTGATACTACAGGGACAGAATTGTGTAGGCAGGGCCACAACACAGTTATTGTTCATTGAATATACGCAGTGGGTCCTTCCCTTTGCTAAAAAGGACAAAAAATTATATTTGGCCAGCCTGTGTCAGTCCTAAGGTCTCCGTGTACGTGTGTGCTGCGTGGAGAACGTACAAAAATCAGACGCAACCAGCTACGGTTTACTGCAGGCTTGCGCCATTGTCTTTCCTGACTGGCAAATACCTGCTCTGCTAGAGTTAATAACTCTGCTACACTAAAGTTGTGTGTCACTTTTTCTGGGCCACACTACAGTTCTAAAAGTTATTGTTCATTGAATATACGCAGTGGGTCCTTCCCTTTGCAAAAAAGGACAAAAAATTATATTTGGCCAGCCTGTGTCAGTCCTAAGGTCTCCGTGTACGTGTGTGCTGCGTGGACAACATACAAAAATCAGACGCAACCAGCTACGGTTTACTGCAGGTTTGCGCCATTGTCTTTCCTGACTGGCAAATACCTGCTCTGCTAGAGTTAATAACTCTGCTACACTATAGTTGTGTGACACTTTTTGAGGGCCACACCACAGATATTAAACTTCTTGTTCATTGAATATACGCAGTGGGTGCTTCCCTTTGCAAAAAAGGAAAAGAAATTATATTTGGCCTGCCTGTGTCAGTCCTAAGGTCTCCGTGTACGTGTGTGCTGCGTGGACAACGTACAAAAATCAGACGCAACCAGCTACGGTTTACTGCAGGCTTGCGCCATTGTCTTTCCTGACTGGCAAATACCTGCTCTGCTAGAGTTAATAACTCTGCTACACTATAGTTGTGTGACACTTTTTGAGGGCCACACCACAGATATTAAACTTCTTGTTCATTGAATATACGCAGTGGGTGCTTCCCTTTGCAAAAAAGGAAAAGAAATTATATTTGGCCTGCCTGTGTCAGTCCTAAGGTCTCCGTGTACGTGTGTGCTGCGTGGACAACGTACAAAAATCAGACGCAACCAGCTACGGTTTACTGCAGGCTTGCGCCATTGTCTTTCCTGACTGGCAAATACCTGCTCTGCTAGAGTTAATAACTCTGCTACACTATAGTTGTGTGACACTTTTTGAGGGCAACACCACAGATATTAAACTTCTTGTTCATTGAATATACGCAGTGGGTGCTTCCCTTTGCAAAAAAGGAAAAGAAATTATATTTGGCCTGCCTGTGTCAGTCCTAAGGTCTCCGTGTACGTGTGTGCTGCGTGGACAACGTACAAAAATCAGACGCAACCAGCTACGGTTTACTGCAGGCTTGCGCCATTGTCTTTCCTGACTGGCAAATACCTGCTCTGCTAGAGTTAATAACTCTGCTACACTATAGTTGTGTGACACTTTTTGAGGGCCACACCACAGATATTAAACTTCTTGTTCATTGAATATACGCAGTGGGTGCTTCCCTTTGCAAAAAAGGAAAAGAAATTATATTTGGCCTGCCTGTGTCAGTCCTAAGGTCTCCGTGTACGTGTGTGCTGCGTGGACAACGTACAAAAATCAGACGCAACCAGCTACGGTTGAGTGTAGCCTTGCGCCAATTTCTTTCCTGCCTGGGAAATCAAATCACTGCTAATACACCGTGCTGAGGGGTAGGGGTAGGCCTAGAGGATGTGGACGCGGCCGAGGACGCGGAGGGCCAAGTGAGGGTGTGGGCACAGGCCGAGCCAGTGCGGTGGCCAGGGGTAGAGGCAGGGCCAGACCGAATCATCCACCAACTGTTTCCCAAAGCGCCCCCTCGCGCCATGCCACCCTGCACAGGTCAAGGTGCTCTACGGTGTGGCAGTTTTTCACAGAGACGCCTGACGACCGACGAACAGTGGTGTGCAACCTTTATCGCGCCAAGATCAGCTGGGGAGGCACCACCAACAGTATGCGCAGGCATATGATGGCCAAGCACCCCACAAGGTGGGACGATGCCCGTTCACCGCCTCCGGTTTGCACCACTGCCTCTCCCCCTGTGCCCCAACCTGCCACTGAGATCCAACCCCCCTCTGAGGACACAGGCACTACCGTCTCCTGGCCTGCACCCACACCCTCACCTCCGCTGTCCTCGGCCCCATCCAGCAATGTCTCTCAGCGCAGCGTCCAGACGTCGCTAGTGCCACAGTTTGAGCGCAAGCGCAACAACGACGCCACGCACCCGCACGCTCAAGCGTTAAACGTGCACATTGCAAAATTGATCAGCCTAGAGATGCTGCCGTATAGGCTTGTGGAAACGGAGGCTTTCAAAAGCATGATGGCGGCGGCTGCCCCGCGCTACTTGGTTCCCAGTCGCCACTACTTTTCCTGATGTGCCGTCCCAGCCCTGCACGACCACGTCTCCCGCAACATTGTACGCGCCCTCACCAACGCGGTTACTGCCAAGGTCCACTTAACAACGGACACGTGGACAAGCACAGGCGGGCAGGGCCACTATATCTCCCTGACGGCACATTGGGTGAATTTAGTGGAGGCTGGGACCGAGTCAGAGCCTGGGACCGCTCACGTCCTACCCACCCCCAGAATTGCGGGCCACAGCTCGGTGGTGGTATCTGCGGCGGTGTATGCTTCCTCCACTAAAGCACCTTCCTCCTCCTCCTCCTCCAACGCAACCTCTGTCTCGCAATCAAGATGTGTCAGCAGTACGTCGCCAGCAGTCGGTGTCACGCGGCGTGGCAGCACAGCGGTGGGCAAGCGTCAGCAGGCCGTGCTGAAACTACTCAGCTTAGGAGAGAAGAGGCACACGGCCCACGAACTGCTGCAGAGTCTGACAGAGCAGACCGACCGCTGGCTTGCGCCGCTGAGCCTCCAACCGGGCATGGTCGTGTGTGACAACGGCCGTAAGCTGGTGGCGGCTCTGCAGCTCGGCAGCCTCACGCACGTGCCATGCCTGGCCCATGTCTTTAATTTGGTGGTTCAGCGCTTTCTGAAAAGCTACCCCCACTTGTCATACCTGCTCGGAAAGGTGCGCCAGCTCTGCGCACATTTCCGCAAATCCTACACGCACGCTGCCACCCTGCGGACACTGCAACATAGGTTTAATCTGCCAGTGCACCGACTGCTGTGCGACGTGCCCACACAGTGGAACTCTACGCTCCACATGTTGGCCAGACTCTATGAGCAGCGTAGAGCTATAGTGGAATACCAACTCCAACTTGCGTGGCGCAGTGGGAGTCAGCCTCCTCAATTATTTACAGAAGAGTGGCCCTGGTTGGCAGCCATCTGTCAGGTCCTTGGAACATTTCAGGAGTCTACCCAGGTGGTGAGCGGCGATGCTGCAATCATTAGCGTCACCATTCCTCTGCTATGCATCTTGAAAAGTTCCCTGCAAAGCATAAAGGCAGACGCTTTGCGCTCGGAAACAGAGCCGGGGGAAGTCAGTATGTCGCTGGATAGTCAGAGCACCCGCCTGTCTATATCTCAGCGCGTCGAGGAGGAGGAGGAGGAGGAGCATGAGGAGGATGAGGAGGAGGGGGAAGAGACAGCTTGGCCCACTGCTGAGGGTACAGATGCTGCTGGGCTGTCATCCTTTCAGCGTGTATGGCCTGAGGAGGAGGAAGAGGAGGAGGATCCTGAAAGTGATCTTCCTAGTGAGGACAGCCATGTGTTGCGTACAGGTACTCTTGCACACATGGCGGACTTCATGTTAGGATGCCTTTCTCGTGACCCTCGTGTTACACGCATTCTGGCCACTACAGATTACTGGGTGTACACATTGCTCGACCCACGGTATAAGGAGAACTTTTCCACTCTGATTCCCGAAGAGGAAAGGGGTTCGAGAGTGATGCTATACCACAGGGCGCTGGTGGACAAACTGATGGTAAACTTCCCATCCGACAGCGCTAGTGGCAGAAGGCGCAGTTCCGAGGGCCAGGTAGCAGGGGAGGCGCAGAGATCAGGCAGCATGTACAGCGCAGGCAGGGGAACATTCTCCAAGGCCTTTGCCAGCTTTATGGCTCCCCAGCAAGACTGTGTCACCGCTCCCCAGTCAAGGCTGAGTCGGTGGGAGCACTGTAAAAGGATGGTGAGGGAGTACGTAGCCGATCGCACGACCGTCCTCCGTGACGCCTCTGCCCCCTACAACTACTGGGTGTCGAAGCTGGACACGTGGCCTGAACTCGCGCTGTATGCCCTGGAGGTGCTTGCTTGTCCTGCGGCTAGCGTCTTGTCAGAGAGTGTGTTTAGTGTGGCTGGGGGAATCATCACGGATAAGCGTACCCACCTGTCAACCGACAGTGCCGACAGGCTTACACTCATCAAGATGAACAAAGCCTGGATTTCCCCAGACTTCTCTTCTCCACCAGCGGACAGCAGCGATACGTAAGCAATACGTAGGCTGCACCCGCGGATGGAAGCTACGTTCTCTCTCACCATCCAAAATGGGGACATTTCTGCTTCATCAATCTGTGTCTAATATTCCTCCTCCTCCTCCTGCTCCTCCTCCTGAAACCTCACGTAATCACGCTGAACGGGCAATTTTTCTTAGGGCCACAAGGCTCAGTCATATAATTTTTCTAAACAATTTTTATATGTTTCAATGCTCTTAAAAGCGTTGAAACTTTAACTTGAACCAATTTTTCGTTAAACTGGGCTGCCTCCAGGCCTAGTTACCACTTAAGCCACATTAACCAAAGCGATTAATGGGTTTCACCTGCCCTCTTGGTTGGCCATGGCCAATTTTTTGGATGTACATTAGTACTGTTGATACAGCAATTTTTGTGGGCCCTCGCCTACAGTGTAATCAAATGAATTTTTAGCCCACCTGCATTACAGCTGATGTTACATCCGCTGTGTTGGGCAATGCAATGGGATATTTTTATGTACCGCCGGTGGGTTCCAGGGAGCCACCCATGCTGTAGGTGCACACGGAGTTTAACCTACATCTGTCCACTTGTAAAGAACCCCAGTCTGACTGGGGCATGCAGTGTGGGCCGAAGCCCACCTGCATTAAGCACAACATTACTACCTCAGCTGTGTTGGGCAATGCAATGGGATATTTCTATGTACCACCGGTGGCTTCCTGGCACCCACCCATGCTGTGGGTCCACAGGGAATTATAAATGCATCTGTTTCCACTTGTAAAGAACCCCAGTCTGACCTGGGCATGCAGTGTGGGCCGAAGCCCACCTGCATTAAGCACGACATTACTACCTCAGCTGTGTTGGGCAATGCAATGGGATATTTTTATGTACCGCCGGTGGCTTCCTGGCACCCACCCATGCTGTCGGTCCACAGGGACTTCACAATAGGGAGTTGTACCTGCCTGTGTCTATGAATTAAAAACCGCGGTCTGACTGGGGCATGCAGACACCTTGACAGAATGAATAGTGTGTGGCACATAGGTTCCCCATTGCTATGCCCACGTGTGCAGCTCCTGATGGCGGTGGCACAGGATTCTATTTCTCATTGCTTCTGTACAGCATTGTGGGCTATCGCCCCGCCCCTTTTAAAGAGGGTCGCTGCCTAGCCGTGCCAACCCTCTGCAGTGTGTGCCTGCGGTTCCTCCTCGTGGCAGACGCACTTCTAAATTGACATGAGTGTGGCGTGGCATGAGGGCAGCTGAAGGCTGTGCAGGGACACTTTGGTGTGCGCTGTGGGGGGGAGGGGGGGCGGTTGGGCAGCATGTAAGCCAGGAGAAGTGGCAGTGGAGTGTCATGCAGGCAGTGATTGTGCTTTGTTGGAGGTAGTGTGGTGCTTAGCTAAGGTATGCATTGCTAATGAGGGCTTTTCAGAAGTAAAAGTTTTTGGGAGGGGGGAGGGGCACTCTTGCCGCTATTGTGGCTTAATAGTGGGACCTGTGAACTTGAGATGCAGCCCAACATGTAGCCCCTCGCCTGCCCTGTCCATTGCTGTGTCGTTCCCATCACTTTCTTGAATTGCCCAGATTTTCACACAAGGAAACCTTAGCGAGCATCGGCGAAATACAAAAATGCTCGGGTTGCCCATTGACTTCAATGGGGTTCGTTACTCGAAACGAACCCTCGAGCATCGCGAAAAGTTCGTCCCGAATAACGAGCACCCGAGCATTTTGGTGCTCGCTCATCTCTACTTGTTAACCCTCTCAGTGCTAGACAAAGACAGACAAAGATCCAAAAGCACAGGAACAGCAGAAAAATGCTTGCGGTTACCTGGAACCCCAAGAGGGCGGCAGACATGAGTAGCAGATCTTACAAAAAGATAGGTCAGTGCCTATCTTTTTACGTGTTGAAAATTCCGCCAACAAACACCCTATGCTAGTGAGAATTAACCCTTTGGTAACAATGGGTTCTATTCTCTGTGTATATGGTTGCCAGAAATTCCAGAAAGAACTGGCATATACAAAAGTAAAGTAATCATATTGTTAAATTAATTGCAGAACTAAATTCATTTCTGGAACACTCACCTTTGTAGCTTGTATTCTATGAATACTTATCTAATACAATAACTTTGTTAACTATTGTTTGATTTTTTTACCACCTTGACTAAAACACGCAGAGTAGCGTGACATAGTTTTTAGGGAGTAGAGGGTGGATGGGGGAGGGGGCAGGGTGTGATAGGGCCCCGATGGGATTCTGGTACAGGGGCCCCTGAAAAAATGTGGGGGCTATGGTTTGAGGACATTGCAAATGTATGAAACTTAGCTTCAGCGCATGAATAATAGCTTTGGAAAGCCATGTAGAAGACATGCGATGGTAATTAACTGTACAGGTGCAAGCTTTGATAGGCTGTGGAGGGGGAGGAGGGGGTCAGAAGCAAGCAGCCAGTCAAACAAAGGAGTTAAGTGGGCATGGAAAAAAGCCTTATTCACATGTGGCGCACACACATTTCAATTAGGAGTAATGCAGGTAGAGGGCAACTTTTAAAAAACTAAATAGAAATACAGACTATAATTTGTATATGATACATGGCTGGCAAGGTGGTTTGATTGGGCAAAATAACCTCACAGGTTGCCTTGAAGCATAATCACTAGAGATGAGCGAACGTACTTGTCCGAGCTTGATACTCGTTTGAGTATTAGCGTGTTCGAGATGCTCGTTACTCGTGACGAGTACCACGCGATGTTCGAATTACTTTCACTTTCATCTCTGAGACGTTAGTGCGCTTTTCTGGCCAATAGAAAGACAGGGAAGGCATTACAACTTCCCCCTGCGACGTTCAAGCCCTATACCACCCCCCTGCAGTGAGTGGCTGGCGAGATCAGGTGTCACCCGAGTATATAAATCGGCCCCTCCCGCGGCTCGCCACAGATGCATTCTGACAGAGATCAGGGAAAGTGCTGTCTTGCTGGACTTGCTATAGGGAAAGTGTTAGGAGTTATTTTAGGCTTCAAGAACCCCAACGGTCCTTCTTAGGGCCACATCTGACCGTGTGCAGTACTGTTGAGGCTGCTTTTTGCACTTTTTTTTTTTTTTGTATATCGGCCGTGCAGAGCATTGAGTCCTGCAGTAATTTTACATAGTCCAGGGCCAGTAGTGGTGAGGCAGGGACAGAAGACATATACAGTCTATATAGGCAGTGGGCTTTTCCCAAAAAATTTGGGAAAAAACATTCTATTTGGGCTGCCTGTGACCGTCCTGAGTGTACTGCGTCTCTGCTGGGGGTAGTAGTCCTAATTAATACGCAGCCAGCTAAGTGTTACAGCAGGCTTGCGCAAAATTCTTTCCTGGCTCTGCGTTGCCTCTTACATCACCGCTGTATTCCTGTCCAGAGTGAAACAGTCTGCAGTAATTTTACATTGCCCAGGGCCAGTAGTGGTGAGGCAGGGACAGTGAAATACATATACAGTCTATATAGGCAGTGGGCTTTTCCAAAAACATTTGGGAAAAAAAATCTATTTGGGCTGCCTGTGACCGTCCTCAGTGTACTGCGTCTCTGCTGGTGGTAGTTGTCCTAATTCATACGCAGCCAGCTAAGTGTTACAGCAGGCTTGCACAAAATTCTTTCCTGGCTCTGCGTTGCCCGTCACATCACCGCTGTATTCCTGTCCAGAGTGAAACAGTCTGCAGTAATTTTACATTGTCCAGGGCACTGCAATGGGATACATTTATGTACAGCCGGTGGGTTCCAGGGAGCCACCCATGCTGTGGGTGCACACGGAATTCCCATTGCGGAGTTGTACCGGCCTGTGACTATTTATAAAAAAACGCGATCTGACTGGGGCATGCAGACACCTTGACAGAATGAATAGTGTGTGGCACATAGGTTCCCCATTGCTATGCCCACGTGTGCAGGTCCTGATGGCGGTGGCACAGGATTATATTTCTCATTGCTTCTGTACAGCATTGTGGGCTGGCTTCTGTACAGCATTTAAAGAGGGTCGCTGCCTAGCCGTGCCAACTCTCTGCAGTGTGTGCCTGTGGTTCCTCCTCATGGCAGACGCACTTATAAATTGACATGAGGGTGGTGTGGCATGAGGGCAGCTGAAGGCTGCGCAGGGACACTTTGGTGTGCGCTGTGGACACTGGGTCGTGTGGGGGGGGGGGCTGGGCAGCATGTAACCCAGGAGAAGTGGCAGCGGAGTGTCATGCAGGCAGTGATTGTGCTTTGTTGGAGGTAGTGTGGTGCTTAGCTAAGGTATGCCATGCTAATGAGGGTTTTTCAGAAGTAAAAATTGTTGGGAGGGGGGGGCCCACTCTTGCCGCTATTGTGTCTTAATAGTGGGACCTGGGAACTTGAGATGCAGCCCAACATGTAGCCCCTCGCCTGCCCTATCCGTTGCTGTGTCGTTCCCATCACTTTCTTGAATTGCCCAGATTTTCACAAATGGAAACCTTAGCGAGCATCGGCGATATACAAAAATGCTCGAGTCGCCCATTGACTTCAATGGGGTTCATTACTCAAAACGAACCCTCGAGCATCGCGAAAAGTTCGTCTCGAGTAACGAGCACCCGAGCATTTTGGTGCTCGCTCATCTCTAATAATCACTATATTGCAAGATGGACAAAACGTGTAAAAAAAAAATATGTCACAGATAAGTTTTCAGAAGCTTTTATTCACACTTGTAACGTGGCTTCCATATATAAGGGTGGCTTCAGACGAGCGCGGTGAGATCGGGGGAGCTGTGCAGGTGTCATGGCAGCCTGGGGCCTAATGAAAGGCCCCAGGGCTGCCTTACCAGACTGCCTATCAAGCCATCCCCATGGGGTGGCTTGATAGACTGTCTGTTATATTGCAGTATGACGTAATGCTATAGCATTACGTCATACTGCAGGAGCGATCAAAGTATCGCACGTTAAAGTCCCCCAGGGGGACTTCAAAGTAAAGTAAAAAAATTGTCAATAAAGTTTTTTTAATTGTAAAAAAAAAAAAAAAGTTATAAAAGTTTAAATCACCCCCCTTTTGCCATATCTATTATTAAAAAATCAAAATCCTAAAATAAAAATATGTATTTGATATCACCGCATCCGTAAAAGTCCGATCTATCAAAATAGTGCATTATTTTTCCCGCACGGTGAACGTCGTCCGAAAAAAAAAAAAGAACGCCAGAAATGCACTTTTTTAGTTACCCTGTCTCCCAGAACAAACGCAATAAAAAGCAATCAAATTGATACCATTGGAAACTACAGGACATTCTGCAAAAAATGAGCCCTTGCTCAACTACGTCGATGGAAAAATAAAAAAGTTATTGCGCACATAAAATGACCGCAGAAAATAATTGAAAAAAATTAAATGTCTTTGAAAAAAAGTAGTATATTAAGAAAAAACCTATACAAGTTTGGTATCCTAGTAATTGTACCTACCCATAGAATAAAGTTATCTTGTCGCTTTTGCTGCAATTTGTGCGCCGTAGAAACAAGATTCACTAAAAGATGGCGAAATGTCGTTTTTTTCTTTCATTTTACTCCACTTACAATTTTTTAAAAGTTTTTCAGTACATTATATGGTACTTTAAATAGCACCATTGAAAAATACATCTCGTCCCGCAAAAAACAAGCCTTCATACAGCGACGTCGATGGATAAATAAAAGAGTTACGATTTTTTTGAAGGGGGGAGGAAAAAACGAAAATGGAAAAAGAAAAAGGGGCCGTGTCATTGAGGGGTTAAACTAATGGTTCATCACTATTTCTCCCTCTAATTATTTATAACACTATTCATAGGCCTAGACCTCAGACACACTTGCCGTGTTGCCGAATGGAACTCAAGAGGTACAGGCACAAGTCGCATCAGACATCACACTGACACCTGTCCATGTGCTGTCCAATATGTGGGCTGCCTGCACACTGACATGCATTTACATGTCCTAATTCTTGCCCATGATTCTGAGTTTCTGAGTTCGGAAAGTAGGACCATCTATGCACTCAAAAACAACAACGAAATCCCCATTATGCCTGCAGATAAAGGTGGTGCTATAATCCTTATGAATAAATCAGACCACATGAAAGAAGCGAACAGACAGCTGACAGCCACCAGATACTACACCAAACTGGATTAAGAGCGGTCTCAAAAATATGTGAGGGAACTGAAAAGGGTCAAAAGACGTCTGTCTGTGGGTTCCAGAAAACGTTTGGATTTGATACCGGAGAACCCCAAGGTTGGAATATTCTACATGCTTTCCAAACTGCACAAAGCTGGCAATCCAGGGGGGTCAATTATCTCAGGTGTGGGAACCCTCACTGAAAAAATCTTAGGATGGGTGGAAGGTGTTCTCAAATCACCGGTGAGAAATAAAACCAGCTACTTACAGGACACCACTGATGAACTGAACAAACTATTAACCATAGTGGCACCCTTATGGCACCCTTCTGGCCACCATGCATGTTTAATCCTTATATTCTAACATGCCACACAAAGATGGACTGACTGCCTGCCAGGTACACCTTGAAGCCAATGGGGTTGCCTCTGAATTGATGTTACAACTCACAAGATTCATTGTCACACACAACTATTTCTCCTTAGGCAAAGAGATATACCTGCTACTCACCAGAACCACCATGAACAGTAAAATGGCACCACAATATGCCAACCTTTTCATGGCAAAACTGGAGAGTCACTTTCTGGCCTCCTGCTCCATCAAACTATTGGCCTACTTACACTACATTGATGACATCATAATCATCCAATGGCTGGATGTTCTTAAGGACAGAAATGTCCAAGAAGGTTGGGAAATATTGAAAAAGAAGATTCTGAAAGCACAGTCGTTAACAATCCCTAAAAGAAGGAAAAATGGGAAGCATTTAAAGAAACCAGGATAGATGAACACGGAACTTGCACACATGTTAAAAGACGTCTATAATACGGTCTACAGAAACTGTAGGGCAAGTGTCAGAAAAGCTAAAGCTGTTAATGAACTGATGCTTGCAACACAGGCCAAAAGCAATAAAAAAAGGATTTTGCAGGTATGTCAAAAGCAAAAGAAAAGTCAAAGGCCGAACTTTTAAATTCCTATTTTGTATTTGTTTTCTCTCAGAAAGAAGATGGAACATCAACTGATCTTCCCTGTGCTACTGGGGGAATAAAATAATGCAGGCTATCTATAAACAGAGAGATAGTGAGGGAACACTTGGCTAACTTAAGTGAATTCAAGTTTCAAGGTCCAGATGAATTACATCCCAGGTTACTAAAGGAAGCAGCGGAGGTAATTGCTGAACAACTTGCCATAATCTTTGAAAATTCCTGAAGGACAAGAGAAGTCCCAGAAGATTGGCAAAGGGCAAATGTTGTCCCTATCTTCAAAAAAGGGAAGAAGGTGGATCCAAGAAGCTACAGGCCTGTGAGCCTGACTTCTATACCGGGAAAGATCTTTGAACAAATTATTAAACAGCATGTATGCAAGTACTTGGAAGAAAATGAAGTAATTAACCAAGTAATTAAACAAGTCATGCCAGACAAATCTAATTTCCTTCTGTGACAGTATCACCGACTGGGTTGATCAGGTAAATGCGTGGATATAGTTTATCTTGACCTTAGTAAAGCATTTGACAAAGTATCTCATACTATTCTTATTGAAAAAATTAACAAATATGGGATTAACAAGGCAACTGTTAGGTGGATTCACAACTGGCTGATTGATCATACTCAAAGAGTGGTCATAAATGGCTGCACATACAAGTGGAAGAATGTCTCAAGTGGGGTACCACAAGACTCTGTCCTAGGCTCAGTGTTGTTCAACATTTTTATAAATGATCTGGAGGAAGGAATTGATGGGAAACTGATCAAATTTGCCGACGACACAAAGCTTAGCTAACACTAGAAAAGAAATAGAGATTATTCAAAAAGATCTAAAAAAGCTGGCACAGTAGGCACCGACTAACAGAATAATATTTAAGAATGAGAAATGCAAAGTCCTACATCTGGGCAAGAAAAAATGAAGAAAGCACATACAGAATCGGAATAGAATAGGAATAGGGAATAGAATAGGAATTGAGCTAAGCAGCAGCACATGTGAAAGAGCCAAAAAGGAAAACAATTCTAGGGTGCATTAAAAGAAGCATAGAGTCTAGATCACGTGAGGTAATTATCCCCATCTGCTCTTCCTTAGACAGACCTTATCTGGAATACTGTGTCCAGCTCTAGGCACCCCACCTTAAAAAAGACATGAACAAACAGGAGCAAGTCCAGAGAAGACTTAAATGATCTGGGAATGCGTAGCTTGCAAAAAAAGGCTGAGAACACTTAATAGCTGTCTACAAATATCTGAAGGGCTGTCACAGTGCAGAGGGATCAGCCTTATTCTCATTTGCACATTTAAGTACTAGAAGCAATGAGATAAAACTAAAAGGGGGAAGACACAAATTAGATATTAGAAAAAACTTTCTGACGGTGAAGGTGATCAATGAGTGGAAAAGGTTACCACAGGAGGTGGTGAGTTCTCCTTCAATGGAAGTGTTCTGTCAGGGTGTGCTGCTGGGATCTGTAGTACTAAGGTTCCCACTAGAGCCGCAGGCGCTATCTCTTGCTACTCTGGTCTTGCATTCTCCTCTCAGTAGTTAGCTGTTAATCATCCTGCCTTCGTGCAGAAGCTATTTAGCTTAGAACAGCGGAACTCTGGTCCTCAGTAGATTGGTTAAGTTACCCTGCCTTCGTGCAGTAGCTATCTAGCTTAGAATTGCGGAATATTGTCTCCTAGCAGCCAGCTATAAGCCAGCCTGCCTTCGTGCAGTAGCTACATAGCCTGGGTTAGCAGAAAGCTGTCTCTATATTGAGATTTCAGCGTCTACAACTGCACGGTACGACGTATGGGAGCTTATTTTCGCTCCTGTGCCACTCTACCGGGGGCTCCCTGACCAAACTCTAGTTTAGGATCTGGTCTGGGTTGGCATAACTCTGCCGCTTACAGTAGCATCCTTGACAGTCACCAGCAAGGCTAATAGCCAGCTTCTAGTCACATAACCCTCGGGTAAAGTGACCTAAGAGCTATCTAGCTGGCGGTAGCTATGACCGCTCACAATAATTCTCACGGGTAACAACAACGGCAATTACTGGCTTATACCTATTGGAGCCCGATATCTTGACGTTTCATAATCAGAGACATTAAAGTCAGTACGGCTAAACGCCGTGCCTTGGCAGCACAGCATACGGCCGACACTATCGCCCTGACTAACGATTATGTATTCTACATAGTACCGGACGATCCTTCCTTGTATGCGATACCGCTCGGCTCATAAGAAAATATCGATCCTGTACACAATTGAATACAATACCATGATACAAGTGCGACAGGATTAGAGATGAGCGAACGTACTCGTTACGAGTACTTACGCACCCGAGCACCGCCATTTTCGAGTACAGCGGTACTCGCGCGTAAAGATTCGGGGGGCGCCGTGGCGGCACAGGGGGTAGCAGTGGGGAGTGGGGGGGGGAGAGGGAGAGAGAGACGGCTCCCCCCTGTTCCCCGCTGCTCCCCCCCGCACCGCCGCGCCTCTCCCCGCCCCCCGGCGCCCCCCGAATCTTTACGCCCGAGTACTGAAGTACTCGAAAATGGCGGTACTCGGGTGCGTAAGTACTCATTACGAGTACGTTCGCTCATCTCTAGACAGGATATAATTGGGATACGTAGCGACCAAGAGGTGGCATTGTAATTAAATCAAGCACACTGGTAGCCGCATCAGGGTGCTGTGATTGCTTGTCTTGACTTGACAGACAAATCCACAGTTGTAGATTTCTATACATACCCTAGGGCAATCTGATGCCCCGCTCCTAATGAACTGTCTATTATTAAGACACGGAAACGCGTCGAGCAGAGCATTGAAGAACAGAGTATTGAACGAGAACAGAAATTTGACTGACTTATTAACATCATTTATAGTATCGACCTTGAAGCTAACTTGTTTACCAACCACACTCATAGTGAGACACTGGCCAGGGACCAACACTGGCTAGGTTTCTCAAGTGGTTAATAGTAGCAAGTAGCCTAACGTCTTGATACACGAGTATTGTGGATGAATTTCAGTTTCAAACCTAACCCGTAACAGCACTATTGAGATCTGTACCTAAGTTACACGAAAAGAGACCAATATTTCTTTGTACTATAGTCCCAGTTGCTCCTCATCATATCATTGGAGGGCGTATAATCATCAGTGGTCTCCAAGTTGGGTGGAAACTCCTTCTGTCTGGTCATTATGTGCTTGTTATGTGTCTCTATGTTAGCCCATGGTTTTAATTATTTCCAAAATAAAGTTTATTATCTTTTAAATCTATATCTGTGAAGGGCTCTACACTATTTACATTGATTATACATACCACTGTGATCTTTTTGTAGGACTAAGGTTCCTAGCAGCACAGCTTCACAGGTTAGGGTTAATTGAGCTGGCTGAGTGTGGTATTCTCTAGCAGCCAATCTACTTTAGTCTGCAGCACATATAAACCCAGCTCCTGTCAGTGTCTGTCTGGTGTTCAGGGTGAGCAGTCATGTTACTTCAGCTTGCTGTGGGACTTGTATCCTGTTGTTTGTTCTGTACAGCTTGCGTGTGACTTGTGTCCTGGTGTCTGTCCTGTACAGCTTGCCTGTGACTTGTGTCCTGTTGTCTGTGTTGTTTCAGCTTGCAGTGTGAACTGTGTTCAGTGCCACTGGACTCCTGGTTAGTGTAGGGACTAGCAGTATAGCCAGGAGCCGTAAAGTGGCCTGCTAGCTTCCACGTTTTGATGAAAATGTCAACTAATACTTGGTATTTATATTCAGCTTTACCATCTGCTGTTAGTGTTTGCATTTTGGCTGTTGCTTGCTGTGTTTTTCTGGCTCTGTGTGTTCTGTCCAGTTGTCCCTGTAATGTGGCATGTGTATGTGTCCTGTTCTGGTGGCGTGATTCCTAGGAGCAGCTGGGGCCAAGTTCTGAAGACCGCTGGAATGCCCTTTATCAGGGCGATGTCCCCGCTCAGGTAGGGCCATGCCATCCTCCCTGTAGCTCAGGGACAGTTGTCTGAACCCATGTGTATTCATCTTGGTCACATTCGTGTGGGCCCTGTGCTTAGTTGCCCACACGATTGTAACATAATGCACCTCCTTTTGTAGCTGGGGGGGCATTATGTTGTATGTTATTATGTTGTATGTTATGTTGTATGCATTATGCTTGGATTTTTTTGGCATGCTTATGTTGTATGCTTTATGTTGTTATGTTGTATGCTTTATGTTGTTGTTATGTTGCTATTCGTCTATGTTTATGTCTGTATTCTGTCCTGTCTGATCCGCTCGCCCACTGGTGTTTGGACACCCGGTTCCTGTTCCTGTATGTCTACCCGTCTGTGGTGAGTGGCTGCCCGATCTGAATCCTGTCCCTTTGTCCGTTGGTAGGCGGTTTTTAGGGCTTTGTTTGGTCTTTTTCCCTGTCTGTGTCTGGGATCCAGCTTTGTCCGTTACCAGTCCTGTGTTATGCAGTCTGTATTCCTGTCCCGTTGTCCGTCCTGTGGCAAGGTGCGCCCTGCGGACATAATTTGCTGGATACTTGTCTGTGCTTGTATGTACCTGAGCTTTTTCCCTTCTCCTACTGACTAGCTGGCATCTGCACTAGGCCCGTATGGATAAGTCCTGTGCATGCTATATCAGTAGGGAGGGTTGTCATGTTTCCCCCCCTGGCTACGTGCACAATATGTGTTATGTTTGCTCCCTCCTTCACAGGGGTGTTGTGTGTTTGCATCAGGCCTGTATGGATAAGTGCTGTGCTACGCCTATCCTGGTTGAGACATATTTGCGGCAGTTCTAGGCCAGTAGGATAAGTCCTGTACTGCGTAGGTGTCTTTTGAAGGAGTTGCATGAATTTTGTTTTATGCTTAAAGGGTCCAGAGGCCCCTTTTTTAAAGGGGAGGTACTGTCAGGGTGTGCTGCTGGGATCTGTAGTACTAAGGTTCCTAGCAGCACAGCTTTACAGGCTAGGGTTAATTGAGCTGGCTGAGTATGGTATTCTCCAGCAGCCAATCTCCTTTAGTCTGCAGCACATATAAACCCAGCTCCTGTCAGTGTCTGTCTCGTGTTCAGGGTGAGCAGTCATGTTACTTCAGCTTGCTGTGTGACTTGTGTTCTGTTGTCTGTTCTATGCAGCTTGCTTGTGACTTGTGTCCTGGTGTCTGTACTGTTGCAGCTTGCGGTGTGAACTTGTGTCCTGTTGTCTGTGCTGTTGCTGCTTGTGGTGTGAACTGTGTCCGGTGCCACTAGCTTCCATGCTTTGATGAAAATGTCAACTAATACTTGGTATTTATATTCAGCTTTACCATCTGCTATTAGTGTTTACATTTTGGCTGTTGTTTGCTGTGTTTTCTGGCTCTGTATGTCTTCTTGTTCTGTCCAGTTGTCCCTGTCATGTGGCATGTTTATGTGTCCTTTTCTGGTGGCGTGGTTCCTAGGAGCAGCTAGGGCCCAAATGGAAGACTGCTGGGCTGCCCTTTATCAGCGCGATGTCCTCACTTACGTAAGGCCATGTGGTACTCCCTGTAGCACAGGGTCAGTTGTCCAAAGCCAGTGTGTATTCTTTGGTCACGATCGTGTGGGCCCCATGCTTAGTTGCCCACACGATTGTAACATGTTCAAACAAAGGCTAGACAAATATTTGTCTGGGATGATTTAGTAAATTCTGCACTGAGCAGGAGGTTGGACCTGGTGACCCCGGAGGTCCCTTCCAACTCTACGATTCTATGATTCTATCATCTCTGACCAACTCCAAACAAGAACTAATACAATTTTATGAGAGATTCAATGCATTTCATCCCACCACAAATCTGACATTAAGCTACTCGTATACAGAAATGAACTTTTTGAACACTACCATAAAAATTTTAAACAACTCAGTACAGACATTCCTGTACCAAAACCTATAGATTGGCACACATACCTCAGGTAGGACAGTTTCCATTCCAAACACATCAAAACGTCCCAGTGAGGCCATCAGATGTAACCGGATCTGCTCCAACCTAACAGACAGAGAAGAACATTATTACTATCTTAAAATTACATTTTTAAATCAGGGCTACAATCCCACCTCAAATGGTGATCAAATCACCAGAGCCACCGGGATACCCAGAAATCAACTACTCCAATACACAGAGAAGGAAGAAAACGATTGTCTACCTCTAGTAGAGAAGCGCCGGAATAGCAGACCGCAGGGCTATAGATGGAGGCAGCGCATGACAGGGTTAACGGGGAAGGTAAGGGTTAACAAAAGGTGAGACTGGGGAGTAGAGAAGGGGGGGGGGAGCTAAGGGGGAGGAAGCAGATAGAAAGTGCGGGAACAGCAGGAGGAGGGGTCAGTGCAGCAACGGACAGCAAGGAGCAGAAGCACAGGCAGAGAGGAAGACAGAAGATAAGAATATAAGAAGATAAGAATAGAAAGAAAGAAAGAAAGAAGAAAGAAGCCCAAAATCAAGATGCGGAGGAGAAGGAGACGGGACAGAAAAGAAGAAGTAAGAAGACCAGCCTGAAGTGCCCGAAGAGGCCCGTCAGGAAGAGCCTGAAGACGATCCACTTACCCAAGATGGACGCCGTGATGGAGAAGATCTGGGCAGCGGTCGAGGAGCGGGGCCTGGAGTGGCTTGAAAGAGTCCTGGAGGGAGCCCAACGCAGCCAGGTGAGATTAATTCCGGGGACACTACATCTGCAGTTAGTCGCGTTGCGCCAGCGACAGATAGCATGGGGGGGTGGACAGGGAGCGCGGGGGCGACGGTAGGCGCAAGCAGTTTAGGCAAGGATTTTGGGTCATTTTTGGGTGGATTATGGGAGATGTGGCGCAGGCAGGAAATAGGGCCGACACCGTCTCCGGTATCGGCATGGGCAGGACCGTCTTGCGCTTCGGTTAGTCGGACAGCACTGGGGGAGGTAGCATGACAGGGGCGTTAGATGGTCAGCAGTCAGGGCCCGTCACCGTCGCGGTGCAGACGGAAAAAGATGGGGACGGGATTCGGTTAGACGATAGAGCAAGGGGAGAAGTATATGTCTGCTTCGAGGGCCCCTTGGGAGCTCATTTAAAGAAAGAGGTAAAGGAAAAAATAGGGCGCGACGAGTACGTCGAAATTTTTTCTCTTCTCCCTTTAGAAAAATTTAATTTGGATAAAGGGAAGAGAACTGAGTACAAGAAGGAAGAGGAGGAAAAGCGTCGGTGGCGATTGATCCCACAGACATTTTCCAATTGGCTTCAAGCGTTTGCTGGCCAGTGTCATAGGCGAGAAAGCGCCGGAAAATTGTTCAGGCCTATTTTGTTACCTCGACTCCATAGGCGAGGCATACAGAGTGTACGGGGGACAAACATGGCTCCGGTACGACGAGCAGTTCCGGCAAAGGAAAGCGGTCCGGCCGTCCATTCGTTGGGACCAAAAAGATATAGGGCTTTGGCTGCGAGTGATGGCCCCAGTGAGGTATGGGCAGCCCTTTCAGGGGGGGGCCGGGACTTCGAGCTCGGCCGTCGGTTCCCAAGGAAGCGGGTCGGGAGGACAGGCAGGGGGTCACAAGCCAGGGTTATGTTGGCAGTTTAACGACGGCCAATGTAAGTTCGGAAACACCTGCCGATTCAAACACGTCTGCTCTGTGTGTAACGCTACGTCACACTGAGCGACAAGGTGTTTTAAGAGAGGTAGAGGAAAAGGTTTCGGGGGTACTGGTAAAAGGGATGACACCGGTGAAACTGGCAAAGATGGTGCCATTTCTAAATAGGTACCCAGATAAGGAGAAGGCAAAGTTACTGTTAGAAGGTTTTCGGGATGGTTTCAAAATTCCCGCCCCAGTTCACGAGGTGCCAGTGACGACAAAAAATTTACAGTCGGCACTTCGGCATCCGACAGTTGTCACAGAAAAGTTATTACGGGAAGTGCAGTTAGGGCGCATGGCGGGGCCTTTTAAGTCCCCGCCAGTAGCGGATTTGGTTGTGTCCCCGCTTGGCGTGGTCCCTAAGAAGGAACCAAACAAGTTCAGATTAATACACCACTTGTCGTACCCAAAAGGAGCATCAGTGAATGACGGGATAGACCCGGACGTCTGTTCCGTGGTTTATACTTCATTTGATGCCGCCATTAAATGGGTTCGGAAGTATGGACGGGGGGCTAGGCTGGCGAAAGTGGACATAGAATCAGCTTTTCGGTTACTTCCCGTGTCTCCCGAGAGTATTAGATTGTTAGGGTGTTTTTGGGAAGGGTGTTACTTTGCGGACAGGTGCCTACCCATGGGCTGCTCCATTTCGTGCGCTTATTTTGAAGCGTTCAGCTCATTTTTGGAGTGGGTGGTTAGGGATTCCACCGGGGTTAGGTCCGTCATCCACTATTTGGACGACTTCCTGTGCATAGGGCCAGCGGGGTCGCCAATTTGTGCAACGTTGCTGGAATCTGTTCAATGGGTGTCTCGGTATTTTGGGGTGCCTTTGGCGCCGGAAAAAAACGAAGGGCCCACAACCTGTTTAAAGTTTTTAGGCATTACCATTGACACGGTTGCAATGGAATGCAGACTACCCGAGGACAAATTAGCGGATTTGAAGGGGGAAGTGAATAGAGCGAGGGTTGCAAACAAGGTCACTTTAAGGGACCTGCAATCGTTATTGGGCAAGCTGAATTTCGCTTGCCGAATCATGCCGATGGGTAGAATTTTCTGCAGAAGGTTGGCATCGGCTACGGCTGGGGTTCGGCTACCCCACCATTTTATCCGCCTAGGGGGAGGTCACAAAAAGGATTTGGCCGTGTGGGCGGCGTTTTTGGAGCAATACAATGGTAGGTCGGTAATGTTGGAGGAAGCAGTAGACAATTTTAACTGGGAATTGTTTACCGACGCAGCAGGAAGCACCGGTTTTGGAGCCTACTTCCAAGGCCGGTGGTGCGCGGGCAAGTGGCCAAAGGATTGGTTTTCGTCAGGTTTGGTCAAAAATTTGGTGCTGCTCGAATTGTTCCCTATCATAGTGGCCCTAGCGTTATGGGGAGAATATTTTAGGGATAAAAAGGTACGTTTCCATTGCGACAATTTGGGGGTGGTACAGGCAATAAACAATTTGTCTGCCTCGTCTCCTCCAGTAGTGGCCTTATTGCGCCACTTGGTACTGGAGGCGCTGGCCTTGAACGCATGGATTGTGGCGGTACACGTGCCAGGGGTCAACAACTCAATCGCGGATGCTCTTTCTCGTTTTCAGTGGGAGCGATTCCGTCTGTTGGCCCCAGGAGCAGAGGAGGAGGGGGTTTCTTGCCCGCCACACATCTGGAACGTGGTCGGCGAGCAGCGGAGCACTTGATAAGCGCTTCGCTGGCTCGGGGTACTTGGGCATCCTATGATGCAGCATGGTCGGAATGGGAAGAGTGGCTAGGGCGGTTTGAGAATGTTGAAACGGAAGAAGACACCGTTGGGGCGTTGTTAGAATGGCTAGGTGAAAGTTCGGCGAAGGGTTTGTCGGTGTCTAAGGTTAATACGTGGCGTTCGGTATGAAGCTGAGGGGTAGGATAGATATTGCTAAATCCTTTTTGGTCAGGCAAGCGCTAAAAGGTTTTAGAAAGGGGAGAGGGGGTCAGGATACGCGACGGCCTGTATCGTTTGAGATGTTGGAAAAAATAGGAGAGGTATTGAGGGAGGTGTGTGACCAGGTTGCGGAATGTTCACTGTTTAGATTTGCCTTTTCCTTGGCATTTTTTGGGGCTTTGCAAGTGGGCGAACTTGTTTCGCCCAGCAGGAAGATGGGGGGGGGGGGGGTTGCAGGCAGAGAACTTGAAAGAGGAAAAGGGTCGATTAGAGTTTTTTATTCGTCGCTCTAAAACGGATCAAGAGGGAAAGGGCCGGCGGGTATCGTTGGGGCAGGTTCAAGGAAGCATCATGTGCCCCGTAAAGTGTTGGAGGGAATATAGTTCATTGCTAGGAGATGGGGCAGGGCCGTTATTACGCCATAGAGATGGCTCCTTTTTGTCCAGATTTCAATTTTCGGCGGTGTTCGAAAAAGGCACTAATTAAACTGGGCCTGGATAGTGCCAATTTCGGGACACATTCTTTTAGGATAGGGGCAGCGACGGAAGCAGCAAAAGGGGGTTTAGACAACCGAACGGTAATGAGAATTGGTCGGTGGAAATCAGGGAGGTTTAAATCATACATTAGACCGCATTTGTTATAGGGGGAGGGGGTTGGAGGTGGTAGCGGTACAACGCAGGTCGATTATTTACAGTTAATTTCTTTTCATTACAGATCGCCGAGCGGCCCTCGTATGGATATTGGGTCATTCATACGTTTATTGGGAGGGGGGGGGAAAGGGCTAGGATTAGGCCGAATGGCAGGCAGTTGAGGCTTAGCAGGGATACGGCGGTTTTACGGTGGATTGGGGTTAGGGGGATGGCATGGTTCAGAGTTTTACAGGATGTTCAGCGGTTGGTTGCTTTGGATATGGCGCCTGACATTTTAGTATTGCATGTCGGGGGTAATGATTTGGGGCGGAGGCCATTCAGGGACTTATCCAGGGACATTCGGTACGACATGTTACGTCTACTGACGCAGTACCGGGGGCTAATTCTGGTGTGGTCGGAAATTGTCCCTAGAAAAGTCTGGAGGAATGTGTGGTTGGTGCAGGGCATAGACAAGGCCAGGATTAAGCTCAATCGGGAGGTGTCTCGCTTTGTGGGGCGTAACGGGGGGTGTGGCGGTGCGCCATATAGATTTGGAAGCGGGTGTCGGGAATTACTGGAGGACGGATGGCGTGCACCTTAATGAGATAGGCACGGATCTGTGGCTGGAGGGAGTGCAGGAAGGAATTGAGCGGGCCTTGGTTTTGTGGCGAGCTGCGCAGGCATGAGGGGGTCATGCCTGCTGGCCGTGGCGTTTAAAGGGGGGGATCCTTGGAGTCAGCTGTAATAGGGGTGGGGTGAAGGCGGGAGCTCTGAGCTACCTCCCCCACACCCATCGTTCATAGGGTGTATGGTAGTCTGTCGCCTCTCGACTCTGTCAGGCCGGAGTCCCTGCAGAGACGGTGAAGCTAGCATCGGAACGGCTAGCGGGTCTCTGAGTCGGGAGGTCGGCGACTAGGGGCAACCGGGTGTTCCTTCCCTCCCGAGTCGGCGGTCTTGCGGTTGGAGGCGGTAGCGGGATAGAATTTTGGTCTCCCGAGTCGGATAGGTGGAGTGCGGCGGGAGGCAATACAAAATTCGTCCCTGTGGGTGAGGCGACAGCGGTGGTTGAGGCTCCAGGGACTTCCCCCCCAACATTTTTTCTAACGGGGTTTTTTGGTTGGTTGGACGGGTTGTTTATTTTAGGATGTTTTTATAAAATTGTTAAAGAATTTTTTAATAAATGGCTGCTGTGGCCAAATTATCCAAAGTTAGAAGTTGTAATGTGTTTCTTTAAGGTGGGGAAAAGGGGTGGTTGGGTCAGGTCACAGGGCCTAGATCCGTTATACCCGCGTCATGACCTACAATTCACAGCTAGAGGTACTAAGGAAAACTGCAACAAAAACTCCATCATACTCTACACAAAGATGGCCGTCTGAAATCATATTCTCGGACACTCCTCTCCTATCTTTCAAGCAACCTCAAATTTGAGGAACTTTTTAATCAGGAGTGCATTGCTCTCTGACACACAAAAAGGAATCTATCCTTGCAATGTAAGGAGCTGCAAAACCTGCTGACATGTACGGAACGCGGACGGAATACATAACCCCAACACACAGCAGGAATATAAGATCCATGGGACAGTAAATAGCAAGAAGATTAGAACAAGGATAGAGAAAGAAAGAAAAGAAGATCTAAAAAAATCGATAGGAACAGACAGAGACATAATTTCTTATGTCTGAGAAAAGGTGCCAGATACAACACAAGATATAGATAGCGTAATCTTCAGCATTAGATATGACACATTTTTCTGAGGGTGGTATCTCCAATCACCAAACAAACAATTGTTGTGGATGAGAGTTGGATTGCTTTGGATGCAGCCTAAAAATAAAAGTGAGTTTTTACTTGTTCCACCTTCACCCCGACTCCTAGAGCTCCTTCTTACTAGGGAACACCTGCAGTACACCACTTGCAGTACATCACATGCTACACCACCCCCCAGGGAAGGGACTACAACCTCCAACAAAACCTTTGTCCATAGTATGACCAGGTGTGAGTGCAACTATCCAGGTGCCCCTTACTCTGGCCAGCTGCAGACTGGTGTCACGAACTACCATTATCATCATCCACCATTTCACCTCTTTCACTTGTAGTGGAGCAGATGAGAGTCAGAGCTTAGTGCCGTGAACCCAAGCTAATTCTCATCGATATTAGTGTATCTTGACGCCACCAGAAGCTAGTGGGTTGACAGGAGGAATGGCCGTGTCACACCCCTCGCCCCCGATTGGCTCAAGCATTGAAGGTCCTAGCAGCCTGCACGTTCCCCTGCAGCCTTCCTGACCCTCAAGTAACCTTGTTGTTTTGCCGCTCCCCTGCAGTCTCCGTCCCCTTCCCTCACTCTGTGAAATAGGAGCGGTGTTCTGTTGCTGCCACTGCCGCTCACCTTCTCCCTCGTAGTCCGCCGGCGCTGTCCACTGCAGGGAGGCCCCCAAGGAAGGCTCTCTACCGCTGATGCCTCATTGTCCTGCTTAGCACCCCAGTGCAGGGAGGCCGCCGGAGAAGCCGCTATTCCTCCGCCGCTGCCCTGTGCAGGGAGGCCGCCAGGGAATCAGCTGTTCCGCCGCCGATTCACAGCTCAGTGCAGGGAGGACGTAACTGACAGAGAAGAAGGCGGCACTGTGACAAAAGCCAAGCCACTGGAGGGCCTGTTACGCCGCTGTAAATCTGTAGTGAGTTCCAGGACCAGAGAGGGGGGCCTGGCCGGCCTGTCAAATTCCCTGTACCTTGTCACCACCCACACTTCCGGTGGCGACAAGATACACTAATACCATTCTCATCTCCTGCTCGCTGCACAAGCCCTCATAGACCTCCATCAATTGAAAAATAAAAAAATGTTATTGCTCTTGGAATGAGGGGACATAAAAGAAAATCTTTTTGAAATGTTTTGAGTGTTCAAAAATATAAAAATATGTTTTAAAACTGTACGGGGGCATACCCAAAAGAAATCTTCTGAAGGGAGGGGCATTACTCGTGCTAAAACATTAGGGTAACAAGGAGAACGTGTTTTGATTGCCTCAGAAGGAGGTGAACAAGATTCTGAGGCAATCAAAACACGTTCTCCGTGTTACACTGATATTTTAGCACTAATGTAAGAACAAAGTAAAATAAAGCAGAAGGAATTTTTTCACATAGCCCGAGCTCCCGTACATTTTTTGTCTGCATGTGATACAGACCACTGGGACTGAGTGGTGGAGGGTGTGGATTTTCCCTGCTAAAGAACAATAGAGGAGCCAATGTCATTTTTGAGAAAGTCTGATGAAAATCCACCCAGCGGGCGAGCAAGTTGTAAGTGGTGCTCCAATCTTACGGAAAAAGGTTGCATCTGTAAGTGAAAAATCACAAGGACCTGCCTAAATGTCCTGGCCGACCAATTATTTTGGGTGTCAATTCCATTACATGCGGCCTTTCAGAATACATAGACCAGCACCTACAAAAATAGGTAGTTAATCTTTGTACATCATTGAGGGACACCAGCCATAGTTAAGTTATTAGGGAAATACCTTGAAAGAACTGTTACATCTGGTGTTCATTGGATGTGAAGTCCTAATATTCAAATGTCCACCATAATTTAGGTCTTAATGCAATCAAACGAAATCTAGATGACAATCCCTTATGCCTCAGCATCTTTTATCCTTTATCCTCGATTCCATTCATTTTATATTAAGCATCAATTATTTCATTTTTAATGATCAATTTTATATTCAGTATGAGTAGCCTGAACACCTTTGTTGAACAATAACTGATGTGGTATAGAATTCATGGGTAAATTCGATCCACAGAGAATAATTTTTCTGGATCTAGCGCTTTACATTATAGACAATGTAATGCATACGAGAACACACTTCAAAGCAGTAGATTTCAATAGTTACTTAGATTTCAATAGTCGCCATAAAAAAAGGTGTAAAGTCAAGATACCTTACAGGCAGTTTAAGAGGATTCACAGAAATTGCTCCTTACGTCAAATTTTTAAACAGGATGGCCTCTTCATCCTACATGTCACGACCCTCATGATGTGAGGCACTACGACTTTGTTTAGAATACCACTGGGGGCTGTACCTGCTGGCACATAACCCCATTTAGCTGAGACCCCCAAATCCAGATTTAAAGAAAAAGGCTATTCCCTAGACCTCCCCAATTGTATCTGCCTCCTGTTGAGTCCTAGAGTAAAATAGCCCTTTAGCCCCACCTGAAAGTCCAAAAGGTGATGATTTTGTAAAAAAAAACAAACAAAAAAAACCTTCATAACTTCCTATAATTCACACCACTGTAACGTTAAATCTATTTTAGCGAAACACTATGGTACTCTCAAGGGGGATCCATTTTTAAATGACAATATATCTAAAAACCCTACAGTTGTTTTTAGGATACAAAAAATGTAAAGAATATATTCGCACCCTCATGCCCTCGTCTCACATCATGTTTTGCACCTAGCATATCAACATTAAAGACCTCGAAAGAAGCTTTTAAATGTGCCCAGAGGAAGTGCATGTATTGTTCTAGCATATAGCATGTTACCATGTGGCAGCTGTGGCTCCACCCGGGGCGGCGGGACGCTGTGTCCCGCGGTCGGGGCGCACGCCCCCAGCTAGTTGTCCAGCTGCCGGGGGCGCGGGTGGCTGGTCGGCGCGGCACGCTCAGGGGTCCAGGCAGTGACGTGCGCGCACGCGCACCTGTGAGCGCAGCTCCATGCACGAGCCCCTGTTTATGGGACTCTGTTGGGAGATAGTCGCCTCCCTCTCTTTGCCCCTGGGCGCAGGCTTCTGTTTATAAGGCTGGCAGTGAGGTCCATTCAATGCCAGTTAAAGTTTTCTGTTCAGTGTGCTTGCATCCGGCCTCTGTTAGTCTCCTGTTTGTCAGCTTTTGCTATATCTACCAGATGATTTCATGTGCCTCGGTCTGCGTGTATTTACTGTTGGTTTTCTTCATCTGCCCTTCCTGTCAGTATTCTACCATGTTCCATCTTGGTACGTCCATCCTCCTTCTCAGTCCCTAGTGAGAGTAGGGACCGCCGCCCAGTTGCCCGCCTGGGGTTAGCCAGGAGTGAAGGCAAGTAAGCAGGGACAGGGGTTGCAGGTAAGTTCTAGGGCAACCCAGGCTGGCGTATGATCGGGTAGAATACCGTAATATAATAACTGGCCCTTAAAATTACCCTGTGGGTTTTGTTTTGCTCTCCAATGGAGACTGTGAGTGTCCTTGCTAGTCAGTTGCAGGATCTAGTAGGCGTGATCCAAGACCTGTCCGGTCATATGGTGGCCCAGGAGCAGCGTGCGTTGGTGCAGGTTTCTGCTGCCCCGTCTGTCCCTGAGCCGAAGTGTCCTCTCCCCGAGCTGTTTTCAGGTGAGAGAAGCAAGGTTTTTGTTTTTCAGCAGGCATGTAGACTGTATTTTCGGATGCGGTTCTGTTCCTCCAGACATGGGCCTACTCTCCTTACCCGAGAGTTTGGCTTGCCTGCAGTCTGTTGATTCATTTTTTTCGTGAACTATTGGTCTAAGTTTAGACAGTATGCTAGTGAAACCTTCTGGAACTATGGTGACCTCAAAGATGTGGTTTTGTTGGGTCTTTCTGATGCTGTCAAGGATCTAATTATTTCACATCCCGCTCCTGTAACACATAATGAGGTGATGGAATTGGCAGTAAAGGCTGACAGGAGACTGAGAGCTAGAGAAAAGGAGCATCAGGCCTGTAAAACTAGGGAGTCCTGCAGACCCGCTCCCACTTCTCCCATGCCAACTCCTGGGGCCGAGCTTATGGAAGTGGACCAGTTAAGTCGCGGGGGACGGTGACGGTTCCGGATGACTCACTGTCTTTGCCTCTGCTGTGAGGAAGCCGGACATCGGGTAGCAACCTGTCCACAGAAGCAATGGCAACATCAGTCTGAACCGGCGGAAAAACTACAGATCCTAGGCGATTGTCGGGAGGATCGCCTAGGATCACAGGTACTCCCTAAGTTGTTGGTGCCTTGTCAGGTTGGCTTCCGGAATTTTATTCGGTTCGATCAAGCCTTTATTGATGAGGCTGCTGCGCCATTCTGATGAATTTAAATTTTGTCAGACCTCTGATGAACGAATTTTCCATGCTGAAGCCCCCCATACGCTTCATCAGTATTGATTCGACCCCTCTCTCTGCAGATGTTATCCAATGGAGGACTCCCATTCTACAGTTCACTGTGGGTGTTCTCCATTCTGAGATTTTGTCTTTCCTGGGTTATGTGATTTCATCTACGGAGATTCAGATGGAGTATGATAAAGTAGCAGCAATCTCCCAATGGGTCAGACCAGATAACCTTAAGGCTCTCCAGCGGTTTTGGGGTTTCGCAAATTTTTCATTCATTAAGAATTACTCCGTTATTGCTCAACCCTTGACTGACCTTACTAAGAAGGGGGCCGACTTGGTAAGATGGTTGCCTATGGCCCTAGAGGCTTTTAGTTGTCTAAAAAGAGCATTTATTACTGCCCCGGTTTTAGTGCAGCCGGACACGCAGTGACCATTTTTTATTAAGGTAGATGCATCTGAGGTGGGGGGAGGAGCTGTATTATCTCAGGACGTCAGTGGGAGATCCGGGTATCGTCCCTATGCGTTCTTTTCATGATGTTTAGTTCCGCAGAATGTAACTATGACTGGGTAACCGTGAGTTACTGGCGATCAAGTGGGCTCTAGAAGAGTGACAACACCATCTTAAGGGGGCTAGACTTCCCATTACCATATATACGGATCATAAAAACCTGGTATACCTCGCCAATGCTAAAAGACTTACTGATCGTCAAGCCAGGTGGGCGTTATTTTTTGCCAGGTTTAATTTCGTTGTGACTTATATTCCGGGAGAGAAGAATGTGAAGGCGGATGCCTTGTCACAGAGTTTTGGGTCGCCGGAAAGTGAGACAGTGACTCTTGAGAATATCTTAGCACCTGGGGTGGTGGTGGCAGCTGTAGAATCTAACCTCATCCCTCAACTACAGAACTGCCAGTAGGACGCTCCTTCGGAGGGCAGATGGTTTGTGCAAGAGACCTTAGGTCTCAGAGTCATTGAAGAATCTCACTCGTCGGTTTTCGCAGGCCATCCGGGGGTGCAGGGGACTCTGAATCTTTGTTCTAGACACTGCTGGTGGCCAGGCATGTCTCAGGAGATTAGCGACTTTGTTAAGGGATGCTCTGTCTGTGCATGCTATAAAAGTCGGCGGCGTCCTCCGGAGGGTCCTCTGAGACCGTTAGCGGTACCTTCTCGTCTGTGGTTGCAGTTATTGGTAGATTTTATCACCGGAATCCCAGAAGTTTACCACCATCTTAGTGGTTGTTGACCGGTTCTCAAAGATGGCACATTTTGTGACATTAAAGAAGCTACCTTCGGCAATAGATTTTGCTAAGATTTTTGTAAAAGAAATCATTTGCCTACATGGGGTTCCTGAAAACATTGTATCTGATCACGGGGTTCAGTTTGTTGTGCAGTTTTGGTGAGCCTTCTGCAGAAACCTGGGAATTTTGCTTTCCTTCTCGTCAGCATTCCACACGCAAACCAATGGTCAGACTGAGCACTTCCTTACAGCGATTCCTACTCCATCTGTCTGTCCTGCAGCTGACGTCGCCACAGATACGCTGCAGGGAGTAATAATAATAATAATAATCTTTATTTGTATAGCGCCAACTTATTCCGCAGCGCTTTCAGGCATGGATAAACGCATAACAATACAACAATTGCAACAATTACAATGTGAGATACATTGGGTTAGACACAAATGGGTTGAGTGTTGTACAGGAGGTGCAGGGGTTGGGGAACACAGGCGATAGGAAATTTTATGTACAGATCATTTATCAGAAGGCAAACAGGGTGGAGCACCATAGGGAGGGGCGAGGGACTAGGTCAGGAGATTTGGTATGCTTCCCTGAAGAGGCGCGTTTTTAAGGCACGTCTGAAATTTCGTGCATCGGGAATTGTCCGGATGCCTTGGGGTAGAGCATTTCAGAGGATGGGTACTGCTCTGGTGAAGTCCTGTAGGTGAGCATGTGAGGGTGGGACAGAAGGTATACCTGTCTTCTAAAAATCTCAAATTAAAGGTTCCTTCCTTGAAGCTGGGTGCCCTTTGTTGTCACACGTGTCGTGAATCCTCTTGCCTATAAACTGGGTTTGCCAGCTACATGGAGGGTTCACAGGGTTTTCCATAAGTCTTTGTTGAATCCTTTTGTCCTTTCGGTGATATTCGATGTATTACTTTTACTTCCGTCGTTCCTAAAAGGACAAGGCTGTTTCAAAATAGACCAGGTGCAGATTTAGGCTGCCTGCAGACGGCCGGGTCGGATCCGGCTGCGAGAATTCTTACAGCGGGACCCGACCCGAGTTCCTGCAGAGACCAGCGTAGCACTCACCCCTCCTGCGGCTCCGGCTCTTTAGTGTGCTGCCAGGCAGCTGGCACATGCGCAGACCGGAACTGGCAGCCAGGAAGTGACAAGCCCCGCACAGAAATAGAGAATGCCGTGATTTGTTTTCTGTGCGTGATTTCACGCGGACCAATCACGGCCGTCTGCCTAGGATTGCGTTTGTAACACAATCCTATGGCAGCTTCCACGGGCGGAAATTCAGCGGGAAATCCTGCCACTGAATTTTCGCCCGTGTGCAGGGGGGTTAGTAGTAATAGTGACATCCCACAGTGGCCCATTAGTAATAGTGACATCCCACAGTAGCCTAGTAGTAACAGTCACATCCCACAGTAGCCTAGTAGTAACAGTCACATCCCACGGTGCTCCCAGTAGTAATAGTGAAGACATAAATTAAAATTATTTTTCTTTATTTAATTTGATTAAAATTGCAGGGCACTAATACGGTCCTCAACTTTCCTATTAAAGGGACAGGACTCACACATACACTCACTTAGACTTGAACATGTACAGAGCAATTAGTAGCAAAATACCTCCAATCTACATCCATAATTCAGAAGGAGAGTGGGAGGCATATGTAGATGGAAATCCACAGAATTTTATATGGTTTAAATTAGATGTAATTCGGGTTTGGTTCAACGCCTTTCCCTACATTGTCCAGTAGTTTATCAGGAACCCTAAATCCCTAGATGGAGGGGGATGATACTAAACTCATATAATGCTGCTTATAGTGCTACTTAGTAAAAAAAAATAAAAAACTTATTTGTATAGCCCAAATTATTACACAGCACTTTCAGGTAATTTTTTGTTTATACTCCCCACCAAGCTGGGAACTCATTTTACCAACCTCAGGGGGATTGAAGGCTGAGTTGACCTTGAGCCGACTACCTGAACCATTCGGGGTTTGAACTTGCAACCTTCAGGTCATGAGCAAGAGCTTACACTCTGTCCCACACAAGGTACTCTTAGTAGCACTCATGAACTACTGGATGAAGTGCAGAGCCGATTAAAGAGGATTAAAATCGATAAATTGTAAGGCCCAGATGGAATACACCCAAGGGTTCTGAGGGAACTAAGTGATGTGATAGCTCGGCTGCTATTTCCAATATTTATGAATACTATCAAGACCAGGGTGGTACCCCTGGATTTACACATTGCAATGTTTCTCCAATATACAAAAAAGGGTCCAAAAGAGAGCCTGGTAACTACAGGCCAGTAAGTCTCACTTCAGTAACTGGAAAAATATTTAAAGGGTTTCTGAGAGACACCATCGTAGAATACCTCAAGGAGAACAATGGAATTACTCCTCACCAGCATGGGTTCATGAGGGGTCAATCATGTCAGACCAATCTGATCAGCTTCTACAATGAAGTAAGCTTTAGGCTGGACTTGGGAGAGTCTATTGATCTCGTATATCGGGACTTCTCTAAAGCATTTGACACAGTGCCGCATGATAGATTGATATACAAAATGAGGCAGCTCAGATTGGGTGAAAACGTGTGTATCTGAGTAAAGAATTGGCTCAGAGATAGAAAGCAGAGGGTGGTAATAAACGGTTCAAACTCCGATTGGGCCCCCGTCGCTAGTGGTGTGCCACAGGGTTCAGTATTAGGCCCCGATAGAGGGGCTTCACAGTAAAATATCAATATTTGCTGATGACTAGAGATGAGCGAACGTATTCGTCCGAGCTTGATATTCGTGCGAATATTAGGGTGTTCGGGATGCTCGTTACTCGTAACGAGCACCACGCGGTGTTCTGGTTACTTTCAGTTTCCTCTCTGAGACGTTAGCGCGCTTTTCTGGCCAATTGAAAGACAGGGAAGGCATTACAACTTCCCCCTGTGACGTTCAAGCCCTATACCACCCCCCTGCAGTGAGTGGCTGGGAAGATCAGATGTCACCCGAGTATAAAAGTCGGCCCCTCCCGCGGCTCGCCACACATGCCTTGTGAGTTAGCTGAGGGAAAGTACTATCGTGCTGGTGCTGTAGGGAGAGCGTTAGGAGTCAGTGTAGGCTTCAAGAACCCCAAAGGTCCTTCTTAGGGCCACATCTACCTGTGTGCAGGCTGCTGCTAGCAGTGTTTTTTTTTCTTTCTCAAAATCGGCAGTGCAGAGCATTGCACCCGGCATTAGGGACAGAAGTGGTGCATAGGCAGGGAGAGTGTTAGGAGTGAGTGTAGCCTTCAAGAACCTCAACGGTCCTTTCTAGGGCCAAATTTAACCGTGTGCAGTACTGTGCTGGCTGCTGTTAGCAGTGTTGCATATTTTTTTTTTTCTAAAAATCGTCTGTGCAGAGCATTGCACCCTCCATTGATACTACAGGGACAGAATTGTGTAGGCAGGGCCACAACACAGTTATTGTTCATTGAATATACGCAGTGGGTCCTTCCCTTTGCAAAAAAGGAAAATAAATTATATTTGGCCTGCCTGTGTCAGTCCTAAGGTCTCCGTGTACGTGTGTGCTGCGTGGACAACGTACAAAAATCAGACGCAACCAGCTACGGTTTACTGCAGGCTTGCGCCATTGTCTTTCCTGACTGGCAAATACCTGCTCTGCTAGAGTTAATAACTCTGCTACACTAAAGTTGTGTGACACTTTTTGAGGGCCATACCACAGTTATTAAACGTATTGTTCATTGAATATACGCAGTGGGGCCTTCCCTTTGCAAAAAAGCGAAAAAATTATATTTGACCTGCAGGCTTGCGCCAATTTATTTCCTGCCTGGGAAATCAAATCACTGGTAATACAGCATGCTGAGGGGTAGGGGTAGGCCTAGAGGACGTGGAAGCGGCCGAGGACGCGGAGGGCCAAGTGAGGGTGTGGGCACAGGCCGAGCCAGTGCGGTGGCCAGGGGTAGAGGCAGGGCCAGACCGAATAATCCACCAACTGTTTCCCAAAGCGCCCCCTCGCGCCATGCCACCCTGCACAGGTCAAGGTGCTCTACGGTGTGGCAGTTTTTCACAGAGACGCCTGACGACCGACGAACAGTGGTGTGCAACCTTTGTCGCGCCAAGATCAGCTGGGGAGGCACCACCAACAGCATGCGCAGGCATATGATGGCCAAGCACCCCACAAGGTGGGACGATGCCCGTTCACCGCCTCCGGTTTGCACCACTGCCTCTCCCCCTGTGCCCCAACCTGCCACTGAGATCCAACCCCCCTCTGAGGACACAGGCACTACCGTCTCCTGGCCTGCACCCACACCCTCACCTCCGCTGTCCTCGGCTCCATCCAGCAATGTCTCTCAGCGCAGCGTCCAGACGTCGCTAGTGCCACGGTTTGAGCGCAAGCGCAAGTACGACGCCACGCACCCGCACGCTCAAGCGTTAAACGTGCACATTGCAAAATTGATCAGCCTAGAGATGCTGCCGTATAGGCTTGTGGAAACGGAGGCTTTCAAAAGCATGATGGCGGCGGCTGCCCCGCGCTACTCGGTTTCCAGCCGCCACTACTTTTCCCGATGTGCCGTCCCAGCCTTGCACGACCACGTCTCCCGCAACATTGTACGCGCCCTCACCAACGCGGTTACTCCCAAGGTCCACTTAACAACGGACGCGAGGACAAGCACAGGCGGGCAGGGCCACTATATCTCCCTGACGGCACATTGGGTGAATTTAGTGGAGGCTGGGACAGAGTCAGAGCCTGGGACCGCTCACGTCCTACCCACCCCCAGAATTGCGGGCCACAGCTCGGTGGTGGTATCTGCGGCGGTGTATGCTTCCTCCACTAAAGCACCTTCCTCCTCCTCCTCCTCCAACGCAACCTCTGTCTCGCAATCAAGATGTGTCAGCAGCACGTCGCCAGCAGTCGGTGTCACGCGGCGTGGCAGCACAGCGGTGGGCAAGCGTCAGCAGGCCGTGCTGAAACTACTCAGCTTAGGAGAGAAGAGGCACACGGCCCACGAACTGCTGCAGGGTCTGACAGAGCAGACCGACCACTGGCTTGCGCCGCTGAGCCTCCAACCGGGCATGGTCGTGTATGACAACGGCCGTAAGCTGGTGGCGGCTCTGCAGCTCGGCAGCCTCACGCACGTGCCATGCCTGGCCCATGTGTTTAATTTGGTGGTTCAGCGCTTTCTGAAAAGCTTCCCCCACTTGTCATACCTGCTCGGAAAGGTGCGCAAGCTCTGCGCACATTTCCGCAAATCCCACACGCACGCTGCCACCCTGCGGACACTGCAACATAGGTTTAATCTGCCAGTGCACCGACTGCTGTGCGACGTGCCAACACAGTGGAACTCTACGCTCCACATGTTGGCCAGACTCTATGAGCAGCGTAGAGCTATAGTGGAATACCAACTCCAACTTGCGCGGCGCAGTGGGAGTCAGCCTCCTCAATTATTTACAGAAGAGTGGCCCTGGTTGGCAGCCATCTGCCAGGTCCTTGGAAAATTTGAGGAGTCTACCCAGGTGGTGAGCGGCGATGCTGCAATCATTAGCGTCACCATTCCTCTGCTATGCATCTTGAGAAGTTCCCTGCAAAGCATAAAGGCAGACGCTTTGCGCTCGGAAACAGAGCCGGGGGAAGACAGTATGTCGCTGGATAGTCAGAGCACCCGCCTGTCTATATCTCAGCGCGTTGAGGAGGAGGAGCATGAGGAGGATGAGGAGGAGGGGGAAGAGACAGCTTGGCCCACTGCTGAGGGTACAGATGCTGCTGGGCTGTCATCCTTTCAGCGTGTATGGCCTGAGGAGGAGGAAGAGGAGGAGGAGGAGGATCCTGAAAGTGATCTTCCTAGTGAGGACAGCCATGTGTTGCGTACAGGTACCCTGTCGAGGCTGGACACGTGGCCTGAACTCGCGCTGTATGCCCTGGAGGTGCTTGCTTGTCCTGCGGCTAGCGTCTTGTCAGAGAGTGTGTTTAGTGTGGCTGGGGGAATCATCACGGATAAGCGTACCCACCTGTCAACCAACAGTGCCGACAGGCTAACACTCATCAAGATGAACAAAGCCTGGATTTCCCCAGACTTCTCTTCTCCACCAGCGGACAGCAGCGATACGTAAGCAATACGTAGGCTGCACCCGCGGATGGAAGCATCGTTCTCTCTCACCATCCAAAACGGGGACATTTCTGCTTCATCAATCTGTGTCTAATATTCCTCCTCCTCCTCCTGCTCCTCCTCCTGAAACCTCACGTAATCACGCTGAACGGGCAATTTTTCTTAGGGCCACAAGGCTCACTCATATAATTTTTCTAAACAATTTTTATATGTTTCAATGCTCTTAAAAGCGTTGAAACTTTAACTTGAACCAATTTTTCGTTAAACTGGGCTGCTTCCAGGCCTAGTTACCACTTAAGCCACATTAACCAAAGCGATTAATGGGTTTCACCTGCCCTCTTGGTTGGCCATGGCCAATTTTTTGGATGTACATTAGTACTGTTGATACAGCAATTTTTGTGGGCCCTCGCCTACAGTGTAATCAAATGAATTTTTAGCCCACCTGCATTACAGCTGACGTTACATCCGCTGTGTTGGGCAATGCAATGGGATATTTTTGTGTATCGCCGGTGGGTTCCAGGGAGCCACCCATGCTGTAGGTGCACACGGAGTTTAACCTACATCTGTCCACTTGTAAAGAACCCCAGTTTGACTGGGGCATGCAGTGTGGGCCGAAGCCCACCTGCATTAAGCACGACATTACTACCTCAGCTGTGTTGGGCAATGCAATGGGATATTTCTATGTACCGCCGGTGTCTTCCTGGCACCCACCCCTGCTGTGGGTCCACAGGGAATTATAAATGCATCTGTTTCCACTTGTAAAGAACCCCAGTCAGACTGGGGTATGCAGTGTGGGCCGAAGCCCACCTGCATTAAGCACGACATTACTACCTCAGCTGTGTTGGGCAATGCAATGGGATATTTCTATGTACCGCCGGTGGCTTCCTGGCACTCACCCCTGCTGTGGGTCCACAGGGAATTATAAATGCATCTGTTTCCACTTGTAAAGAACCCCAGTCAGACTGGGGCATGCAGTGTGGGCCGAAGCCCACCTGCATTAAGCACGACATTACTACCTCAGCTGTGTTGGGCAATGCAATGGGATATTTCTATGTACCGCCGGTGGCTTCCTGGCACCCACCCATGCTGTGGGTCCACAGGGAATTATAAATGCATCTGTGTCCACTTGTAAAGAACCCCAGTCTGACTGGGGCATGCAGTGTGGGCCGAAGCCCACCTGCATTAAGCACGACATTACTACCTCAGCTGTGTTGGGCACTGCAATGGGATATTTTTATGTACCGCCGGTGGGTTCCAGGAAGCCACCCATGTTGTCGGTCGACAGGGACTTCACAATAGGGAGTTGTACCTGCCTGTGTCTATGAATTAAAAAGCCCGGTCTGACTGGGGCATGCAGAGACACCTTGACAGAATGAATAGTGTGTGACACATAGGTTCCCCATTGCTATGCCCACGTGTGCAGCTCCTGATGGCGGTGGCACAGGATTCTATTTCTCATTGCTTCTGTACAGCATTGTGGGCTATCGCCCCGCCACTTTTAAAGAGGGTCACTGCCTAGCCGTGCCAACCTCTGCAGTGTGTGCCTGCAGTTCCTCCTCATGGCAGACGCACTTCTAAATAGACATGAGGGTGGTGAGGCATTAGGGCAGCTGAAGGCTGCGCAGGGACACTTTGGTGTGCGCTGTGGGGGGGAGGGGGGGCGGTTGGGCAGCATGTAACACAGGAGAAGTGGCAGTGGAGTGTCATGCAGGCAGTGATTGTGCTTTGTTGGAGGTAGTGTGGTGCTTAGCTAAGGTATGCCATGCTAATGAGGGCTTTTCAGAAGTAAAAGTTTTTGGGAGGGGGGGGCACTCTTGCCGCTATTGTGGCTTAATAGTGGGACCTGTGAACTTGAGATGCAGCCCAGCATGTAGCCCCTCGCCTGCCCTATCCGTTGCTGTGTCGTTCCCATCACTTTCTTGAATTGCCCAGATTTTCACACAAGGAAACCTTAGCGAGCATTGGCGAAATACAAAAATGCTCGTGTCGCCCATTGACTTCAATGGGGTTCGTTACTCGAAACGAACCCTCGAGCATCGCGAAAAGTTCGTCCAGAATAACGAGCACCCGAGCATTTTGGTGCTCGCTCATCTCTACTGATGACACAAAAATATGCAAGATAATTAATACAATAATGTGCGGCTACAAAAGGACCTAGATAAGCTGGTGGCTTGGGCAAAAAAATGCAAATGAAGTTCAATGTGGATAAATGTAAGGTTATGCGCATGAGCAGGAGAAATGGATGTCACCAATATGGACTAAATGGAGTACTGCTAGGGAAAAGTGATATGGATATCACTGGATATCAATGCCAGTAAGCTGCTGCAAAAGCAAATAAAGTCTTGGGGTGCATTAAAAGAGGTATAAGGGCAAAGGATGAAAACATTATTCTTTCACTATAGAAGGCACTTGTCAGGCCCCACATGGAATAAGACAAGTTAAAGATGCTGCTATTTCCAAAGTAGGTATCCAAAAAGTCTTTATTATACAAAGTGTAGCATTAAAACAATCAGTTGCTAGACAGGACACATTACAACTCCGCAAGGAGTCTTGATAGTTGCCCCAGCAGAAATAGTGACCCCCACGGTTGTCTTAGCAGCAATACTGACCCCCCAGTATTTGCCGCAGCAAAACAAGTTAGTTGTCACCTGTCTCTGGGTGGCCCTGCCCTATTTAATCTGTGCTAGTATTGACCTCAGTTCCTGTCAATTTTTCATTTGCTTCCTGGATTGCTGCTGAGAAGCACAGCCTGCCACTGGAGCTCCTCTTTCTTGCAAAGGACCACTGCTGGTAACCGTTTACCGTTCCATTTGTATCAGGGCTCCTTGGTAGGGATTTATTAGTAGCCTAGGTACAAGTGTAGGTCCGCACCTGTCGAAAGCGATCGGCCCACTGAGTAGGCAGGGCTCCCTCCCAGGGTCGGGGTTTGTAGGGAAAGGTTTTACCTTAGTTCCTTTTTGTATTTACGTGGCACGTTCGTGCTTGTTTGTTATGTTACGCACAGTTGTGCTTATTCTTTTGTTTATGTATGCCGCACGTCTGGTAAGGACGCAACAGAGATTCTCAAAGCACAATCGTTAACAATCCCTAAAGAAAGGAAGGTTGGGAAGCATTTAAGGAAACCAGGATGGATGAGCACAGAACTTGCACACATGTTAAAAATGAAGAAAAATATGTTTATCAAATGGAAAGAGTGGGGGAATATCTAAAGAAGAATATAATGCGGTCTGCAGAAACTGTAGGGCAAGTGTCAGAAAAGCTAAAGTTAATAATGAATTGTGGCTTGCAATAGAGGCCAAAAGCAATGGAAAATGATTTTGGGGGTATGTTAGAAGCAAAGGAAAAGTCAAAGATGCTATTGGATGCTTACAAGATAGTGAATTAGTTAAGAATGATGTTGAGAAGGCCGAACTTTTAAATTTCTATTTTGCATCTATTTTCTCAGAAAGAAGATGAAAATCAACTGATCTTCCCTGTGCTACTGGGGGAATAAAATAATGCATGTTATTTATAAATGGAGAGATAATGAGGGAACACTTAGCTAACTTAAATGAACTCAAGTCTCAAGTTCCAGATGAATTACATCCTAGGATACTAAAGGAAGCAGCAGAGGTAATTGCTGAACTACTCGCCATAATCTTTGAAAATTCCTGCAGAACAGAAGTCCTAGAAGATTGGAAAAGGGCAAATGTTGTCCCTATCTTCAAAAATTGAAGAAGGTCGATCCAGGAAACTACAGGCCTGTGAGCCTGACTTCTATACCGGGAAAGATTTTTGAATTATGTTTAATATGTGTTTATTAAAGCTTTTGTAAAATTATACACAGTTTGTAACAAAACAAACATAACAAGTAGCTAGTCTCGCAGGACTGCTGCATTAATATAAGGGCTATAAAAATGGTAGATCGCACCAAAATATAGCACAACTCGTAGTTGTCAGGTGCTTAGCTGACACCCCTTTAGTAATTGTGCTTTGGCAGTGGATCGTTCGATTACAGGACCCATAATTACACGTAGCCCAAGTAAACTGGAAGAAGATGAGAAGGAAAACAAAGACTAATTTTTAAATAGCTACGACGACAAACAAAAAGAGAGGAGAAGCACATAGGAAAAGAGACACAAAAGACCTAGAGTACACGCAGATAGGGGAGGAAAGAGTGACGAAAGAAAAGCCAGAAAGAGAAGGGGAGAAAAAAATAAGGGGGGGGGGGGGGTACCGGGAATAGAAAGGGTGTATGGCCGCTCAATTCCAGTAGGTCGTCAATTCAGGAATCAGGTCTGCGTCATAACTTCCTGTAAACCCTGGGACGACTTGTCGCCGCACCACCCCGTAATATTCTGAAACTCAGCTGAGTCACGAAATTCGTTCCATATTGACCAGGCACGCCTGCCTGAGCTCCCAGCTCCAGAGCCCTCATCCCCCAGTTCCTCCATGTACATCAGTTGATTCAGCTCTTGAATAAATTCCATAGTCGAGGGGGTAATGCCGCTTCACCAGTGGTGTGGAATAACGGCCCTGGCTGCAGTGAGGAAATGACGTAGGAGACCCTTCTTAATCATGGCAAAGGGACCGGGGATGATTGAGAGCAGCACAAATTGTGTAGTGGCCTCCACTGTGCTACGTGACACTCCCACGAACAGCTCAAAGACCGTCTCCCAGTAAGGCTGTATAAGCGGGCACTCCCACCAGATATGCAGCATGGTACCATGTCCGACCCCACATCTCCAGCAATTAACTGGAACCGATGAAAATATGCGGTGAATTAGCTCTGGACATCTGTATCACCTAGAGAGGAGCTTAAAGTTTTTCTCCTGTGCCACACAGGCCAGGGGTAATTTGTGTGCGAACGTGAATGCTCTCTCCCAATCAGAGTCCTGCAGCTCCAAAGACAAGTCCCTCTCCCACCCCTTGGTGTATTAAGGAAGACCCTGTGTGAGCCTCCCTAGTATAGTACCATATATCCTTGAGAGGACACGGGTGGGGGGGCTAGTTTGTAGGAATAGTTTTTCAATGGGTTCAGAGGGATCCCCGAGGCGACTTGACCCCATCCGAGCCCTCCAGAAGGAGGACAATTGGAGGTATTCCAGTCACTGTAGTTTCAGATCTGGCCGGGACGCCTGTAAATCATTGAATGATGGGAGGCCCGCCGGGCCTGTTATCTGACAGCACCTTATGTCCTCCTCCTCTCTCCAGCCAAGGAAGCTCTGCTTCTCCTGTCCCGGAGGAAATGCGGGGTTGTGGAATAAGGGCGTCAGTGCCCCCCTACGGGTCACAACATCTCCTCTAGCCATCAGCCTATCCCACATGTCGAGACAGTTCAGGGCCAGGGGTGTATGGGGAAGAGCCGCGGGCCTATCCTCCGAAGGGATCCACTGCAATATGTATATTTGCGGCCACACCAGCGCCTTTTCTAGGTCCACCCACTGTTTCAAGCCGGCGTGATGATACCAGTCCAATAGTTTTGTGAGGACCGCAGCTGAATAGTAGATTTTAAGGTCGGGTAAACCCCCCCCCCCCTCAGCTTTGTGCGAGACATAGTCCGATAGCTGATGCGGCTATTCTGGCCTCCCCACACAAATCTGTGTAACGCCTGCTGGACCAATTTAAAGAACTGCGCGGGAAGCTTAATTGGCAATGTCTGGAAGAGGTATAAAAACTTGGAGGTCACGTCCATTTTTAAGACCTTTACTCGCCCAAACGAACTCAATTGTTTGGCGGCATACTCATCCAGTTCACGTGTCACTTGCTTGAGTAAGGGAACGTAATTAAGATGGTATAGAGAAGAGATGTCAGCTGCAATATGTGCCCCTAGGCAAATGATGGAGGTTGCTCGCCATTTGAATTCAAATTGATCTGCTAGATAGGCCACCTCAGCAGCTGGGAGGGATACATTAATGGCTTCGGATTTGTGGAGATTTACTTTGAAATTACTTAGACGCCCAAATTTAGAAAACTCCTGAAGAATCGCTTGGAACGAAATACATGGCTGAGAGACAAATAATAAGGGGTCGTCTGCATATAGGGCCGCCTTGCAAGTCTGGGTCCCAATCTGCAAGCCACGTACGTTGCATTGTCTCGCAGTGCCACAGCCAAATGCTCAATGACGATGGCGTAGAGAAGAGGGGACAGTGGGAAACCCTGTCTCATCCTGTTCCTAATAGTTACCGGGTCGGACAGTAGGCCGTTCACGCGAATCCTCACTGACGGGTTCCAATACATTGCAAAGACCCAGTTCAGAAACGTAGGCCCCAACCCCAACCTCGTCAGGGAGGAACACAGAAAGTCCCAGCTAACGTGACCAAAGGCTTTCTCCGCGTCCACCGAGAGGAGACAAAATGGCTGCGACAGTTGCTTGGCCTGACTAATCAGCAGGAGAGTCTTATTGCTATTGTCTTTAGCTTCCCGACCTTCTATGAAACCCACTTGGTCGTTGTGTATATGGGCTGGCAAGATAGGGGTTAGCCTGCTCGCTCGAATTTTGGAGAACAGCTTGATGTCTAAGTTAATGAGCGAGATAGGGCGATAGCTGGGGCATAACCCCGGGTCTTTGCCCGGCTTGGGGAGCACCGTGATGTGGGCCATGAGTGACTGAGAAGGGAATGGGGTCGATGGTGAAATTTGGTTGAATGTATCTCTCAGAATGGGTGTCAGAATTTCCCGGAACTGCTTGAAAAAAACGGAAGTGAACCTGTCCGGACAGGGGGCCTTCCCTGACGGCAAGGTCTTAATGGCTTCACTAATCTCCTCTGCAGTAAAATCCATCTCTAAGGTTTCTCTGTCCTCTCCTAATATGCTTGGGAGGGCCGTCCCAGCAGTATATTCATCGATCTTGTTTTCCCAGGTGTTGTGGGCCATATCAGCCAAGTGACCTCTTATATTGTAGAGCCTGTGATAGTAGACACGGAATGCTTCTGTGATTTCTTTAGGGTCATGTCTCTTATGGCCTGTACTGTCTAGTATATGGGGAACGTATGTGAGATTCGCCCTACTGGGGAGGTAACGCGCCAGGGAGCGTCCACATTTGTTGGCATGTTCGTACGAATACTGCTTCAAGCTATCGCGAAATCGCAAGTATTTCTGGTCGAGGATGTGTCTCAGCTCTTCTCTGGTATTCAACAGCTCATTTTGAGTGGCTGCTGCGTTTGACCGGCGAAATATCATCTCCAGGGACTCAATCATGGCCAACAGAGAGACAACTTTGGAGGCCTTTTCGCGCTTAAGACGTGCCCCATGTTTAATAAGGACCCCCCTCAGGACACACTTTAGGGCCTCCCACTGAACTGGTTTAGGTGTGGGATACCCAGAGTGGTCTTTGAGGAAATTGTCGATGGTGCTGCGCAAGTCAGCACAGCACACAGAGTCCTTCAGAAAGTTGTTGTTCAGTCTCCAGGACCCCTGCCTCTCCAGAGCCCCTGGGAAGGATAATGTGAGGAGAACCGGGGCGTGGTCTGACCATATTGCTGATCCAATGGAGGCAACCTGGCCCCACATTAAGGTATGATGGCTAGTAAGGATCAAGTCAATGCGGCTATGTGTACGATGAGCCGGGGAGAAGTAAGAATAGTCTTGGTCTGCTGGATGGGTCACCCTCCAGACATCCACCAATTGCAACTGCCTTAGGGCTTTGTGTAACATGCAAAGTTGTGTGGCAGAAACTGTCGCCCATCCTGAAGTACTATCCTTTTCGGGGTCTAAAGGGAAATTGAAGTCGCCCCCTAGTACCATCACCACCCCCTTTGCAAAGTCCGCTACCTGCCTAGCAGGGTTCTACCCATCTGCACAGGACTCTGATTGGGGAGGTACCACGCCGCGAGGGTGAAAAGTTTACCTCATATTCTGACCTTTATGAATACATAGCGCCCCTCTGGATCTGTCACCGAGTCCAAAACCTTGTGGGGTACCGTTCTGTGGATGGCGATCAATACTCCCCTTGATTTAGTTGTCGGATTCGTGCTGTGGAACCATGCTGCATAGTGCCTATCCCTCATGACCGGGACATGTCCCACTCGGAAATGTGTCTCCTGGAGAAATAAGACGTGAGATTTTAATTTGTGCATTTGGTATAGGACCTGGCTCCTCTTTTGCATCACATTTAGACCCCACACATTAAGAGAGAACAGAAAATTAGTTTTAACATGTTGGGTGGTGGAAACAGCACAGTAGATGCCGTAAGGACTTCGGAGAGAGAAAGAAATAAGAGTCAAAATAGAGGGGGAAACAAACAAACAAAAAAAAGGGAGGGGGAGGGGGGAGGAGCACACAGAACAAAGAAAGAGAGCAAGGGAAAAGAGAAAAGAAAAAGACGAAGAGAAAAGAAAAACCACTAGTAGAAAAACACAACGATTAATGCAATAAACAAACAGTTACTTAAATGTATCCAAAACCAAGGTAGCAACGGTCAGCCAAAAGAGGCGAGAGTCACTACTTATCCTGGGCGCACCTCCCTCCCCCCCCCCCCTTGAGTATGAGGGGGACGCCTGCGCCCTAAAAAGGAAGTGGGGGTAGTTAATCAACAAAAGAAACTGCCCGTGGAATGACCAAAAAGCCACACCCGGGCCCCCCCAGTCTGGGACACACTTTCCGAAGGCAGAGTGTCTCCTCCCAGATTGCACCCCCCAGCCCGCCACATATCAACAACAGTTACTGTATGTAATCAGCTAAAAAAAAAGCACACCAATAGATATGGTATACGTAATATCAATACTGGCAGCATAACAAGCATTAAAGAGAATTGAAGCGGCAGAGTTCCTCAAACCTGAACCAGTCAGCCACGTGGAGAATCGGGTGGGGACCGAACAGCACCTCTAGCCTCCTGGCGGTGACGTCTTCATCTGAGCCCCTGCGTGGCATCTGGGGGAAGTCATTGGTGGGTAGAATGGGTAAGGTGGGCCAGTCAGCGATGTTGATCACAGTTATACCCAGTGCATCACAAAAGTCTGGGGCCTCACCAGGAAGTCGCAGCTCCCTCATGGTCCCCCCGTGGCGGGCCTGCAGACGGAAGTGGAATCCCCAACTGTAGGCCATGTCCCGGTGGCGTTCTTCTAGTAACGGACGAAGAGCTCTCCTCTTGGCCAAGGTGAGTCTGGACAGATCAGGCAAAATCTGCAGCTGTGATCCTTTGTACTGTATTGCCCGCTGTTCTCGGGCTCCCCTCATGATGGCTTCTTTCAGCTGGAACTGATGAACCCTGCAAATAACATCGCTTGGGCGCTCTGGATCTCTGGAGCGAGGGCCGAGGGCCCTATGGCATCTGTCAAGTTCCAAGGGAGCATCTGGAGTGGCCCCCTGCAGGTCATTGAAGATATGTCGCACGGTTTCTTCTAAGCGGGAGGGTTCAATATCTTCAGTCAGACCTCTGATGCGGATATTGTTCCTGCGCCCCCTGTTCTCCACATCGTCAATGGAATCCATTAGGTACTGTAACTGGCGAGACACAGTGGCCAGAGCGGTTTCATGGTGATCAACTTTATTAGTGAGAGACGAGACAGCACCCTCAGTCGCCACGGTCCTTTTCCGTTGCTCTGCGGCCAGGGTGGACCCGCCCGTAAGGTGGTTGTGAGGGGGTTCCCTCATCAGCCCCCACATTCGCATCTGGACTCCCCCGCCTGGGGGTCACCTGGGTCCATTCTGCAGGACCCTGTAGTGTGGCTGTAGCCTGCCTCGTGGGGCCAATTGTAAGGGCACTTGGAGCACCTGCAGCGGCGTCTGCCTGCTGGATACCCTCTCCACTGTCCCTAGTGTCCTCCATAGGTGCGGCGGCTAGGGAATGGGAGAGGCTCTGAGCTGCAGCACATTGCTCCCTGCTGCTTATCATCGGCGTCCCCACCTGTTTGCTGCCGTCGTTCTGCTCTTCACTGCTGCCGGTATCGGACCGCTGACTGCTGCAGGAGGGAAGCATAGACTCCTCACCTTCTCCTGCAGCTCCAGAGGTGAGCGGCTGGGGAGGGCTGTGAGCTGTGTCTCTTCGCTCCAGCGCTGTGTCTTCTGCCAGTATTGTTGGCCCCTGCTCTCAGCCGGTGCCATCTTCCTCCTCCCTACTGGTGGGACCGGACTGCTGTGTGTTGCAGGGGAAGGTGCTGGGCTCCCTGGTGTCCTCCGGTCCAACAGCGGTGAGTAGCCCCGGAGGGCTGCGCTCTGTCTCCCTCTGCTCTGCCGCGGAGCTGCTTGTCGGTTTCTCCTGCTCGCTGCCGGTGCCATCTTTCTCCTCCCCTCGGTCGGGGCGCAGCCGCTGCCCGCCGTGGAGGAAATTATCGATGCCCCGACCGTTAGGAGTTCCTGTTCGGGCTCCCAGGCGCTGCTGCGTGCGGCTCTTCTTGTTGCTGCCCATGGTGGGCTATTTTAGCTGTGAATTGCTTGCTGTGGCGGGCTAAAGGCACTCCGGGCTTGGGAGCTCACTTAGCAGCGTGTTCACTCCACCATGGTCACACCCCCTAAGATTTTTGATTTAATTATTAAACAGCATGTATGCAAGTACTTGGATGAAAATAGAGTATTTAACCAGAGCCAGCATGGGTTTGTAACAAACAAGTCATGCCAGACTAATCTAATTTCCTTCTATGACAGTATCACCAACTGAGTTGATCAGGGAAATGCGGTGGATATAGTTTATCTTCACCTTAGTAAGGCATTTGACAAAGTATCTCATACTATGCTTATTGAAAAAATTACCAAATACGGGATTAACAAGGAAACTGTTAGGTGGATTCACAACTGGCTGAGTGATTGTATTCAAAGATTGTAGAAAAAGGAGATAGATAGCAGCACAGCCGGAGAGAACGCAAGGCAAAACTTGGCCACTGGTGCACGATCCAAATGGAATCCGGACCCAAGGATCCAAAACTGTAGATCACAAATGTAAAGAGGTGGATCAGCACTCCTGGGATTTCTTTAAAATAAAGGCATCTTTATTTCTCAGCAGAAAATTACAAAAAGTTGCAATGTTTCGATCTTGTCTCAGATCTTTTTTAAGTAAGAAAAAGATGCTTGAAAAAGATCTGAGACAAGATCAAAACGTTGCAACTTTTTGTAATTTTCTGCTGAGGAATAAAGATGCCTTTATTTTAAAGGGGTTGTCCCGCGGCAGCAAGTGGGTCTATACACTTCTGTATGGCCATATTAATGCACTTTGTAATGTACATTGTGCATTAATTATGAGCCATACAGAAGTTATAAGAAGTTTTTCACTTACCTGCTCCGTTGCTGGCGTCCTCGTTTCCATGGAGCCGACTAATTTTCGCCGTCTAATGGCCAAATTAGCCGCGCTTGCGCAGTCCGGGTCTTCTTCTTTTCTCAATGGGGCTCCGTGTAGCTCCGCCCCGTCACGTGCCGATTCCAGCCAATCAGGAGGCTGGAATCGGCAATGGACTGCACAGAAGCCCTGCGGTCCACCAAGGGAGAAGATACCGGCGGCCATCTTCAACCGGTAAGTAAGAAGTCACCGGAGCGCGGGGATTCAGGTAAGCGCTGTGCGGTTTTTTTTTTAAGTCCCTGCATCGGGGTTGTCTCGCGCTGAACGGGGGGGGGGTTTGAAAAATAAAAAACCCGTTTCGGCGCGGGACAACCCCTTTAAAGAAAACCCAGGAGTGCTGATCCACCTCTTTATATTCATATTCAAAGAGTGGTCATAAATGGCTGCACATCCAAGTGGATTAATGTATCAAGTGGGGTACCACAAGGCTCTGTCCTAGGCCCAGTGTTGTTCAACATTTTTATAAATGATCTGGAGAAGGAAATTGATGGGAAACTGATCAAATTTGCCAACGACACAAAGCTAGGAGGGATAGCTAACACTAGGAAAGAGAGAATTCAAAAAGATTTGGAAAAGCTTGCACAGTGGGAGGCAACTAACAGAATGGTATTTAACAAGGAGAAATGCAAAGTCCTACATCTGGGCAAGAAAGAATGAAGAAAGCACATACAGAATGTGAGGAATTGGACTAGGCAGCAGCACATGTGAAAAAGACTTGGGTATCCTAATAGATCAGAGAACACAAGTCAACAATGTGATGCAGCAATCAAAAAGGCAAACAATTCTGGGATATATTAAGAGAAGCATCGAGTCTAGATCACGTGAGGTCATTATCCCCCTCTACTCTTCCTTAGTCAGACCTCGTCTGGAATATTGTTTGCAGTTCTGCGCACCCCACCTTAAAAAATACATAGACAATAGAGATGAGCGAGCATACTCGTCCGAGCTTGATGCTCGTTCGAGTATTAGGGTGCTCGAGATGCTCGTTACTCGAGACGAGCACCACGCGGTACTCGTCTCGATTAAACGAGCACTGACCATTGAATTCAATGGAGCCGGCAATACAGCCGGCTCTATTGAAAGCAATGGGCTGCCAGCGTACGCGGGATGAATTGTCGGGAAGAGCTTAAATATATAAGCCCTTCCCTGCAATTCATCTAGAAATGTGTAAAAATAAAATATATATATATATATACTCACTTGGTCCCGGCAGAACGATGTTAGCCCATTGAATTCAATGGAGCCGGCAATACAGCCGACTCCATTGAAAGCAATGGGCTGCCGGCGATCGCGGGATGAATTGTCGGGAAGGGGTTAAATATATAAGCCCTTCCCTGCAATTTATCCAGAAATGTGTAAAAATAAAAAATATATATATACTTACCTGGTCCCGGCAGACGGAGTTCAGCGCGGCAGGCTGCAGTTCTCCTGAACTGCTCTGAACAGCTGTGAGTAGTATTCAGCAGCCGGGGATTTAAAATCCCCGCCTGCTGAATGAGATGCCTCTGATTGGACACAGCCTGACCAATCAGAGGCATCCCTCACTCACACCCATTCATGAATTCATGAATGGGTGAGTGAGGGCTACCTCTGATTGGCTCAGGGGCAGCTCTCAGCAGTGAGCCAATCAGAGGCAGCCCTCACTCACCCATTCATGAATTCATGAATGGGTGTGAGTGAGGGATGCCTCTGATTGGTCAGGCTGTGACCAATCAGAGGCATCTCATTCAGCAGGCGGGGATTTTAAATCCCCGGCTGCTGAATACTACTCACAGCTGTTCAGAGCAGTTCAGGAGAACTGCAGCCTGCCGCGCTGAACTCCGTCTGCCGGGACCAGGTAAGTATATATATATATTTTTTATTTTTACACATTTCTGGATGAATTGCAGGGAAGGGCTTATATATTTAACCCCTTCCCGACAATTCATCCCGCCGGCAGCCCATTGCTTTCAATGGAGTCGGCTGTATTGCCGGCTCCATTGAATTCAATGGGCTAACATCGTTCTGCCGGGACCAGGTAAGTATATATATATTTTTTATTTTTACACATTTCTGGATGAATTGTAGGGAAGGGCTTATATATTTAAGCCCTTCCCGACAATTCATCCCGCGTACGCCGGCAACCCATTGCTTTCAATAGAGTCGGCTGTATTGCCGGCTCCATTGAATTCAATGGGCTAACATCGTTCTTCTCTACCACAGCTGTTACAGCTGTGGCAGAGGAGAACGATCTTTACGCTGACAGTGAAGGGGGGGTCTCACTCTTGCCGCTATTGTGGCTTAATAGTGGGACCTGGGAACTTGAGATGCAGCCCAAAATGTAGCTCCTCGCCTGCCCTATTCGTTTCTGTGTCGTTTCCATCACTTTCTTGTGTTTTGCAGATTTTCACAAATGAAAACCTTAGCGAGCATCGGCGATATACAAAAATGCTCGAGTCACCCATTGACTTCAATGGGGTTCGTTACTCGAAACGAACTCTCGAGCATCACTGAAAGTTCGACTCGAGTAACGAGCACCCGAGCATTTTGGTGCTCGCTCATCTCTAATAGACAAACTAGTATAAGTTCAGAGAAAAGTTACCAAGATGGTGAGCGGTCTACAAATCACGTCCTATGAAGAACAGTTAATGGATCTGGGAATGTTTAGCTTGCAAAAAAGAAGGCTGAGAGGAAACTTAATAGCTGTCTACAAATATCTGAAGGGTTGTCACAGTGCAGAGGGATCAGCCCTATTCTCATGTGCACAAGGAAAGACTAGAAGCAATGGGATGAAATTGAAAGGAAGGAGACACGAATTAGATAATAGAAAACACTTTCTGACAATGAGGGTGATCAATGAGTGGAACAGGTTACCACGGGAGGTGGTAAGTTCTCCTTTAATGGAAGTGTTCAATCAGAGGCTGGACAAATATCTGTCTGGGATGATTTAGAGAATCCTGCATGAAGCAGGGGGTTGGACCAGATGATCCATAGCTCCCTTCCAATAATTGCTCCAGCAATAATAGAGACCCCCAATAGTTGTCCCAGCAGAAATAGGGACTCCCAATAATTGCCACAGCAGAAATAGTTACCCCCAATAGTTGCCCCAGCACAAATAATACCCCCCCCCAATAATTGCCCCAGCACAAAAGTGACCCCCAATAATTGCTCCAGCACAAAAGTGACCCCCAATAATTGCTTCAGCAGTAATGGTGACCCACAATAGTTGCCCCAGCAGTGATAGTGACTCCAATATTTGCCCCAGCAGTAATAGTGACCCCCAATAATTGCCCCAGCAAAATAAGGATCCCCAATAATTGCTCCAGCAGTAATGGTGACCCACAATAGTTGTCCCAGCAGTGATAATGACTCCAATATTTGCCCCAACAGTAATAGTGACCCCCAATATTTGCCCCAGCAAAATAAGGATCCCCAATAATTGCCCCAGCAGTAATAGCGACCCCTAGTAGTTGCCCCAGCACAGATAATGACCCCTAGTGGTTGGCCCAGCAGAAAATGGTGACCCACAATAATTGCCCCAGAAATATTGACCCTCAATAGTTGCCCCAGAAGTAATAGCGACCCCCAATAATTGCCCCAGCAGTAATAGCGACCCCCAATTGTTGCATCAGCAATAGGGATCCCCAATAGTTTCTCCCAGCAATAGTGACCCCCTAATAGTTGCCCCCAGCAATGGTGACCCCTAATAGTTACCCCCAGCAGAAATAGTGACCCCAATAGTTGCCCCAGCAGAAATAGTGACCCCCCAATAAATGTCCCAGCAGTAATAGTGACCCCCAATAGTTGCCACAGCAGAAATAGTGACACCCAATTGTTGCACCAGCAGTAAGTGACCCCCAATAATTGCCCCAATAGTAATAGTAATACAATAATGTAAAGAAGCAAACAGCTTGTGTCAAATAAATTAAGTTCGGTAGTATAAGGACAAAAATGATAGCTGATACAGGTTTTCATTGATACAAGATGGTCTTCAACCACTTCTAAAAGACTTAATTGGTTAATGCACCCTATGCTAATTATATTATTATGTATTGTACTTACAGTATAGAAGCACTGTATAACGTACAAAATATGCAGATGAAATTTTGAATTCATTATTTTAAGTTATGATGGATAGAAGTAAATAAGGGTGGATTGTATAAATAGTTGAATGAAGTGATTTCTTATATCCTTAATTTTGTCAGGCTAAAACTAATAGGAACTGTAATTGACCTGAGCCTATAAAACTTGTTACGTTATGCACAGATGTGTAGATTGTTATCCTGTAAACCAATGGAGCTTTGTAATTAACTGACAATGAGCCATCAATTATTGAATAGTCTTGGGATCTTTAACTCCTAAATGCCTGAGGGATTGGCCACCCTGGGTGTGTGGGAATCGAAGTTAGCAACACCTGTGCAAACACATCTTGATGGACTCTGTCCAGTGGTGGGTATTTATCCAGCTAAACAGATGTAGTTTATGTGTTGTAAGTATATTCATGTGTAATATTAATGTATTCATGTATTTTCCTTGGTAATATCAGCATTTAACCTTTGCCTAAGAAATAGTGTAAAAGTATGCAATATCACCTATTTTATATACATTTGTTTAATTATGATCCATTTTATATAATTTTGTTCATCTTATTAAATAATTTAAGTAGGCAATACAACTGTGCGACAGGAAGACCTGCCGGAGAATTTGTCATATCCATTGATGACAGAATCATAAGCATAGGGGGACACCCGTATAGGTAAGTATATAACTTCTGTATGGCTCATTTACAAAGAACATTGTATATTACAAAGTGCTTTGTAATGGCCATACAGAAGTGTATACATGCACTTGTCACGGCCGGACAACCCCTTTAAAATGGAAATAAGGTCAGATCTAAAGCAGTTAATAACCTACCTTGGTCAGGTAAAGCACCGAGGGTAAGAGTGATCAGCAGAGCTAGCAGGTCTGTCCTCATGATGCTCACCATGATTACAACGGGGTATGTACATAGTCACCTCTCTTTTATGCAGATAATCATGGTGAGATTATGAAATCATGGAGTTTTTCCAGTTCTCTGGCACAACAGAACTCTATGTAATATTAAAGCAAACAAAAGACTAGAATTATTTCTTACCGATAATTCCTTTTCCATGAGTCCATCATGACAGCACACATGGAGGTTGCCCTGCTTGTGTTCCTTGGGATAGGAAGGAGAGTTCTTTAAAAGGCCACCTCCCACCGATTAACTCCAGTGACTTCCAAATCATCACAACGGATATGTGGCCCAACAGTTTTATTAACACTGAAAGACATCAAGACACATTATATGTACATGTATTGCAAACCATACAAGAGTGGGAAAGTATGTGCTGTCATGATGGACTCCTGGAAAAGGAATTATCGGTAAGAAATAATTCTAGTCTTTCTATCACGTCCATCCTGACATCACACATGGAGATATACCAAATCATCAGATGTTTTAGGTGGGGACTACTGCCTGGAGCACTTTCCGCCTGAAGGCCAGATCACTGCTTGAATGAAGGTCTAACCTGTAGTGTTTTGCAAAGGTATTAACCCCTTCCCGCTCCTGGACGTACCTGGTACGTCATGGTAGCGGGATACTTCCCGCAACATGACGTACCTGGTACGTCATGTCATTAAAGTGTCGCCGCGGTGACAATCGCGGCGACACAGCAGTGATGTCTGCTGACATAGTCAGCAGACAAGTGCTGCGTCCGGGCTGGGGACCAATCAGAGCGGTCCCTCCCCCACGATCGCTGTGATTGGTCAGGGAAAATCTCCCTGACCAATCACAGCGCAGCAGCGGACTTCGCGCTGTTTACAGTAGGGGCTCCATGTGCAAGCACCGCAGTGTGTTTCCGGTGCTTGTACAGAGAGCACCTACTGTGTATTTTGTGAATATAAAGTGCGATTAGAGTGTAGATTAGGCAGGGAGTGAGTGTAGTGTAGTGTAGTGTAGTGGAGTGTAGTGGAGTGGAGTGGAGTGGAGTGTAGTGTAGCAGAGTGGAGTTAGTGATCAGTGTAGTGGAGAGGAGTTAGTCATCAGTGTGGTGTAGTGGAGTGAGTGTTAGTGATCAGTGTGGTGTAGTGTAGTGAGTGATTGATCAGGCAGTGTAGTGTAGTGAGTGTAGTGAGTGATTGATCAGGCAGTGTAGTGTAGCAGAGTGGAGTGAGTGATCAGAAGTGCAGTGTAGTGTAGTGAGTGAGGGATCTGTAGTGTGTGATCAGAAGTGTAGTGAGTGAGCTGTAGCGTGCGATCAGCAGTGTAGTGTAGCGCAGCATGTAGTCAGTGTATCCCTTGGTGTAAAAAAAAAAAAAAAAAAAAAAAGTTCCTGTTGTTCCCATTTTGTTACCTGTCCCGTCACCCGTTATTAGTTAGTGTAGCGTTTAGTTAGTCCGTCTAGTGTGTAGCGTGTCATTAGTCCGTGTACTGTCAGTGTATTCGTCTGTGTAAAAAAAACAAAAAAACAAAAAAAGTTCCTGTTGTTCCCATTTCGTTACCTGTCCCGTCACCCGTCATTAGTTAGTGTAGCGTGTCATTAGTCCGTCTAGTGTGTAGTGTGTCGTTAGTCCGTGTTGTGTCAGTGTATTCTTCTGTGTAAAAAAAAAACCAAAAAAACAAAAAAGTTCCTGTCGTTCCCATTTCGTTACCTGTCCCGTCACCCGTCATTAGTTAGTGTAGCGTGTCGTTAGTCCGTCTAGTGTGTAGTGTGTCGTTAGTCCGTGTTGTGTCAGTGTATTCGTCTGTGTAAAAAAAAAAAAAAGAAAAAAAAAAAACACTTACGTGAATACACCACATAAGTTTCCGCGTTCTTTCCGACCCCCGTCCCGTTGTCACCCCATCCCGCAGTGTCCCATCTAATAAAACTTTTTCCCCGTGTGCCCCATTTTATATAAATATGGCCCGCAGGAGGTACACTTCAGAGGAACTGTATGCAATCATTGCATCAGACTCGGACTCAGGTAGTGGTGATGACGACCCCACTTTTTTGGCATTCTCCGACTCCTCATCCTCATCCTCATCCAGCGAGTCTGAGCTCCCTGCACCCCCGAGAAGGCGTCCAAGGACCGCCACTGACCCCAATGCATCAGATGCTTACTGGAGTACCCCGGAAGATTACAGACCCCAGATCCCTGATTTTATTGGGAACCCAGGGATTCAATTTGATCCGGAAGGGCTCAGAGGGAAGGACTTCTTCAAGTTTTTTTTTTTGAAGAGTTCATTGCCCATATTGTTACCCAGACGAATTTGTACACCCAGAATTTTATTCAACAAAATCCCACCTCCAGCTATGCCAGACCCGATAAGTGGACCCCAGTGGATGCACCAGAGATACAAAAATTTGGGGGGCTTATACTAACCATGGGGCTAATAAAGAAGCCAACAATCAGGGCGTACTGGTCTACCGATATTTTGTACCACACCCCAATGTTCCGCATGGCGATGTCGAGGACGCGCTTTGAGTGTATTTTAAAATTTCTGCACTACAATGACAACCAGCTGTGCCCCCCCAGCGATCACCCCAATTACGATCGGTTGTATAAGATCAGGCCCGTAATAGACCATTTTAACGCCAAGTTTGCCCAGGCGTATGCCCCACAGATAAACATTGCAGTAGACGAGTCCCTGGTACACTTCAAGGGGAGGCTAAAATTCCGCCAGTACCTGCCCAGTAAGCGGGCACGGTATGGTGTGAAGTTGTACAAGCTGTGCGAAAGTACATCAGGGTACACCCACAAGTTCCGTATTTACGAGGGGAAGGACACTAAAATTGAGCCCCCAGAATGCCCCCCCCCATGCTGGGAGTAACAGGGAAAATAGTGTGGGAACTGGTGCACCCACTATTAGACCAGGGTTACCATCTGTACCTGGATAACTTTTATACCAGTGTCCCCCTGTTTCAGTGCCTCGCTTCCAGAGGAACAGTGGCATGTGGCACTGTTTGGAAAAATCAAAAAAGCCTCCCTAAGACGCTGCTTGGGCAACTGCTCAGAAGGGGTGAGAGCCGGGCCCAATGCAGCGACAATGTATTGTGCGTTAAATATAAGGACAAGAGGGATGTCCTTATGTTGACGACAATACACGGCCACAGCAGTACCCCCTGCCCAGTACGAGGTACCAGTGCAGAGACCCCCAAACCAGACTGCGTCCTCGACTATAATAAGTACATGGGAGGGGTCGATCTATCAGACCAGGTACTGGAGCCCTATAGAGCCATGCGGAAAACACGGGTGTGGTACAAAAAACTGGCCGTGCACCTCGTACAGATGGCACTGTATAATGCCTACGTGCTGTTCCGAGGTGCAGGCCACAGGGGGACATTCCTTGAATTTCAAGAGGAAGTTATCAAGGACCTAATATTTGGGGACCAGGAGGTGGGGGAGAGGCCCAGTACTTCTGGAAGCGAGGCCACAAGAATTGTACCAGGGCAGCATTTTCTCAGTGAAATTCCCTCCACTGAGACGAAGGGAAGGACCCAAAAGAGGTGCAGAGTGTGCTACAAACAGGGGATAAGAAAAGACACCAGATACCAGTGTGAAACGTGCCCCACACAACCCGGCCTCTGTATAAATGAGTGTTTTAAGATCTACCACACGTCCCTGAAATTTTAATTTTTTTATTGCCCTGACGTTTTACCCTGATGTACTTCGCACAGCTTGTACATAAAGCCACATGCTAAGTCCTTCCCTTCTGAGCCCTGCGCCCTAAAAACAGTTTAGATTCACATATGGGGCATTTCCCTGTTGGGTAACATCATGGGTTACGTTTTCTCCTTCTGCCCCTGGTAAAAAATAAAAATCTGGGCCTAAACTGAGCATTATTGGAAAAATGTGAATTTTTCGTTCTCAACTCAAATTGTTAAAAAAAATTCCTCAAATACCTGTGGATTCAAACCGCTCACAACACCCCTTAAAAAATTCCCTGAGGGGTGTAGTTTCCAAAATGGGGTCAGTTGTTGGGGGTCTCAAATGTACTGGTACCTCAGGGGCACTGCAAACACTACACGGTGTCTGAAAATTATTCCAGCAAAATCTGCATTCAAAAAAAGTGCTCCTTTCTTTCTGAGCCCTGCCATGTGCCCAAACAACAGTTTACATCCACATATGTGGCATTTCCGTGCTCGAGAGTAATTGGGTAATGCATTATGGACTATGTTTTCTCCTTCTGCCCCTGGTGAAAAATGAAAATCTGGGCCTAAAGCTGAGCATTATTGGAAAAATGTGAATTTTTCGTTCTCAACTCAAATTGTTAAAAAAAAATCCTCAAATACCTGTGGGTTCAAACCGCTCACTACACCCCTTAAAAAATTCCCTGAGGGGTGTAGTTTCCAAAATGGGGTCAGTTGTTGGGGGTCTCAAATGCACTGGTACCTCAGGGGCACTGCAAACACTACATGGGGTCTGAAAATTATTCCAGCAAAATCTGCATTCAAAAAAAGTGCTCCTTTCTTTCTGAGCTCTGCCATGTGCCCAAACAACAGTTTACATCCACATATGTGGCATTTCCGTGCTCGAGAGTAATTGGGTAATGCATTATGGACTATGTTTTCTCCTTCTGCCCCTGGTGAAAAATGAAAATCTGGGCCTAAAGCTGAGCATTATTGGAAAAATGTGAATTTTTCGTTCTCAACTCAAATTGTTAAAAAAAATTCCTCAAACACCTGTGGGTTCAAACCGCTCACTACACCCCTTAAAAATTCCCTGAGGGGTGTAGTTTCCAAAATGGGGTCAGTTGTTGGGGGTCTCAAATGCACTGGTACCTCAGGGGCACTGCAAACACTACACGGTGTCTGAAAATTATTCCAACAAAATCTGCATTCAAAAAAAGCGCTCCTTTCTTTCTGAGCCCTGCCATGTGCCCAAACAACAGTTTACATCCACATATGGGGCATTTCCGTGCTCGAGAGTAATTGGGTAATGCATTATGGACTATGTTTTCTCCTTCTGCCCCTGGTGAAAAATGAAAATCTGGGCCTAAAGCTGAGCATTATTGGAAAAATGTGAATTTTTCGTTCTCAACTCAAATTGTTAAAAAAAAATCCTCAAATACCTGTGGGTTCAAACCGCTCACTACACCCCTTAAAAAATTCCCTGAGGGGTGTAGTTTCCAAAATGGGGTCAGTTGTTGGGGGTCTCAAATGCACTGGTACCTCAGGGGCACTGCAAACACTACATGGGGTCTGAAAATTATTCCAGCAAAATCTGCATTCAAAAAGCCAAGAAGCGCTCCTATCCTTCTGAGTCCTGCCATGTGCCCATACAACAGGCTACGTCCACTTATGGGGCATTTCCGTGTTCGAGAGCAACTGGGTAACGCATCATGGGGTACGTTTTTTCCTTCTGCCACTGGTAAAAAATATAAATCTGGGCCTAAAGCTGAACATTATGTGAAAAATGTGATTTTTTTTGTATTGAACTCAAACTGTTAAAAAAATTCCTCAAATACCTGTGGGTTCAAACCGCTCACTACACCCCTTAAAAAATTCCCTGAGGGGTGTAGTTTCCAAAATGGGGTCAGTTGTTGGGGGTTTCAAATGCACTGGTACCTCAGGGGCACTGCAAACACTACATGGGGTCTGAAAATTATTCCAGCAAAATCTGCATTCAAAAAGCCAAGAAGCGCTCCTATCATTCTGAGTCCTGCCATGTGCCCATACAACAGGCTACGTCCACATATGGGGCATTTCTGTGTTCGAGAGCAGCTGGGTAACGCATCATAGGGTATGTTTTTTCCTTCTGCCACTGGTAAAAAATATAAATCTGGGCCTAAAGCTGAACATTATGTGAAAAATGTGATTTTTTTTGTATTGAACTCAAACTGTTAAAAAAATTCCTCAAATACCTGTGGGTTCAAACCGCTCACTACACCCCTTAAAAAATTCCCTGAGGGGTGTAGTTTTCAAAATGGGGTCAGTTGTTGGGGGTTTCAAATGCACTGGTACCTCAGGGGCACTGCAAACACTACATGGGGTCTGAAAATTATTCTAGCAAAACCTGCATTCAAAAAGCCAAGAAGCGCTCCTCTCCTTCTGAGTCCTGCCATGTGCCCATACAACAGGCTACGTCCACATATGGGGCATTTCCGTGTTCGAGAGTAACTGGGTAACGCATCATGGGGTACGTTTTTCCTTCTGCCACTGGTGAAAAATGAAAATCTGGGCCTAAAGCTAAACATTATGTGAAAAATTTGATTTTTTTCGTATTGAACTCAAACTGTTAAAAAAAATTCCTCAAACATCTGTGGGTTCAAACCGCTCACTACACCCCTTAATAAATTCCCTGAGGGGTGTAGTTTCCAAAATGGGGTCAGTTATTGGGGGTTTCAAATGTACTGCTACCTCATGGGGCACTGCAAACACTACATGGGGTCTGAAAATTATTCCTGCCAAATCTGCATTCAAAAAGACAAGAAGCGCTCCTTTCCTTCTGAGACCTACCATGTGCCCATACAACAGGCTACGTCCACATATGGGGCATTTCTAAAAACTGCGGAATCTGGGTAATACATTCCAAGTTTTGTTTCTTTGCTAACTCCTACTGTTTTATATTAAAAAAAAAGGTTTTATATTGAAAATCAGTAGAAAAAAGGAACTGTTCTAATTTTTGATGCACTTTCCTTTAATTCCTGTAAAACATCTAAAGGGTTAATAAACTTTCTAAATGCCATTTTGAATACCTTGAAGGGTGCTGATTTTAAAATGGGGCAATTCATGGGGGATTCTGATATACAGGCTCGGCAAAACTATGTCTGAACTGCATTGGTCCTTAAAAGATTTAGATTTTGAAATTTGCTAGTAAATGTGAAAAATTACTGCTAAATTTATATACTTTGTGGAGTCTGCAAAAAGTAAAATAACACTTAAAAAATGATTGCTGTGTAAAGTAGGCCTATGGGAAATGTTAATTAATAACTATGTTGTGGTGTTTGACTTTCTATCTTACAAAGAAAACAATTCAAAGTTTGAAAATTGTGAATTTTTCCAAATTTTCAGTAAATTTGGATTTTTTTTCCTAATAAGGACAAAATTTATTGATGAAATTTTTACACTAACATAAAGTACAATATGTCACGAAAAAACAATCTCAGAATCACCTTGATAAGTAAAAAGCATTCAAAAGTTATTAGCACAGAAAGTGACAGATGTCAGATTTGAAAAATAAGGCTTGGTCCTTAAGCTCAAAATAGGCCATGTCATTAAGGGGTTAATACTCGAGCAAGTTGCTGCCCTGCAAATTTGATCTACCGAGGCCCCCCTGCATTCAGCCCAAGAGGCGGCGAGAGCCCTGGCAGAGTGGGCCCTTGTCCCCTCCGGAGCTGACAAACCTCTGGTTTTGTAAGTCTCCTTGATCGCTAACCTGATCCATCTGGCTATTGTATCTTTAGAGGCCGCCTGGCCTTTATTGGTACCCTGAAATTGGAGAAAACATTTCTCTGACTTCCGAAAGGACTGAGAAACTTGTAAGTAGGCTTTAACTACTCTACAGACACCCAGACTATGTAGTCGCTGCTCCTTATCATTACTGAAATTTTGACAGAAGGAAGGTAGCACTATCTCCTGACCCATATGGAAAGTGGACATGACTTTCAGTAGAAAATCTAGAGTAGTTCTAAATATTATACTGTCCTCTAAGACCATTAAATAAGGCTCTGTACACGACAATGCCTGTAATTCGCTGACTCTTTTAGCGCAGTAATAGCAATCAAAAAGCGACCTTAATAGATACATTTTTTGATGGAAATTTGTTGAATGGGTTCAAACGGGGAATCACAAAGGCCCTCGAGAACCAAATTAAGATCCCATGTGGGTGTCAACCCCTCACAAAAGGTTTTAACCTGTCTGCTCCTTTTAGAAACTTTTTTATCCACCTATTTTCCATTAGCCTGATATCAAACAGTGCACTAATGGCTGCCGTCTGTATCCGTAACATTCTAGGGCTGAGACCTTTATCTAGCCCCGCTAATAAAAAATCTAGAATCTTGACATAATCCGCATAATCTATATCCAGAATATCTGGCTTATACCAGGCACAAAATTTTCCCCATACTTTATAATAAATTTTTGAAGTAACTACTTTCTGACTCCTGAATAAAGTATCAATCATCTTATCGGAAAGTCCTTGCTTTCTAAGCCTCTGCCTTTCAGCAGCCAGGCCATCAATTTTAACCAGTGATTTTTCTAAAAAAAACACTGGGCCCTGGGATAACAGATCATTCCTGAGGGGTAGCGCTATCAGGGATTGTATCGCCAGAGAGTTCAGCATCGAAACCATGGTCTTTTTAGCCAGGCGTGGCGATGAAGATTACAGTAATCTGACTGTTCAGAATTTTTTGCAGACACCTAGATATTAGTGGGAGAGGAGGAAACACCTATGCCAGAGACATCTCCCATTCCTGGTTACAGCGCATCTAGTGCTAGCGGGTGGTCTGCAGCGTCTAGCGAAAAGTAGTCCCGGCACATGGAATTTTTTCTTGTTGCAAATAAGTCCATTTGAGGTTGACCCCACTGGTCCGTGAGATAGTGGAACACTTCTAAGTTGAGAGCACAATTTCCGGGATCCAACCTCTCTCTGTCTCAGGAAATCCGCTACTTGATTTAGCGACCCTTTTAGATGGACTGCCGAAAGGGATATGGTGTTGTTCTCTGCCCATGATAGGATCCTTCTCGCCATATGCTGTAAGCGGGGGTGCCGGGTGCCTCCCTGATGGCAGAGAAAGGAAACTGTAGTCATGTTAACACCTTTACGGGTTTTCCTCATAATAAGTCTCCTGATCTAATTAGAGCCTCCCAGACTGCCCTCAACTCTCTAAAATTTGAGGAACGGGTGCTAGTGAACCTTGACCAGGAACCCTGCAAGGCGTCACCTGCTACCTGGGTCCCCCAGCCCGAACTGCTGGTGACCATAGTCACCGTGACACAAGGAGATAAGGAACACTGAACCCATCTCCTCAGATTTGAGGGTGAGAGCCCCCAGTCTAGGGATTTTTTACCCACTGATGTAATTCAAATTTTGAATCCAGGGAACTCTGGGATCGATCCCATGATGACAAAAGTTTCTCCTGCAGGGGTCTACAATAAAATTGGGACCACGGTACTGCTGGAAGGCAAGTCATCATTAAACCTAGGATGCGCATCACCTCCCTCACTGATACAATTTTTTTCTTTTTAACCTTCAGAATCCCCCCAATGGTATGGGAATTTCTAATCTCTGGTAAAAATGACCGACTCATTTCTGAATCCAGAAGGATCCCCAGGAATATCTTTTTAGTCTCCAGAATAAGACTGGATTTCTCCTGATTGACAATCCAGCCCATATCCGTGAGAAGATTAGTAAAAGATCATCCAAATATGGAATGATCCTGATATTCTTTTCCCGAAGGAAACTAATTGGCTCTATCATTACTTTCACAAATACTCTTGGAGCTAAGGAAATGCCGATTGGCAAACAAACGGACTGAAGTTGATAAAAAACACCCTTTATACGAACAGCAAATCTCATAAACTTCTGAGATGCTGCACAGATAGGGATGTGAAAATATGCGTCCCTTAAATCTATCATACACATAACATGAGCGGGACCTATTAAGGGAACTGTAGAACGTATTGTTTCCATCTTAAATGTAGGATTATTCACGTACGCATTAAGTGATTTAAGATTTAAAATAACTCTAAAGGAGCCGTTTGGTTTGGGAACTAAAAGTAAACGAGAATAATAACCTTGGCCCTCTTTTAGCACAGGGACAGGTACGATAGCTCCTAATTTGATTAAATTAAGGACACCCTCCTCCAATCGCTCTTGGAGGCCGGGAGACTGAACAGGTGTTGCAAAATTTTTCGGGGGGTTTAGAGGCTAGTTCTATCTTGTAACCTGAGGAGACTACAGTCAATAACCAGGGACATTCGGAAATCCAATGCCAATTCCCTGAATACCGAAGGAGACTACCCCCCATGGTACCCTCTTTATCTGGGGTCATGTCTGGAAGAAAAAAACGGGCTTTTCCCTCTATCCCCTTTTGGGTACAACCACCTACCCGATTTTCCCTTGTTCTTCCCCTTGGATAGTAATCCCTCCTTGAGGGTACTGATTTTTTCGGAAGATAATCTGTTGGAAACCCCAACTTCTTGTCTACCGCCTTCTCCAGGATCTTTTTTTTTTTTTTGTTATTTCACTTTTTATTGAAAAAGTTTTCAAATACAAGGTATGCATTAGTTTGAACGTGCACTTTACAAACTTATAGCTTGACATTACAAGAATCAGATATATTGTTGTTTATGAAATTGTCAGCTAGCTCAGACAGAGTTTTCATCTATGTCCTAAAGTCAGTACCAGCAGGTCTCTCCCTTCTTTTCATAAGCGAACTCATACATCTGGAAATCTGTAATAACCATACCTGATGTTTATCGAAAAATAACAAGGGGGGGTAGGGGAAGGTAGAGGGCAGGGAGAGAAAGGCAGGGGAGGGTGTGTGTGTGTGGGGGGGGGGGGGGGGGGGCGCTGTTATCCACAGGGTGGAGTCGGGGTTTCCGGCCCACCCTGTTTGTGTTGTTAGCTTCTGCCTGCGTTCCGTTTGATCTGTTGCTCCTGAGCCCATTTACCTTGTCTTTCTGTGCGTGTCCCTGTTTGCAAGTCGTCGCGCCCTCCGTTTGTAGGATGCCAGAGTCATTGGCGAGATCTTAACCAGACCAGGATAGTCTGGATAGATTGCCGCGTCTCCGCCAGGGGATAGCGGAGAGGCAGCCCTCAGAGGGCGCACCCGATTCGCTGTCTTATGAGCTAAGTTCCCACTTTAGCCTCAGGACTATTATTTCATACAGTTTTGCGAGATGGTTTTATCTAATGGCTAGTGGCTAGGGAGGGGGGGGGGGTACACCTCCTAGTCTGTGTTTCACCCTCCTAACTCTTTGGGGGTATGTGGGTATAGTATATTCATGTATAATTTGACTTAATTACGTTTCGTCTGGGGGGGAACTCTGAATCTCAGAGCCTAATCATTTGTTGTGTTGGATTGGTAGCTAACCCAAGGCGACCATATGTTTAGGAAGGACGTGTATGTTGAGTTTGTCCAACTCAAAATCTCCTCGAACTGATGTATCTGAGCCATCTTTTCTTTCCACATTTTGATGGAGGGGGGTGTTATACTTCTCCAGTATAGGGGGATCAGTGCTTTTGCTGCTGCTAACATGAAAGAGATGAGTTTGTCTTTTTGAGGGTTAAATGTCTTATTTGGTTTACTTAGAATTATCACGTCTGGGGATAGCTTGAAGGCATTCTTGAGAATTATTGTGATTTCCTTTTCAATTTCTGTCCAGAAGGGTTTTATTATCTTGCAGCTCCACCATATGTGAGGGTATGAGCCTACATTCTCTTGGCAGCGCCAACACTTATTTGAGTCAGAGAGTTTATAGTTGAAAAGCCACTCGGGGGTCAGAAGTTTATAGTGGTTTTCTTGGAGGCGTACGCATGGTGAGATACCGTAGGCGGATTTAAATATTGTTTTAAGTTCAGCATCTGGTATTTTTATATCTAGTTCCTTCTCCCAGGACGTGATAAAGGCCGGTCTAGTTAAATTGTGGGTTGATATAAAGTTTTTGGTTATGTGGGATATTCTCCTATATTCTGTATTTGGGCTTTTTGTTAATCTTTCGAATTCTGTTGTCGGTCTTGTTGAGAGATTTTCTCTTTTGAAAATTGTGATTACATTTGAGATGTGCGCGATGTGTAGCTCTTGCAGCTTCTTTTGTGCGCCTAGGGTGTTTATTATAGAAGTGGGTTCTTCGTGCATGAGTGTTTGTAGGTCATGGATTGAGAATCTTTCAAAGGTATTCCAGAGGTTCTCTGGAATCCACGGCTTAGAATTCTTGATGACATGAGGGAGTAAGTTTAGGGGTGTACAGGGGGATGGTGGGGGTGCTAATTCGTGTGATAGAGAGTCCCAGGTCTCGCAGATGCCTCTCAGCAGTATATCAAAGCCTTTAGAGCGATATATTTTAGGGTTGGGGAGCCACATGTCCCTGAGGAAGTTGTCACCATAGGTTAATTGTGCGATTTCCCTTAACTTGTGGTTTTTTAACGGGGCTATTAGATCTAACCATCTGTTCAAGTTTATTGCCTTGTAGTAGTCTAGCATATTAGGGAGCCCCACCCCCCCGTATTGCTTTCTCTTGGACATTAGTGAATATGCTATCCTCGGGCATTTATATTTCCAGAAGAAGCGTGAGAATTGTGTTCTAATTTTCTTGAAAAAAGAATTGGGAATGTGTATTGGTAGCATTTGGAGCTTGTATAGGATTTTAGGTAATATGTAAGTTTTAATAAGATTTTTCCTACCAAAGCAAGAGATAATCGGTAAGTTATATGCAGAGAGAAGCGTTTCTATCTCTGTTAGTAACGGCCCCATATTGCTTTCATAGAGATTTGTTAAGTTATTTGTGATTTTGATACCTAGATAATCTATGTAGCGTTCTGCCCATATATATGGGGAAGTTTTCTTCACTTCCTCTGCTCTGTGGGGAGGTAGCGAGATATTTAAAATAACTGATTTGTTTTTATTAACTTTTAGGTTGGAGAAGCTACCGTAGAGATCTAGTAGTTGATTCAGACTATTAAGGCCTTGTATGGGGTTCGTAATCAGAAATAGCACATCGTCTGCAAAAGCTGCTGATTGGATGCTTTTACTTCCAATTTCTAGTCCCTTGATCTCTGGGTTTTGTCTTACCGCTTGGAGGAGGATTTCTAAAGTGAGGATGAATAGTGTGGGGGATAGTGGACATCCCTGGCGTGTGCCGTTTGTAATGCTAAATGGTTTTGATAGCGTATCATTTATTTTCAATCTTGCGTGTGGTTTTGCATAAAGGGAAAAGATGGCTTCAATGAGTTGAGTGGGGAAGTTAAATTTGTGAAGGACTGCCCTCATGAAGGACCAATCTACACGGTCAAACGCTTTTTCAGCGTCTATCCCTAAGAATATTAGTGAGATATTATTTTTCTTGGCATATTGTATGGAATGGAGGAGTATAGAGGCGTTGTCTTTGCCCTCCCTGCCCTTCACAAAGCCTGTCTGTTCGTTCGATATTAGTTTGGGGATGATTCTACTTAATCGGTTGGCTATTAATTTGGCCCAAATTTTTATATCCACGTTCAATAAAGAGATTGGTCTGTAATTGATACATTGGGTTGGGTCTTTCCCTTCTTTATGTATTAGGGTAATGTGTGCTTCTTGTGCTTGTTTTGTGAAAGAGGCTCCTGTCATGATCGCATTTAATGTCGTTCTAAGGTGAGGTTCTAGTGTATGTTGTAGTGTCTTATAATAGCCTATTGTAAGACCGTCAGGGCCAGGGCTTTTACCATTTGGGAGGCTCTTTATAATCTCTGTTAGTTCTTCCTGACTCACTGGGGTCAACAGGTTTGTGGCTTCTTCTGAGCTAATTTTGGGGAGTGTGAGGTTTTTAAGGAATTTCTCTATATTTTTGTGTTTTTCTTCTCGATTGGTTTGTGACAGTTCCCCTTCTAAGTTATACAATTTCGTATAATAGGTGTGGAATTCTGTTGCTATTTCTTGGGTGGAGGTGGTTTTTGACCCTGTGACCTTCTTGATTTCTTTGATATGTGTCTTTTCTCTCGCTTTTTTTATGAGAGCGGACATCAGTTTCCCTCCCTTATCTCCATGGGCATAAATCTTTTGTTTGTAATATATAGCGGATTTGGTGTATTTTTTATCTAGTAGTGACTTCAATTGGCCTCTTAGGGAGTTAAGTTCGGGTTGTGCTTTTTCTACTGCCGAGAGTTTCCTTTTTTGTTCTAGGCTAGCTATCTTTGTAAGCAAGTCGTCTTTTTTCTTTTGTTTCTGTTTCTTAAGTTTGGAGCCTAAAGAGATGAAGAGGCCCCTCGCAAAGGCTTTATGTGTTTCCCACACCATTGGAGCGTTTGTATAGTCTTTTGTGTTAATTTCGAAGAATTCAGTTAGGTCTCTGATTAGCTCCTGTTTATGTTCTTCCTCTCTTAAGACTGATTCATTTAGGCGCCATCTCCATTCTCCTAGGTTGTTAGATAGTATATTTATACTGGTGTGCATTGGAGCATGGTCCGAGATTGTGATGCTGTCGATTTTGGCCCAATGGATTGCTTTCACTAGTTTATTTGATATAAAGATGTAGTCAAGTCTCTGGTGGGAGGAATGAACATGTGAGAAAAAGGTGTAGTCTTTTTCTACTGGGTGATTATATCTCCACGAGTCTATCAGGTTTAATTCTTGTAGCGCTGAGTGGACTCTTTTAAGGGCTCTCTGCGAGACCTGGGACCTCCCCCTCGAGGAATCTAGTAATGGGTTGAGTGTTATATTTAGGTCTCCACCTAGGATTATATGACCTACTGCAAATGCTTTTAGTATAAGTAATGTGTCTGTTATCCATTTAGTTTGGTTCGTATTTGGTACATAAAATGTTAGCTAGGGTGTAGTTTGAACCATTTATTGTGCCCTTTACAAATATGAAACGTCCCTCTGCATCCGTAAGTTGTTTTTCATTTTGAAAGGGGAGATCTCTGTGGAGGGCAATTGATACGCCCTTGGAAGCCGAGGACGGGTTACAGCTGTGGAACCATTGTGTGAAGTATTTTTTCGGGAGGGTTGGAATTTTGTTACTCAAAGGCCGCCTGCACACGAGCGGAAATCCCGCCGCGGGATTTCCGCCGCTGAAAGTTTGCATAGGAGTGCATTAAAATACGCACTCCTATGCAGACGGCCGCGGTTTGGCCGCGCGAAATCTCGCGCGGCAAACAAACCGCGGCATGTTCTAATTTTCTGCGGGGAACGCACTCACCCGGCCGCCGGCTCTGGTCTGCGCATGCGCCGGCTGCGCGGCAGCCGGCACATGAAAGAGCCGGGGCCGCCAGGCGCGGGTGAGTACGCGCTCGTGCCTGCAGGCACTCGGGTCGGATCGCGCGGCGAGAATTCTCGCTGCCGGATCCGACCCGCTTGTCTGCAGGCGGCCTTAAAGTGGGTTTCTTGTAGAAATGCGATTTTTGTTTTACTCTTTCGAAGTAACCATAACATATGGTGTCGTTTGTTTGGAGAATTAAGTCCTTTGGCATTGAAAGTAGTGATATTTATTTTCCCTCTGTGAGAGGATATAGTTTGTTGTTGTTGTATGGGGTTGTTGTTTCTTAAGCCTTGTTCGCTGTTGACTCTGGGTGGGTGTTTCGCAGGCATATTTTGGGTTTTGTCAATTTCCGTGTTAGCAGGTTTGGAATATTGCATGGGGAATGTGGCCTGAGTGGGGAGTAGGCTAGGGTTGAGTTTAGGTTGGGTTAAGGGTGTGAACTGTGTTTAACGTTAACGTCTTGACTAGGTGTTTGATGTCTGGCCAACTGTATGTGAAAGAATAAAGACATGTTGTCATGTGGATAAGAAGCATCCCGACGCCCCAAAGTTGGGACACTATTGTCAGTATCTTTCTCATCCAAGGACAATCCCTGGGTGAGGGGTATCCAGTGTGTCTGTGTATGGTTGTCTCACTCACGTGTGTAGCACCCATAGGTGACCCGGGGTTAGTTGTTGATTTCTACCCCATTTGCATCGTTTGGGGTCTCTTGCTTTCTCACTGGGAGGATGTATCATCTCGTTGTGGGAGTTAAGGCTCCCCGATCTGTGTACAGGTGGAGAGAGGAGATAAAGAGGGAAAGGAGAGGAGAGGGGGGAGAGAAAGAGGCACAAACATTTAAACAAAATAACCAGTGCAAATCCTCTCCTTGTTCCCAGGTTAACCTCTGGCGACCTGAAGTACTATTATAGCTAATAGGTTTAAATTCCGTTATGAACTATTCCAATCTGGCTAAAGTATAGTCCTTCGGGCGGAGGAGCCCAGAGGGTCGACCCCCGTACGACCCCAAAGGCTCCCCACCACCCCAGGTGCTACCTCTTCTATGCAGTCATAAGTTCGATGTACAATTTCTTGCTAGCCAGACATAGGAATAGACGGAGTCTTTCTATTTTGGGGTTGACAGTTCTGGTCGTCATCTTTTACGAATCTGTTAAAGTTTAAGTCTGAGGTTTAAGTAGATTTGTAATCTTGCCTCTCTCCAGTTGTTCAGAGATACAGTTCCCAGGTAGGTTAAACACACTGCGAGTTGGTTCTCTTGCCAAAACTTATGAGGATGGTTTTGTACCATATTTTTTGCTTTTGGGTGATTTGGGTTTCATGAATTTCCTCCACGGCTCACTCTCAGGAAGTGGAGGGATGGTTAAGTTGTATTGTGTTGGCAGCCAGGAAGGTACTTCGATTGGATCAATCTTTAGATGATGCCAGACCGCTTCAAGATCTTCCGGAGCTCTGACTGACAATCTGCGTCCTGAGTCATTGATAGCAAGGCCGAACGGAAACATCCAAGAGTACTAGATTCCTTTGGATTTGAGGACTTCCAGTAGGGAACGTAGTTGTCGTCTTTTCGCTAAAGTCGAAGGTGCAATGTCCTGAAAGAGCTGGATTGGTGAATAGCTGTATTTTAGCGGGTGATGTGTTCTTGCCGCATTCAATATAGCGCTTGTGTCTGTGAAGGAGAGTAAGCCGCAAATAACATCTCTTGTTGGGTCTCCCTCTTTGAGCTTGGGTCTAATTGCTCTATGTATTCTTTCGATTTGAATTCGCGTGGCACTCTCTTCGCCTAATAGATCTGTGAACATTTCTCCGGCCACTTTGCGAAGGGACTCTGTTGCCCAGGTTTCTGGGAGGCCTTTTATCCAGACATTGCAGCGTCTGCTGCGGTTTTCTTGGTCTTCGATTAGAGTGAGGGCTCAGTCTAGATACGAGCGGTACACTTCTACCACTTGAGAGGTAGCTTTTGCGTGTTTGATGATGGTGGAGCATGTTCCCTCTAGGTCCTCTACTCTATGTCCGATTTGTTGCAGCTCGGATTTAATGTCTGCCAGTTCAGACAATTATTGGTTGAGTAACTTTGAGGAGTGCTTTTTGTAGGAAGGATTTTGAGATTTGGGTGCCGAGGGTGCATTCTTCCTCTTCCATTTCGCTCTCATTCTCTGAGTCCTGGGGTGCAAAGTCTGATTCGTTTTGTAGAGGTAGTGCTTTTGCCGTGGGGCTTTGTGCGCATTTCTTTTTTAGGAATTTTTGCATGTCCGCTTGATTTTTTTGTCGTCTTGGTGTTTCCGGTGGGTCGCAGCTGCGCTCCCTGCTGCTTTAACCATTTTGTTCTTTAACTGAGTGCACGCAGAACGTCTTCAGTTAATGAGTAAGTCTTGAGATACAGAGATTTTTAAATATGACACACTTCACAGGGTGGGACGCCTCTCTTTCCACACATATTTAGTGGTTAATCAGTCATCTTTTCAGATATCGTCTAGCGGTGATCGGGTATTATTATGTTGTACCTAGCGGGACTATAGGTTTGTAGCCGTGACCGACCTGTACCGCTGGTTCTGAGAGAATTATATTGTTGATAGAGCTGAAGAAATCAGTTCCAGAAAAATTAGAGCAGGGCCCTGTATGCGATTTCTTATTCTCTTCAGTATAGGTAGCTGCCTGTGGTTTATTGTTGCAGCTTCAGAGGGCAGGGGTAGTGCTGGTATGTAGCTTAAATATCTCCACACCTCTGGTCCTTGAAAAATTAGTTATTTTGCAGAGCTGGCTAGGCCAGCTCCAGGAAAAATTAGGGCAGTGTCCTTTAAATTCTTTTTCTCTTCTGCAGAGTTGGTGACCTGTTAGTTAATTGCTGCAGGCTCTTTAGCTCTCAGTTCTCACCCTCTGCTCACCGCTGCAGAGCCGTGGGGGAGGGAGGGGGGGAGCAAAATGGCGGGGAGTTCAGGCGGGAAAATGTGGTATGAAAATGGTGGGGAGTTCAGGCGGGGAAATGTGGTTTGCTGAGTAGAGCAGGGCAGGGAGGTCCATTATCAGTGCAGCTCCCGTTGGTTTTAAAATAGCTGTTTGTCTGAGGGGCTTCCCTGGGGCAGCAGGTACTTACTGCCCTTGAAGCAAAAGCGTCTCTCCTCTGGACCGGGTGCCGCCGTTCCCGCTCGCTGGTCTGTCGGTGCGGGATCTCTATGCACTGGCTCAGTGCCCGCAGGGCTCCCTCCTCCTCCTGCTTCTAACGGAGCTGTCAGGGCTTCCCAGCTGAAGGACCGCTGCGGACCTCTGGCTCTCCGCTCAACGCCGGCTCTCCCTCTTCTCCTGCTGATGATGCTGTGGCTCCGTGCAGGCACAGGTCTCCCGATCTCCCACTCCACTGATTTTCTTGTGGGACCTCTCCGGGTGATCCCCACGCTGCAGAGAAGTTGTTGGAGACAGTGTGAGGTGCAGCTGTTCGTTTTGGAACACCAAAAGAAGCTATAAAGTCTTCTATGGCTTGGGAGCGCAAATTCAGTGCCGCCTTCTCCAGGATCTTGTCCAGGGTAGGACCAAAAAGATAATCACCCTGGAAGGGGATTGTGCATAGTTTGCTCTTTGATGTCAGTTCCCCCGACCATGACCTTAGCCACAGAGCTCTCTCGGCGGAGTTCCCCAGCCTTAGCACTTCTCGCAGCTAACCTGACTGATTCCCCCGACGCATTAGCTTAGAAAGCTGTAGCTTTTTAAATCAGTGCCAGGGACTTGAGGATTTCTTCCCTAAGGGTATTCAAGTGGAGATGGGACTCTAATTGGTCGAGCCATAAATATAGAGATCTCGCTACGTATGTGGCAGCTATATTAGCTTCAACGACTGTGGTAGCGGATTCCCGCACTCTCTTTAGGAAGCCCTGCATTTTTCGCTCCATCGGATCTTTAAGTTGAGAGCTATCCTCGAAAGGGAGCAATGTTTTTTTCGTTAGCTTAGCCACCTGTACGTTCACCTTTGGGATCGTACGCCAAAGGGAGGTATCCTCTGTAGCAAAGGAAAGTCTCTCTTTGAATTCCTTCTGAACAACGGAACCCCGCCTGGGTCTATGCCACTCATCCAGAATCATATTCAGAAGATTCTCATTAACGGGAAAACATTTCTTGCGACGGGTTCTAAGACCCCCGAACATCTCATCTTGTACTAATCTAATTTGCGTTACATCCAAAACTTCCATGGTATTTCGTACAGCAGAAATTAGCTTGTCTAGATCCAGGTTAGAGAAGTAATATTTTTTCTCCCCCTCGGGCGCAGGGGCTGAAACCTCAGATGAATCGTCTAAATCATCCATCTCAGAGTCTTCAGGTGAAGAGACCTCATAATCTTTGATGCGGGCTCATTTCCTGGACAGTCCCGGCTGGGAGTCAAAGGATTGTTCCTTCAAAAGCTGAACTTCCTCTCGGCCCATCTCCCGAATTCCTTGTCATAAATTTTGTTACTTGTCCTTCACAATTTTAGATGTACATTTCAAGCAAATCGGTCTCTTAACGTTATTATCCAACTTTTTGGAGGATAACGCACACCTCTTAATGCTCTTTATCTTGGTTGGCTTTTAATGCTTCCTCCTACAAGTGAGAAACCATTACCAATACCAGCTAAAATAACTCCTCAGCCATAGCGCAAACCTTTTGTCCAGGTGGACTACTTACAGCTGGCACAATCCCCTTTTCTCCCTCTGCGCTGTCCATGGCGCCTGCTGGATGGAAAAGGAGCCCGTGGATCATGGAGGAACTTCCAAGATTTGAATTTTGCACTTTAAGTGCAGGCACTGCGTCTGATGTCATTGTGTCTGACGTCATTGTGTCTGACAACCCCGTGAGCCAGCCTCTGCTAGACGCCGGAGATCAGGAGCGCAGAGCAGATGCACCTGCCGCTCTGTCCCCTCCACTGGTGCCGATTGGGAGATGGAGCCGCCGCAAGACTGCCTCAGCCCGGCCATATTCTCCATGCCCCGATGAGTAGTGCCCACAGCCCGCAGCCACCTCCATCCACAGCACAGAGAACTCTGCTCCTGTGTCCGATTGGGACTGGAGTTAATTGGTGGGAGGTGGCCTTTTAGAGAACTCTCCTTCCTGTCCCAAGGAACACAGGCGGGGCAAACCTCCATGTGTGCTGTCAGGATGGATGTGATGAAAATATATTTGGGTTTAGATTTGTTATGCTTCGCATATTCATACTTCCCTAAAGCTACTTCTAAGTACTTCTCAGAAGACTAAATTAAACAGCGCTATACATATAAAGGAGTTATCCAATGATGAAATATTACATTTGTAGGTTAAATCACACAAAGCCACAATGACCACTGTAAAAAGAAATAGTTTAGTGACAGTTTTATAGGTTGGGGCTTGTTCACAGCAGCATTAAAAGTTCTTTTCAAAGCCTTTGTCAATGACTTCTGTTAAAATATAGGACATGATACGAGCGCTAAATGCTGGTTGGAAACCAAATGGACCCCTTTATAGTCATTTGGGTTCATTTGATGCTATTCGGTTTGTCATAAGATTGGTCTGTTTGGTTAGTGGGTGCTGACCCCATAACAGTGCAGGAAAACAGATTCCCTGGTGCAGACATGAACAACCCTTAATCAGATTACATACTGTACATGAGAAGATATTTTCAAAAGTAAAATAAATGATGGTAAGGTCTTACGCTTCCGCCATCATTTTATTACAAACAACTTTACTTGTTGTAATGCAGAAAATTAAGTGAAGTGAAGCCGTTCCTGTGCGCTAAAGAAAGTTTTGTACTACTACGTTTCTCTATAGTGATTGTATGGTAGGTAAAAATAATGCACTTGCCCGGAGGTGTTGCTTTCATAGGAGCAGGAGGCCCCTCATCTACCAATATAAACATCCACAAGACACCATAGGCTCCCAGCTCTACCATTCTCTAACAGAGATTGTGGAAACTGAAGCCACAGAAGGGACTTTCAGCATCCCAATGTAAGCAGTGAGATGATGACCCTGCATCTGTCATGGTTAGGCAAGTGTAATGTTTTTTCTCATATCAGTTATTGTTTGAGAAAACTGTTACTATTAACCCCTTAGTGACCACCCCATAAACTTTTTACATCCTGCTTTAGTGGGCTTTAATCCCCATGGTAAAAACATGCTGGCAATGGTGATTAAACCCTTGTGGGCTGAGGACGTGACAGCTCCCTGCTGTCAGGAGGTAGCCAACAACCTGGAGCTGCCATGGGGGGCCGCAGAAAGCCCACCCCCGGTCACACGATCGCCAGTATCCACTTGCATAAAAGTAAATAAAAGTTAAAGATTCAGCTGCCATCACTGATTGGATCCATGAGGGTAGTTGAAAGTACTCACCCTCATCCTATGCAATGTCTCGTGGCGATCTGGTCCTTCCTGGATCTGATCATTTACGCTGTCCCTCCTACTGTACCAGATAAATGGTATTCTACCTTCCCCGGTTTAATTTATAGGCTTAACCCCAAAAGAGGAGCTAATACCACCTGGTATTAGCATTCGGACCCATCTGGATGTTGGTAGATCTGACATAGACTTCTGTGCATTCTTACCAGATGTCATATGTCAGGTGCATGCACAGAAAGGTTCGCACCCCGGGAAATTTAAAATCCCTCTGCTCCCGGCTGCTCTTGGCTACACATGCAAGAGAGACACCACCGGGAGCCACAGTATGCAGTTGCCAGTCACATGATCACTGTTATCCAATAGATAACAGCAATGATTTAAAGTACAAGAAAAAAAAGTGTTAAAAAAATATATGATTTCTTGGATGTAGAAGTTCATGCATTAACTAAGAGTTCTTATCATTCAGAACACCACATTGTCATTTACCTAATTTGGTATACTTTTGGACAATATTGCGATCACACTATGTTGTACCTGATATATACTTCCTTGTCAAAATTAAAAAATTTAATAAAAACTATTGTTACAAAAAAAATTAAAGTGTAAGTTTCATCTCCCCTCACAGATCATATCAATGAGAGGAGATGAAATTATCTACCTAAGGCCCCCGTAATTATTCCTAGACCTTACCATGGCTACTGCACACGTGCCCGTCGCCAAAATGGCGGACGCTGTTGCAAAAGCTGCAGATTGCCAGGGTAATTTAAAATCTCCCTGCTCCTCGCTAATAAATGTAGCCAAGAGTCTGGAGATGAATTCGTTAAGGGGTCTAGTTTCCAAAATGGGGCTATTTGTTGGTATTTTCTATCGTTTTGGCTGTTCAAGGGCTCTACAAGTGGGCAATGAGGCCTAAATCACCTTCAAGCAAAATGTCTTTTCTGAAAACCACCGGCTGCTCCTTTCGGTTTGCGCCTCGTTGTGCATAAGGACATAAGATTACAGCCACAATTGATATGTTTCTGAACACAGGATAAACAGAGGTATCAATTTTGGTGTGCAAATCCTCATTTTCATGTGCACTATAGAAAAAATTCTGTATTTAAAATGACATATTTGCAAAAATAGTAAATGTTATTTTTTCAACTTTAAATTGTGTTAATTCCTGAAAAGAAACTGTGCGGTCAAAATACTCCTGACACCCCTCAGTGAATTCCTTCAAATGTGTATTTTTTGAAATGGGATCATTTGTGGGGGGACTATCATTCTGATACTTATGAGCCTTTGTAATTTTGGCTTGGTGTAGGAAAACAAAATGTTCCTCAAAATATTAATAATCAATGTTAAATTTTTACGTTTCCTAAATGGTTAAAAAAACTTAAGTTTTTCCAATAAGCTTCCAGAATAAAGTAAATATATATCTTATCAAAACTTTCTACACTATGTTTGCACATATTTGAGATTATTGCAGATGAAAATGTGAAAAAATGACTACTTTTTAAAAAAGTTTTCCCAAGTTTGACACTTTTAATAAATATACACAAATTCTATCAGTCTATTTCTACCACCTAAATGAAGTACAATATGTGGGAAAAAAACAATGTCAGAATCACTTGGATATGCAAAACCTTAACAGAGTTATTCTATGTCAAAGTGACACATGTCAGATTTCCAAACAGGCTTGCTGATGGGTTCAGGAGGTCCTATTACTTGTAAGGGCTCAGTCACACGGATCTTTTGACACACAAATGTTTGTGCGCATAATACATGCGTTCAAAAATTTGCGTGACCGAAGCAGGTGAAACGCAGGAAAAACCGGACCTGGCCTGGTGGGCTGAAGGACCTGTGCTGATGTCACTGCTGTGGGAGGAGCCAAGCTGTGTTTGTCCTGTGTGGTATTCAAGCTACTGTGTGTGTGATGTGTGGGGATCATAATGCATGTACCATGTAGCAGAGCTGTGTGGTGAATTACGCCACCGGAAATACTGGTACTATAATTTCCTAATAATTACTAGTTACTTTGTACACGGCACAACGGTGTGTATTATTACTATGAGGAGATTTAAAAAATTATTACTGTAAGGGGTCACAGAGCGGGCAAAATTACTCCGTGGGGAACTAAGAGGAGCACTATTACTGCTTGGGTATAAAATATGGCGCTTTTGCTATTTGGTGCACTTTTACCATCCTTGACACCATATGGGACATTTTCTGTTTTGCACAATTAGTTTTACGATGCTATCTGGCACTGTTGTTTTCAGGGGTGCTGTCTGTGTGTCAACATTATTGGAGGCTAATTAGGGTTAGGACAACATTTACAAAAGGTACAAGCACACAAAACTTTCCATGAATAATATCCCAAATGTTTGCATGTGAAACATTTTCTGCAGCAAATCCACACCAATATCAACACCATTTTGTGAATTTTAGTGTGATCTGCAGCAAATCTTACCCCTCGAATTGAAGTGGTGCAATCTACTGCAGGTCTGTACCAAAATGCATGTCACAATCTTTTTAGACCTTAGAGAGAATTTAGCGGCGACAGCTGCTCACCAAGAGCTGCCTAGGATTGGCTGAGCACCTCAGCCAATCACATTCAGCTCTTTCAGCAGGCGGGGATTTTAAATCCCCGTCTGCTTATAGATCAGCACTACAGAGCAGGGGACAGCAGGAGAAGATGTGGCTGAGCCCCGGCAGCTAAAGCAAGGTGAGTATCTTTTTTTTTGTTTTTTACTGCAATTTTACTGGATTTTCAGGGAAGGGCTTATATTTAAAGCCCTTCCCTGAAATCAATTGACGGGGTGCCAGCAGCAGAATCCTCTACCGCAGCCGTCATGTGTGACAGCTGCGGTAGAGAATTGAAGAATTCCTCTGCTGCATCTGTCACAGATGTGGCAGATGTAGCAGCAGGGAATTATTTTTACTAGCGGGAATGAAGGAAATATCAGACGCATGCGGCGGATGTGTTCTTCATCTCCGCGGGGTACACAGCAGTGGGTAAGTTTATGTTTTTTGTTTTTTTTTACACTAAATGTTTTGCTTTTCAGGGAAGGGCTTATATGTAAAGCCCTTCCCTGAAAACAGTGCAGGGGTGCAGGCAGACCATTGTTTTCAATAGAGCCGCCGGCAGCAGCCGTGTTTCTATTGAAAACAATGCATGAATTCAGTATGGTGCACACATGTCCTATCTTTGCAAGCACACACCTGTAAAGCACAGACATGTGCACACACCATAGGGAATGCATTGGGACTAATAGACGTGTTTTTTTGTGCGTGCGTATGCACACGCAAAATACACGCTCGTCTGAAGCCACCCTTAGGGTGTAAGCATACACTGAGGCTGACTGCACCCAGGCAAACCATTGTCACACATCCTACTGTTAAAATTCTGTGACTATTGTCCACTGTGGATGGGTATGATTTGGATGTGTACAGACAGCCCCACAGTATCTTTCCCCTCTTAGCCTATTTGATATAAAAACAGCACCTGAACTGACCTCAATACATAAATACAGCACTAGCACCAAGCACATAGCAAATACAGCATCAGAACCAAGCTCAGTGCATAAATATGACACCAAAACCAAGCTGTCCAGCGTAATGATGTCATCATCACTAGTCAGAGGTGGAAGTCATAGCGCTGCTCCAAAACTTCCTGTTCAGGACCATGGTAAGGACATCACACCCTGTCCTGAGCAGGAAGTGTAGGAGGAACATGGCATTCGCATTGATTTCAATGGGAATGAATCCGGCACTCCGACTTCCCCCTCTGACCAGTTACGACGATGTCCGACCCACTGCAATGGACAGCAGGCTGGACAATCAGCTGATGAACGGGGTCCCGAGTGGTAAACCCCTATCCATTAACTACTAATGGCCTATCCAGGGTATAGATCAATATTCAAAAATGGACAGAAACCCCTTTGATAAAGTTTTTTAATTTGCAAGTTAAAAAATTTAAACATTTAAATACCAGCCCTTATCCCAGCTGTTGCATTGAAAAGCAAGTTTAAATTGATATTGCCATGTTTGTAAAATCCAACTTATCAAAATATTACATTATTTGTTCCACACAGTGAATGGAAAAAAATGCAATGCCAGAACTGCACTTTTTTGGCTTCCCCAAAAATGTGGTGCCGATAACCATAATTTTTACTGCAATACAAATGAGCTGATCAGCTGACAAACGACTAACTGCTCATTCGGCGGCATATTCACATGGGGGCCTGAAGATGGGGCAAATGAAAATTCTTGAGTACGTTTGTATCCGATCATCAGTCCGTGTAAAATGGGCCTAAATCTGGGCGATCCTGAACTGCATCAAATAAATATGAATGTAAAACATCCTAATAGTTAGAATCCAGGAAAATATTAAGCAGCAATTAGGTCTAGCACAGTGAAAGATATTGTCTAGTTCCCTGGTGGTAACCACCGATGCAGACATCTGACTCTGCTGCACTGACAGAGGGCCAGAAGATCAGCTGATCGGTTGAGATCCCTTCCAATCTGCTATTGAAGTTTCCTGAGAGCAGTGGGATAGCAGGGCCAGGTGGTACCCGATGCGGAATTTTTTTTTGTCACCCCTCGCCCCAATTTTGAAATTATTAAAAGAAGGAAAGGCAAGATACTAAGAGTTGCAAGCGTAATTTTCTGGTTAACATTGTAGGCGTAAACACTTAAATCCTTTGTCTGCTAATATTGTTCTCTGAAAATTTTGAAATTGCCTCATCAAAATCAAGGATACAAGACAAATAATGTGTAGCGAGCGCCTCAGGGATCTGATGTCAAAGATATGTACTCCTCAAGATACGATATATGGATGGCGATGAAGAACCGTATCAATTCAGCTGGATCTTCACATGGGTCACTCCAATCCTCTTGATGACAAAGGAGAGCTGCAGAAACACTGGGGGTTCTTAAACAAGAACTCCCAAAGATAGAAAATAACACAGACTACTATCAGAAAAAACATCCTGCGCTCTATGAGTGTGGGCGAAGAACTGTGTAAAGAGAATCCATATGGTACCAGTAAGTAAATAGTTGTAGGACACTTACTTGAAAGGAGGGGGGTATGATTGACAGAAGCCCTTACCTATCAGTGTCCGAACAGTTGTAAATCTACGTGGAAAACCAGGATCAAGGTTGAAATAGCTCTTTATTCAGACAACGCGTTTTGGTGCTATCAAACACCTTTCTCAAGCCAGTATACCGGTATACTTACTATTTACTTACTGATACCATATGGATTCTCTTTATACAATTCTTCACCCACACTCAGAGCACAGGACGTTTTTTCTGATAGTGGTCTGTATCATGAAAATCAATTCCTATTGCTACTTTCTTTTCAATTGACAAGATGGCTAAGCCAGAGAGCTGAGCCTGACACATCGTGGACCTAAGATTGCCCTTGATAATTTTAGTTATGAAAAACTCCTCTCACACGATGCTACTGAAACACATAACGTTAACAAAAATCTTAAGGCTAAAGTCATAGTCCTTCCCCTCCCTGCACAGGTCACAGTGCATGCTGAAATAGTCTCCCATAGAAATGAATAGGTCAGCTTCTGTCCACTGTTTGAAAGGCCTATTGTCAGGACTCGGGGTCCGGGAAACTGGAAGTCCCTGAAAATACCCGCAACCCCTGTCCCTAACTACTTGCCCCCCTGGGCTAAGCCCCAGGGCGACAACTGGGCGACGGTCCCTACGCTCACTTAGGAAGGGGGACACTGGGACTAACAAACAGACAGACACTGGAACAAACAACAGCAAGGAGAGTCAGGCAATCTGGGTCAGCAACGAGAGGGTACGCGGTACAAGAGGGTCAGGCAAAGGCAACGTCAGGTCAAAAGGCAGAGAGTCAATATCAGGAGTCAGAAACACGAAGTACACTGGTGAAGCAGAAAATCCAAACTAACACTGGCACTGGTCTGCAGACACTAGCAGGTTTAAATGCTGTCACAGCTCCCGCCCCAGCAGCTGATTGGGGTGGGGAGCCTGACAGCAGCTGAGTGCACCCAGCAGCTCTGGGGAACCCGCCCCCAGCCCTGCAGGAGGCAGGAAAGGAGACACATGCCTGGTTGCTATGATACAGAGGACGCGACACGGGGCAACACCCACCGCGTCCCTAGCAACCCGGCGGCGAGGAGGAGCTTGGCGGCCAGGGGTGGTGACGAGGATCGGGGCCCCCCTGCGCCGCACAGCAGCCGCACGTGTGACAGGACCGGCGGTGCGGGCACGACGGACCCGCGAACCGCCAGTCCTTACAGTACCCCCCCCTCTACGGGGGGACACTGGACCCCCACGGCCCGGGGCAGGCTTGAGGGGAAAGGCGCTGTCGAACCACCAGTGGTGCATGTACGTCCCGGGCAGGAATCCATGTACGGTCCTCGGGGCCAAAACCCTTCCAATGTACTAGATATTGTAAAATACCTCTCACACGCCGAGCATCAATCAAACGCTCTACCTCATACTCCAGCTCCCCCTGTACAAGAGTAGGAGAGGGCGGGCTTTGGGCGGGCAGAACTGGGGTTACATATTTCTTCAGCAGCCCCTTGTGGAAGACGTCATGAATCTTCCATGACTGCGGAACAGATAGTCTGTATGCAACAGGATTGACCACCTGGGAGATGGTGAACGGACCAACAAAGCAGGGAGCGAGCTTTAGGGATGGAACCTTGAGTCTCAAATTTTTTGAGGCCAGTAATACCTGCTCCCCAACCACGAACAGTGCAGAGATCGTGCGTCTTTTATTAGCTTGACCAAGAAGTTTATCCTTGGAACCCTGAAGGTTCTTACGAACCTGTGCCCAATCTGTGCACAGTTCATTAATGGCAGAGTCCACAGACGGCGTGTCAGAAACTGAGGGCGCAGAAAAAGAAAATAGAGGATGGAAACCATAATTACAAAAGAACGGCGACACATGAGAAGACAAATTTACATGATTGTTAATGGCAAACTCGGCGAGAGGTAGAAAGTTAACCCACAGATGTTGATTGTCAGAAATGAACAGTCGCAGGTATTGGATTAATTCTTGAGTCATCCTCTTAGTTTGCCCATTCGACTCGGGATGAAAAGCAGACGAAAAGGACAAACCAATATTCAATTTCCTGCAGAAAGCTCGCCAGAAGTGAGCGACAAACTGTACACTTCTATCTGAGACCACGTCCTCAGGAACCCCATGCAACCGCAGCACCTCCTTAATAAACATGTCAGATAACAGTTTGGCATTTGGTAACTTGCTCAGAGGAACGAAATGTGCCATTTTGGAGAACTGATCTACAATGACCCAAATGACCGTATTCCCCTGTGACGGCGGCAAATCTGTGATGAAGTCCATGGACAGATGTGTCCAGGGCCTGAACGGAATGGGCAAGGGAAGAAGAGGCCCCTCAGGATGTCTCCTGACACTCTTCCCCCTGGCGCACACTGGACAAGCAGTGACAGAAGCCCGAACATCCCTATATGAGGCCACCAATAAGTTCTGGAAAGTAACTCTTGAGTTTCCCGGATACCGGGGTGACCAGCAAGGACCGAGGCATGCGTCTCTTCTAACACCTTCAACCTTAATGGTAAAGGAACAAAGAGTTTGCCTTCTGGAAGTGCTTCAGGGGCTGATTGCTGCGCAGCCTGAATTAGCGGCGAGAGGTCAGAGGAGACAGCTGTGAGAACCACCCTAGGGGAAAGGATAGTCTCAGGCTCCGACTCAGGAGGTTCTGGAATACCAAAACTCCTAGATAGGGCATCCGCCTTAACATTCTTTAAACCGGGTCGGTAAGTAACCAGGAAATTAAAACGAGAAAAGAAAAGAGCCCAACGAGCTTGTAGAGCATTCAACCTTTTAGCAGAATCTAAATATATAATGTTCTTATGGTCTGTGAGTACCATGATCTGATGGCGTGCTCCCTCCAAAAAATGCCTCCACTCCTCGAACGCCCATTTTATAGCAAGTTACTCATGATTGCCTATATCATAATTTTGTTCAGTAGGGGAAAATTTTCTAGAAAAGTAAGCGCACGGTCTAAGATTTGTGAGTGTAGATGAACCCTGAGAAAGTACCGCCCCTACTCCAAACTCAGAAGCATCCACCTCCACCACAAACGGGCAAGACAGGTCTGGTTGGACAAGAACGGGTGCGGAGGAAAAGGCAGCCTTCAGGGTAGCGAAGGCCGCCAGCGCATCTGGAGACCAGGTACTTACATCCCCCCTTCTGGTGAGATCCGTTAAGGGTTTAGCCACCACAGAGAAGTTCTTAATGAACTTCCAATAATAATTAGCCCAAGAAGCGCTGGAGGGCCTTTAGAGTGACTGGTTGGGCCCACTCTGTGATGGCTTTCACCTTCCCCGGATCCATCTGGATATCCCATGGAGTAATGATATACCCTAAAAAGGTTATTTTCTGCACCCCAAAAACACATTTTTCAAGCTTAGCAAACAGCTGGTTAGCCCTGAGTCGAGTCAGGACCGTTTGAACATGTACCTGGTGTGTCTCCCAGTCGGAGGAAAAAATCAGAATATCATCTAGATACACTACGACGAACACCCCCATGATGTCCTGAAAAACTGAGTTCACGAAACCTTTAAATATAGCAGGGGCATTACACAACCCAAAGGGCATGACCAGGTACTCAAAGTGACCAAGGGGCGTATTGAACGCTGTCTTCCACTCATCCCCCTCCTGAATACGAATGAGGTTGTAAGCTCCCCTTTGATCGAGTTTAGAGAACCACTGGGCACCGGTGACCTGGTTGAGGAGGTCAGGGATGAGCGGAAGGGCATATTGGCTCCTGACAGTGATTTTGTTTAGCTCCCTGTAATCAGTACAGGGTCTGAGACCCCCATCCTTTTTCTCCACAAAGAAGAAACCAGCCCCTACTGGAGACTCGGAGGGCCGGATGTGCCCCCGGGACAAACTATCCTGGATATACTCCTTCATAGACTCCCTCTCCGGAACCGTAACATTATAGATGTGACCTTTAGGAAGTTTGGCGCCCAGAATCAACTCTATCTTACAATCCATTCTCTATGGGGAGGCAAGGCTTCTGATAGCTGTTTAGAAAAGACGTCTAAAAACTCGGAGAGGTAGTCAGGTAGTTCAACTCCCTCGCAGGTGGAGACATCCACCCCCACTGGGCGCACGTGGCTGTCACAGCGAGAACCCCACTTGACCAGTTCCAACGTGTCCCAGTTAATTACAGGGTTGTGTTCCCTTAGCCAGGGTAGCCCCAGCACAACATCCACAGACTGGTTCTTCATAACCAAAAATGTACAGGACTCCGTATGTAAGGCCCCAATAGTGAACTATAACTCCAGGGTAACCAGATTTACAAGACCAGCCTGCAAGGGAGTAGGGTCGACACCAGAGACCAAAATAGGGGGGTCTAAACGGAAAAAATACTCAGACAAGTTAGCAACAAAATCGAAATTAACAAAATTAGCAGCAGCTCCAAAATCAAGAAATGCTTGCCCGGCACGGTAGAAAGACTGGAATTCTAAGGTGCAGGGCAAAAACATTTTAGACCTTACAGGGAGTACCTTAGCTCCTAGACAGTCCTCCCGATAACTGCCTAGGAGCTGAAGTTTTCCTGCCGCTGCTTTTTCTCGCAGGTCACAAGGCGATGACCCGGCTCCCCACAGTAGAGACAGAGATTCATCCTGAGAAAATATTCCCAACGTTGCTTCGGGGTCATGGTTCCCAGCTCCATGGGTTCTGTGCAGGGAGGGGTTAAGGTCGAAACCACCGAAGATGAAGACGTACGGACAGGGCTGGTCCGAGTCGAGCTTCTGGCCCTCAAGCGTCGGTCACCCCGGATGCCAAGGACATGGCTTGCTCCAAAGTTCTAGGCTCCGGGTGTGCCACCAAGAGGTCCTTGAGGCCCTCCGACAGACCGGCCAAAAACAGATCCTTTAAGGCAGCGTCATTCCACCCAGACTCCGTGCAGTGTTGGCGAAATTGTGAACAATAGTCCTCAGCCACCTTCCGCCCCTGTCGCAAGGCCAGGAGTTTAGAGACTGCGAAGGCAGCACGGTCAGTCTAGTGACTGTCGGGTGGGGGAGTCAGCTGGTAAGGAGAAGGCCCAATTTTGGGGTTCTCCCCTCAGGTGAGTTATCACAAAAACCACTTTCTGGTATTCTGCGCCAGAGGTGTGGAGTGGGAGGTCAAAATAAAGCTTGCAGCCTTCTCTGAACGCAAAAAACTGACTTCTCTCCCCGGAAAAGAAGTCAGGAGGTGTTGCTCGGGGTTCAGAAACCGTACCAGAAGTGGGGGGGGGAGCTGCATCATATTAGAAGCCCCTCGCTGCTCCTGATGCTGCAGGCGAGCAGTCAGGTCCTGGACCAGGTCCGTCAGGACCTGTACCTGGTTGGCTAAGGCTGCCACAGCCTCCATAGCGGGGTTCAAGGTTGCTGGTCGGATGTAGGGATCCGACTTCCATTCGGCCAGTGTTACTGTCAGGACTCGGGGTCCGGGAAACTGAAAGTCCCTGAAAATACCCACAACCCCTGTCCCTACCTACTTGCCCCCCTGGGCTAAGCCCCAGGGCGACAACTGGGCGATGGTCCCTACACTCACTAAGGAAAGGGGACACTGGGACTAACAAACAGACAGACACTGGAACAAACAACAGCAAGGAGAGTCAGACAATCTGGGTCAGCAACGAGAGGGTACGCGGTACAAGAGGGTCAGGCAAAGGCAATGTCAGGTCAAAAGGCAGAGAGACAATATCAGGAGTCAGAAACACGTAGTACGCTGGTGAAGAAGAAAATCCAAACTAACACTGGCACTGGTCTGCAGACACTAGCAGGTTTAAATGCTGTCAGAGCTCCCGCCCCAGCAGCTGATTGGGGCGGGGAGCCTGACAGCAGCTGAGTGCTCCCAGCAGCACTGGGGAACCCGCCCCCAGCCCTGCAGGAGGCAGGAAAGGAGACACATGCCTGGTTGCTATGATACCGAGGACGTGACGCAGGGCAACACCCACCGCGTCCCTAGCAACCCGGCGGCGAGGAGGAGCTCGGCGGCCAGGGGAGGTGATGAGGACCGGGGCCCCCCTGCGCCGCACAGCAGCTGCACAGGACCGGCAGTGCGGGCACGACGGACCCGCGAACCGCCAGTCCTTACACCTATGAGTTCTCTGCAGTACAGCATCTCTCTAAATGCTGTGAACTGCAGTAAAGACAAGATGGCCGCCCCGTAGTAGTGTACAGACAATAGAATAAAAAGAAAATCAAGAATGAGAAAGTAAAAATAGAAGAAAAAAAAGAAAGAGAAACATGGAATATGTTTCACTATCTGGTTTCCCTTAGTGAAAAAATTACAGATGATACATTTCCTTTAAAGCTTCCCTGAACTATCAATTTTTGATTGATTCTCCCCCTCCCCCCCAAATAATGGATTTAAAAAATGTCAACATTTTTTAACCGACACAAGAGTTTTTCACAGGTCTCTTTTGGGTGGTGACTATTTATTTACTTATGTTTAGCATGCATTTTTTACTGGCATCATTCATGGAGAAGTCTAAGCAAAAACATCTAAAAAAAAAGCCAGAAAATAGACAACGACCCAAAAAATGCAAGGGAAAAATGCGCTATTTGTATCATGTTTACTATTTCCCTGCTTACTTGCGATCCTCTGCTGCGGTTGTTACAACTGCGCCGGGGATTCCCTCCATCCCTGCGGTGATGCGAGGTTGTCTTCACATGAGAACTCCTAGCATCCACTGGTTTCACATGGTGGCGAGATTGGGTTATGATTCACGTATCACGCTCGCCCGTGTGAAGGAGGCCTAACCTGGGTATCTCCGGTATATTATTATGTATGTACAGCTGCTGTATATAGTGATATAGCAGGTTACCCTAGCATGGTCTATATCACTATATACAGGCGATGTCTAGCTTATACCAGTAGTACATATATAATTATATACAGGAGATACCCAGGTTACCCCAGCATGCTCTATATCACTATATACAGGAGATGTCTAGCTTATACCAGTAGTACATATATATTTACATACAGAAGATACACAGGTTACCCTAGCATGGTCTATATCACTATATACATGAGATGTCTAGCTTATACCAGTAGTACATATATATTCATATCACAGGAGATACCTAGGTTACCCCAGCATGCTCTATATCACTATATACAGCAGATGTCTAGCTTATACCAATAGTACATATATAATTACATACAGGAGATACACAGATTACCCCAGCATGCTCTATATCACTATATACAAGAGATGTCTAGCTTATACCAATAGTACATACAGTGGGGAAAAAAAGTATTTAGTCAGATACCAATTGTACAAGTTCTCACACTTAAAAAGATAAGAAAGGCCTGTAATTGACATCATAGGTAGACCTCGACTATAAGAGATAACAGGAGAAAACACATCCAGAAAATCACATTGTCTGATTTTTAACGAATTTATTTGCAAATTATGGTGGAAAATAAGAGTATAGATTTTTTTTGTGTTTTACCCTTTTTTAGGATGGTTTTCAGGGAAGATCTTATATTTGAAGCCCTTCCCCAAAAATTAATACAGCACTTGCTGGCAGCCCATTGCTTTCAATAAGAGAACATCACGCTCCTCTGTGACAGCTGTGGCATAGCTGTGGCAGAGGATAGCGGGCAGCGATCTTTTTGAGCGTACAAACTCCCATGTGACCAAGCCCTAGCAGCGTTTTTTCCGCCGTGCCCCCTGCTTAGGTCACGCGATTTTTTGAGCCCATAAGTTATGTGCACAAAAAAATCGTGCGACAAAATGCCCATGTGACTGAGCCCTTAAGCGGGGGGACATGTCTGGCACTGCAGGATCTGAGTCCCTGGCTGCATAGTGTGTTACTGATGGTAGCCTTTGTTACGTTGGTCCCAGCTCTCTGCAGGTTATTCACTAGGTTCCCCCGTGTGGTTCTGGGATTTTTGCTCACCATTCTAGTGATCATTTTGACCCCACGGGGCGAGATCTTGCATGGGGCCCCAGATCGAGGGAAATTACCAGTGGTCTTGTATCTCTTCCATTTTCTAATTATTGCTCCCACAGTTGATTTCTTAACATCAAGCTGATTGCCTATTGCAGATTCAGTCTCCCCTGTCTGGTGCAGGGCTACAATTTTGTTTCTGGTGTCCTTTGACAGCTCTTTGGTCTTCACCATACACTAAGCTCTGTGAGGGGCTTCTGGCAGACTGGGCTGTACGGGAAAGCTCCTCTGCGGCAGTCAGTCACACATGGCACTGGGTAGAGGGTTGACAGAGCGGACGGCAGGCACTGGTTCTCCTGCAGCAGCTCCTTTAGCTTCTCCACCCACTGCCACAGCTGACTGGCTGAGCTTGTCACCCCCTCACTGATAGCACCCGGGGTGTCCCGCGCCTTCTGCACCCAGGTTGCTACACCACTGCCTGAGAGGACATGAATAGTAAACATGAGGAAAGCACTTTAACCTGTTAATACCGAAGCCTGTTTGTCCTGTAATTACCAACTGAATTTTCCTGTTTTTTTAATCCTCGCTTTCCTAGAGCCATAGCTGTTTAATTTTTCGCTCAACATATGAGAGCTTGCTTTTTTTGGTAATTCTTTAATTTAAGATTAATTTGTACAATTAGAGGCAAGATTAATTAACGAAAATCTGCAATTCTGGCATTTTTTTAAAACAACATTCTTCACTGAGCAGTTTAAATAATATGGTACATTAAATTGACAAGTCAATGTGATTACATCGATACCAAATTCATATAGAGGGTTTTTTTGGCCACTTTTTCACACTTTTGTAAGAAAAAGGTTTTTTCTATCACCGCATTCAAAGACCCCTAACGTTTTGTTTTCCCTAACTGTTCCTGCGCGAGGATCTTTTTTGCAGTAATGACACCATTTTGTGATCCATATAACTTTTTGATCACTTTCTAGCTCGGTTTCTGAGGCAAGATATGCAAAATTTACTATTTTCGCCATGTGTTTATTTTTCCATGGATTGTACTATTCAGGTTAAATATGGTACTAACTTTTTTGCATGGCTCATTACAAATGCCCCATCCCAACCCCTCCCATTGCAAACAGGCGGAGGGGAGGAGAGAGACAGAGAACTGGTGAGGAGGAGGGAAGGGGAAGACAGCTCAGAAGGTAGCATATATCGGCCGGCTGTGAAAACAGTGGCCGATATACCTTCCTTTGAATAAGCCCAGAGGCCGAGTCTGACAAGCCACCATAGATGGCAGACCTGGAGACCATCTTTAAGCCTCTGGGTGCCATAGCAACCCATCACATCAGACATTGGTGACAGAGGGAGTCTCCTCCTTCTATCAGCATTTTACGTGCCGTGGTCACATTGATGATGGCTTGTAAAGAGTTAAGAAGTAGTGGCAGTTTCCCTGGTCCTCGCTGTTGAAGTAGATGCCGGGCCAACTGAAGACAACTGGGCTCCTGCTTCTATCAGCACAGTAAACACGTGCCAGTATTTTGATGCAGTGCCATAAAAAGTCTCATTAGAGTGAAGCCCTCTAACATACACCGTAAAAAGGCATATGAGCGGTCGTATAATGCTACATACATTTGTGATGGTACAGTCTATGATTACAAGACCTCAACGAGCCTGGAGACTCCTATTCCAGTCCAGTGATTACCCAGTTCACCAGGCTCCAGTCCCGTCCTGGCCATAATAGGGGGCAGAATACTGCTAGTTCCATTAGTTGTTTCCTCCCTGCGCTGATTATAGAGATGAGTTCAGGTTGAGGACAGAGAGGACCGTGCCGCTGTAATGTACGCAGAGCAAGGTTTTCAAACGGAAATATTTGCAAAAAGTGAACCTTCAGCTCCCATGCACTTACATTACCACACAATGCTCTTCTACAGCCCAGCAATGGGTGAATTTGTGATTCTACAATCTATCATGTCTTTCAAAATTATCAACTCTGTTACAGGAAAGAAATCGTATCCTTGATCAGTACTTGGAGCCTCGCTGCAACTTTCACCATTGCAGCAAGTATAAGGCATCCCTCACACAGGTGTTGCGGTTGACTTTCATTTTAATGCCGGCTTCTAGCACTCATCATTGATGAGGAGCACTAAACGCCCAAAAATAGAACAGACACCGCTCGAAAATTGCAACGCTGAGAAGTGCTGCAAATGAGTGGCTGTCTGAGTGGTCCCAGTGAAAACAATGGGAGAGTTGTGCTGCGATTAGTGCGGTGTTAAAAGCGCTGCGCTAATCGCAGTAAAAAGCGCCTGCGTGATGGAAGCCTAACGGGGATGGCAGGTGCCCTCCTGTTGGGTAATGCTAAAGCATAGTCTGCTGATAGGCTAGCACATGGGGATGACAGCAGGGACAACATGAAGCATGAGAGCTCACTGCCAGACATGAATACATCATTGGGTGTATCTTAGCGAAGTCCTGGTGTAGTGTCCCAGAACATCATCCTGGTCCCCTCCATTATTGTCATACATGTTTGTCTGATGTAGATGCACTGTGAAAAGCTGTCATGTCTATTTTCTGTATGTATGTTGCACAGCTGCATTGTCTGAAGGGTTAACCCCGTTAAAAACATTGCCTGTGAGCTTGGCTGCATGTTGAATGTATCTATCTTGTAGTGTCACGTGACGTGACATGGTGTGGATGAATCTATAAGTATGAGTGATTGGGTTCCAGAGGAGAGGAGTTCTTTCTTTGCTGCTGAGAAGCGCCCATCTACCATTTGATGGTTTGCTACCACAGAGGCGCATGAAGGCACCATCAGTCCTTGTATCGCTGAAGATGGAGGAGAAGGAAAGACTACCTCGTACCCCATTGTAGGGATCTCTAATTTAGGGGACGTCCAGGGGGGTAGGAATATTTTAATAGGGTAAGATATACTTTTTGCAGTGGACTCACTTCTCATGGTGCAGAACAGCAGGGCTGGGGAACTACAGATACATGAATGCCCTTAATCCTACAAGCATTAGTTTTATTACTTCATGGTAAAATAGCCCCAAACTGAATTGTTGCCTTAGTAGAGCCAAACTTCCTCCCTGGCGGCTTCTATTGCTATGTTCAGTTTCTCAGTTTACGATTATTTGACAGTAATTAAAAGGCATAACAATATTAAACAATGATTTGTTTGTTAGAACTTTCCTTTATTAACTGTCAGAAATAAAACAAACACCAGAATCATGAATTAAGAAGGGATGGCGCAAACAATGTGCCTGGAAGCAAATCACTGCTGTGCTGCAATGAAAACATCTATTGTACAGCTTCTATAGTACAAGGAGGGTCAATCCGGGCAGCTGGCACATGCCGTAGATGTTTGTCTTGACAAGGTGCACATTTAAATTCTATGTAAGAGCATCTCACCTTGCTGCTGCCAGTTCATGCTCGTATGTGTCCTGTGCATAATGCAGATAAATACTCACATCCTGCCACTCGGTCCGGGTAGTTACACTTGGCTAAAGAATACAAAATTGGAGGAATATGAATGTACTACGAGTGTATATTTCACCTGCTTTATTAAAAGTATGTCTTTCACACAAACAGGTCGTCTCACCTCGCTTCATCCATATATGCTTCACTGCATATTTTGCTTTGATAGAGAAAGGTGAATACTCACGTCCGAAAACGCCACTCGATCAGGTGGTCTAATTTCTAGCAAACATCCGGATAAATGGGAACTCGGACTTCAGTGAATAAAACCTTCTCTTTATCAAAAAAAAGTGCTTCATAAAATCAGAAACATAGGGGCCGCGTTTCAGCTCGGTTTGAGCCTTGATCACCTCATAATCGAAGCTGGTCGATTACATTTTTCTGACGCTGACATCATAGTGGAACAGTTTTCATGAGGGTCTATTAGAGTGTTTTCCAATCCTCAGAGCTCCCCAACAGGTCATGTTTTCAGGATATCCTATAGCAGTGATGGCAAAACTTTTAGAGACCGGGTGCCCAAACTGAAACCCAAAGCCCACTTATTTATTGCAAAGTACCAACATGTCAGGGGGCGGGGCTTATCACAGCGTATGATTTTACCCCCGTCATTCTAAAAACGACAAGGCTGCTTCAAAATAGACTGTGTGCAGATTTTGACTTGTATTTGAATTCGGAAATACTGCAGAATGTCCTCAGCGGAAATCTCTGTGGAAATTCTGCAGCATTTCCACATCCAAAAAGCAGTCAAAATCTGCACACTGTCTATTTTAAAACAGCCCTGCCCATCTTCGCCACATGTAAACATACCCCAGCGGTAATAGTGCCCCCCCCCCCAGCAGCCCCCAGTGTAAAAGTGATGTGACACAGCAGCCCCCAGTGTAACAGTGATGCGACACAGCAGCCCCCAGTGTAACAGTGACGCAACACAGCAGCCCCCAGTGTAACAGAGAAATCCCACAGTGGCACCCAGTGTAACAGTGATATCCCAGAGCAGCCTCCAGTGTAACAGTGACATCCCACAACCCCCTCCACCCCCCTCGTGGTCACACCCCTAGCTCCCGATAGGCTGAATTGGCACATGGAAGGGGGACGCTGCAGGTCCCTATTGCTTTTTACCTGGCCTTGAGGGTCCCGCTTGCATGAGTGCTAGTCAACCGATACCACGCCATTTCTGACACAAGCTGTGCTGCCTGTGTGCTCTATTCCGGCCGCACATCATTAGACTTCTTTTGGCCGGTGTCTGTGCTGCTGCCGCCGGTGCTGGCACTGCCCATTTTTGGCAGTCTGTGCAGCAGGACCAGGACACTACTGCAATAGAGGCCACCGCCGCGCATCTCTGCTGCCCGTACCGCTGCCAATAGGATGGCACTTGAAGAGGTGCCGCCACTAGCGATTATGCTCCCAGGAGGGATTTTCAATATGGGCCACAGGCAGCAATGCCATCTGTGGCGACCCGGCTGATGCCGCTCCCAGGATGTAACATAAATAGGGGCCGCCGTCGCTGCCACCCGTGCCGGTGCCACTGGCGAGGTTCGTCCTCTCCTCCGGGAGTGTGCCCGTAGGGAGGGCTGTGCGTGTCTCCTCTGGCACGCGTTCCATAGGTTCGCCACCGCTGTCCTATAGTAAGAGCACCTATGGCAATTTCTGAAGCACTGATAATGATTACATCACATGCGCAATACTGAGGAAATCCAGAGAACCTGTTGGGGTGCCTTGTGGACTGGAGTTGGGAAACACTGGACTACAATATGGAAAATGTAACTGAAAAATGTATAATGTAAGGACTTTGGACGTGGAACAACCGTATCAACCTACCAGGTAAGTGATGATCCAGTCCAGCACGGTTGACAGCTATCGCCAGCGTGGAAAGTAAGATACCAGATATACAAACCCAGTATGCAAATGGGGACTAGGGAAGGTATCTTGCCCTGAACTAATAACCAGGAGGGGAGACCCCTACCTACAAGCGGAGCACTCGTCCCAATAAGGACGACCCCATGGTCTTCCTCAAGGCAGTGACTTAACCTGGTAGGACAGAGAACCTATAAAATAAATGTCAGAACAATACCGGGACATATAGGAACAAAGGAGGTACAAACTGACAGGGATAAACAGAGAGGCATACTCACAGACAGCTGGATACACAAACGGAGAACACAGAACACCAGCAGGTACCAAGGAAGCAAGGTAACTGCAAAAGCAGTGGCTGAGCATGTAGCAAAGGAAACTAAAGTCACATCAACCTTGCAGCAAGATCTGAAAGGCCCAGAGCAGCTATATAGAGCAGTGATTAGAAAAGGTGCATCAGCTGAGCACCACGCAGGTCAAGCTTGGTGAAAATCCGAGCACCACGCATCAAATAACTTAGGGATCAAGGGCAAAGGGTACTTATTAGAGATGAGTGAGCACCAAAATGCTCGGGTGCTCGTTACTCGAGACGAATTTTTCGCGATGCTCGAGGGTTCGTTTCGAGTAACGACCCCATTGAAGTCAATGAGCGACTCGAGCATTTTTGTATATCGCCGATGCTCGCTAAGGTTTTCATTTGTGAAAATCGGGGCAATTCAAGAAAGTGATGGGAACGACACAGAAACGGATAGGGCAGGCGAGGGGCTACATGTTGGGCTGCATCTCAAGTTCCCAGGTCCCACTATTAAGCCACAATAACAGCAAGAGTGCCCCCCCCCCCAACAACTTTAACATCTGAAAAGCCTTCATTAGCAATGCATACCTTAGCTAAGCACCACACTACCTTCAACAAAGCACAATCACTGCCTGCATGACACTCCGCTGTCACTTCTCCTGGGTTACATGCTGCCAAATCCCCCCCCCCCCCACGACCCAGTGTCCACAGCGCACACCAAACTGTCCCTGCCCAGCCTTCAGCTGCCCTCATGCCACGCCACCCTCATGTCTATTTATAAGTTCGTCTGCCACAGGAAAAGCAGGCACACACTGCAGAGGGTTGGCACGGCTAGGCAGCGACCCTCTTTAAAAGGGACGGGGCGATAGCCCACAATGCTGTACAGAAGCAATGAGAAATCCAATCCTGTGCCATCTTCATCTGGAGCTGCACACGTGGGCATAGCAACGGGGAACCTATGTGCCACACACTATTCATTCTGTCAAGGTGTCTGCATGCCCCAGTCAGACCGCGTTTTTTTATATATAGTCACAGGCAGGTACAATTCCGCAATGGGAATTCCGTGTGCACCCACAGCATGGGTGGCTCCCTGGAACCCACCGGCGGTACATAAAAATATCCCATTGCATTGCCCATCACAGCTGAGGTAGTAATGTCATGTTTAATGCAGGTGGGCTTCGGCCCACACTGCATGCCCCAGTCAGACTCGGGTTCTTTAGAAGTGGACACAGATGCATTTACAACTCCCTGTGGACCCACAGCATGGGTGGGTGCCAGGAACCCACCGGCGGTACATAAATATATCCCATTGCATTGCCCAACACAGCTGAGGTAGTATTGTCATGTTTAATGCAGGTGGGCTTCGGCCCACACTGCATGCCGCAATCAGACTGGGGTTCTTTAGAAGTGGAAACAGATGCATTTACAACTCCCTGTGGACTCACAGCATGGGTGGCTCCCTGGAACCCAGCGACGGTACATAAAAATATCCCATTGCATTGCCCATCACAGCTGATGTTATGTCAGCTGTAATGCAGGTGGGCAAAAAATTAATTGGATTACACTGTAGGCGAGGGCCCACAAAAATTGGTGTACCAACAGTACTAATGTACCTGAGAAAAATTGCCCATGCCCTACCGAGAGGGCAGGTGAAACCCATTAATGACTTTGGTTAATGTGGCTTAATTGGTAACTAGACCTGGAGGCAGCCCAGTTAAAATAAAAATTGGTTGAGGTGAAAGTTTCAACGCTTTAATGAGCATTGAAACGTATAAAAATTGTTTAGAAAAATTATATGACTGAGCCTTGTGGGCCTAAGAAAAATTGCCCGTTCGGCGTGAAAAGCAAAAAGGTCCCTGTTTTGGATGGTGATAGAGAACAATGCTTCCATCCGCGGGTGCAGCCTACGTATTGCTTAGGTATCGCTGCTGTCCGCTGGTGGAGAAGAGAAGTCTGGGGAAATCCAGGCTTTGTTCATCTTGATTAGTGTAAGCCTGTCGGCACTGTCGGTTGACAGGTGGGTACGCTTATCCGTGATGATTCCCCCAGCCACACTAAACACACTCTCTGACAAGACGCTAGCCGCAGGACAAGCAAGCACCTCCAGGGCATACAGCGCGAGTTCAGCCCACGTGTCCAGCTTCAACACCCAGTAGTTGTAGGGGGCAGAGGCGTCAACGAGGACGGTCGTGCAATCGGCTACGTACTCCCTCACCATCCTTTTACAGTGCTCCCGCCAACTCAGACTTGACTGGGGACCGGTGACACAGTCTTGCTGGGGAGCCATAAAGCTGTCAAAGGCCTTGGAGAGTGTTCCCCTGCCTGCACTGTACATGCTGCCTGATCTCTGCGCCTCCCCTGCTACCTAGGCCGCGGAAATGCGCCTTCGGCCACTAGCGCTGTCAGATGGGAAGTTTACCATCAGTTTGTCCACCAGCGCCCTGTGGTATAGCATCATTCTCGAACCCCTTTCCTCTTCGGGAATGAGAGTGGAAAGGCTCTCCTTATACTGTGGGTCGAGCAGTGTGTACACCCAGTAATCCGTAGTGGCCAGAATGCGTGTAACGCGAGGGTCACGAGAAAGGCATCCTAACATGAAGTCAGCCATGTGTGCCAGTGTACCTGTACGCAACACATGGCTGTCCTCACTCGGAAGATCACTTTCAGGATCCTCCTCCTCCTCCTCCTCTGGCCATACACGCTGAAAGGATGACAGGCAAGCTGCATCTGTTCCCTCAGCAGTGGGCCAAGCTGTCTCTTCCCCTTCCTCCTCATGCTCCGCCCCCTCCTCCTCCTCCTCCTCTGGCCATACACGCTGAAAGGATGACAGGCAAGCAGCATCTGTCCCCTTAGCAGTGGGCCAAGCTGTCTCTTCCCCCTCCTCCTCATGCTCCTCCCCCTCCTCCTCAACGCGCTGAGATATAGACATGAGGTTGCTCTGACGATCCAGCGACATACTGTCTTCCCCCGCCTCCGTTTCTGATTCCAAAGCGTCTGCCTTTATGCTTTGCAGGGAACTTCTCAAGGGGCATAGCAGAGGAATGGTGACGCTAATGATTGCAGCATCCCCGCTCACCATCTGGGTAGACTCCTCAAATTTTCCAAGGACCTGGCAGATGGCTGCCAACCAGGCCCACTGTTCTGTAAATAATTGAGGAAGCTGACTCCCACTGCGCCGCGCAAGTTGGAGTTGGTATTCCACTATAGCTCTACGCTGCTCATAGAGTCTGGCCAACATGTGGAGCGTAGAGTTCCACTGTGTGGGCACGTCGCACAGCAGTCGGTGCACTGGCAGATTAAAGCGATGTTGCAGTGTCCGCAGGTTGCCAGCGTGCGTGTGGGATTTGCGGAAATGTGCGCAGAGCTGGCGCACCTTTCCGAGCAGGTATGACAAGTGGGGGTAGCTTTTCAGAAAGCGCTGAACCACCAAATTAAAGACATGGGCCAGGCATGGCACGTGCATGAGGCTGCCGAGCTGCAGAGCCGCCACCAGGTTACGGCCGTTGTCACACACGACCATGCACGGTTGGAGGCTCAGCGGCGCAAGCCAGCGGTCGGTCTGCTCTGTCAGACCCTGCAGCAGTTCGTGGGCCGTGTGGCTCTTCTCTCCTAAGCTAAGTCGTTTCAGCACGGCCTGCTGACGCTTGCCCACCGCTGTGCTGCCATGCCGCGTGACACCGACTGCTGGCGACGTGCTGCTGCTGCTGACACATCTTGATTGCGAGACAGAGGTTGGGTAGGAGGAGGAGGAGGAGGGTGCTTTAGTGGAGGAAGCATACACCCCAGCAGATACCACCACCGAGCTGGGGCATGCAATTCGGGGGGGGGGGGGGGGGGGGTAGGACGTGAGCAGTCCCAGGCTCTGACTCTGTCCCAGCCTCCACTAAATTCACCCAATGTGCCGTCAGGGAGATATAGTGGCCCTGCCCGCCTGTGCTTGTCCACGTGTCTGTTGTTAAGTGGACCTTGGAAGTAACTGCGTTGGTGAGGGCGCGTACAATGTTGCGGGAGACATGGTCGTGCAGGCCTGGGACGGCACATCGGGAAAAGTAGTGGCGACTGGGAACCGAGTAGCGCGGGGCCGCCGCCGCCATCATGCTTTTGAAAGCCTCCGTTTCCACAAGCCTATACGGCAGCATCTCTAGGCTGATCAATTTTGCAATGTGCACGTTTAACGCTTGAGTGTGCGGGTGCGTGGCGCCGTACTTGCGCTTGCGCTCAAACAGTGGCGCTAGCGACGTCTGGACGCTACGCTGAGAGACATTGCTGGATGGGGCCGAGGACAGCGGAGGTGAGGGTGTGGGTGCATGCCAGGAGACGGTACTGCCTGTGTCCTCAGAGGGGGGTTGGATCTCAGTGGCAGGTTGGGGCACAGGGGGAGAGGCAGTGGTGCAAACCGGAGGCGGTGAATGGGCATCGTCCCACCTTGTAGGGTGCTTGGCCATCATATGCCTGCGCATGCTGGTGGTGGTGCCTCCCCAGCTGATCTTGGCGCGACAAAGGTTGCACACCACTGTTCGTCGGTTGTCAGGCGTCTCTGTGAAAAACTGCCACACCGTAGAGCACCTTGACCTCTGCAGGGTGGCATGGCGCGAGGGGGCGCTTTGGGAACCAGTTGGTGGATTATTTGGTCTGGCCCTGCCTCTACCCCTGGCCACCGCACTGGCTCGGCCTGTGCCCACACCCTGACTTGGGCCTCCGCGTCCTCGCCCGCGTCCACGTCCTCTAGGCCTACCCCTACCCCTCAGCACGGTGTATTAGCAGAAGTGCAGAAACAGAACGCTGTAATTAAATGTGCCGCTTATTGGCCTGTGGTTGGAGGCTGAGTTCGTTTACGGAACCCCAGGAAATAATTTGGCACACGCCTGCTGTAACATTTAGCTGGCTGCGTATTTATTTGGAGAACTACTACCCCCAGCAGACACGGACCCAGAACACTGAGCACAGTGACAGGCAGGCCAAATAAATTTTTTTCCAATATTTTTTTGAAAAGGACCACACTGCGTATATTCAATCAATAATATATGTCTTCTGGCCCTGCCTACACAATTCTGTCCCTGATGTGTGTCACGGAACTGCAGTGTTGCACTGTTATTAACTGCAACAGAGCGGTGATTTCAGAGCCAGGAAGTAATTTGGCGCAAGCCTGCTGTAACACTTAGCTGGCTGCGTATTTATTTGGAGAACTAATACCCCCAGCAGACACAGACCCAGAGCAGTGAGCACAGTGACAGGCAGGCCAAATAAATTTTTTTCCAATATTTTTTTGAAAAGGACCACACTGCGTATATTCAATCAATAATATATGTCTTCTGGCCCTGCCTACACAATTCTGTCCCTGCAGTGTGTCACGGAACTGCAGTGTTGCACTGTTATTAACTGCAACAGAGCGGTGATTTCAGAGCCAGGAAATAATTTGGCGCAAGCCTGCTGTAACACTTAGCTGGCTGCGTATTTATTTGGAGAACTAATACCCCCAGCAGACATGGACCCAGAACACTGAGCACAGTGACAGGCAGGCCAAATAGATTTTTTTCCAATATTTTTTTGAAAAGGACCACTGCGTATATTCAATCAATAATATATGTCTTCTGGCCCTGCCTACACACTTCTGTCCCTGGAGTATTACTGCAGGGCGCAATGCTCTGCACGGCCGATATACCAAAAAAAAAAAGAAGTGCAACACTGCTAAAAGCAGCCTCCACACTACTACACACGGTTAGATGTGGCCCTAAGAAGGACCGTTGGGGTTCTTGAAGCCTACAATAACTCCTAACGCTCTCCCTGCCTCCACACTTCTGTCCCTGGACTATTACTGCAGGGCGCAATGCTCTGCACGGCCGATATACCAAAAAAAAAAAAGTGCAACACTGCTAAAAGCAGCCTCCACACTACTGCACACGGTTATATGTGGCCCTAAGAAGGACCGTTGGGGTTCTTGAAGCCTACACTAACTCCTAACACTCTCCCTACAGCAGCTCCAACACGATACCACTGTCCCTCAGCTATGTCACAACGCATCTGAGGCGAGCCGCGGGAGGGGCCGATTTTTATACTCGGGTGACACCTGATCTCCTCAGCCACTCACTGCAGGGGGGTGGTATAGGGCTTGAACGACGCAGGGGGAAGTTGAAATGCCTTCCCTGTCTTTCAATTGGCCAGAAAAGCGCGCTAACGTCTCAGACATGAAAGTGAAAGTAACCCGAACATCGCGTGGTACTCGTTACGAGTAACGAGCATCCCGAACACGCTAATACTCGAACGAGTATCAAGCTCGGACGAGTACGTTCGCTCATCTCTAGTACTTATTCTTAATCATGATCACGTTCAGACCACTATAATCGATACAGGGCAGTAGCAATCCATCCTTTTTACAAAGAAAAAGCCTTCTACAGCACGAGACGAGGACTTACGGGTAAACCCTCTGGTTGTCTTTAAAATATTTGGCCGTGGCCTGGGTCTCGGGCAGAGAAAGAGGGTATACTCTACCTTGAGGAGGTATGGAACCAGTCATGAAATCAATTGGACAATCGCAGGGATGATGCGGTGGCAAACATTCAGCCTCCTTGTCAAAGACTATGATAAGGTTAGATGGTAAGGTGAAACTGTGAACAGGATGCACAGGATGCAAGCACTTGGTATAGCAGGTGGTACCCCAACTTAATATCCCGTCCGTACTCCAGTCCAAGGTGGGATTGTGTAATTGCAGCCAATGCAAACCTAGAAGGAGTGAACTAGTCGGCCTAGGCATCACCAGCAGGGAAATCTTCTCAGAATGGAGAGCGCCAAATCTCAACTCCAGCAGCTCCTTAATAAACTGGATCATCTCAGAGAGGGTACTACCATTAACTGTGGTGATCAGAGTGGTCTCTTGAGACACCGAACAGGAATCTGCTAAGGGTCCACCAAAGCTTGTTGGAGGAAATTGCCAGCAGAGACGGAATCCAGGAAAGCTGCCACTGACACCTGGGCACTTGAAAGAACCATGGTTACAGGTAAGTTCAGCCTGGGAGAGGAGCAATACAAACCTAGGGTAGTCTCTGCAACTGACTCTAGGTGGAGAGGTTTCCCGGTTTGGGGGGACAAGCATGAACAAGGTGACCTGGAGAACCGCAATACATGCAAAGGCTCTTAGTACATCTGTATGCGTGCTCCTCCTCGGATAGTCTAAAGGCCCATTTACACGAGCAGATGATTACTCAAAGATCCCTCAAACGACAGTTTGAGCAACAGCTTTGAGCAATTATTTTGCATAAAAAATAATTGGTACTTAAGTAGCTACTCAGCTACTTAAATATTAATTAAGTGTGCAAATGAAGCCTTCACTGAATGCAGTTAATAGCCTGAGGCTATTATCTGAGCTCAGATCCCTTGCTCTCCATGGGGAAACATTGCTATCAGCACTCCCCCGGGGAGAACTAATGATAAAAGTGAGAGATGTTTTTTGGTGAGCTTGATTTTAACGATCAGCTAAAAGGGCCTGAAATGCGGGTGGCCCGCGCCTATTCACATGCGCCGAATATCGTTAAAACGATCGCTGATTTGCGAATTTTTAGCGATAGTCGTCCAGTGTAAATGGACCTTAAAGGGGTTGTCCCGCGGCAGCAAGTGGGTCTATACACTTCTGTATGGCCATAATAATGCACTTTGTAATGTACATTGTGCATTAATTATGAGCCATACAGAAGTTATAAAAAGTTTTATACTTACCTGCTCCGTTGCTGGCGTCCTCGTCTCCATGGTGCCGACTAATTTTCGCCCTCCGATGGCCAAATTAGCCGCGCTTGCGCAGTCCGGGTCTTCTCCTGTTCTCTATGGGGCTGCGTGTAGCTCCGTGTAGCTCCGCCCCGTCACGTGCCGATTCCAGCCAATCAGGAGGCTGGAATCGGCAATGGACCGCACAGAAGCCCTGCGGTCCACGGAGACAGAGGATCCCGGTGGCCATCTTCAGCAGGTAAGTATGAAGACGCCGGACCGCCGGGATTCAGGTAAGCGCTGTGCGGGTTGTTTTTTTAACCCCTGCATCGGGGTTGTCTCGCGCCGAACGGGGGGGGGGGGGGTGTTAAAAAAAAAAAAAACGTTTCGGCGCGGGACAACCCCTTTAAGCTGGGCTCAGGATCGCTAGACTGATTAACGGTCGGCGGGGTAACAACTGTTCTCTGGAACCAAGGCACCAGAGAGATTGATCCCTTTTCTTGCATAACCTCCTTAAACCAGTCTTGGATCCTTAGATCAATCCTTATAGCCAGAGAAATCAGTGCGTCCAAAGAGGTAGGGACCTTATGACCTGTCAACTCATGTGTGATGCGACCTGCTGGTCCCTACCAAAATGCTGCTACCAGAGCTTCGTTGATCCACCCCAGCTCTGAGGCCAATGTTCGAAACTGAATAGCAAATTGGCCCACAGTGAGGTAATTTTGACAGAGACTTAACAGGGCAGATGCAGCTAAAGATGAACGATCAGGCTCACCAAACACCTTCCGAAAAGGCTCAATGAACAGACTGAGGTTTTTAATCGGTGGATCACTGCATTCCCAGAGAGGAGTAATCCACGCTAAAGCCTGGCCAAAAAGGTGAGACATTATAAATGTAATTTTGGTATGATCTGATGGGGGAAAAGTGGCAAAAGCTCAAAGTGTAAAGTACATTGGTTAATAAAACCGCGACATTGTCTGGGATCTGCATCATAATGAGATGTTGCCACCAGGCGAGGGCTGGAGCCAGAAACAGAGGCTGCCAGTCGGCATGGTGCAGCAGTTACCGCAACAGCGAAAGCCTGCAGTACTGCTACAGCAGGAAAAATATTACCAAGATGGGTACTCACATTGTGAAGATACAACAGGACTTCCTCTTGCCTCTCAAGTTGAAACATCATCTCCTGGAATCATTCAGGAAGACCTCAGGGGTTGAAGTCAGTGGGATGCATGGCTGGAGTGTACTGTAAGGACTATAGACATTGAACCACTGTGTCAACCTCCCGCGTCAGTGATGATCCAGTCCAACACAGTTGACAGCCAACCCCAACGTGGAAGGTAAGATACCCGATGTACAAACGCCATGTGCAGATGGAAACTAGGGAAGGTATCTTACCCTGAACTAATAACCAGGAGGGGAGACCCCTTCCTATAAGTGGAGCACTCGTCCCACACAGTCTTCCTCTAGGCACTGACTGGCAGGACAGAGAACCTATAAAATAAATGACAGAACAACACCGGGATGTACAGGAACAAAGGAGATACAAAATGACAGGGATGAACAGAGTGACAGACAGCTGGATACACAAACGGAGAAAACAGAACACAAGCATGTAGCAAGGAAACAAGGTAACTGCAAAAGCAGCAGCTGAACATGAAGTGAAGAAAACTAAAGATCTAAAAGGCCTAGAGCCACAAACAGGAGTCAGGCTTGCATGAGATAATTATTCCTGCTTTATTTACATAAACATGTGCTCTTTACAGACAATAGAGTACGCGTTTCGATTTCAATAGAACCTTGCTCACCTCTATGCAACAAACATTCTAACAATCTTTAAAAAACCTAGTTCACAGTTCTTTTTAATCCCTTAGTGACGAAGCCTGTTTGCGCCTTAGTGACGGAGCCAAATTTTGGAAATCTGACATGTGTCGTTCAACGTAACATAACTCCGTAAAGGCGTTACATATCCAAGTGATTCTGACATTGTTTTTTCGCCACATATTGTACTTCATTTTGGTTGTAAAAAGAGACCGATATAATTTGTGTATATTTATTAAAAGCACCAAAATTGGGAAAATTTTGAAAACATTGTCATTTTTTCACATTTTCAACTGTAATATTTCAAATATGTCCAAACATACTGTACAAATTTTTGATAAGATATATATTTCCATCTGTTTACTTTATTCTGAATGCACGTTTGAAAAACTTTTATGTTTTTTTTAACCATTTAGATGACGTACAAATTTAACATTACTTTTCAGCATTTTGAGGAACAATTTGTTTTCCTGCACCAAGCCAAGTTTGCAAAGGCTCATGAGTGTCAGAATAATAGATACCCCCCCAAATGACCCCATTTTAAAAACTACACCCCATATTGTATCCACTGAGGGGTGTCAGGAGTATTTTGACCCCACCGTTTTTTTTCAGGAATTAATTAAATTTAGAGGAGAAAAAATACAATGACATATTTTTGCAAATATGTCATTTTAAAGACATATTTTTTTTCCTATAGTGCCCATGAAAATGAGGATTTACACCCCAAAATGGATACCCTTGTTTTTCCCGTGTTCAGAGATATATCCATTGTGGCCCTAATCTTATGTCTGGAGGCACAACGGGGCCCAAAACAAAAGGAGTAGTCAGTGTCTTTCAGAACATAAATTTAGCTTGAAGGCGTTTTAGGCCCCATAGCACTTTTGTAGAGCTCTTGAGCGGCCAAAACCAAAGAGAACCCCCACAAATGACCCCATTTTGAAAACTAGACCCCTTAATAAATTTATCTAGGGGTGTACTGCCCATTTTGACCCCACAGTTTTTGAATGAATTCAAGCAAAGCAAAAGGAAAAAATTGTGATTTTCATTTTTTGGGCAATTTCGTCAATTTAAAAACTGTTTTTTTTTGTACAGTGTACATAGGAATGAAGACGTTCACCCCAAAATGGATACCCCCGTTTGTCCCGTGTTCAAAAACATACCCATTGAGGCCCTAATCTACTTACAGGAAACATGGCAAGGCCTATAATGGAGGGAACACCTGTTGGATTGCAGGGCACAACTGAATAAATTCCAGGCCCCATTGCCCACTTGTACAGAATAAAAATTGACACCTTAAAAAAATATCCCCCCACACCCCTAGCCCTCCGCGCCCTTTTCGGCGTTCCCCAAATCTTAGATAAAAGTAATAATGTGAACTGTGCAGTATTTCCGAAGACAGGGGTAATTACGGAGGCTGGTTGGGATGGGTACATGGGGCAATAAAATCGGGTATCCCTCCCTCCTCTAATGCTTTTTGGGGGTAGTTCGTGACCTTAGCGGCAGGGATTGGGTGTAAAAAGTGGCGCTCTGTGAGTCTCCGTAAGCTTGATGAGGTGCAGAAGTCCCACACAGAAGACGCTTAACAAGCTGCTCCTGGAACTGCATGAAGGCGAACGTTCCTGGGGCTTCTTGTAAAATACGTATTACAGGTAGCGGTCTTAATAACGCCTATGGCTCACGCAGCCGTAGGTGGAATCCGCTTGTGGAGGCCCGCAGCGGATCCCATCTGTGAGCCCGGCTGTGACCTTGCGTACGGCCGCGTAATGTACTGCGCATAACTGCCTACTCACATGGGCGGTCATGCGCAGTACTTTTTGTTTTTGTTTGCATCTCCCGCACCGTCGCTTAGCGAAGACGCGGGTACCCGCACACTGTATACAATGTAGTTGCGTATGGGCAGCGGGTATATCCGTGACCATGTAGCACAATGGGCTCTATATTGTGGATATTCGAGGTAAAATAGAACCTGTTGCGTTCTCTTTTCTGCGAGTGGATTACGCAATTCCGACCCACTAATGTGAGCAGAATTGTGTAATCCAATGCGATTGATCTGCGTATTACCGCGGATCAGACGCATGCGGAATCCGTAATTCCTATCCGGTCATGTGAGACCGGCCAAAGGTAGATAGCTACCCATTTATCACATGACCGGGAACCGCTCAACGAGGCCACCCGTCACTGCTCCAGGCTCTCGGCGACCGTTAGTTGCTGGGAGTAAGGAGATTTTAATTTTCCTGAGCTCCCCAACTCCTGCGCATGTGTCCGGTGTTTTGCCAGCGGTCGCATGCGCAGAATCCGGGAATGTTCACGGAGGAGTATCACATCGGTGTGCAAATACGGAGGCCTCCGGTAAAAAGTTTCATCTCCTCTCACTGATCACATCGGTAAGGGGAGATGAACCTTCACTAGAGATGAGCGAACACCAAAATGTTCGGGTGTTCGTTATTCGGAACGAACTTCCCGCGATGTTCGAGGGTTCGTTTCGAACCACGAACCCCATTGAAGTCAATGGGCGACCAGAGCATTTTTGTATTTCGCCGATGCTCGCTAAGGTTTTCATGTGTGAAAATCTGGGCAATTCAAGAAAGTGATGGGAACGACACAGCAACGGATAGGGCAGGCGAAGGGCTACATGTTGGGCTGCATCTCAAGTTCACAGGTCCCACTATTAAGCCACAATACCGGCAAGAGTGGGCCCCCCCCCCTCCCAACAACTTTTACTTCTGAAAAGCCCTCATTAGCATGGCATACCTTTGCTAAGCACCACACTACCTCCAACAAAGCAAAGGAGAGTAGATAAGAGCAGCACTCAGGGGTTGATTCCAGAAAAACTTTATTGCCCACAACGTTTCAACTCAGAAGAGTCTTTGTCAAGTGCTGTGTCATCTAGGTTGTCAAGAACCAATTTGGAGTACAGACCAGCATCCAGAACCACCATGTCCCCCCCCCCCCCCCCCCCCCCATTATCTGACTTCCTGATAACAATATTTTTATTATTGGATAATTTGCATAATTCTTCTTTTTCTACATGTGATAAGTTCTGCCTACTATTTTTTGAATTCATCCTATTTTGCATTTGTAATAAATCCCTTTCTACTGCATGTTGAAAATTCTCCATATGGGAGCTTCTGGTAGTCCTAGGATAAAAGTCTGTATTGGGTGTGTGGAATTTGATAGTATTAATGTTCTTTCTCTGTTGTTCTAGAGATGGCACATATTGTTCATTTTCTAATTCTTGTAGTTATATAGGTACAAAGACATTTACATCACACTTAGCATACACTATAGCATATACCATGTGTATGAACTTATGAATTCTAAATCAGCTGTTTGTATTAGACAACAACAACAAAAACAAAAAGAAAAGATACATAGTTGGAGCATCCTCCTGCTGTACATATTCATAATACTATTAATGCTCAAAAACAACAACAAAAAAATTTCTTCCTGAAACTGTTTTATCCCTGTTATACAAACAATTGTACTCCTAATGTTTTCCTAAGTAAGGTTAGATTAGATCCCTTTGGCAAATATTTGCAATATTGTTAAATAGGTAGCGCTCACTGTTCAGATGACCATAGGTGATGTTGCATCAAAGGAGTGATGCAATATTGAAAAGGGATGTAGATCCTGAAGTAAAGATGATGTGTACCCAAATTCATGCAGGTAGTGATGGTGCTGCAGAGCGACTTGAGAAAACTCCAAACATATGAATGGTGGAGAAAATATATAGGAGAAAGAAAACAATATCTCAGCGCTCAGGAATAGGGGTACCAGTTAGTGAAAATATAACAACTGGTGTAATAATGGACTTACTTCACGGAGGCGTCCATGCTCAAACGCCTCCAATCCCAGTAGGTGTATGAAAAAAAATCCTGCGGCAAAGGCAATCGGTTCCACGTGTTTATTTACAAAGATAGTAGACGCGTTTCGGCCAATAAAATCATCTGGCCTTCATCAAGTACAAAGTAAAATATGAAAGACATACAATATTTATAACAATAAAATAAATAGGTAATTACATCCTCATGTGATGTGTGAAATGGTGTCCCGTTCTGCAGGTGGTCGCATTAATCACGTCAGAGCGCTGCGAGATGACGCGGCGATTCCTCTTCATGCCCCATTTGTAAATGGCCGAGACCACGCGGCGGCGTGTAGCTGTATTAATAAAAGTAGAAAGGTCCCCATGGGGTCATGTGTGGACGTAGTAACGTAATCACGTTAGATAACGTGATCACGTGACATGGTCACGTGAAGGACGTGGTAACGTGATGACGTAGTGCTAGTAATCACTGTGGGCATGTAGCGTAATGACGCTGTTTGGGCTCACAGGGAGCACTGTGAGGATATCACATGGTATAGCGTCACCTGAGGTGGGCGTGGAAAGCGTCGCGTAGCAACGCGACAAACTTTCAATGAACAGGTAAGGATTTATATGGAAAAATAGCTTATATGGGCACATATGTGTCATCCGATTAGAGAGCCGTTGTATAACTACACAACAGGCTCTTAATATATATGGATGTCTTTGTACGGAGAGGTGTCTCATGTGTGTGACATCGAACACGAGGGTGTGAGTTGCGTTGTACAACAACGCAGTTGGTTCTCTACTAGAGATGAGCGAACACCAAAATGTTCGGGTGTTCGTTATTCGGAACGAACTTCCCGCGATGTTCGAGGGTTCGTTTCGAACAACGAACCCCATTGAAGTCAAAGGGCGACCAGAGCATTTTTGTATTTCGCCGATGCTCGCTAAGGTTTTCATGTGTGAAAATCTGGGCAATTCAAGAAAGTGATGGGAACGACACAGCAACGGATAGGGCAGGCGAGGGGCTACATGTTGGGCTGCATCTCAAGTTCACAGGTCCCACTATTAAGCCACAATACCGGCAAGAGTGGGCCCCCCCCCCCCCCCCTCCCAACAACTTTTACTTCTGAAAAGCCCTCATTAGCATGGCATACCTTTGCTAAGCACCACACTACCTCCAACAAAGCACAATCACTGCCTGCATGACACTCCACTGACACTTCTCCTGGGTTACATGCTGCCCAACCGCCCCCCCTCCCCCCCACAGCGCACACCAAAGTGTCCCTGGGCAGCCTTCAGCTGCCCTCATGCCACACCACGCTCATGTCTATTTAGAATTGCGTCTGCCATGACGAGGGACCGCAGGCACACACTGCAGAGGTTGGCACGGCTAGGCAGCGACCCTCTTTAAAAGTGGCGGAGCGATAGCCCACAATGCCGTACAGAAGCAATGAGAAATAGAATCCTGTGCCACCGCCATCAGGAGCTGCACACGTGGGCATAGCAATGGGGAACCTATGTGCCACACACTATTCATTCTGTCAAGGTGTCTGCATGCCCCAGTCAGACCGGGCTTTTTAATTCATAGACACAGGCAGGTACAACTCCCTATTGTGAAGTCCCTGTCGACCCACAGCATGGGTGGCTCCCTGGAACCCACCGGCGGTACACAGAAATATCCCATTGCATTGCCCAACACAGCTGAGGTAGTAATGTCGTGCTTAATGCAGGTGGGCTTCGGCCCACACTGCATGCCCCAGTCTGACTGGGGTTCTTTATAAGTGTACAGATGTAGTAAAAACTCCGTGTGCACCTACAGCATGGGTGGGTGCCAGGAAGCCACCGGCGGTACATAGAAATATCCCATTGCATTGCCCAACACAGCTTAGGTAATAATGTTGTGCTTAACCCTTTCCAATCCAATTTGTATATGGTTTTCCTAGGGGGCTTACTCTTTTTCTGCCGTTATACAACGGCGCTATATGCTGGCTAAAGCCAGTACTGCATGAGCTGACACGTAGGATAGGCTCCGACAGCAGAGAGGCTGGCAATATACAGTAAGAGAACCCCGACGGACGTCTACCAACAACGGAGCTGTACAGCCTTAAACCCTAATGTCTTCACAGGTCACACAGTGGACTGGAAAGGGTTAATGCAGGTGGGTTTCGGCCCACACTGCATGCCCCAGTCAGACTGGGTTTCTTTATAAGTGGAAACAGATGCATTTATAATTCCCTGTGGACCCACAGCATGGGTGGGTGCCAGGAAGCCACCGGCGGTACATAGAAATATCCCATTGCATTGCCCAACACAGCTGAGGTAGTAATGTCGTGCGTAATACAGGTGGGCTTCGGCCCACACTGCATGCCCCAGTCTGACCGGGGTTCTTTAGAAGTGGACACATGTAGGCTAAACTCCCTGTGGACCCACTGCCTGGGTGGGTGCCAGGAAGCCACCGGCGGTACATAGAAATATCCCATTGCATTGCCCAACACAGCTGAGGTAGTAATGTCGTGCTTAATACAGGTGGGCTTCGGCCCACACTGCATGCCCCAGTCAGACTGGGGTTCTTTAGAAGTGTACAGATGTATTAAAAACTCTGTGTGCACCTACAGCATGGGTGGCTCCCTGGAACCCACCGGCGGTACATAAAAATATCCCATTGCATTGCCCAACACAGCTGAGGTAACGTCAGCTGTAATGCAGGTGGGCTAAAAATTAATTTGATTACACTGTAGGCGAGGGCCCACAAAAATTGCTGTATCAACAGTACTAATGTACATCCCAAAAATTGGCCATGGCCAGCCAAGAGGGCAGGTGAAACCCATTAATCGCTTTGGTTAATGTGGCTTAAGTGGTAACTAGGCCTGGAGGCAGCCCAGTGTAACGAAAAATTGGTTCAAGTTAAAGTTCCAACGCTTTTAAGCGCATTGAAACTTATAAAAATTGTTCAGAAAAATTATTTGAGTGAGCCTTGTGGCCCTAAGAAAAATTGCCCGTTCAGCGTGATTACGTGAGGTTTCAGGAGGAGGAGCAGGAGGAGGAGGAGGAATATTAGACACAGATTGATGAAGCAGAAATGTCCCCATTTTGGATGGTGAGAGAGAACGTAGCTTCCATCCGCGGGTGCAGCCTACGTATTGCTTACGTATCGCTGCTGTCCGCTGGTGGAGAACAGAAGTCTGGGGAAATCCAGCCTTTGTTCATCTTGATGAGTGCTAGCCTGTCGGCACTGTCGGTTGACAAGCGGCTACGCTTATCTGTGATGATTCCCCCAGCCGCACTAAACACCCTCTCCGACAAGACGCTAGCCGCAGGACAAGCAAGCACCTCCAGGGCATACAGCGCTAGTTCAGGCCACGTGTCCAGCTTCGACACCCAGTAGTTGTAGGGGGCAGAGGCGTCACCAAGGATGGTCGTGCGATCCGCTACGTACTCCCTCACCATCCTTTTACAGTGCTCCCGCCGACTCAGCCGTGACTGGGGAGCGGTGACACAGTCTTGGTGGGGAGCCATAAAGCTGGCCAGGCCCTTAAAGACTGTTGCACTGCCTGGGATGTACATGCTGCTCGATCTACGCACATCCCCTGCTACCTTGCCTTCGGTACTGCGCCTTCTGCCACTAGCGCTGTCGGCTGGGAATTTTACCATCAGCTTGTCCGCAAGGGTCCTGTGGTATAGCAACAGTCTCGAACCCCTTTCCTCTTCGGGAATCAGAGTGGGCAGGTTCTCCTTATACCGTGGATCGAGCAGTGTGTACACCCAGTAATCCGTCGTGGCCAGAATGCGTGCACCGCGAGGGTCACGAGAAAGGCATCCAAACATGAAGTCAGCCATGTGTGCCAGGATACCTGTACGCAACACATGGCTGTCTTCACTACGAAGATCACTTTCAGGATCCTCCTCCTCCTCCTCCTCCTCCTCCTCCTCAGGCCATACACGCTGAAAGGATGACAGGCAATCAGCCGGTGTACGGTCAGCAGCGGCCCAAGCTGTCTCTTTCCCCTCCTCCTCATCCTCCTCATGCTCCTCCTCCTCCTCCTGTACGCGCTGAGAAATAGACAGGAGGGTGCCCTGACTATCCAGCGGCATACTGTCTTCCCCCGCCCCCGTTTCCGAGCGCAAAGCAGCTGCCTTTATGGTTTGCAGGGAATTTCTCAAGATGCATAGCAGAGGAATGGTGACGCTAATGATTGTAGCATCGCCGCTCACCACCTGGGTAGACTCCTCAAAATTACCAAGGACATGGCAGATGTCTGCCAACCAGGCCCACTCTTCTGAAAGGAATTGAGGAGGCTGACTCCCACTGCGCCGCCCATGTTGGAGTTGGTATTCGACTATAGCTCTACGTTGTTCATAGAGCCTGGCCAACATGTGGAGCGTAGAGTTCCACCGTGTGGGCACGTCGCACAGCAGTCGGTGCACTGGCAGCTTAAAGTGATGTTGCAGGGTGCGCAGGGTGGCAGCATCCGTGTGGGACTTGCGAAAATGTGCGCAGAGCCGGCGCGCATTTACGAGCAGGTCTGACAAGCGTGGGTAGCTTTCAGAAAGCGCTGAACCACCAAATTAAAGACGTGGGCCAGGCATGGCACGTGCGTGAGGCTGCCGAGCTGCAGAGCCGCCACCAGGTTACGGCCGTTGTCACACACGACCATGCCCGGTTGGAGGCTCAGCGGCGCAAGCCAGCGGTCGGTCTGCTGTGTCAGACCCTGCAGCAGTTCGTGGGCCGTGTGCCTCTTATCGCCTAAGCTGAGTAGTTTCAGCACGGCCTGCTGACGCTTGCCCACCGCTGTGCTGCCACACCGCGCGACACCGACTGCTGGCGACATGCTGCTGCTAACACATCTTGATTGCGAGACAGAGGAGGAGGAGGAGGAGGAGGAGGGTGCTTTAGTGGAGGAAGCATACACCTCCGCAGATACCACCACCGAGCTGGGGCCCGCAATTCTGGGGGTGGGTAGGACATGAGCGGTCCCAGGCTCTGACTCTGTCCCAGCCTCCACTAAATTCACCCAATGTGCCGTCAGGGAGATGTAGTGGCCCTGCCCGCCTGTGCTTGTCCACGTGTCCGTAGTTAAGTGGACCGTGGCAGTAACCGCGTTGGTGAGGGCGCGTACAATGTTGCGGGAGACGTGGTTGTGCAGGGCTGGGACGGCACATCGGGAAAAGTAGTGGCGACTGGGAACTGAGTAGCGCGGGGCCGCCGCCTCCATGATACTTTTGAAGGACTCCGTTTCCACAACCCTATACGGCAGCATCTCAAGGCTGATGAATTTTGCTATGCGGACGGTTAACGTTTGAGCGTGCGGGTGCGTGGCGGCGTACTTGCGCTTGCGCTCCAACAATTGCCCAAGCGACGGCGGGACGGTGCGCTGAACTACACTGCTGGATGGGGCCGAGGACAGCGGAGGTGAGGGTGTGGGTGCAGGCCAGGAGACGGTAGTGCCTGTGTCCTGAGAGGGGTGTTGCATCTCAGTGGCAGGTTGGGGCACAGGGGGAGAGGCAGGGGTGCAAACCGGAGGCGCTGAACGGCCTTCGTCCCACCTTGCGGGGTGCTTGGCCATCATATGTCTGCGCATGGTGGTGGTGGTGAGGCTGTTGGTGTTGGCTCCCCGGCTGAGCTTTGCGCGACAAAGGTTGCACACCACTGTTCGTCGGTCGTCAGGCGTCTCTGTGAAAAACTGCCAGACCTTAGAGCACCTCGGCCTCTGCAGGGTGGCATGGCGCGAGGGGGCGCTTTGGGAAACACTTGGTGGATTATTCGGTCTGGCCCTGCCTCTACCCCTGGCCACCGCACTGCCTCTTGCAACCTGCCCTGCTGATGCCCTTGACTCCCCCTCTGAAGACCTGTCCTCCTGAGTAAGCGTTGCACACCAGGTGGGGTCAGTCACCTCATCGTCCTGCTGCTCTTCCTCCGAATCCTCTGTGCGCTGCTCCCTCGGACTTACTGCCCTTACTACTACCTCACTGCAAGACAACTGTGTCTGATCGTCATCGTCCTCCTCACCCACAGAAAGTTGTTGAGACAGTTGGCGGAAGTCCCCAGCCTCTTCCCCCGGACCCCGGGAACTTTCGAATGGTTGGGCATCAGTGACGATAAACTCCTCTGGTGGGAGAGGAACCGCTGCTGCCCAATCTAAGCAGGGGCCCGAGAACAGTTCCTGGGAGTGTTCCCGCTCCTGAGCAGGTGTTATTGTAGTGGAGTGAGGAGGCTGGGAGGAAGGAGGAGCAGCAGACAGAGGATTCGGATTGGCAGCAGTGGACGGCGCAGAACTGCGGGTAGACGATAGGTTGCTCGAAGCACTTTCTGCCATCCAGGACAGGACCTGCTCACACTGCTCATTTTCTAATAACCGTCTCCCGCGTGGACCCATTAATTGGGCGATGAATGTGGGGACACCAGAAACGTGCCTCTCTCCTAATCGCGCAGCAGTCGGCTGCGACACATCTGGATCAGGAGCTTGGCCTGTGCCCACACCCTGACTTGGCCCTCCGCGTCCTCGGCCGCGTCCACGTCCTCTAGGCCTACCCCTACCCCTCAGCATGCTGTATTACCAGTGATTTGATTTCACAGGCAGCTAATAAATTAGCGCAAGACTGCAGGCCAAATATAATTTTTTCCCTTTTTTGAAAACGAAAGGCCCCACTGCCTCTAGTGAATGAATAATCTAAGTTTAATAACTGTGCTGTTTTCCTGCTAATGTGTCACAGAACGTGAGGGTAGCAGAGTTATTAACTGTGGCAGAGCAGGTATTTTTTTTCCCAATTAAGGAAAGCAAATGGCGAAGCCAGGAGTAAAACGTAGCTGGGTGCGTCTGATTTTTACAGGTTGCACACGCAGCCGACACGTGTCCACCGCCCTTAGGATGGACAGAGGCAGGACAAATAGAATTATTTTCACTTGTTTTACAAGCAAAAGGCAGCACTGCGTATATTCAATGAATAATAACTGTGTTGTGGCCCTGCCTATACAATTCTTTCCCTGCAGTATCAATGGAGGGTGGAATGCTCTGCAGAGGCGATTTTGAGAAGCAAAAAAAAATGCAGCACAGCTAACAGCAGCCTGGACAGTACTGCACACGGATAAATATGGCCCTAGAAAGGACCGTTGAGGTTCTTGAAGGCTACACTCACTCCTAACACTCTCCCTGCCTATGCAGCACTTCTGTCCCTAATGCCGGGTGCAACGCTCTGCAGAGCCGATTTTGAGAAAAAAAAAATTGCCACTGCTAACAGCAGCCAACACACAGCTATCAGTGGCCCTAATAAGGACCTTTGGGCGGTCTTGAAGCCTACACTAACTACCAATTCTTTCCCTACAGCAGCTCCGGTACAAACAGCACTGTCCCTCATCTAACTCACACGGCATCTGAGGCGAACCGCGGGAGGGGCCGACTTTTATGTTCGGGTGACACCTGATCTTCCCAGCCACTCACAGCAGGGGGGTGGTATAGGGCTTGAACGTCACAGGGGGAAGTTGTAATGCCTTCCCTGTCTTTCAATTGGCCAAAAAAAGCGCGCTAACGTCTCAGGGAAGGAAGTGAAAGTAACCAGAACACCACATGGTGTTCGTTACGAATAACGAACATCCCGAACACCCTAATATTCGCACGAATATCAAGCTCGGAAGAACACGTTCGCTCATCTCTAACCTTCACCTTTTTTTTCATTTTTACGTGATCGCCATTATTCATTAGATAACGGCGAACACGTGATCAGGAACCACTCACCGTGCCCCCCTGTGAAATCTCCAGGCTCTCGGCTAAGTTTTGTAGCCAGGAGCAGGGAGATTTTAAATTACCACAGCTTTTTTTTTTTTTTTACCTTTTTACCCTTTTTTTTGTTACTTTACATGATCACTGTCATCCATTGGATGACAGTGATCATGTCCCCAGTGACATCCCTCTGCTCCAGGCTACACATGGCAGCCTGGAGCAGAGGGATTTTAAATTTCCCGGGGCTCGAGCCTTTCTGTGCACGCGCCCGATGATTGACATCGGGCGCACATGAGCAGACGGGGATTCGGGCACCCGGGACATCGGGGAGGGCAGAGGTGAGTATTTTCACCTCCCCTCATGGATCCGATCCATGAGGGGAGGTGAAAATTTACTTTTTTAACCCCTTCCCGCTGCAGGGCGTAAGTTTACGTCCTGGCAGCCTGGTACTTCCCGCCAACAGGACGTAAACTTACGTCCTGGAGATAGCGCGGGATCACATATGATCCCGCGCTATCCCACAGCGGGAGCCGGCTGTCAGTCACAGCCAGTGTGCCGCTGCCACAGTGGGGGGGCATCGGAGATGCTCCCCCTTGCTGTTAACCCCTTCCCTGCCGCGATCTAAGTAGATGTCATCGCGAGAGCCCGGCCTGTCACCATGGCAACAGGATGCCAGACACTGGCGTCCTGTATTGCCTATGCCTATAATCGCTGTACAAGCGATAAGGCATGGCAGAGCAGTAGCTCTGCCATGCCTTATACCAGCGATCATCAGGGCAGTGGTTAAAGTCCCTCAGAGGGACACAAACAGTGTAAAAAAAACAAAGATTAAAAAAAGAATTTAAAAAAAATGTAAAAAAAGAGTAAAAAAAACATTTTTTAATGCTTTTTCTCAGATTAGCATAAAAAAAGGTAAAAAAAAATTAAATCCCACATATTTGGTAATGTCGCGTCCGTAATGATGCGTACAATAAGTTGCACATGCTTTTGACTGTGCACGGAAAAAAACGCTTAAAAAACGGAGGCAAAATGCTAATTTTTAGCATTTTGCCTCACTAAAAATGCAATAAAAGTGATCAAAAAAGCCGTATGTACCCCAAAATGGTACCAATAAAATCTACAGCTCGACTCGCAAAAAATAAGCCCTAATAGAGTGCCATACATCAAAAAATAAAAAAGTTACAGAACTTTGAATGCAGCAATTTAGAAAAAAAAATTACCCAGAAAAAGGGTTTTTATTGCAGAAAAGTGGGAAAACCTAAAAAAATTGTAAGAATTTTGGTATCGTTGTAACCGTACCAGTCCGCAGAAAAAATGCATTGTCTTATTTATGCTGCATGAGTACCGCTGTAAAAAATAAATAAAAAAATCTATGGCAAAATTGATGCGTTTTCTCTCCCTGCTATCATTAAAAAAAAAAAAAAAAGTTTTACAATACAGTCTATGTACCCAAAAGTGGCACCGATAAAAACTACAGTTCGCCACGCAAAAAACAAGCCCTCATACGGCCGCGTCGACGGAAAAATAAAAAAGTTATGACTTTTGATAAACGGAGAAGAAAATCCGCCAAAAATTGTTGCGTCCTTAAGCCCAAAATAGGCCATGTCATGAAGGGGTTAAAGACTTTTTCGCAATCGCCGCTATCCAATGGATAGCGGCGATCGTGGGCCCGGGGACCGCTCACAGCAGTCCCCGGTAACACCTCCTGGTTCCCGTCTACTTCAGGAGCTGGGAGCCAGGAGACTTTAAATTTCCCGGGGGGCTCCTGGGCTTCTGCGCATGCGCCTGACGTCATCGTCTGGCGCGCATGCGCAGAAGGCCGGCGGTGGGTCCGGGAGGACCAGATCTCCAGGGGACACCGCCGACAAGCCAGGTGAGAATTTTCAGCTGCCCTGATGAATCTGATCCATCAGGGCAGCTGAATTACTACTTTTTTACACACTTTTATTTACTTTTTTGCGATCGGCGCTATCCATTGGAAAGCGCCGATCGCAATGCTGGGGGGGACTGCCTGCATCCTGGGATGACAGCTCCATGCTGTCGGCTACCTGCGGGCACCAACAGCATGGAGCTGTCACGTCCTCAGGCAAGTGGGCATTAATCCAAAGAGGACGCATAAAACTACGTCCTCTAGGATTAAAGCCCACTTTCTGAGGACGTAGTTTCCCGATGGGGCAGTTGTTAAGGGGTAATTAAGTAATTATGAACTAGGTTTTTAAAAGATTGTTAGAATGTTTGTTGCATGGAGGTGAGCAAGGTTCTATAAGAGCCGAAACGCGTACTCTATTGTCTGTAAAGAGCACATGTTTACATAAATAAAGCAGGAATAATTATCTCACGCAAGCCGGACTCCTGTTTGTGGAATTCATAAGTATTTTGAGAGTTTGAGTAGTTTGGATGGGTTAAGACGGAATCCTAGCTCCCAGCTTGCTATGGGGCATTTACATAGTAACATAGTATATTAGGCCAAATGAAGACAATATCCATCTAGTTCAGCCTGATTCAACTCCTTGTTGATCCAGAGGAAGGCAAAACACCCCAAGAGGCAGAAGCCAATTAGCCCTTTCAGGGAAAAAATTCCTTCCCGACTCCCTAATGGCAGTCACACTAATCCCTGGATCAACCTCTAATAGTTTTCACCTGTGTGTAAGACCCGGATCAACAACCAGTTGGTCACCTAAAATTTATATCCTGTAATATCCTTCCGCTCTAGAAAGACATCTAGTCCCTTCTTAAACTCCTTTATGGATTTTGCCATCACCATGTCCTCAGGCAGAGAGTTCCACAGTCTTACTGTTCTTACAGTAGAGAACTGTTTTCTGTGTTGGTGATGAAACCTGCTTTCTTTTAGGCATAGAGGATGCCCTCTTGTTACGCAGTCCTGGGTATAAACAGATCATGGGAGAGATACTTGTATTGTCGCCTAATGTATTTATACATAATTATTTGATCCCCTCTTAGCCATCTTTTTTCCAGGGTAAATAATCCCAATTTTGATAGCCTCTCTGGGTATTCCTGTCCCTTCATTCCATGTATTAAAGGAGATGTCCCGCGCCGAAACGGGTTTTTTTTTTTTTAAACCCCCCCCCCGTTCGGCGCGAGACAACCCCGATGCAGGGGTTAAAAAAACCACCCGCACAGCGCTTACCTGAATCCCGGCGGTCCGGCGTCTTCATACTCACCTGCTGAAGATGGCCGCCGGGATCCTCTGTCTTCATGGACCGCAGGGCTTCTGTGCGGTCCATTGCCGATTCCAGCCTCCTGATTGGCTGGAATCGGCACGTGACGGGGCGGAGCTACACGGAGCTACACGGAGCCCCATAGAGAAGAGGAGAAGACCCGGACTGCGCAAGCGCGGCTAATTTGGCCATCGGAGGGCGAAAATTAGTCGGCACCATGGAGACGAGAACGCCAGCAACGGAGCAGGTAAGTATAAAACTTTTTATAACTTCTGTATGGCTCATAATTAATGCACAATGTACATTACAAAGTGCATTATTATGGCCATACAGAAGTGTATAGACCCACTTGCTGCCTCGGGACATCTCCTTTAAATTAGTTGCCCTTCTTTGAACCCCCTCAAGCACTGCAACCTAGCTCTTCTCCCCAAAGACACAAAGAAAATGCATAACATTTGATGCAATAAATGACATAAAAGAAATGTACTGTATGGTAGACAAACTGTAAGATAGAGAGTTTGAAGCATGCTTTTTAGGGTCTTATTAAATCTCTCAACCAGACCATCCGTCTGTGGGTGGTACACAGACGTCCGTAAGTGCTTAATATTCAGCAGCTTACACAATTCCTTTATGACCTTTGACATAAAGGGGGTTCCTTGGTCCGTCAGGATCTCTTTTGGTATGCCCGTGCGGGAGAACATGTGAAGTAGTTCCTTTGCGATACCCTTGGATGACGTATTGCGTAAAGGAACGGCTTCGGGGTAACGGGTGGCATAGTCTACAACCACTAATATATGTTGGTGACCCCGGGCAGACTTTACCAAGGGCCCAACTAGGTCCATAGCGATCTGCCCGAACAACGCCTCTATGATGGGCAAGGGCACTAAGGGGCTCTGGTAATGGGGCATAGGAGCTGTTATTTGACACTCCGGCCACGACTCACAGTAACGTTTTACATCACCATGTACCCCCGGCCAGAAAAACCGCTGAAGGATGCGTTCCTTAGTCTTTTCGCTCCCGAGATGACCTCCCAGCACATGCTTGTGCGCCAGGTCTAAGACCATCCTACGATAGGACTGAGGTACCACCAGCTGTTCCACAACCTCCCCACGGACCTTGTCAACCTGGTACAACAATTCTTGGCTGACTGCAAGGTGTGGAAACACAGTATCAGCCCCTGGGAATTGAGGCTCCCCATTTAGCACTTTAACATTTTCCCTAGCTTTTACTAAGGTGGGGTCTCGGAGCTGCTCAGTTCCGAAATTGGCACGTGAGACCTCTAAGTCAGGCATAGCAACTACTTCATCCTGTACCTCCATCTCACCCGCCAATACTGTTAAGGGAAAGTTATCCCCATTCTCTTGGGTCACCCCTACTGCTGGAACCGTACCCTCAGGGTCAAACGGTTCTGGACACACATCATACACTTTTGCATTATCCTGAACCTTATTTGCAGATGACCCTCGGTGTCATCACAAGTCCCAAAATAGGGGAAAGTCTCTTCCGAGGATCACGGTGTGCATTAGGGATTTCACGACGCCCACCTCATGGGTGGCAAGTCCACACGGAGTATCAAGTCTTACAAGGGCAATAGGGTACTCCTTGGTGTCCCCATGCACACAAACAACCCCCATGCGACGGCTGGTGAAGGTTGTGGGATCGACCAGGCTGGAGTGCACCAGCGTAACCAAGCTCCCTGAGTCCAGTAGAGCTGGCACCACAAAGTCATTCACCTTTAGGTGACATAATGGTCGATCAGTCTCTGACACAGTCTCTGCAGAACACACTGGCCGTGCGAACATCGACCTCCGCTGGGCGGAGTCACAGTCCATTGGTTCCACGGTAAGTGGACAGTTGGCAGCAATATGCCCGGGCTCATGACAGCGCCAACACCGTATGGGGGCCCGGTCTCCTTGGGGTTCTACCCAGGACCCGAATGTCCATGTGGGGCTCCTCCTCTGCCCCAAACGATCCCCCTCTGAGCCGCCTCCCTTTGGGACACTTTTGACACCCCTTGCATACAGAACAGTCTTACCAGGGGCTCCAGCCGACTTGCTGTTCCCGGGGTTGGAACGTCCAGGAGGCACGGCTCGCAGTAAGTCCTCCTTGGCTTCATACCTCTCGACGAGGCTCCTGAGTTGAGCATTAGTCTCAGCCTGAGCTCTCATGGCCTCCTCGTGGACCTTTAGCTGGGTCGCCGTCGCTTGTTGCTGCTGGGCCAAGCTTGCTGTTGCTGCACGTTCATTTGTACCAGCTGCTTTATCAGTTCCTCCATCTTGGCAGTATCTGATGGCTGTGCCATTGCAGCTTTCACCCCGGGCATGGGGATTACAGCACTCTCCAGTCAATCTCTCTTGGGCGGTTGCCCTTAGCAACGGTTCTCCAGCTGCTGCAGCAGAATGTCCATTAACTGGTGTATGCCTCTTTAAGACCGCTGCCCGCATCAAAACACCATATGTGAGAGACTAGCGTTTAGGATCGGTAGCAACTTGGGCATAAGCAGTCAGAGACAGTGACACTTGCGATAAAGTCTTTAGTCCAGGCTTTGCCTGGGTTTATTGCAGCAGAAACACAAATAAAACACAGGCCTTAACATCAGGCAGACACGAAGTAAATCCTGCTCGCCTGAGCACTTACTATACAGGTAGCGTCCCCGTCTACACAGTGGTAACAAAATGGCTCCTGCACACAGCCAGCCAGGCCTCTCAGACCTGCAGAGGTCTCAGCTCTCTCAGCCCACACGCTGGGCTAGCCGGGCTCCCTGCTCCACAGAGCCCTCTCTCTGGCTCTCAGCCAGACGCTCTTCCTAGGCCCTGTCAGCCCAGGCTTTATATGGCCTGGTACCAGCCCCACCTGGTACGTGAGAGTGACCATCCCACCCTTCACTTTGGTCACTCCAGGAAAAGCCGGCCCGGATTATGTGGCTTGGAGCCACTTACATACTACACCGTGTCAGTAACTTAATGCTACTGACACCATACTGCCGGCTTCCTCCACCGAGCCCAGGCTGCTCGGTGGCACGTACCTGGCCAAGTGCTCCCCAAAGCCTCATAGGAGAGCATCCTAGGCGACACATATATGCCCTCCAGCACTTTGCCGGTCACCTTCTCACACTGTTGACAGAGCAACAGCCACTAGCATGTGGGAGAGTCCTTGGGAAGCATAATAAATCCACAGGGAGGTGGTGTGGTGCACTAATACAAGCATCTCTGGAAAGAGGGTAGAAGAAAAGTGAGCAACAAAAACAACAAAACTGGTATCAAACTTCAAGTAGTTTCTTGAGGCACATATCTTATACGTTGCAAAACTGTTGAACTTGTAGGACACTGAGTAGTCTCTCAGGGCAATGAGCTTAGTTGCAGCAAATGTTGCAATAAGTATATACAGGTACGTCTGAATCCATAGAATTGATAAAAAGAACAAAATGTCATGGATATGTACAAAGTTTAACCCTTTGCAATCCAATTTTGGATTCAGGGTTTTCCTAGGGGGCTTTCTCTTTCTGCCATTATACAATGGTGCCATCTGCTGGCTATAGCCAATACTGCGGTATGTGACATGCTGGAGAGACCCCCGACAACAGAGTGGCCAGTAATCTACAGTAAGAATACCCTGCCGGACGTCTTCCGACATCGGATCTGTACAGCCCTCAATCAGAATGTCTTTAGACGTCAGACAGTGGATTGGAAAGGGTTAATCCAGGAATCTGGACGGCAGTTGTCCATGTGTGGACATGGTGGATCTTCTGAGGTCCGTTGGTCATGCTGTCAATCTTCTTCGTCTGGAGGTTGGTGATACTGTTGGAGAAGCTGGTGTGTACTTGGATGAATTAGATGAACTTAAAGAATCTGATGCAGAGGATGAAACTGAAGGACATGGTGATGTTTCCACGGAATTGGGTGATGGAGCTTGGTACACGAGGTGGGAGAAAGGATTCAAATACCACAGTACTTGATTCTCTAGGTTGAAAGGAGATGGATATTCTTGGGTAGACTGGGGAGTAGGTTGGATGGCTTTCTCTTCTTCTGTGTTGGAATCTTGAGGTGGAACAGGTTGGGCTAGGCAAATCTGATTTTTTTTAGGGGTTAAAAGAGCTGTAATTCTGGTTGTTTCTTTCAGAGCATTTAATTGAGTGGCTAGTGTAAGCAACTACTCTCTCCTTGCCTTCTTGCCAACATAGCACTGCGCCTAGGCCCTTAAAGATAGCATCAGTGTAGAGGTTAAATGGGAGCGTACGTATAATCAGGATAGGGTAGAATGGGTGGAGTGGTCAGTTTCTCCTTTAAGGACAGGAAGGCCTGCTTTTGTTCTTCTTCCCAGTTAATGGCAATGGGTCTCTTAAATGTTTCTTTCGGGTAACCGCGCAACACTTCATGCAATGGGGCTGCTATCGGCGCAAATTTAGGAATGAAATGCCTGTAGTACCCCACGAACCTAAGAAAACTCCTGATGTCTTTCAAGCTCTTAGGGATAGGCCAATTTTCCACAGCGCTCACTTTTTCTGGATCTGGGTATACCCCCTCGGCACTAACAATGTGCCCTAGATAGCGAACTTTGGTTTGCAGTAAATGGCACATAGAGGGTTTTATTTTTAGGCCATGGTCAATGAGGGTTTGAAATACTTCCTTGAGATGCAGGACATGCTCTTCATAATTCTTAGACTAGATGATTACATCATCCAAATTTAGTAGCACAGGCTGAAAGTTTTAATGTCCTAAACACCTCTCCATGAGCCTTTGAAAAGTGACTGGGGCATTGCAGAGGCCAAAGGGCATGCAATTGAATTTGAACAGCCCCATAGGAGTAGTGAAGGCAGTCTTTTCCCTATCTGCCTCACTCATGGGCACTTGCCAATATCCACTGGTCAGACCCAAAGTGGAAAAATTTGCAGCGGACCCAAAACTGTTAGCGACTCCTCAATGTGCGGGCGACGATAGGCATCCTTGTGGGTAACACTATTAAGCTTTCTGTAGTCTACACAGAAACATATGTCTCCTTCCTTCTTCTTCTTCACAAGTACTACAGGAGCAGCCCAGGGGCTATAGCTCTCACGGGTGACATGATTGTCCTTCATCTCTTGAATCATGTTTTTGACTTGTTGGTAGAATGAAGGTGGGATAGGTCTATACCGCTCTTTAATTGGTGCATGACCATTAGGCATCTTCCTTTGCTAGCACCCCATTCTTAATTCCCTGCACCTATTCCAGAGATGTCTGGGCATCTCCAATCTGTAGCTAAGAAAGCCAAGGGGAATACCAAGGGAAACCTGTCTGTACGGACTGTGATTCTTGTAACACACTGTCAGTCTCACTCTCAAACACATCAGTAGGTTCCAGTATGGACACTTGTGCAAGGATATTCCCAATGTTAATGAGGTGGACTAGCACCTTCCCTTTGGTCACAGTAGCCAGGCTCCGTGCAGCCAGTAAATATGGGCGACTATCAGGATGGGCTCTACTATACCCTAATAAGGACGGCCACGTAAGCCTGGACGTGTCTGGCAACAAAATACAAATTCAGACTCTGGCGGGACTATAACCGGTCGGACGCCTTTCACACGGGCTCTTTCCACATGGCCCTGCGGATTGGCAAACTGCTGCTGAGTTGATAGGGTTTTTATAGTGGTTTTCAGCACAGCTCGCTGGGCCTGGGATGCTGCGGGCATTCTATTCTGCATCTTTTCCAACATCTCTGCATAGTAGTTTTTAAGGATGTTCATGCCCAGTGTGATGATTGGTGCATTTCTGTCGGGCACATCTACTACCAGTATTCCTTGCTGGCAGTGCTCCGCCTTCCAAGCTATAATGGTCAGTTCCCCGTACCCACTATCGGTACAGGTAGACTATTGCTCACCACAACATTGATTAACTGTTTGGGCTGACAGCTGAGAACATCAGGGGACCAATATTTCTCAAAGTCACTCTGGCGGAATATGGTGACTTGTGACCCTGTATCAATGAGTGCAGGCAGGGGCATACTGTCCACATATAATATCACTTCTGGACAGGGGCCTACATACTTAGAAATGCCCTTTGGAATGTGTGGACCTATTGTCTGTCCTCCCGGGGTGCGGTCCTTCTGCTCAGGGGTTGCCCATTTAAATGGTAGCAACTATTTATTTCATGTTCACTTAGACAGTAGTGTTCACAGAATAACCATGAGGGGTGTGGATAGCTTCCGGCCGATGCAGTTCCGGTGCTAACCGGCGCTTGGGTGGTCGCGACCGCGGCCTGAAGCATGGCTTCTCTAGTTCACTAACTTTCTGAAACAGAGCGGCAATGCTGGGGGTTAGCTCAGTCAACTGTTTCTGCATCTCAAGCAGTGGAGCAGACATATGACTGCTAGATTGCTTCACCTGTCTGTATATGTCACTCTTGTGGGGGCAGTGCAAGCTTTCATCTCTCATCACATTTATCCCTGTCCGCCTCATAGGTCTAGGGCTCCGTACCCAGAATAGTAATGGCCAGTTCTTTGAACTGAAGAAATGTGATATCGGGGTGCTGCACCGACAGCATCTTCAACTGGCTCCTGAGAGTCTCTGTTAATGAGCCCTTAATAAACTGTTTCCTAAGAGCCTGGTTTGCACCGGAAGCTTCCTTAGAGTCGGCCCTTACTACAGCCTTCATGTTCTCCTGTAGGGAAAGTGCGTACTCTCTCAGAGTCTCTCCTATCTTTTTCTTCTTATTTAGGAACGATTTCTTTACTTCTGACATGGTATGCGTATCAAAGATAGTCTGCAGTCTGTCCGAAACATCTTCTATGGACTTTTTGTGTTTGCGCAGCCATGTTTTGACCTCCATAGCAGTGGGGCCCTCTAACTGACCCATAAGAATTTCTATCTTCTATTCTGTCGCCATTTCATACAAGCAGAACACTGCACCTACCTTCTCCCTGAATTCGCTAAGAGTATGGCCCACGCCACTGCATTTTGGTAGCCATGGTGCTTCTAGGCAATAGAGCGTAGTTAGTGGCGCAAAGCTAGCGGTGTAGTAGCTAATGGGGTTGATTCTGCAGGCGCAATGACTGGTGCATCAGCATTCGTTGGCGCAACAACATCTGCAATGTCATCAGCAGTTGGCTGGTTGCCATCAGGGTTATCTCCAACGACTAAGATTTTGAATTTAAGGCACAGAAGGTACTATCCTGTTCCTGGGACAAAAAGTTTGGGGGCTATAACACCCCAATACACTTACTGTGCTTATGGCCGGAGGCCTAGTCCTTGTCACGGTGATGCCACACTCTAATTGGACTCCCCAGATGATCTGCCGCAGACATAATGAAGACGAGCCCAGCAAATTAGTAATCCGGGAGCAAGCAGATTTACTAATTGAAGTAATCTGCAATGAACACAGTGTATTGTAGTACTTGGTGAAAATACAGTTGTAATAATGACGCTTTAACTTCAACGTTCTCTCTATAAGGGCTCCTTTCCACTTGCGATTGCGTTTTTTGTTAACGCGATTGTCAATGGGACTTTCTAATGTTAAAAACGCAACGCAATGCACCAAAAACGTAGTTGCGTTTTTTACAATAGAAAGTCCCATTGACAATCGCGTTAACAAAAAACGCAATCGCAAGTGGAAAGGAGCCCTAAGGGCGCCCACCTACTGGCGATTTTTTTTCCCTGCGAAATTCGCAGCATTTTTTTCTCTGCAGGGGTCTATGGGACTTGTAATGTTAAAATCGCGATCGCGCAAAATCGCGATTTCGCGGTAAATTGCGATTTTGCGCGATCGCGATTTTAACATTACAAGTCCCATAGACCCCTGCAGAGAAAAAAATGCTGCGAATTTCGCAGGGAAAAAAAATCGCCAGTGGGTGGGCGCCCTAATGTTTGGATAAACGACTTGGACAATTTCCCCATAAATAGATTTGACTAAAGAACTGATTTAGATAAACTGAGGGAAAACTGAAGCAGAAGGATAAATGACTAGAAGACTGATCACGGTTTGACTTTACCGGAAATTTACAACTCACTATTTTTTGTAGAAGTTGATCTCAGAGAGATGCTTCTCTTCCTCTGCTGTGGGATGCCCAGGGGACAGATAAAGACCCCATCCCACCTGGCAACCAAACGTGCTGAGCTCCTCCCTCTCACTGTCTGATGTCGCCTTTCTTTCTGACTCTGACGACGACTCCCTAACTGCTCTGTCTTCCCCTATTTATCATCTCTCTCCTTTCTTCCCGCACTTTCTCAACTCCTCCTCCTGCATAGGGACTAATAGAGCTGCCCTTGGGCTCTGCACCAGTAAGATTAAACCTGATTGTCAGCCAATTAGGAACCAGCCGACATCAGAGATGGGCTAATTGCTAGAGCAGAAAGGGAAGACACAAGGTCTCTCCCACAGACGGCACCTTCTGTATCCAATGATGGCATACAGACAGATAAGACAGGACGTGTGCTGTGTGTGTTTTTGTAGTGCCTGCTGGGAGAGTCCACTCCCGATGTTTGTTTACAGGTTGCAGGCTGATGAAACATCACCAGCTGCTGCAGCCAATGACAGAGCTCTGCGATTAATTGTGGAGCTCTGTCATTGGCTGCATTATCTGCGACATCTTGTGAATAGGCTGGGGAAACCTGTAAACGTAATATTCTTTGCTGAAAAAATAAAGAAGTTGGATTGATATAGTTCCAGTGTGCTGATCCTACCTGCTATTGAACATATCTTGTTTTATGGCAGGAGGCGGTGGATTTTATGTAAGAAAAACACTTTTAGCCACCCTGGACTAGCAGATGCGGCAAACTGTCTCCACACCTCATACCCAATTGTAGGGACCTCCAATGTAGGGGATGTCCAGGGGGGTGGGAATATTTTAATAATAGGGCTAGATATAATTTTTGCCGTGGACTCACTTCTCATGGTGCAGAACAGCAGGGCTGGGGAACTACAGATACATTAATGCCCTTTATCCTACAAGCATTAGTTTTTATTTCTTCATGGAAAAATAGCCCAAAATGGAATTGTTGCCTTAGTTGAGCCAAACTTCCTCCCTGGCGGCTTCTATAGATATGTTCAGTTGCTCGGTTTAAAGAGGTTGTCTCGTGGCAAACATCTAAATTTTACATTAGCCCATTCCCCCTGTCACCCCCTGGCATAAAATAGCATTTTAAAGCGGTTTTTAAACCGCTTGCTACTCACCGATGTGATGAAAGATGAACTTATAAAACTCTTCTCCCAAGATGGCCGCCGGTCCTTTCCCAGGGATGCACTGCGGTTTTCTCCCATGGTGCACCGTGGGTCTTCTCCCATGGTGCACCATGGGCTCTGTGTGTTCCATTGCCGATTCCAGCCTCCTGATTGGCTGGAATCGGCACACGTGATGGGGCGGAGCTACACGATGACGTGTAGAAGGGGGCGGAGCCAGAACGCCGCTCGTGCCTGGACCGACCAGAAGGAGAAGACCCTTCTGCGCAAGCGCGTCTAAAAAAGCAAGAATACCCCGAAATTAGACGGAGCCATGGAGACGGGGACGCCAGCAACGGAGCAGGTAAGTGAATAACTTCTGTATGGCTCATATTTATTGCACGATGTATATTACAAAGTGCATTAATATGGCCATACAGAAGTGTATAACCCCACTTGCTTTCGTGAGACAACCTGTTTAATGTTATTTGACAATAAGTGCATAAGAACATTAAACAATGATTTGTTTGTTAGAACGTTCCTTTGTTAAGTGTCTGAAATAAAACAAACACCAGAATCATGAATTAAGAAGGGATGGCGCACACAATGTGCCTGGAAGCAAATCACTGTTCACTTTGAACCACAACAGACAATGGACACGCCAGACAAACAGACACTACCAGCTTTCCTACATATTTTTCTCTTGGCAGCCAAACAGGCATCTCTTAAACACTGGTTAGAACGAACAATAAGAGATGTAATGGGGGTGGAAACACAGCTTATACATGTAATGATGCTAGAAAGCATAGATTCTGAGAACGAACAATAAGAGATGTAATGGGGGTGGAAACACAGCTTATACATGTAATGATGCTAGAAAGCATAGATTCTGAGATTTCGGCTATAGTTGCTCCCTTCAAATACACAAAATGGTACCTAATAAAGGAATTGAAAGAAACATTCGAAAGACTAGCAGGGTGAGAGAAAAGCAACTGTTCCCAAAGAGAACTGACACATCTGCAAGTAAATCGAAAGGATCTGACAAAAACCACGACATGACGGAGGCAAATTGATGTAAAAGGTAATCCCCGCACCAACCCACTTTTTCCCCATTCAACTATGCTTCCCCCCAATAAAGGAAAAAAGGGTAATCTAAATATTTGCCAAAGGAGAAAGAGAAAAATATCTCAGCGCTCAGGAATAGGGGTACCAGTTAGTGAAAATATAACAATTGGTGTAATAATGGACTTACTTCACGGAGGCGTCCGTGCTCAAACGCCTCCAATCCCAGTAGGTGTATAAAACAAAATCCTGCGGCAAAGGCAATCGGTTCCACGTGTTTATTTACGATAGTAGACGCGTTTCGGCCAATAAAATCATCTGGCCTTCATCAAGTACAAAGTAAAATATGAAAGACATACAATATTTATAACAATAAAATAAATGGGTAATTACATCCTCATGTGATGTGTGAAATGGTGTCCCGTTTTGCAGGTGGTCGCATTAATCACGTCAGAGCGCCGCGAGATGACGCGGCGATTCCTCTTCATGCCCCATTTGTAAATGGCCGAGACCGGATCCAATGGCCGAGACCACGCGGCGGCGTGTAGCTGTATTAATAAAAGTAGAAAGGTCCCCATGGGGTCATGTGTGGACGTAGTAACGTAATCACTTTAGATAACGCGATCATGTGACATGGTCACGTGAAGGACGTGGTAACGTGATGACGTAGTGCTAGTAATCACTGTGGGCAAGTAGCGTAATGACGCTGTTTGGGCTCACAGGGAGCACTGTGAGGAAATCACATGGTATAGCGTCACCTGAGGTGGGCGTGGAAAGCGTCGCGTAGCAATGCGACAAACTTTCAATGAACAGGTAAGGATTCATATGGAAAAATAGCATATATGGGCACATATGTGTCATCCGATTAGAGAGCCGTTGTATAACTACACAACAGGCTCTTAATATATATGGATGTCTTTGTACGGAGAGGTGTCTCATGTGTGTGACATTGAACATGAGGGTGTGAGTTGCGTTGCACAACAACGCAGTTGGTTCTCTACGTATAAATTCACATTATATAGATAGGTGCCCAGCGCAAACCCTTAATAATATGTCACTTAATGGTCCATTTGTACATCTTATAAATAATAAAAAGAGTAGTTATATTAAAATGATAACAAACCATCATAATGCAGAAACCTTAATGCAGAGGCAACATACATTGTCATGATAATATAATCACATTTTCTCAAATATTTCGTTTAACCCATAAGGGGTTAAAGTATTAAAATGAAATATGTGAAACATTTCTTTTGCTTTTAATGTTGAAAAATTGCCAGCAGAGATTTGTTCCATAGGGGTAATTTTTTAGTAAGGATGAGTTAGAATTGTGGTGGGTAAAAAAGTGTTTAGACACACTATGTTTTAAAAATTTATTCCTGATGTTGAACCTATGTTGATTAGCTCGGGTCCGTAAAGAATTAACAGTACGTCCTATGTATCTAAAAGGGCAAGGACATTCAATGAGGTAGATAATATATTCAGATCCACAATCCAGATGTTGTTTGATTGGGAAAGGGATGCTACCATTGATAGATTCAACCTCTTTTCTTTTGTGGCAGATAATCGGGCAGCATTTGCAATTGTGTTTGCCACATTCATAAGTGCCTGGAGGTGTTAAAGAGCGAGTTTGTGAAATTGTTCTGGTGGAATTGAACTGTTTCGGACGAGAGGGGGCTAAAATATTGCCTAGAGTACGGCTCTTTCTAAATAATATTTGGGGTTGGGAGGATAATTCTGATGATAATAGAGGGTCTGATTTAAGAATGTGCCAATGTTGTTTAATGATAACCTTTAAATCTTTATGAAGAGAGTTATAACGAGTGATGAAGTTGCAGTTATATTTAAGTGATGAAGTATTATCTTTAGGGTTACATACTGCGGGGCTGGATGGATTAATGCCACTGTCTCCTTGCTGAGCCCTATATCTAGAGTTGGAAATCAAGGTCTCTGGATAGTGTTTATCCCTAAATCTTTGTGAAAGGATATCTGATTGTTTATTGAATTCATCCAGTGTGGAGCAGTTCCGTCTGATCCTTTTGAATTGACCATATGGAACATTTAGTTTCCACTGTTTGGCGTGGTTGCTATGAAAATCAAGAAAGGAATTGGCATCAACTATTTTGAAATGAGTTTTGGTTTGAATGGTATTTTCCTCGATATATAAATCAAGGTCTAGAAAAGAAATTTGGGTTTGGCTATAGGAGCCCGTGAATTCAAGGTTCCAAGAATTACGGTTAAGTTGATGGATGAAATTAATGACTTCTTCAATGGTTCCATCCCAAATGAGGATGATGTCGTCAATATACCTTTTATAGAATTGAATATGGGGATCCGATAATTGGTCTTCGAAGGCCCCCATGTATAAGTTAGCGTAACATGGGGCACATTTGGTCCCCATCGCGGTTCCTCTTGTTTGTATGTAGAATTGGCCATTGAACTTGAAGTAGTTGTTATATAAAATAAACTGGATACTATCTAAAATAAATTCCTTTTGTCGAGTGGGAATTAAATTGTCTTTCTCCAGAAAAAATTTAACCGCCTGGAGACCTTGAGTGTGGGGTATGTTAGAGTATAACGCACTAACATCTAGGGTAACCAAAATGTATGAATTTTTCCATGTGATGTTCTCTAACAATTGTAAAACATGTGTTGTAACTTTGAGATAGGCTGGCAATTGTATTACCAGCCTTTGCAGTTGTTTATCAATGTAATGTGACAGGTTACTCGTAAGGGAGTTGATCCCAGCTATAATAGGTCTGCCTGGTGGTTGAGTTGTGGACTTGTGTATTTTCGGTAAAAAATAAAAATAAGCTGTTTCTGGATGTTTAGGGAGCAAATATGATTTTTCATTTTTAGAAATAACTTTGTCCTCATAGGCTTTATTAATTAATAGAGATAATTTATTTTGTAATTCACTGGAGGGATCATATCGTATAGTTTTATAGTTCTCATTATCACTAAGGATCCGAGTGGCCTCTTCAAGGTAATAAGATTTATCCATGAGAAACCCCCTTTGTCGGCTTGTTTAATAACTAAGTCTTTTTCACTTGCCAATTTACTCATCAGTTTAAACTGTATAGAGGTCAAATTACTTTTCTTCCTAACAACATTGGTACCTAAATTATCAATCAGTTGTTTAAAATTTGTTAATACCTCATCATAAAACAACGTAATATTAGGCCCTTTAGATTCAATCGGATAGAATTTGCTATATGGTTTTAAATCCGTATATAGTGGTGGGATCTCCATTGAATTGTCTAAATTGGTCACTTGCTGTGGAAAAATGTCTTTGTTTAGAGAAAAATTTCTCTTTAAGGTAAGCTACCGTACAAACGAATTCAAGTCTACAAAAAGTTCGAAAAAGACAGGACTATTAGATGGACCATAAGACAGACCCTTAGAAAGAATATCAAGTTCACCTCGTGTGAGTATGTGTTTGGAGAGATTAAAAACTCCCATTTTTAATGCTTGGTCGTTGGAGACTGTAGTTTCTGTATCGTTTTTATTGTTGTTTGTTTGGCGTTTTTTCCTATTTTTGCAACCACCCCGTTTGCCCCTCCTTCTGGTCTTACGAGGTCTTGGGGGGGGAGGCAATCTGTTCGGGGATTGGTAATATTTGGTGATTCTTTGGGTGCTCGGCCCATTTATCAAGGGGGTTTTTGATGGTAAAATTCTCCCTTTGACATTGGTTATAGCAGAGCTTCGAGTGACCCTTATATTTGGAGTAAGTCTCTCGGCTAAGGGAGACCGGGAAGACCTCTCCTCTAAAAAAGGTTTAGGAGAGGTGTTAAACGTCAGTTTTGGAGATATCATGATGTTTCCTTCAGTTGGTTTCTCTAAATTCTCTATTGTATTAAGTTCTTGTGTGCCTAGACATCTAACCAGATCTGTAGGGCTCCCTGAAATGTTAGCTAAAGCAGGGTGTGTATTAGACAACATCTGGTTAGAGGTGTCCAATATTTGAGAAGTTGGAGGGTTATCAGAACTAGTTAGATTTAATTGGACGTCTGAAGTTGGACGGGTCTCACTTTGAGCATTATTAACTGTATCTGGAGGTGTACTAACCTCTCTTTGTGTATTGTTTACCGAATCCACTGTTGTGGAAATGTGTGGAGAAGGGTTGTTGTTTCTCCTATTCTGTTGTCTTTTAAATTTATTTATATGTACTCTACCTGTCATCCGTGCTTGATGAAAGGTCTTGTACAGTTATCGGTTATTAGATCGATCTCTATAGTGAGGGGTATCATACATATTATAAGTATTGTGTCGACTATAAGGTGAACGATTATATATGGGTAACTGTCTCCAGTCTATTGACATAAGTGGGGGTGGTAGATCCTAATATTGAAAAGGAGAGTGTGAAGTGTAACCATTTCTTGAAGAATTATATCTGTTATTCCACATGGGGTCTCGATGGTAATGGTTCTATTTATACCTGTTCAAATGAGAGTTATGTTCATGATAAAAATGAGTATTGAATGATCTATACTTGTTCCTCCTCTTTGGAGGGAAGGGGTGATGGTTATTATCCTTCTTTTGATTATCTGGTAGTGTTTGATCAATAATAGGTTTATCAAGGGTATTGTTGTCAAGAGTATTATTGTCAACAATATTATCTTTCTTGTTCCCTTTATATTCCCACACAAAATATTTTTTCTCATTTTTATCCTTCAGATCTCTATGTAATTTTTTAATTTTGTGATTAGATAGAGTTTTGAATGAGTTATCAATAATTTCAACAATCCCTTCTATAAGGTCATTGTTGCCTTTTTGTCCCAAAAAAAGGATTTTCTGTAGTATTAGATCACTCAAACTTTGGCGTTTATCAATAAGTTTACCTAAAAAGAGGTCAGAGAATGTACCCAACATTATGTTCCATTCACCTGTGTATTTTGGGTCATCGGGGAAGGCTGATTTAATTGGAATGCGTAAACCTCTAGGGGCAATTGTGTTTAATCTATATATAGAAAGCATGAGCCAATCGAGGGCATGACGCCAAAGATTTTCAATAAGGGTCTTCAAGTTGTTTTTGATTTTGTTTTGATCTAATACAATATCATTAAATTCATCAAATGATAGTTTATTAATAGTATCGTGATCCCAATTTTTCTCAAATTTGTGAAATGAGAACAGTTTGGTTGCATCGGGGTCATCCAATTTAATATCCAATGCAGATTGAATGGAAAGAGAAAATGTTCCTGGTAAAGATAACCATTTTTCTTCTATAGCCGTCAGCAGGGTGCGCTCAACCTGTAAAATGGAGGTATCGGAGTTCTCCATAGGAGTCCGTCAAACGATGCAATATTGTTAAATAGGTAGCGCTCACTGTTCAGATGACCATAGGTGATGTTGCATCAAAGGAGTGATGCAATAATGAAAAGGGATGTAGATCCTGAAGTTATTTCTAAAAATGAAAAATCATATTTGCTCCCTAAACATCCAGAAACAGCTTATTTTTATTTTTTACCGAAAATACACAAGTCCACAACTCAACCACCAGGCAGACCTATTATAGCTGGGATCAACTCCCTTACGAGTAACCTGTCACATTACATCGATAAACAACTGCAAAGGCTGGTAATACAATTGCCAGCCTATCTCAAAGATACAACACATGTTTTACAATTGTTAGAGAACATCACATGGAAAAATTCATACATTTTGGTTACCCTAGATGTTAGTGCGTTATACTCTAACATACCCCACACTCAAGGTCTCCAGGCGGTTAAATTTTTTCTGGAGAAAGACAATTTAATTCCCACTCGACAAAAGGAATTTATTTTAGATAGTATCCAGTTTATTTTATATAACAACTACTTCAAGTTCAATGGCCAATTCTACATACAAACAAGAGGAACCGCGATGGGGACCAAATGTGCCCCATGTTACGCTAACATACATGGGGGCCTTCGAAGACCAATTATCGGATCCCCATATTCAATTCTATAAAAGGTATATTGACGACATCATCCTCAATTGGGATGAAACCATTGAAGAAGTCATTAATTTCATCCATCAACTTAACCGTAATTCTTGGAACCTTGAATTCACGGGCTCCTATAGCCAAACCCAAATTTCTTTTCTAGACCTTGATTTATATATCGAGGAAAATACCATTCAAACCAAAGCTCATTTCAAAACAGTCGATGCCAATTCCTTTCTTGATTTTCATAGCAACCACGCCAAACAGTGGAAACTAAATGTTCCATATGGTCAATTCAAAAGGATCAGACGGAACTGCTCCACACTGGATGAATTCAATAAACAATCAGATATCCTTTCACAAAGATTTAGGGATAAACACTATCCAGAGACCTTGATTTCCAACTCTAGATATAGGGCCCAGCAAGGAGACAGGGGCATTAATCCATCCAGCCCCGCAGTATGTAACCCTAAAGATAATACTTCATCACTTAAATATAACTGCAACTTCATCACTCGTTATAACTCTCTTCATAAATAATTAAAGGTTATCATTAAACAACATTGGCACATTCTTAAATCAGACCCTCTATTATCATCAGAATTATCCTCCCAACCCCAAATATTATTTAGAAAGAGCCGTACTCTAGGCAATATTTTAGCCCCCTCTCGTCCGAAAGAGTTCAATTCCACCAGAACAATTTCACAAACTCGCTCTTTAACACCTCCAGGCACTTATAAATGTGGCAAACACAATTGCAAATGCTGCCCGATTATCTGCCACAAAAGAAAAGAGGTTGAATCTATCAATGGTAGCATCCCTTTCCCAATCAAACAACATCTGGATTGTGGATCTGAATATATTATCTACCTCATTGAATGTCCTTGCCCTTTTAGATACATAGGACGTACTGTTAATTCTTTACGGACCCGAGCTAATCAACATAGGTTCAACATCAGGAATAAATTTTTAAAACATAGTGTGTCTAAACACTTTTTTACCCACCACAATTCTAAGCCATCCTTACTAAAAATTACCCCTATAGAACAAATCTCTGCTGGCAATTTTTCAACATTAAAAGCAAAAGAAATGTTCCACATATTTCATTTTATTCACTGTAGGGTTCGAGAAAAAACTAAAATATAACTTTTAATAAATATTATATTAAAAGGGAACTTGAAACACAAGTTTCCGAAGGACACACAAAGAACATAAACAGATTGCTTCTCCAGTAGGTAGTCCCAATTGAGCTAGTGTAATGAGGGATACCGTATTTCCTGAAGAGCAAAAAAGCTCATATTTAGTAAAAGACCATACTACGGCTTTGACGAAAGTCCGAGGCTACCCTGTGATGGATATAGTGTAACCACAGCCGTTTAATGAGAGGGTCAACCCGACTTATTTTTTATTATATATTTAAAGTTTAGTCAGAAGTTTCCTTGGTCTACTAGTGGAAAATTTCCTTGATCACGAGTGTGCCTGGGATGTAAAAAGTTTCACTCCACTAGCACATTTTCTTGTAGAGACCAAGCGGAAATTACTCCTGGAAGGAATCACACCCTATTAGGAGAAAGTGCATGGGATGTAGATAAATCCCCGTATTGCGCACAATCTAACCAATGATTAAAGAGACTTAGGGTAGATTCCTTTCAAAGAAGAGGATGGTATCGGTGGACCATTACTAGCAGAAAATAGCCTAAGACTGCAAATAGAGGATAAAGACGTAGCTTTTTTCAGTAAATTACGCGGTTCAACGCGTTTCTGCCGCAATCATTGCAGCGTCATCAGGAACCTATTTCTTAGCACAGCGTCTAATAGAATGGTAGAAATATTCTCACTTGCTAGACAGTAGCGCTAGCCAAACAACAGCAAAAGATAAAGGTAGGAGAGATAGATGATGCTATCACAAAGAAGGATTAAGTATTCCCCCAGAGATTCCCCTTTAAAATAAAAAAGACCAGAGTGGTAGCAGCACCAGCCCTTGTGGTAGGCTGGCGGCTAATAACCCATTGTGTGTCTCAGAGGGGTTTAAATAGTGGAGTGGTTCCTCCCTTAGTCATGCCTTTGACCATTAGGGTTTAAACATGGTGTAACTCCGCCCACAAATGGGCGTTCTGTATCCACAAGAACTTTGTCTGTATGTATAACAAAGACAAAGGTGATAAAGAGCTTATGTGCTGGGGTTGTGTAAAGCATCAAATCTAGAAGTTGTTTATTCCTTCAGATGGTGGCTTAGACCGATACTGATCTTTATTTAAGATGCAAACGGCTGTCTTGTACATATGCCGTTGCTATGGAGCTTGGTGAAGCGTTGGGCGTCACAGCATGGTCACGTGAACCCCATCGGTCACGTGATCCAGCGTATGACGTCAGCACGCTGAATAGGAGAAATGACAGGGTCTATTACCATCCAGCGCGGTCATGTGTGCGCTATAGCGTTCCTGTGACCGGACACATCGCGCGGTCATGTGCACGTGAGTCAGAGTAAGGCATCGGACCCGCTCCGGGGGCGTGGAGTGGGCGGAGCATTACATTCCTCATGATGTATTGTGGATAACATATGCAATGTATCCCTAAGCTACAGCAGAGCTAACGATCGGCGATTTTAGGCTATTACTGCCAAAGACAAAGCATATTAGATCCCAAAGATGCCTAGAGTGGTTCTGATGCCAATAACGCAGAACACAAATGGCCAGATCATCAAAGTTGCTCTGTTCAGAGTAAGAATTAGAGATGAGCGAGCACCAAAATGCTCGGGTGCTCGTTACTCGGAACGAATTTATCGCGATGCTCGAGGGTTCGTTTCGAGTAACGAACCCCATTGAAGTCAATGGGCGACCGGAGCATTTTTGTATTTCGCCGATGCTCGCTAAGGTTTTCATGTGTGAAAATCTGGGCAATTCAAGAAAGTGATGGGAACGACACAGCAACGGATAGGGCAGGCGAGGGGCTACATGTTGGGCTGCATCTCAAGTTCACAGATCCCACTATTAAGCCACAATACCGGCAAGAGTAGGGCCCCCCCCCCCTCCCAACAACTTTTACTTCTGAAAAGCCCTCAGCATGGCATACCTTAGCTAAGCACCACACTAGCTACAACAAAGCACAATCACTGCCTGCATGACACTCCGCTGCCACTTCTCCTGGGTTACATGCTGCCCAACCCCCCTCCCCCCTGCACGACACAGTGTCCACAACGCACACCAAACTGTCCCTGCGCAGCCTTCAGCTGCCCTCATGCCACACCACCCTCATGTCTATTTATAAGTGCGTCTGCCATGAGGAGGAACTGCAGGCACACACTGCAGAGGGTTGGCACGGCTAGGCAGCGACCCTCTTTAAAAGTGGTGGGGCGATAGCCCACAATGCTGTACAGAAGCAATGAGAAATCCAATCCTGTGCCACCTCCATCAGGAGCTGCACACGTGGGCATAGCAATGGGGAACCTATGTGCCACACACTATTCATTCTGTCAAGGTGTCTGTATGCCCCAGTCAGACTGGTAATATGTACCTTAACAGTAACCGCGTTGGTGGTAATGTGGTGGTGACTGCGGACCTAGTAGCACGGTTGTATTTTGTTGGTTTTCAGAATGTGGCCAGGATTAAGTGGGCCGTGGCGGGGGGATGGTGGGGGGGCTCTCTTGTTGTGTCGGTAAAGGTGAAATTCTTGGACTGCCACCAGACGAACCAATGCAAAGGCATTTGCCAAGAATGTTTTCATTGTTGGAGGAGGAGGGGGATGTTTTTGAGGCACTACGTGTCCTCTCCACGTGTCCGTGGTTATATGCACCTTAACAGTAACCGCGTTGGTGGGAAATGGCCTCGCCGCCATCATGTCTTTGGGAAGCCTCTGTTTCCACACCCCAGAGACATACCATTAGCAGCGGTATAGGCAGAGCCCAGAATTCGTAACATTTCAGCCGTAGCATTAGGACAGGCCCCACTAACATATCACTAGCAGCATTATAGGGGGAGCACAGTATTAGTTCCATTTCAGTAATAGTAGCACTCAAGACAGGCCCCAGTAACAATTCCGAAGCAGCAGTATAGGAGGAGCATAGTCTAAGTTCCATTTAAGTAATAGTAGCAGCCTACACAGGCCCCAGGAACAATTCCGAAGCAGCAGTATAGTGGGAGCGCAGTCTTAGTTCCATTTCAGTAGCTGCAGTATAGCCAAGGCCCAAGTTACATTTATGTAGCTAAAGTGTAGGCCAACCCCACACACCTTTCTGTACCATGAGTGCAGGCGAAGAACATAGAAATTGCTATGATTACACTGTAGGTGAGGGCCCATAAAAATTGGTGTACCAGCAGTACTAGTGTACCTCAGAAAAAATTGGCCATGCCCAACCAAGATGGCAGGTGAAACCCATTAATCGCTTTGGTTAATGTGGCTTAAGTGGTAACTAGGCCTGGAGGCAGCCCAGTTTAACGAAAAATTGGTTCAAGTTAAAGTTCCAACGCTTTTAAGAGCATTGAAACGTATAAAAAATTTTTAGAAAAATTATATGAGTGAGCCTTGTGGCCCTAAGAAAAATTGCCCGTTCAGCGTGATTACGTGAGGTTTCAGGAGGAGGAGCAGGAGGAGGAGGAGGAATATTATACACAGATTGATGAAGCAGAAATGTCCCCATTTTGGATGGTGAGAGAGAACTATGCTTCCATCCGCGGGTGCAGCCTACGTATAGCTTAGGTATCGCTGCTGTCCGCTGGTGGAGAAGAGAAGTCTGGGGAAATCCAGGCTTTGTTCATCTTGATGAGTGTTAGCCTGTCGGCACTGTCGGTTGACAGGCGGGTACGCTTATCTGTGATGATTCCCCCAGCCGCACTAAACACCCTCTCCGACAAGACGCTAGCCGCAGGACAAGCAAGCACCTCCAGGGCATACAGCGCTAGTTCAGGCCACGTGTCCAGCTTCAACACCCAGTAGTTGTAGGTGGCAGAGGCGTCACGGAGGACGGTCGTGCGATCGGCTACGTACTCCCTCACCATTCTTTTACAGTGCTCCCGCCGACTCAGCCTTGACTGGGGAGCGGTGACACAGTCTTGCTGGGGAGCCATAAAGCTGTCCAGGCCCTTAAAGACTGTTGCACTGCCTGGGCTGTACATGCTGCTCGATCTTCGCACCTCCCCTGCTACCTGGCCCTCGGAACTGCGCCTTCTGCCACTAGCGCTGTCGGATGAGAATTTTACCATCAGCTTGTCCGCCAGGGTCCTGTGGTATAGCAACACTCTCGAACCCCTTTCCTCTACGGGAATGAGAGTGGGAAGGTTCTCCTTATAGCGTGGGTCGAGCAGTGTGTACACCCAGTAATCCGTAGTGGCCAGAATGCGTGTAACGCGAGGGTCACGAGAAAGGCATCCTAACATGAAGTCAGCCATGTGTGCCAGGGTACCTGTACGCAACACATGGCTGTCCGCACTAGGAAGATCACTTTCAGGATCCTCCTCCTCAGGCCATACACGCGGAAATGATGACAGGCAAGCAGCATGGGTACCGTCAGCAGTGGGCCAAGCTGTCTCTTCCCCCTCCTCCTCATCCTCCTCATGCTCCTCCTCCTCCTCCTGAACACGCTGAGATATAGACAGGAGGGTGCTCTGACTATCCAGCGACATACTGTCTTCCCCCGGCTCTGTTTCCGAGAGCAACGCGGCTGCCTTTATGGTTTGCAGGGAACTTCTTAAGATGCATAGCAGAGGAATGGTGACGCTAATGATTGCAGCATCGCCGCTCACCACCTGGGTAGACTGCTCAAAGTTTCGAAGGACCTGGCAGATGTCTGCCGACCAGGCCCACTCTTCTGAAAAGAATTGAGGAGGCTGACTCCCAATGCGCCGCCCATGTTGGAGTTGGTATTCCACTATAGCTCTACGCTGCTCATAGAGCCTAGCCAACATGTGGAGCGTAGAGTTCCACCGTGTGGGCACGTCGCACAGCAGTCGGTGCACTGGCAGATTAAACCGATGTTGCAGGGTGCGCAGGGTGGCAGCATCCGTGTGGGACTTGCGGAAATGTGCGCAGAGCCGGCGCACCTTTACGAGCAGGTCTGACAAGCGTGGGTAGCTTTTCAGAAAGCGCTGAACCACCAAATTGAAGACGTGGGCCAGGCATGGCACGTGCGTGAGGCTGCCGAGCTGCAGAGCCGCCACCAGGTTACGGCCGTTGTCACACACGACCATGCCCGGTTGGAGGCTCAGCGGCGCAAGCCAACGGTCGGTCTGCTCTGTCAGACCCTGCAGCAGTTCGTGGGCCGTGTGCCTCCTATCTCCTAAGCTGAGTAGTTTCAGCACGGCCTGCTGACGATTGCCCACCGCTGTGCTGCCACGCCGCGCGACACCGACTGCTGGCGACGTCCTGCTGCTGCTGACACATCTAGATTGCGAGACAGAGGTTGAGGAGGAGGAGGGTGCTTTAGTGGAGGAAGCATACACCGCCGAACATACCACCACCGAGCTGGGGCCCGCAATTCTGGGGGTGGGTAGGACGTGAGCGGTCCCAGGCTCTGACTCTGTCCCAGCCTCCACTAAATTCACCCAATGTGCCGTCAGGGAGATGTAGTGGCCCTGCCCGCCTGTGCTTGTCCACGTGTCCGTAGTTAAGTGGACCTTGCCACTAACCGCATTGGTGAGGGCGCGTACAATGTTGCGGGAGACGTGGTCGTGCAGGGCTGGGACGGCAAATCGGGAAAAGTAGTGGCGACTGGGAACTGAGTAGCGCGGGGCCGCCGCCGCCATCATAGCTTTGAAAGCCTCCATTTCCACAACCCTATACGGCAGCATCTCAAGGCTGATAAATTTGGCTATGTGGACGGTTAACGATTGAGCGTGCGGGTGCGTGGTGGCGTACTTGCGCTTGCGCTCCAACACTTGCGCTAGCGACGGCTGGACTGTGCGGTGCGAGACATTGGTGGATGGGGCCGAGGACAGCGGAGGTGAGGGTGTGGGTGCAGGCCAGGAGACGGTAGTGCCTGTGTCCTGAGAGGGGGGTTGGATCTCAGTGGCAGGTTGGGGCACAGGGGGAGAGGCAGCGGTGCAAACCGGAGGCGGTGAACGGCCTTCGTCCCACCTTGTGGGGTGCTTGGCCATCATATGTCTGCGCATGCTGGTGGTGGTGAGGCTGTTGGTGGTGGCTCCCCGGCTGATCTTGGCGCGACAAAGGTTGCACACCACTGTTCGTCGGTCGTCAGGCGTCTCTGTGAAAAACTGCCAGACCTTAGAGCACCTCGCCTCTGCAGGGTGGCATGGCGCGAGGGTGCGCTTTGGGAAACAGTTGGTGGATTATTCGGTCTGGCCCTGCCTCCACCCCTGGCCACCGCACTGCCTCTTGCAACCTGCCCTGCTGCTGCCCTTGCCTGCCCCTCTGAAGACCTGTCCTGAGTAGGCGTTGCACACCAGGTGGGGTCAGTCACCTCATCGTCCTGCTGCTCTTCCTCCGAATCCTCTGTGCGCTCCTCCCTCGGACTTACTGCCCTTACTACTACCTCACTGCAAGACAACTGTGTCTCATCGTCATCGTCCTCCTCACCCACTGAAAGGTCTTGAGACAGTTGCCGGAAGTCCCCAGCCTCATCCCCCGGACCCCGGGAACTTTCCAATGGTTGTGCATCAGTGACGATAAACTCCTCTGGTGGGAGAGGAACCACTGCTGCCCAATCTGAGCAGGGGCCCGAGAACAGTTCCTGGGAGTCTTCCCGCTCCTGGGCATGTGTCATTGTAGTGGAGTGAGGAGGCAGGGAGGAGCAGCAGACAGAGGATTCGGATTTGCAGCACTGTACGGCGCAGAACTCTGGGTGGATGATAGCTTGCTCGAAGCACTTTCTGCCATCCACGACAGGACCTGCTCACACTGCTCATTTTCTAATAAAGGTCTCCCGCGTGGACCCATTAATTGGGCGATGAATGTGGGGACGCCAGAAACGTGCCTCTCTCCTAATCGCGCAGCAGTCGGCTGCGACACACCTGGATCAGGAGCTCGGCCTGTGCCCACACCCTCACTTGGGCCTACGCGTCCTCGGCCGCGTCCACGTCCTCTAGGCCTACCCCTACCCCTCAACATGCTGTATTACCAGTGATTTCCAAGCCAGGAAAGAAATTGGCCCAAGCCTGCAGCCAAAATAGAATTTTTTCCCTTGTTTTTCAAAGGACAAGCCACACTGCGTGTATTCAATGAATACTACTAAGTTTAATAACTGTGTTGTGGCCCTGCAAATGTGTCACAGAACTGCAGTGATGCAAAGTTATTCGCTACAGCAGATCAGGGATTTCTCATGCAGGAAAAAAATTGGCGCACGCCTGCAGCCAAAATAGAATTTTTCCCTTGTTTTTCGAAGGACAAGCCACACTGCGTGTAGTCAATGAATACTACTAAGTTTAATAACTGTGTTGTGGCCCTGCAAATGTGTCACAGAACTGCAGTGATGCAAAGTTATTCGCTACAGCAGATCAGGGATTTCCCATGCAGGAAAAAAATTGGAGCAAGCCTGCAGCCAAAATAGAATTTTTTCCCTTGTTTTCAAAGGACAAGCCACACTGCGTGTATTCAATGAATACTACTAAGTTTAATAACTGTGTTGTGGCCCTGCAAATGTGTCACAGAACTGCAGTGATTCAAAGTTATTTGCTACAGCAGATCAGGGATTTCCCATGCAGGAAAAAAATTGGCGCAAGCCTGCAGCCAAAATAGAATTTTTTCCCTTGTTTTTCAAAGGACAAGCCACACTGCGTGTAGTCAATGAATACTACTAAGTTTAATAACTGTGTTGTGGCCCTGCAAATGTGTCAGAGAACTGCAGTGATGCAAAGTTATTCGCTACAGCAGATCAGGGATTTCCCATGCAGGAAAAAAATTGTCGCAAGCCTGCAGCCAAAATAGAATTTTTTCCCTTGTTTTTCAAAGGACAAGCCACACTGCGTGTATTCCATGAATACTACTAAGTTTAATAACTGTGTTGTGGCCCTGCAAATGTGTCACAGAACTGCAGTGATGCAAAGTTATTCGCTACAGCAGATCAGGGATTTCCCATGCAGGAAAAAAATTGGCGCAAGCCTGCAGCCAAAATAGAATTTTTTCCCTTGTTTTTCAAAGGACAAGCCACACTGCGTGTATTCCATGAATACTACTAAGTTTAATAACTGTGTTGTGGCCCTGCAAATGTGTCACAGAACTGCAGTGATGCAAAGTTATTCGCTACAGCAGATCAGGGATTTCCCATGCAGGAAAAAAATTGGCGCAAGCCTGCAGCCAAAATAGAATTTTTTCCCTTGTTTTTCAAAGGACAAGCCACACTGCGTGTATTCAATGAATACTACTAAGTTTAATAACTGTGTTGTGGCCCTGCAAATGTGTCAGAGAACTGCAGTGATGCAAAGTTATTCGCTACAGCAGATCAGGGATTTCCCATGCAGGAAAAAAATTGGCGCAAGCCTGCAGCCAAAATAGAATTTTTTCCCTTGTTTTTCAAAGGACAAGCCACACTGCGTGTAGTCAATGAATACTACTGTTTAATAACTGTGTTGTGGCCCTGCAAATGTGTCACAGAACTGCAGTGATGCAAAGTTATTCGCTACAGCAGATCAGGGATTTCCCATGCAGGAAAAAAATTGGTGCAAGCCTGCAGCCAAAATAGAATTTTTTCCCTTGTTTTTCAAAGGACAAGCCACACTGCGTGTAGTCAATGAATACTACTAAGTTTAATAACTGTGTTGTGGCCCTGCAAATGTGTCACAGAACTGCAGTGATGCAAAGTTATTCGCTACAGCAGATCAGGGATTTCCCATGCAGGAAAAAAATTGGCGCAAGCCTGCAGCCAAAATAGAATTTTTTCCCTTGTTTTTCATAGGACAAGCCACACTGCGTGTATTCAATGAATACTACTAAGTTTAATAACTGTGTTGTGGCCCTGCAAATGTGTCACAGAACTGCAGTGATGCAAAGTTATTCGCTACAGCAGATCAGGGATTTCCCATGCAGGAAAAAAATTGGCGCAAGCCTGCAGCCAAAATAGAATTTTTTCCCTTGTTTTTCAAAGGACAAGCCACACTGCGTGTATTCAATGAATACTACTAAGTTTAATAACTGTGTTGCGGCCCTGCAAATGTGTCACAGAACTGCAGTGATGCAAAGTTATTCGCTACAGCAGATCAGGGATTTCCCATGCAGGAAAAAAATTGGCGCAAGCCTGCAGCCAAAATAGAATTTTTTCCCTTGTTTTTCAAAGGACAAGCCACACTGCGTGTATTCAATGAATACTACTGTTTAATAACTGTGTTGTGGCCCTGCAAATGTGTCACAGAACTGCAGTGATGCAAAGTTATTCGCTACAGCAGATCAGGGATTTCCCATGCAGGAAAAAAATTGGCGCAAGCCTGCAGCCAAAATAGAATTTTTTCCCTTGTTTTTCAAAGGACAAGCCACACTGCGTGTATTCAATGAATACTACTAAGTTTAATAACTGTGTTGTGGCCCTGCAAATGTGTCACAGAACTGCAGTGATGCAAAGTTATTCACTACAGCAGATCAGGGATTTCCCATGCAGGAAAAAAATTGTCGCAAGCCTGCAGCCAAAATAGAATTTTTTCCCTTGTTTTTCAAAGGACAAGCCACACTGCGTGTATTCCATGAATACTACTAAGTTTAATAACTGTGTTGTGGCCCTGCAAATGTGTCAGAGAACTGCAGTGATGCAAAGTTATTCGCTACAGCAGATCAGGGATTTCCCATGCAGGAAAAAAATTGGCGCAAGCCTGCAGCCAAAATAGAATTTTTTCCCTTGTTTTTCAAAGGACAAGCCACACTGCGTGTATTCCATGAATACTACTAAGTTTAATAACTGTGTTGTGGCCCTGCAAATGTGTCACAGAACTGCAGTGATGCAAAGTTATTCGCTACAGCAGATCAGGGATTTCCCATGCAGGAAAAAAATTGGCGCAAGCCTGCAGCCAAAATAGAATTTTTTCCCTTGTTTTTCAAAGGACAAGCCACACTGCGTGTAGTCAATGAATACTACTAAGTTTAATAACTGTGTTGTGGCCCTGCAAATGTGTCACAGAACTGCAGTGATGCAAAGTTATTCGCTACAGCAGATCAGGGATTTCCCATGCAGGAAAAAAATTGGCGCAAGCCTGCAGCCAAAATAGAATTTTTTCCCTTGTTTTTCGAAGGACAAGCCACACTGCGTGTATTCAATGAATACTACTGTTTAATAACTGTGTTGTGGCCCTGCAAATGTGTCACAGAACTGCAGTGATGCAAAGTTATTCGCTACAGCAGATCAGGGATTTCTCATGCAGGAAAAAAATTGGCGCAAGCCTGCAGCCAAAATAGAATTTTTTCCCTTGTTTTTCAAAGGACAAGCCACACTGCGTGTATTCAATGAATACTACTAAGTTTAATAACTGTGTTGTGGCCCTGCAAATGTGTCAGAGAACTGCAGTGATGCAAAGTTATTCGCTACAGCAGATCAGGGATTTCCCATGCAGGAAAAAAATTGGCGCAAGCCTGCAGCCAAAATAGAATTTTTTCCCTTGTTTTTCAAAGGACAAGCCACACTGCGTGTATTCAATGAATACTACTAAGTTTAATAACTGTGTTGTGGCCCTGCAAATGTGTCAGAGAACTGCAGTGATGCAAAGTTATTCGCTACAGCAGATCAGGGATTTCCCATGCAGGAAAAAAATTGGCACAAGCCTGCAGCCAAAATAGAATTTTTTCCCTTGTTTTTCAAAGGACAAGCCACACTGCGTGTATTCCATGAATACTACTAAGTTTAATAACTGTGTTGTGGCCCTGCAAATGTGTCACAGAACTGCAGTGATGCAAAGTTATTCGCTACAGCAGATCAGGGATTTCCCATGCAGGAAAAAAATTGGCGCAAGCCTGCAGTAAAACGTAGCTGGCTGCGTCTGATTTTTTTTAACGTTCTGCACGCAGCACACACGTACCCAGAGCCCTGAGGACTGTCAGAGGCAGGCGAAATAGAATTTTTTCCCTTGTTTTTCAAAGGAAAAGCCACACTGCGTCTATTCAATGAATAATGTATGTCTTCTGGCCCTGCCTACACAATTCTATCCCTGTAGTATTAATTCCGGGTGCAATGGTCTGCACAGCCGGTTTTGAGAAAGAAAAAAAAAAGGCAACACTGCTAACAGCAGCCTGGACAGTACTGCACACGGATCGATGTGGCCCTAGAAAGGACCGTTGGGGTTCTTGAAGCCTACACTCACTGCTAACACTCTCCCTGCCTAACCACCACTTCTGTCCCTATTGCAGGGCGCAATGCTCTGCAGATCCAATTTTGAAAGAAAAAAAAATACAGTGCTAACACAGTACTGCACACGGTTAGATGTGGCCCTGAGAAGGACCGTTGGGGTTCTTGAAGCCTACACTGAGGGCGAGCACCCACTGGCGTTTTTTTTACCTGCGTTTTGCGTTTTTCCTGCACAGGCATAGAGATAACGTGTTCCTGTCCACTGGCGTTTTTTTTGCATTGCGTTTGCGTTTTTAACATAGGAACTGTCAGTTGCATATGTGTCCTTATTTTTCTCCTAATGCACCCATGAAAGTCAATGGAAATTAATGGAAAAGCCGCGAAAACGCCGCGAAAAACGCGCGGAAAAATCGCGGGAAACGCGGCGAAAACTCTGCGTTTTTTTCCCGCGGAAAACGCAAACGCCAGTGGGTGCTCGCCCTTACTCCTAACGCTCTCCCTACAGCAGCACCAGCAGCAGCACTTTCCCTCAGCTAACTCACAAGGCTTCTGAGCCGAGCCGCGGGAGGGGCCGATTTTTATACTCGGGTGACATCAGATCTCCCCAGCCACTCACAGCAGGGGGGTGGTATAGGGCTTGAACGTCACAGGGGGAAGTTGTAATGCCTTCCCTGTCTTTCAATTGGCCAGAAAAGTGCGCTAACGTCTCAGAGAGGAAACTGAAAGTAACCAGAACATCGCGTGGTACTCGTTACGAGTACCGAGCATCCCGAACATGCTAATATTCGCCCGAGTATCAAGCTCGGACGAGTACGTTCGCTCATCTCTAGTAAGAATATCCCTATGTACAGATAAACATTTTAACAAAGCAAGTGCCAGCCTCTGTAAGAATGTTGATAGATCAAATGAAGTGAATGAAACCCAATCAATTTCATAGAATATATCAGATACATACGCAAGGATTATAATCAAGGTGATGCATGCAGATTTTTATAACCCCTTTATCAGTGGAGTTGTCTGTAATCTGTTGGTACCCAGGCCCATCAGATTTTACTCCAGTGTAGCTCTGTATACAGAAATTAGGGGAGGTGGTCACACTGTTGGCGCCTAGAAACCACCTGTTGGAGTATCCGTATAGGGATACTTATGCATGAAGGCTAGTGGTGTAAAACTGTTCGCTCAACACAAAAAGATAAAAGGCAGGATGTAATTTGTACCCACTTTACAGAAAACAAGCAAATGACAAATTCTCGTTGAGGCCCTTTGGTTGTAGACAGTCGATGCGATAAGTCCATTGTGACTCCTTTTGAAGGAGTTTTTTTTATCAAGGTTACCCCTCCTTCCATAACTCCTGATGGACCCCACTCCCTGAAACTTTAGCAGGTCTGGGCTGCCCCCGTGGTAATCCCTCATGTGATTTGCCACAGGCGTTTTGTCACCCCGTCGAATATTGCCCAAATGGGCTAGAATTCGGCGCCTGAATTCCTGCTTAGGGCTCATGTCCACGGGCAAAATATGATTTAAGATCCGCAGCGGATCTCCCGCATGCGGATCCGCATCCCATAGGGATGCATTGACCACCCGCGGGTAGATAAATACCCGCGGATCGTCAATAAAAGGGATTTAAAAAAAAATGGAGCATGGAAAAATCCGGACCATGCTCCATTTTCGTGCGGGTCTCCCGCGGGGACGGCTCCCGCGGGCTTCTATTGAAGCCTATGGAAGCCGTCCGGATCCGCGGGAGACCTAAAATAGGAATTTAAAGTATTTACCATCCGGCGCGGGCGGGGAAGGTCAGCTGTTCCTCACGGCCGCATCTTCCTTGCTTCGGCTCGGCGGATGTGCCCGGCGCATGCGCGCGGCACGTCGGCGACGTGCCGGCGACGTGCCGCCGGCGTCAGGAATTCATCCGCCGGCCGAAAATGAAGATCCGGCCGTGAGGAACAGCTGATCTTCTCCGCCCGCGCCGGATGGTAAATACTTTTAAATTCTTATTTTCGGCGCTCATGTCCGCGGGGCAGGAGGGACCCGCTGCAGATTCTACATGTAGAATCTGCAGCGGATCTGATTTTCCCCGTGGACATGAGGCCTTAGTCTTCCCTACATAGTTCTTCTTGCAGGGGCACGTAGCCATATAGACTAAATAGGAGGAACGACAATTGAAGAACTCTCTCAAGATGTATGTTTTGCCTGTACTGGCACTGACAATCGTGTCCCCCTTCAGTATATTACGACATGCTAAACAATCAGAGCAGGGAAAGGTGCCTGTAGGTCTGGAGATTGTGAGCCAATTTTCAGATGGTTGTGTCCTCAGGTGGCTCTTTACAACCCTATCCCTGATGTTGCGACCCCTTCTGAAGATAAGTAGTGGATTTGTGGGTAATATAGTTTTAAGGTCTGGGTCCTCTTGGAGGATCCCCCAGTACTTGGACAAAATGTTACGCATATAAGGGACTCTATTGTCAAAGGTGGATATGATCCTCAGTTGACTGTCGGAGTTCTTTATCTTAGAGACTAACAACGTTGGCCTGCTCTGTTGTTTGGAGAATTGATATGCCGTTTCGATGGAATTACTGGGATAGCCTCTATCAGCAAATCTCTTTTTTAAATCCGTGCTTTTAGTTTCAAAATCCTTTGGGTTTGAACAATTGCGTTTCAGGCGCAGGAACTGCCCCTTGGGTATCCCTTTCTTCAGGGAATAAGGATGGGCGCTGTCCCAATTAAGATCATCTGGTGTTCGTCCTGCTTCAGTGATTTTTGTTGATCATCTGGTGTTCGTCCTGCTTCAGACATATTTCATTTTAATACTTTAACCCCTTATGGGTTAAACGAAATATTAGAGAAAATTTGATTATATTATCATGACAATGTATGTTGCCTCTGCATTAAGGTTTCTGCATTATGATGGTTTGTTATCATTTTAATATAACTACTCTTTTTATTATCTATAAGATGTACAAATGGACCATTAAGTGACATATTATTAAGGGTTTGCGCTGGGCACCTATCTATATAATGTGAATTTATACGTAGAGAATAGAGATGAGCGAACGTGTTCTTCCGAGCTTGATATTCGTGCGAATATTAGGGTGTTCGGGATGTTCGTTATTCGTAACGAACACCATGCGGTGTTCTGGTTACTTTCACTTCCTTCCCTGAGACGTTAGCGCGCTTTTCTGGCCAATTGAAAGACAGGGAAGGCATTACAACTTCCCCCTGTGACATTCAAGCCCTATACCACCCCCCTGCTGTGAGTGGCTGGGAAGATCAGGTGTCACCCGAACATAAAAGTCGGCCCCTCCCGCGGTTCGCCTCAGATGCCGTGTGAGTTAGATGAGGGACAGTGCTGTTTGTACCGGAGCTGCTGTAGGGAAAGAATTGGTAGTTAGTGTAGGCTTCAAGACCCCCCAAAGGTCCTTATTAGGGCCACTGATAGCTGTGTGTTGGCTGCTGTTAGCAGTGGCAATTTTTTTTTTCTCAAAATCGGCTCTGCAGAGCGTTGCACCTGGCATTAGGGACAGAAGTGCTGCATAGGCAGGGAGAGTGTTAGGAGTGAGTGTAGCCTTCAAGAACCTCAACGGTCCTTTCTAGGGCCATATTTAACCGTGTGCAGTACTGTCCAGGCTGCTGTTAGCTGTGCTGCATTTTGTTTTGCTTCTCAAAATCGCCTCTGCAGACCATTGCACCCTCCATTGATACTGCAGGGAAAGAATTGTATAGGCAGGGCCACAACACAGTTATTATTCATTGAATATACGCAGTGCTGCCTTTTGGTGCAAAAAAACGGAAAATAATTCTATATGTCCTGCCTCTGTCCGTCCTAACGCCGGTGGACACGTGTCGGCTGCGTGTGCAACCTGTAAAAATCAGACGCACCCAGCTACGTTTTACTCCTGGCTTTGCCATTTGCTTTCCTTAATTGGGAAAAAAAATACCTGCTCTGCCACAGTTAATAACTCTGCTACCCTCACGTTCTGTGACACATTAGCAGGAAAACAGCACAGTTATTAAACTTCTCATGTTCATAGAATATACGCAGTGCTGCCTTTTGGTGCAAAAAAACAGAAAATAATTCTATTTGTCCTGCCTCTGTCCGTCCTAACGCCGGTGGACACGTGTCGGCTGCGTGTGCAACCTGTAAAAATCAGACGCACCCAGCTACGTTTTACTCCTGGCTTTGTCATTTGCTTTCCTTAATTGGGAAAAAAAATACCTGCTCTGCCACAGTTAATAACTCTGCTACCCTCACGTTCTGTGACACATTAGCAGGAAAACAGCACAGTTATTAAACTTCTCATGTTCATAGAATATACGCAGTGCTGCCTTTTGGTGCAAAAAAACGGAAAATAATTCTATTTGTCCTGCCTCTGTCCGTCCTAACGCCGGTGGACACGTGTCGGCTGCGTGTGCAACCTGTAAAAATCAGACGCACCCAGCTACGTTTTACTCCTGGCTTTGCCATTTGCTTTCCTTAATTGGGAAAAAAAATACCTGCTCTGCCACAGTTAATAACTCTGCTACCCTCACGTTCTGTGACACATTAGCAGGAAAACAGCACAGTTATTAAACTTCTCATGTTCATAGAATATACGCAGTGCTGCCTTTTGGTGCAAAAAAACGGAAAATAATTCTATTTGTCCTGCCTCTGTCCGTCCTAACGCCGGTGGACACGTGTCGGCTGCGTGTGCAACCTGTAAAAATCAGACGCACCCAGCTACGTTTTACTCCTGGCTTTGCCATTTGCTTTCCTAAGGCCTCATGTCCACGGGGAAAATCAGATCCGCTGCAGATTCTACATGTAGAATCTGCAGCGGGTCCCTCCTGCCCCGTGGACATGAGCGCTGAAAATAGCAATTTAAAAGCATTTACCTTTCCGTAGCAGGCGGCGAAGCTCTGCTCTTCCTCACGGCCGGATCTTCATTTTCGGCCGGCGGATGAATTCCTGACGCCGGCGGCACATCGCCGGCACGTCGTCGACGTGCCGCGCGCATGAGCCGGGCACATCCGCCGAGCCGAAGTAAGGGAGATGCAGCCGTGAGGAAGAGCAGAGCTTCGCGGCCCGCTGCGGGTGAGTAAATGCTTTAAATTCCTATTTTAGGTCTCCCGCGGATCCGGACGGCTTCCATAGGCTTCAATAGAAGCCCGCGGGAGCCGTCCCCGCGGGAGACCCGCATGAAAATGGAGCATGGTCCAGATCTTTTCATGCTCCATTTTTTTTTAAATCACTTTTATTGACGATCCGCGGGTATTTATCTACCCGCGGGTGGTCAATGCATCCCTATGGGGTGCGGATCCGCGCGCGGGAGATCCGCTGCGGATTTTAAATGTCATTTTGCCCGTGGACATGAGCCCTTAATTGGGAAAAAAAATACCTGCTCTGCCACAGTTAATAACTCTGCTACCCTCACGTTCTGTGACACATTAGCAGGAAAACAGCACAGTTATTAAACTTCTCATGTTCATAGAATATACGCAGTGCTGCCTTTTGGTGCAAAAAAACGGAAAATAATTCTATTTGTCCTGCCTCTGTCCGTCCTAACGCCGGTGGACACGTGTCGGCTGCGTGTGCAACCTGTAAAAATCAGACGCACCCAGCTACGTTTTACTCCTGGCTTTGCCATTTGCTTTCCTTAATTGGGAAAAAAAATACCTGCTCTGCCACAGTTAATAACTCTGCTACCCTCACGTTCTGTGACACATTAGCAGGAAAACAGCACAGTTATTAAACTTAGATTATTCATTCACTAGAGGCAGTGGGGCCTTTCGTTTTCAAAAAAGGGAAAAAATTATATTTGGCCTGCAGTCTTGCGCCAATTTATTAGCTGCCTGTGAAATCAAATCACTGGTAATACAGCATGCTGAGGGGTAGGGGTAGGCCTAGAGGACGTGGACGCGGCCGAGGACGCGGAGGGCCAAGTCAGGATGTGGGCACAGGCCAAGCTCCTGATCCAGGTGTGTCGCAGCCGACTGCTGCGCGATTAGGAGAGAGGCACGTTTCTGGTGTCCCCACATTCATCGCCCAATTAATGGGTCCACGCGGGAGACGGTTATTAGAAAATGAGCAGTGTGAGCAGGTCCTGTCCTGGATGGCAGAAAGTGCTTCGAGCAACCTATCGTCTACCCGCAGTTCTGCGCCGTCCACTGCTGCCAATCCGAATCCTCTGTCTGCTGCTCCTCCTTCCTCCCAGCCTCCTCACTCCACTACAATAACACCTGCTCAGGAGCGGGAACACTCCCAGGAACTGTTCTCGGGCCCCTGCTTAGATTGGGCAGCAGCGGTTCCTCTCCCACCAGAGGAGTTTATCGTCACTGATGCCCAACCATTCGAAAGTTCCCGGGGTCCGGGGGAAGAGGCTGGGGACTTCCGCCAACTGTCTCAACAACTTTCTGTGGGTGAGGAGGACGATGACGATCAGACACAGTTGTCTTGCAGTGAGGTAGTAGTAAGGGCAGTAAGTCCGAGGGAGCAGCGCACAGAGGATTCGGAGGAAGAGCAGCAGGACGATGAGGTGACTGACCCCACCTGGTGTGCAACGCTTACTCAGGAGGACAGGTCTTCAGAGGGGGAGTCAAGGGCATCAGCAGGGCAGGTTGCAAGAGGCAGTGCGGTGGCCAGGGGTAGAGGCAGGGCCAGACCGAATAATCCACCAAGTGTTTCCCAAAGCGCCCCCTCGCGCCATGCCACCCTGCAGAGGCCGAGGTGCTCTAAGGTCTGGCAGTTTTTCACAGAGACGCCTGACGACCGACGAACAGTGGTGTGCAACCTTTGTCGCGCAAAGCTCAGCCGGGGAGCCAACACCAACAGCCTCACCACCACCACCATGCGCAGACATATGATGGCCAAGCACCCCGCAAGGTGGGACGAAGGCCGTTCAGCGCCTCCGGTTTGCACCCCTGCCTCTCCCCCTGTGCCCCAACCTGCCACTGAGATGCAACCCCCCTCTCAGGACACAGGCACTACCGTCTCCTGGCCTGCACCCACACCCTCACCTCCGCTGTCCTCGGCCCCATCCAGCAGTGTAGTTCAGCGCACCGTCCAGCCGTCGCTTGCGCAACTGTTGGAGCGCAAGCGCAAGTACGCCGCCACGCACCCGCACGCTCAAACGTTAACCGTCCGCATAGCAAAATTCATCAGCCTTGAGATGCTGCCGTATAGGGTTGTGGAAACGGAGTCCTTCAAAAGTATCATGGAGGCGGCGGCCCCGCGCTGCTCAGTTCCCAGTCGCCACTACTTTTCCCGATGTGCCGTCCCAGCCCTGCACGACCACGTCTCCCGCAACATTGTACGCGCCCTCACCAACGCGGTTACTGCCACGGTCCACTTAACTACGGACACGTGGACAAGCACAGGCGGGCAGGGCCACTACATCTCCCTGACGGCACATTGGGTGAATTTAGTGGAGGCTGGGACAGAGTCAGAGCCTGGGACCGCTCATGTCCTACCGTCCCCCAGAATTGCGGGCCCCAGCTCGGTGGTGGTATCTGCGGAGGTGTATGCTTCCTCCACTAAAGCACCCTCCTCCTCCTCCTCTGTCTCGCAATCAAGATGTGTTAGCAGCAGCATGTCGCCAGCAGTCGGTGTCGCGCGGTGTGGCAGCACAGCGGTGGGCAAGCGTCAGCAGGCCGTGCTGAAACTACTCAGCTTAGGCGATAAGAGGCACACGGCCCACGAACTGCTGCAGGGTCTGACACAGCAGACCGACCGCTGGCTTGCGCCGCTGAGCCTCCAACCGGGCATGGTCGTGTGTGACAACGGCCGTAACCTGGTGGCGGCTCTGCAGCTCGGCAGCCTCACGCACGTGCCATGCCTGGCCCACGTCTTTAATTTGGTGGTTCAGCGCTTTCTGAAAAGCTACCCACGCTTGTCAGACCTGCTCGTAAAGGCGCGCCGGCTCTGCGCACATTTCCGCAAGTCCCACACGGACGCTGCCACCCTGCGCACCCTGCAACATCACTTTAAGCTGCCAGTGCACCGACTGCTGTGCGACGTGCCCACACGGTGGAACTCTACGCTCCACATGTTGGCCAGGCTCTATGAACAACGTAGAGCTATAGTCGAATACCAACTCCAACATGGGCGGCGCAGTGGGAGTCAGCCTCCTCAATTCCTTTCAGAAGAGTGGGCCTAGTTGGCAAACATCTGCCATGTCCTTGGTAATTTTGAGGAGTCTACCCAGGTGGTGAGCGGCGATGCTACAATCATTAGCGTCACCATTCCTCTGCTATGCATCTTGAGAAATTCCCTGCAAACCATAAAGGCAGCTGCTTTGCGCTCGGAAACGGGGGCGGGGGAAGACAGTATGCCGCTGGATAGCCAGAGCACCCTCCTGTCTATTTCTCAGCGCGTACAGGAGGAGGAGGAGGAGCATGAGGAGGATGAGGAGGAGGGGGAAGAGACAGCTTGGGCCGCTGCTGACGGTACACCGGCTGATTGCCTGTCATCCTTTCAGCGTGTATGGCCTGAGGAGGAGGAGGAGGAGGAGGATCCTGAAAGTGATCTTCCTAGTGAAGACAGCCATGTGTTGCGTACAGGTACCCTGGCACACATGGCTGACTTCATGTTAGGATGCCTTTCTCGTGACCCTCGCGTTGCACGCATTGTGGCCACGACGGATTACTGGGTGCGCACACTGCTCGATCCACGGTATAAGGATAACCTGCCCACTCTGATTCCCGAAGAGGAAAGGGGTTCGAGAGTGTTGCTATACCACAGGACCCTTGCGGACAAGCTGATGGTAAAATTCCCAGCCGACAGCGCTAGTGGCAGAAGGCGCAGTACCGAGGGCAAGGTAGCAGGGGATGTGCGTAGATCGAGCAGCATGTACATCCCAGGCAGTGCAACAGTCTTTAAGGGCCTGGCCAGCTTTATGGCTCCCCACCAAGACTGTGTCACCGCTCCCCAGTCACGGCTGAGTCGGCGGGAGCACTGTAAAAGGATGGTGAGGGAGTACGTAGCGGATCGCACGACCATCCTTGGTGATGCCTCTGCCCCCTACAACTACTGGGTGTCGAAGCTGGACACGTGGCCTGAACTAGCGCTGTATGCCCTGGAGGTGCTTGCTTGTCCTGCGGCTAGCGTCTTGTCAGAGAGGGTGTTTAGTGCGGCTGGGGGAATCATCACAGATAAGCGTAGCCGCTTGTCAACCGACAGTGCCGACAGGCTAACACTCATCAAGATGAACAAAGGCTGGATTTCGCCAGACTTCTGTTCTCCACCAGCGGACAGCAGCGATACGTAAGCAATACGTAGGCTGCACCCGCGGATGGAAGCTACGTTCTCTCTCACCATCCAAAACGGGGACATTTCTGCTTCATCAATCTGTGTCTAATATTCCTCCTGCTCCTCCTCCTGAAACCTCACGTAATCACGCTGAACGGGCAATTTTTCTTAGGGCCACAAGGCTCACTCAAATAATTTTTCTGAACAATTTTTATAAGTTTCAATGCGCTTAAAAGCGTTGGAACTTTAACTTGAACCAATTTTTCGTTACACTGGGCTGCCTCCAGGCCTAGTTACCACTTAAGCCACATTAACCAAAGCGATTAATGGGTTTCACCTGCCCTCTTGGCTGGCCATGGCCAATTTTTGGGATGTACATTAGTACTGTTGATACAGCAATTTTTGTGGGCCCTCGCCTACAGCGTAATCAAATTAATTTTTAGCCCACCTGCATTACAGCTGACGTTACCTCAGCTGTGTTGGGCAATGCAATGGGATATTTTTGTGTACCGCCGGTGGGTTCCAGGGAGCCACCCATGCTGTAGGTGCACACAGAGTTTTTAATACATGTGTCCACTTCTAAAGAACCCCAGTCTGACTGGGGCATGCAGTGTGGGCCGAAGCCCACCTGCATTAAGCACGACATTACTACCTCAGCTGTGTTGGGCAATGCAATGGGATATTTCTATGTACCGCCGGTGGCTTCCTGGCACCCACCCAGGCAGTGGGTCCACAGGGAGTTTAACCTACATGTGTCCACTTCTAAAGAACCCCAGTCTGACTGGGGCATGCAGTGTGGGCCGAAGCCCACCTGCATTAAGCACGACATTACTACCTCAGCTGTGTTGGGCAATGCAATGGGATATTTCTATGTACCGCCGGTGGCTTCCTGGCACCCACCCATGCTGTGGGTCCACAGGGAATTATAAATGCATCTGTTTCCACTTATAAAGAAACCCAGTCTGACTGGGGCATGCAGTGTGGGCCGAAACCCACCTGCATTAACCCTTTCCAGTCCACTGTGTGACCTGTGAAGACATTAGGGTTTAAGGCTGTACAGCTCCGTTGTTGGTAGACGTCCGTCGGGGTTCTCTTACTGTATATTGCCAGCCTCTCTGCTGTCGGAGCCTATCCTACGTGTCAGCTCATGCAGTACTGGCTTTAGCCAGCATATAGCGCCGTTGTATAACGGCAGAAAAAGAGTAAGCCCCCTAGGAAAACCATATACAAATTGGATTGGAAATGTTAAGCACAACATTACTACCTCAGCTGTGTTGGGCAATGCAATGGGATATTTCTATGTACCGCCGGTGGCTTCCTGGCACCCACCCATGCTGTAGGTGCACACAGAGTTTTTACTACATCTGTACACTTATAAAGAACCCCAGTCAGACTGGGGCATGCAGTGTGGGCCGAAGCCCACCTGCATTAAGCACGACATTACTACCTCAGCTGTGTTGGGCAATGCAATGGGATATTTTTATGTACCGCCGGTGGGTTCCAGGGAGCCACCCATGCTGTGGGTCGACAGGGACTTCACAATAGGGAGTTGTACCAGCCTGTGTCTATGAATTAAAAAGCCCGGTCTGACTGGGGCATGCAGACACCTTGACAGAATGAATAGTGTGTGGCACATAGGTTCCCCATTGCTATGCCCACGTGTGCAGCTCCTGATGGCGGTGGCACAGGATTCTATTTCTCATTGCTTCTGTACAGCATTGTGGGCTATCGCTCCGCCACTTTTAAAGAGGGTCGCTGCCTAGCCGTGCCAACCTCTGCAGTGTGTGCCTGCGGTCCCTCGTCATGGCAGACGCAATTCTAAATAGACATGAGCGTGGTGTGGCATGAGGGCAGCTGAAGGCTGCCCAGGGACACTTTGGTGTGCGCTGTGGGGGGGAGGGGGGGCGGTTGGGCAGCATGTAACCCAGGAGAAGTGTCAGTGGAGTGTCATGCAGGCAGTGATTGTGCTTTGTTGGAGGTAGTGTGGTGCTTAGCAAAGGTATGCCATGCTAATGAGGGCTTTTCAGAAGTAAAAGTTGTTGGGAGGGGGGGGGGGGGGCCACTCTTGCCGGTATTGTGGCTTAATAGTGGGACCTGTGAACTTGAGATGCAGCCCAACATGTAGCCCCTCGCCTGCCCTATCCGTTGCTGTGTCGTTCCCATCACTTTCTTGAATTGCCCAGATTTTCACACATGAAAACCTTAGCGAGCATCGGCGAAATACAAAAATGCTCTGGTCGCCCTTTGACTTCAATGGGGTTCGTTGTTCGAAACGAACCCTCGAACATCGCGGGAAGTTCGTTCCGAATAACGAACACCCGAACATTTTGGTGTTCGCTCATCTCTAGTAGAGAACCAACTGCGTTGTTGTACAACGCAACTCACACCCTCGTGTTCGATGTCACACACATGAGACACCTCTCCGTACAAAGACATCCATATATATTAAGAGCCTGTTGTGTAGTTATACAACGGCTCTCTAATCGGATGACACATATGTGCCCATATAAGCTATTTTTCCATATAAATCCTTACCTGTTCATTGAAAGTTTGTCGCGTTGCTACGCGACGCTTTCCACGCCCACCTCAGGTGACGCTATACCATGTGATATCCTCACAGTGCTCCCTGTGAGCCCAAACAGCGTCATTACGCTACATGCCCACAGTGATTACTAGCACTACGTCATCACGTTACCACGTCCTTCACGTGACCATGTCACGTGATCACGTTATCTAACGTGATTACGTTACTACGTCCACACATGACCCCATGGGGACCTTTCTACTTTTATTAATACAGCTACACGCCGCCGCGTGGTCTCGGCCATTTACAAATGGGGCATGAAGAGGAATCGCCGCGTCATCTCGCGGCGCTCTGACGTGATTAATGCGACCACCTGCAGAACGGGACACCATTTCACACATCACATGAGGATGTAATTACCCATTTATTTTATTGTTATAAATATTGTATGTCTTTCATATTTTACTTTGTACTTGATGAAGGCCAGATGATTTTATTGGCCGAAACGCGTCTACTATCTTTGTAAATAAACACGTGGAACCGATTGCCTTTGCCGCAGGATTTTTTTTCATACACCTACTGGGATTGGAGGCGTTTGAGCATGGACGCCTCCGTGAAGTAAGTCCATTATTACACCAGTTGTTATATTTTCACTAACTGGTACCCCTATTCCTGAGCGCTGAGATATTTTTCTCTTTCTCCTATATATTTTCTCCACCATTCATATGTTTGGAGTTTTCTCAAGTCGCTCTGCAGCACCATCACTACCTGCATGAATTTGGGTACACATCATCTTTACTTCAGGATCTACATCCCTTTTCATTATTGCATCACTCCTTTGATGCAACATCACCTATGGTCATCTGAACAGTGAGCGCTACCTATTTAACAATATTGCAAATATTTGCCAAAGGGATCTAATCTAACCTTACTTAGGAAAACATAAGGAGTATAATTGTTTGTATAACAGGGATAAAACAGTTTCAGGAAGAAATTTTTTTGTTGTTGTTTTTGAGCATTAATAGTATTATGAATATGTACAGCAGGAGGATGCTCCAACTATGTATCTTTTCTTTTTGTTTTTGTTGTTGTTGTCTAATACAAACAGCTGATTTAGAATTCATAAGTTCATACACATGGTATATGCTATAGTGTATGCTAAGTGTGATGTAAATGTCTTTGTACCTATATAACTACAAGAATTAGAAAATGAACAATATGTGCCATCTCTAGAACAACAGAGAAAGAACATTAATACTATCAAATTCCACACACCCAATACAGACTTTTATCCTAGGACTACCAGAAGCTCCCATATGGAGAATTTTCAACATGCAGTAGAAAGGAATTTATTAAAATTACAAATGCAAAATAGGATGAATCCAAAAAATAGTAGGCAGAACTTATCACATGTAGAAAAAGAATTATGCAAATTATCTAATAATAAAAATATTGTTATCAGGAAGTCAGATAATGGGGGGGGGGGGGACATGGTGGTTCTGGATGCTGGTCTGTACTCCAAATTGGTTCTTGACAACCTAGATGACACCACAACATATAGGGTTTTGGATTTCAATCCCATGTACGAATGTCTCTTGAAAGTTGGCAAACTGCTAGACGAAGGAGTGCACAGGGGTATATTAAATACAAAGGAGGCTACATACTTGAATCCAGAGAATTCCTCCATGGCCGTGTTTCACGGCCTTCCAAAGGTGCATAAAGGAGTCTTTCCCCCTCCCGTTCATCCCATTGGTGCAGGGATCGGTTCACTCTGTGAGCGCCTTAATGAGTGGGTGGACCGATCCCTGCAACCTCTTGTAAAACGAACCCCGGGCTATCTTATTGATAGCAAACATGCAACTCAATGAATGAGCAATGTGATATGGAAAGACGAACATAGATGGGTGTTATGCGACATAAAAAATCTGTACTCATGTATCCCGCACCATGTGGCCATGGAGGCTGTCCAATACCATTTAAACAAATATAGTCAATATAGTCATGACTTAATTTCATTTATTTTGGACAGCACCTCACTTTTATTAAAACATACTTTTTTCATTTTTGATAATAAATATTATTTACAGGTGACAGGAGCACCCATGGGCTCTAGGCTCTCTCCCACCATCTCTAACCTTGTTATGAGGTGGTGGGAGGAATTCTTCATTTTTTCCATATACAATCCCTTCCATGGCCACATGGTGCGGTATCATAGATACATAGATGATATTATAATTGCTTGGAAAGACAGTGATTCCAATTCAGCTGAAACAATACTTAAATCATTCGAAGCATACATAAATCAGAACAACTGTAATTTGAGCTTTACTCTAACCATGGATAAATACAATGTCCCTTTTTTAGACCTTGTCCTCAAAGGTAACACAATTACGGGCAAAATCGATGTGAACATGTACAGAAAGCCTATTGCAGGCAACATGATTTTACGCGCTTCCAGCGCTCACCCAAGGCACAGGATCGAGGCCATTCCTGTGGGAGAGATAACTAGGGCACAAAGAATTTGTTCTAGTGAACAAGATTTCATATTCCATAGAAAAGAAATTTGTGACAGACTATACAAACGAGGGTATAGTAAAATAACCTCAAAAAAGCAATTAAAAAGGTAGACACCAAAGATAGAAGCTCCTTATTAGAAATGACAACTTGCAAAAAGCATTCAAAATATACTAATAAAATATTCTTCTCGGCTGAATACAGTAGAGACTTACATTCCATCAAACAAATAATATTAAGAAATTTGCCAATCTTGTGACAGGACAATGACATAAATACCATCTTAGACAATGGTCTGCATTGCGTCGCAAACCTAGGTAAATGTCTGGGAAGAACATTATCACCCAATACATTTAACCCTTTGCAATCCAATTTTGGATTCAGGGTTTTCTAGGGGGCTTTTTCTTTCTGCCATTATACAATGGCACCATCTGCTGGCTAGAGCCAGTACTGCGGTATGTGACATGCTGGAGAGGCCCACGATAACAGAGCAGCCAGTAATCTACAGTAAGAATATCCTGCCGGACATCTTCTGACATCAGAGCTGTATAGCCTTCAAATCAGAATGTCTTTAGACGTCAGACAGTGGATTGGAAAGGGTAAATCCCATACACCGACTCAATTGGATTGGTTGAAACAAAAAGGGTTCTTTCGCTGCGGCAAGTCCAAATGCGGTATTTGTCTTAAAACTGTAATTAAGCATGATTTTACTGATTCTCAGGGGGTAAATACATATTTGATTGACCAATACTAAAACTGTGAAAGCACCAATATAATATACATCATGGCATGCACCAGTTGCAATCTAAAATACATCGGATGTACTGGAAGAAAATTTAAGACGAGAATTCAGGAACACCCAAAATATATTACAAATGAGAATAAAAGCTCAGAAATGGCAAAACACTTTATTGAAACACATAATAGAAATGTAGACACATTTATTGCATATGACATCGAGATGGCTGTAAAAGGCAGGAAAAAAAGAAACAGCTGATTTAGAATTCATAAGTTCATACACATGGGATATGTATTGTTATTTAAAAAAATGCAAATTCAATACAGAGAAGTTTGGAAAAAAAAGAAATAGTCATATGCTCATCTCTCCCAGCTCCCTGCATTTCCCATGCTGCCACTCGGCCCTGCTCCTGTAACACCCCAATACACTTACTGTGCGTATAGTTGGAGGCCTAGTCCTTGTCACGGTGACGCCACACTCTAATTGGACTCTCCAGAGGATATGCCGCAGACATAATGAAGACAAGTTCATCAAATTAGTAATCTGAGAGTGAGCAGATTTACTAATTGAAGTAATTTGCAATGAACACAGTGGATTACAGTACTTGGTGAAAATACAGTTGTAATAATGACGCTTTAACTTCAATGCTCTCTCTATAATATTTACTGTGGATTAACGACTTACCCATTAATAGATTTGGCTGAAGAATTGATTTAGATAAAATGACGGAAAACTGAAGCGAAAGGATAAATGACTAGAAGACTGATCACGGTTTGACTCACTATTTTTTGTAGAAGTTGATCTTGGAGAAATGCTTCCATTCCTCTGCTGTGGGATGCCCAGGGGACTGATAAAGACCCTGTCTGACCTGGGAACAAAACCTGCTGAGCTCTTTGCTCCCACTGTCTGACGTCCTCCTCCTTTCTGACTCTGACGACGACTCCCTAACTGCTCTGCCTTCTCCTAATTATCATTGCTAGAGCACAAGGGGAGACACAGGGTCTCTCCTGCAGATGGCACCTTCTGTATCCAAGGATGGCATACAGATAGGTAAGACAGGACGTGTACTGTGTGTGTTTTTGTAGTGCCGGTGGGACAGTCCACTCCGGTTTTTTGTTTGCAGGTTGCAGGCTGATGGAACATCACCAGCTGCTGCAGCCAATGAGAGAGCTCTGTGATCGATTGTGGAGCTCTGTCATTGGCTGCATTATCTGCGACATCCTGTAAATAGGCTGGGGAAACATGTAAATGTGATATCATTGGGGAGATTCAGAGCAGCCCCACGAGACACAATGAGGAGTTGGGAGAGGTGAGTATATGATTATATCTTGTTTTATGGCAGGAGAAGGTGGATTCTATGTAAGAAAAAAAATCTAAAGAAAAACACTTTTAGCCACACGGAGCAGCAGATGTGGCAAACTGTCTCCACACCTCATACCCGATTGTAGGGACCTCCAATGTAGGGGATGTCCAGGGGGTAGGAATATTTTAATAATAGTGTTAGATATAGTTTTTGCAGTGGACTCACTTCTCATGATGCAGAACAGGGCTGGGGAACTACAGATACATGAATGCACTTAATCCTACAAGCATTAGTTTTTATTACTTCATGGAAAAATCGCCCCAAACTGAATTGCTGCCTTAGTTGAGCCAAGCTTCCTTCCTGGTAGCTTCTATAGATACGTTCAGTTTCTTGGTTTACAGTTATGTAACAGTAATTAAAGTGCATAAGAACATTAATAAATGATTTGTTTGTCAGAACTTTCCTTTGTTCACTGTCAGAAATAAAAACAAACACCAGAATCATGAATTAAGAAGGGATGACACAAACAATGTGCCTGGAAGCAAATCACTGCTGTGCTACAATGAAGACATCTATTGTACAGCTTCTATAGTACAAGGAGGGTCAACCCAGGCAGCTGGCACATGCCGTAGATGTTTCTCTTGACAAGGTGGTCTGACGAGTTATTAGTAATATGAGGACAAGGTGAAGCCGGTCGATTACATTTTTCTGAAGCTGACATCATAGTGGAACAGTTTTCACGAGGGTCTATAACAGTGTTTTCCAATCCTCAAAGCTCCTCAACAGGTCATGTTTTCAGAATATCCTATAATAAGAACACCTGTGGCAATATCTGAGGCACTGACGATAATTACATCACCTTTGCAATACTGAGGAAATCTAGAAAACCTGTTGGGGTGCCTTAAGAAGCACTGGTCTAAAATATGCAAAATGAAACTGTATAAGGGGAGTCTCACATGAACAGATTTTAATTGTGGAATCCACAATCGCTGTTAGCGTGGAAGATCTGCGGTAAAACGAGGGCATTGAAAGACATGTATTTTCAATATTTTGTTCACACTCGCGGGTATGAATTGCGTACTGCTAGAGCAGAAGAAAAGTCACAGCATGCTCTATTTTAGCACATATGTCCCCAATTAAAGTCAATGGATGTGTGTGTTCCATCACCCATATGCAATTAACATTGCATATGAGCGGTGGAATCGCTCGCAACTGTAGTGACTCAGAGGGCGCTCCAGAATAACCACGCATTCCTAGTCCTATCACACCTGTCTATGGGCTGCCAGGAAGCATAGAATGTGCCGTACATTGGAGAAATCTTGTGTTTCCCTCATTCTGAAGCTTAAAGCTTGGCAACAAATGGCTGCTTATTGCCTATATGTTATGCCCTCACTGATTGGTCAATGGGGATGGTGAGAGTTCAGAGCGGGAAACTACACAGCAAGCCAGTATGCTGAGGGGTTGGAGTGGAAAAAGTGTGGGAATAAAACAGAAAGTGAAGTAGGAGTTAGGCCTCGGTCACACGGGTGTTTTTTCCCGCGATTTGCGGATCGCATAATGGATGCACATCCGCAAATCGCGTGACCGGGGCCGACAAGTCGCTGAAAACGCTGCACCTAGCAGCGTTTTCAGCGAAAGGGCCCCGATCAAAGGAGCGCTGCCCGCTCTCCTCTACCACAGCTGTGGCAGAGGAGAGCGATGTTCGCCCATTGAATTCAATGGAGCCAGCAATACAACCGGCTCCATTGAAAACAATGGGCTGCCGGCAAGCGCTGGATGAATTTTCGGGGAAGGGCTTCAAATATAAGCCCTTCCCTGAAAAGCATCCTGCAAATGTGTAAAAATAAAAATGTATACTCTATGAATTCATGAATGGGTGAGTGAGAGCTGCCTCTGATTGGTGAGGGTTGTGACCAATCAGAGGCAGCCCATTCAGCAGGCGGGGATTTTAAATCCCCGCCTGCTGAATACTACACAGAGCAGTTCAGGAGAACTGCCGGCCGGACGCGGCTGAACTCCGGCTGCTGGAAAAAGGTGAGTATACATTTTATTTTTATTTTTACACATTTGCAGGATGCTTTTCAGGGAAGGGCTTATAGTTTAAGCCCTTCCCCGAAAATTCATCCAGCGCTTGCTGGCAGCCCATTGCTTTCAATGGAGCCGGCTGTATTGCCGGCTCCATTGAATTCAATGGGCGAACATTGTTCTTCTCTGCCACAGCTGTTCCAGCTGTGGCAGAGAACGATCTTTAGTATATGTTCTCAATGGGGTCGGCGCTGCTGCCGCCGGCCCCATTGAGCGCATATATATAACACAACGATGCGCAGAACGCAGAATGAATCGTTGTGTCCTATAATTTATCACACATCCACATAAAAAGCGGACATGTGCCTGCTCCCATTGGGATGCATTTGGTCTATAGATCTGCAGATCGCAAGCGCATCTGCAGATCGGACCAAAAAATGCCCGTGTGACCGAGCCCTCAGTGAAAAGTCTGTGGAGTGTTGTCAGAGCAGGTGATGTAGCAGGAGGTCAGCAGAGCGAGTAGCTACAACATGCTATGTTCTGCAGGAAAGCTAGGATTTATCAGCTCCCTAGTCTCCCAGCAGTGAGGAGGAGAGAAGCTGGGACCCGTTCCACTAAACAGTCAGTTACACAACACCCAGTTACACAACACCCGGTGAAGTCAAAGCCAGGTCCATCTTAATCTCAACTCAAATAACTGCATCACTAGGTTCCAGTGAGCCCAACAGATAACTAGGAATGTAGGAATTTTTACTGTGTAATCTCTAGAACCAATTATAGAGAGAGCGTTGAAGAGAAAACGGTGTGGATTCAAAATTCAAATGTATAACACCACGCTGTTTTACTGCATAACCAATTGCTCTGCGAAGTTTCTACGAAGACTGCCATTGTTGTATTGCATTACCATGTTCAAGCTTCAGTAAAACTGTACACTTCCAGTGTACTAATCAAAAGCTACCAGGACTTGTGTCAAGTTATTTTCCACCCTTGACCCTTATAGTCCCGGATGAAGTGCTGGCGTCATGTGACGAACGACTGTTCATTATAAAAAGAAATATATATGACTTTTGTTCCACTATGCTGCGACTGAGTAGATCACCTTTGTCGCCATTGTTGAGAGAGATTGCAGAGCCACCCGTGACATCATTCTTGCAATCCCTGTGGTCTCCCCCACTTTGCTTGCGTCATGCTCGGACACTGCACAACTTAAAAAAAAAAAGCCAGAATGCCAGTTGTAGAGGAAAGAGAGATGTTTCATCTGCATGGACATAGCGTACATCTGCCAGAAAAACGCTCGCATCTGCGATCTTACATGATCATTCACAATAACTTTCCTCTGCAGAAATCCACATGTGGAATCCGACTCTTTGGTGTCAGCCCGGCCTAAGGAAAGTCTCACAAGAACAGATTTTAATTGCCTAGCCTGTGATCACCATCCACGTGGAAGATGCGCGGTAAAACGTGGGCATTGAAAGACATGTGTTTTCAATCTTTTGTTCACACTCGTGGGTATGAATTGCGTACTGCTAGAGCAGAAGAAAAATTGCAGCATGCTCTATTTTAGCACACATGTCCCCCATTATAGTCAATGGATGTGTGTGTTCCATAGCTGGTTATTGGCTATATGTTATGCCCTCACTGATTGGTCAAGGGGGATCGTGAGAGTTCAGAGTGGGAAACTACACAGTGAGCCAGTATGCTGAGGGGTTGGAGTGAAAAAAGTTAGTGAGTTAGTGAGTAGTCTGCGGAGAGTCATCAGAGCAGGTTGTGTAGGAGAAGATCAGCAGAGCGAGCAGCTACAACATGCTATTTTCAGCAGGGAAGCTAGGATTCATCAGCTCCCTAGTCTGCCAGCAGTGAGGAGAAAAGAACCTGGGACCCATTCCACTAAACTGTGAGTTACAGAACACCCAGTGAAGTCAAAGCCAGGGACAGTGCAGAGGTTCATCTTAATCTCAACTCAAATAACTGCATCACTAGCTTCCAGTAAGCTCAACAGATAACTAGGCCTGTGGGAATTTCTACTGTGTAACTTCTAGAACCAATTATAGAGAGAGAGTTAAAGAGGAAATGGTGCGCATTGAAAATTCAACTGTATTACAACATGTTGTTTTACTGCATAACCAATTTGTTCCAATCACAGCACAAACAGAGACAGAATGAGCACAGAACAGAATTGCTCACACCAGACTACAAAAGGTAGTGCATACCTCACAGACTGCACCCAGAGCTCACATGCACACATGCCATTGTTGTATTGCATTACCAAGTTCAAGCTTCAGTAAAACTGTGCACTTCTAGTTTATTAATCAAAAGCTACCAAGACTCATGTCATGTTATTTTCCACCATTAACCCTTATAGTCCCGGGGTGAAGTGCTGGTGTCACATGACACTGTGCTGCGACTAGAACACTTTTGCCACCATTGTTGGGAGAGATTGCAGAACCACCTGTGACATACATTTTGGAATCCCTGTGGTCTCCCCCAATTTGGCGCGTCTTTCTTGGACACTGCACAACTTCAAAAGAAAAACCAGAATGCCGGCTGGAGAGGAGAGAGAGATGTTTTATCTGCGTAGACATAGCATACATCTGCACAGAAAAATGCTTGCATCTGCGATTTACATGATCATTCGCAATTACTTTCCTATGTGAAAATCCACATGTGGAATCTGACTCTTTGGTGTGAGCCCGGCCTAAGGAGAGTTTAACATGAACAGATTTAAATTGTTATTTGCATGGAAGATCTGCAGTAAAACGCGGGCATTGGAAGGCATGTATTTTCGATTTTCTGTTCACACTCACAGGCGGAATAAAAATTGCAGTATTCTCTATTTTAGCAAGTACGGGCTCTATTGATTTTTCTGTATGCGTTAAAATCACAGTCCATATGCAATTACATTGCGGGTGGGCGCAGGTTCGTGCGCGGATTCGTATGCAAGTTGCTAGGAGATCAAACAACAAACAGAATAAAAGAAAACAGGAATGTGGAAACAGGTAGGGCAGGACAGAGTTGTGGAGAGCTACACACTAGTATTATCTATCCTCAAACAAATAGGAAAGGGGATCCACTCTTTGTTGTACAGACAATAATTCGGTTTTGTGAGCTAAGAAGTGATTGTTTTATGCATTTATATTGTGCTTTTTTCGGTAATCTGCTAGATAGCTTGCTTCTTTCTCTCTATGTTGTCATAGGTTTAGTGATGGAACTTTTCATATTGTCTGCACTGAGGTCCACGTATAGTAGTTCTCAGCATGTGTCACCCCACATTCCTTTGCCTGTGTATGACCTGTCTTTATGCTGGTAGTAATAATTGTACTCTAGTGATAAGGGGACTATATGAACGATAAGTTAACTAAATTGATCAAGGCTATATCTCTGTCAGTGAAGAAGCAAGGAGGGAGTAGTGGGCATTTTGCCTTGATCATCAGAGTTCCAGCCTGACGGGGCCAACAAAGGCCCAAATACCAGCCAGGGGCCTCCGTCGCAGCAAGCTGCAACATCTCCAACACTTCTTTGACCCCATAAACGGGGCAGGTCAAACGCTTCAGTCAACGTTCAAACGATGGAAATGCAGCAGTATGTCCAGAACTTGCTGCAGAACGTGGTGGAAAGCTTTGAAAAGCATGTAGCGCAAGTTCTCCATCGTCTCCCAGAGAATCTGTAACTTGTCACCCAGAACTACATGCTGTATTTCCTGAAAGTGCCCTACCACCAAACTACCCTTTCAAACTTTACTACAAGATTGACAAGTATAGATGCCGACAGTCTCAGTGCCAATTCGCCACACCACCGCCACCCCCAAGGTAGTCATGGCTATTTGACTTTTGGCCATAGCTACATATAAAACCCAATTGCTGGGTATGTTCCTGTAATAGCCCCACAGTTCCCCTGATATAGGTCCCTACAGATCACAGCATTGACATGCCAGTAGGTGTGCAATCACACACTGGCATACCATTTAAGCCCTTTGGTTCACCCAACTGTGATCCTGGGACCCGGTATCAGGATTAGTAAGGAGCCATATCGTATTAATCTGTTAAGTTTTAACATAACACAGTTATCTTTTTATACACTTGTTGTAATTACTAAAAAAATTATTTATGTTCACGGACTGAGTGTTTGGTAAAATGTTTATGTTTTTATCTCAGCAGTTGTCCTATGTTTTATTATTTTTAAATATTTGGAGTGCCCAAGCAAAAGGTAAACTTATATTTTATATTATGGCCAAATTATGCAGATACAAAATAACTGTTAATAATACTTGAGCTAATTGGGGCATATTATATAAGCTTGCAATCTATGTCAAGGGTCCTCATTGTCTTGCGAGTCTCCAACTAAAAAATGGCTTTGTGGAAAAGGTTCATTTGCCACGGAAATTCTCTGTGAAAAGTCAGGAAGTCATCTGCAAAGGGGTCTCTACCTTGAAGTTCAGAACATGCTGGTGTATGCTGTCATTGATCTGGCAAAAATTATGCAGAACCACAGCAGCTTTAATTACCGTGTAAATGTTTTCGGCTTTCATCTGAATGGTGCCCAGGAAAACTCGCCAATAACTGGAAAAAATCATGAAGGTACATTCAACAAAATTCTGAGGCTATGTAAAATGGTAAAGACCCATCTTTTGCTGTCCAACCCTCTGCGTGGAAATGGTCGCAGAATGTGGGTTAACAGGCCAAAGCCCAAATCTGCAAAAATTATGAAAAGAGGCTGGTGTACCTGAAGAATCAGTAAGCAACCGTGTCTCTGGCAGGGCCAGCTGGTTGGAAAGAAGCTGCTGCCCCATTCGGGATAACCTGAAAATGCGAGCATCTGCAGTGCTTCCATAGGTACAAAACAGTAGTTACTGTCGCTTATCACTAGTAGAACTGTGGAACAGTATTACTTACAGTTGTAATATCAGGACTGTAAGTGCGGCAGCTTCTTCACGTGAATGTGCTTACCATCCAGGGCCCCACAGTAGTTTGTACACTGTGCAGCAGCCTGAAATCCCTCAGCGATGTTCAGCCTGTCTTACGGAGAGGAAAGCAACATCATCGATGGTTTCAGCAACTTCCAAATAACATTGAGGTCCTTTCAATGATCCCACAGATGGTGGAGGGCCCCAACAGGAACTAAAAATGCAGTGATACAAATGACAAATCTGAAATTACAAGACAAAAATAAATATTTAAGACATTACAAAAGCGAAAAGAAAAACACTTTCTAGGGAAAAAGGATATCTAAATCACAAAATACACATGGAAACCAGCTTGCACTTACCTTAAGGTGACCAGCAGATGCTCCTCAGGGGAGATACACCAGCGCATGTTAGTGTCTGCATAGCTCAATCCAGAACATACCTCCTCCAGCAGCTTGTCGAATTATCACACAGACATGCCGCAGAAGGTGAGAACCTTTCTAGATGTGTGTGCAAATCACAGTAAAGACTGTTAAAGTTGCCCTTACTGGGTCGCTACAACACGAGAGGGTGAACCCAGAACCTCTACTTTTTTCTTCTGGTCTCTTCCTCCAGCATCAGATGTGATGCTTCAAAAAAAAAAAAAATAGTATATACCAGCCAAGCCAAGAGAGCAGTATCCTGTTCTGCAGGCATGGTTCTAAGAGCAAATTCAACAGCCCTCACCATGACAAAAGCACGTGAGAATGTCGCCTGGGCGTTCACCTGAACAATATAAAATGGTGGCTCCAGTGGCAACTTTCTGATGTAATTACCTTCTTGCGATCTTTCTTTCATGTAGTTGATATGCAGTCCATAACCTGTACTTCTGCTGAAAAAAAAAAAAACATCTGCGATCTTCCGCGACCATTGCTTTCCGCAATCACTCACAGGTCTTCCACTGTGGATATCCACACCTAGAATCTGACCCGTTCGTGTGAGCCCGGCCTAAAGGGAACAGGGAATGTGACATTTATGTTTAGATGTTCAGTGATTGGCAGAGTGGTCATGTAAGTGATGAACGGCACATGGCCGCGGCAGTTACTTCCAGGATTGGATCAGCAGGGACTAAAATGGCAGCACTGGACCAAGGAGGAGAATATGGCTGTAATGTATGGAGAGTGACATAGAAGCCTAGTCTGAAAAATTTGGAAAAAAGTGAACCTTCTGCTCCTATGCACTTATATTACTACACAATGCTCTTCTACAGCCTAGCAGTGGACAAATGTGCAATTCTACAATCTATCCTCTCTTTGCCATTTTCCTTAAAATATTATCAACTCTGCTTTCACACGGACAAATCGCACGATTTTCTCGCGATGCAACAAATTACATGTATGTGAAGCCCAATGGGTTCCTTCACATTCGCGAGGTTTTCTCTGATGCCATGTTGTGAGGAAAAAAAAAAAAATCACGGCATGCTCAATATTTGAGCGATTTGCAAATTTTTGTAGCCCTTATTTCCCTATGGAGCCTCCTTGTTTATCGCATCTCACAAGCTAACGATTTTCATGAAATCTGATACATTTCTTTACCCCTAAAATAAGCCCTAGCTGCATTCCCTAAAAATAAAAGAATACTTATCTAGCAGGCTTGGTCCGGGTCCTCCTGCTGCGCTCTGGAGCTCCCTTTGAGTGTCCTGCAGTCCTTGTTCATCCACAGAAGATCACTTCCTGGTTGCCAGCTTCAAAAATCCGCCTCCAGGAAGCGATCGGTCTGATTGGCTCATCAAGCTCTGCATTGATTGGCTGTGTAGCACTGGGTGAACCAATGTGAGGGCTGTGATCGGTGGATCCAGCTCTGCAGGGTAGGACTATCCATGGTAGGACTTCTCTAAATCCAGGTCCTTAAAAATCCAGGGACTGTTATTGAACTCTATTTGTTTCTTTATTCAAGAAAACCAGGGACATAAAGACAAAGAAACTAGACAAACATACTATATGTTAAGGCAACGCATGTCAGAGGCACGCAAGTTACCTTATTTATCAAGCACAAGGAACAGATTCAGTGGTGTAGGTTATATATCTTTTGCTTAACCCCTTAACGACCAGCCCATAGTGTTTTTACGTCCTCCCGAAGTGAGCTTTATTCTCTGAGGACGTAAAAACATGCTTCCTGCAGAGAATAATGCCCCTCGGGCTGTGGACGTGACAGCTCCATGCTGTCGGTGTCCGCAGGTAGCTGACAGCATGGAGCTGTCATCCCGGGCTGTTCGGACACCCCCCCAGCATTGCGATCGGCGCTATGCAATGGATAGCGCCAATCGCAAAAAAAGTAAATAATAGTACACAAAAGTTAAAGATTCAGCTGCTCTGATGGATCGGATCCATCGGAGCAGCTAAAATTACTCACCCAGGTCTGGCACGCTGCTCCCCGCTCTCCTGCCGCTCCGGGGCCCGAAGCCAGTCTTCTGCGCATGCGCGCCAGGCGGCATTACGTCAGCCGCATGCGCAGAAGGCCCAGCGGCGCGGGAGATTTAAAATCTCCTGGCTCCTGTAGGTAGCCGGGAGGCAGGAGATGTCAGCAGGGACTGCGGTGAGCGGTCCCCGGTACCGCGATCGTCGTTATCCAATGGATAGCGGCGATCGCGAAAAAGTTAAAAAAAAGTTTAAAAAAAGTCAGTTTCACCTCCCCTCATGGATCGGATCCATGAGGGGAGGTGAAAATACTCACCCCGAGTCCTCAGCGGTGTCCTGATATCCCGGGACCCGAATCCCCGTCTGCGCATGCACGCCCGATGATTGACATCGGGCGCGTGCACAGCCGGGCTCGAGCCCCGGGAAATTTAAAGTCCCTCTGCTCCTGGCTGCCATGTGTAGCTAGGAGCAGAGAGATTATACCGGGGACAGTGATCATGTAAAGTGAAAAAAAAAGTGTAAAAAAGTAAAAAAAAAGTTTTTAAAAGTTTAAAAAGCGTACGTTTCATCTTCCCTCATGGATCATATCCATGAGGGAGGATGAAAGTACGTACCTAAGGCCCCCAGATTTATCCGCGGACCTTACAACAGCTTCTGCACACGCGCCCGTCGCCAAAATGGCGGGTGCATGCGCAAAAGCTGTGGATTGCCAGGATAATTTAAATTCTCCCTGCTCCTGGCTACAAAACGTAGCCAAGAGCATGGAGATTTAATGGGGGTCCGCAGTGAGCGGTTCCTGGTCACGTGTCATTATTATCCAATAATGGCGATCACGTAAAAGTAAAAAAAAAAATTTGAAGTTTCATCTCCCCTCACTGATGCGATCGGTGAGAGGAGATGAAACTTTTTACCGGAGGCCTGCGTATTTGAACCCCGACGCGATCTTCCTCCGTGGACCTTCCCGAATTCTGCACATGCGATTGCCGGCAAAAAGCCGGACACATGCGCAGCAGTCGGGGAGCCCAGGAAATTTAAAATCTCCTTGCTCCCAGCGACCAACAGTCACAGAGAGCCTGGAGCAGTGACGGGTGGCCTCGTTGAACGGTCCTCGGTCACGTGATAAAAAGGTAGCGATCTACCTTTAGGCCGGTCTCACATGACCGTATAGGAATTACGGATTCTGCATGCGTCTGATCCACGGTATTACGCAGATCAATCGCATTGGATTACACAATTCCGCTCACATTAGCGGGTCGGAATTGCGTAATGCACTCGCAGAAAAGAGAACGCAGCAGGTTCTATTTTACTGCGGATATTTGCAACGTAGAGCCCATTGTGCTCCATGGTCGTGGATATACCCGCAGCCCATACGCAACTACGTTGTATACGGGCTGCGGGTACCCCCGTCATCGCTAAGCGACGGTGCGGGAAATACAAAAAAAGGTGTACTGTGCATGACCGCCTGTGTGAGTAGGCAGTTATGCGCAGTACATTATGCAGCCGTACGCAGGGTCACAGCCGGGCTCACAGATGGGATCCACTGTGGGCCTCCGCAAGCGGATTCCGCCTGCACCCGCGTGAGCCCGGCGTTATTCAGACCGCTACCTGTGATACGTATTTTACAAGAAGCCCCGGGAACGCTCGCCTTCCTGCAGTTCCAGGAGCACCTTGTTGAGCGCCTTCTGTGTGAGACCGCCGCACCTCATCAAGCTTACGGAGACTCACGGAACGCCACTTTTTACACCCCATACCCACCACTGAGGTCACGAAATACCCCCAAAAAGCATGAGAGGAGGGGGGGGGGGATACCCGGTTTTATTGCCCCATGGGCCCATTCCAACCAGCCTCCGTAATTACCCCTGTCTTCGAAAGTACTACACAGTTCACATTTTTACTTTTATCTAAGATTTGCGAACGCCAAAAAGGGCGCGGAGGGGGGGGGGGGGAATTTTTAGGGAGTCAATCTTTATTCTGTACAAATAAGCAATGGGGCCTGGAATTTATTCAGTTGTGCCCTAAAATCCAACAGGTGTTCCGTCCTTTATAGACCTTGCCATGCGTCCTGTAAGTAGATTAGGGCCACAATGGGTATGTTTCTGAACTCGGGACAAACGGGGGTATCCATTTTGGGGTGAACGTCTTCATTCTTATGTGCACTGTACAAAAAAAAATGTTTTTAAATTGAAAAAATTGCCAAAAAAATTGAAAATCGTAACTTTTTCCTTCTGCTTTGCTTAGATTCATTCAAATACTGTGGGGTCAAAATACGCAGTACACCCCTAGATAAATTCCTTAAGGGGTCTAGTTTTCAAAATGGGGTCATTTGTGGGGGTTTTCTATGGTTTTGGGCGCTCAAGAACTCTACATGTGTGCTATGGGGCCTAAAAGGACTTCAAGCAAAATTTCTGTTTTGAAAGACACTGACTACTCCTTTCATTTTGGGCCCCATTGTGGACTCAGATATAACAATAGGGCCACAATGGGTATATTTCTGAACACGGGAGAAATAGGGGTATCCATTTTGGGGTGTAAATCCTGATTTTCATGTAAACTATAGGAAAAAAATATGTCTTTAAAATGACAGATTTGCAAAAATATGAAATTTTACTTTTTCTCCTCTAAATTGAATTAATTCCTGAAAAAAAAACTGTAGGGTCAAAATACTCATGACAACCCTCAGTGAATACACTAAGGGGTGTAGTTTTTAAAATGAGGTCATTTGGGGGGGGGGGATCTATTATTCTGACACTCATGAGCCTTTCCAATCTTGGCTTGGTATAGGAAAACAAAGTGTTCCTCAAAATGCTAAAAAGTAATGTTAAATTTGTACGTCTCCTAAATGGTTAAAAAAAAAAACGAAAGTTTTTCCAATGTGCGCCAAAAATAAAGTAAACGGGTGGAAATATAAATCTTATGTTTGCACATATTTAAGATATTGCAGTTGGAAATGTGAAAAAATTATGATTTTTAAATTTTTTTCCCAATTTTGGCGCTTTTAATAAACACAATTTCTATCGGTCTATTTTTTCCGCCTAAATGAAGCACAACATGTGGCGAAAAAACAATGTCAGAATCGCTTGGATATGCAAAACATTTCTGGTGTTTTTCCATGTTAAAGTGACACATGTCAGATTTGCAAAATTTGGCCTGGTCATTAAGGCGCAAACAGGCTTGGTCACTAAGGGGTTAATGGGAAGGGAGAGGAAGGAGTTAGAAGAAGGGAATAGGTAGGGGTAAGGGGAGGTAGAGTACACATACTGGTTCTATTGATCTGAACAATGGCTATTTCATTGATTTGAGACTAGGAGCACCCGCGGGAAATCCTGTGACATTATGAGCCTCACTAAACAGGTAACAGGATGTAATAAGCGGTCACCCAGTAATACAATACTCACAATCCAAAATGTGTCAATATAAAGTGCAATAAATGACTATTAAAAAATAAAGTGTTTAATCAAACCTTAGACTTGGTAAAGAGCCCTCTGGTATAGGCAAAGGAAGGGATTTCTGTAAACCAAAGTGTCATAATTGTATACGGGTTAAAATACAAGTAGGCAGAATGGAAGAGGCAACAGCACTCCACATGTATTGCCATCAAGAAGAGAGGCTTCCTCAGGGGTAGCCAGCTTATATGGTTAGTAAATCTAAACATGCTCTGAATTTACGCAGAGGTGACACATTGACATGCATTGGCCTGATATATTTCTTGTCTGTGAAAAACAAATGTACTCCAAGGGAAAAATACCCCCGCCCTCCGGAGCCCAGAAAGATCAATGACGTATTCTATTATCCCTATTTTTATTGCGACGCGTTTCGGCAGCGAACACCCGCCTTTTTCAGGCAATCATAAAATTTACAATGAAATACAACTATAAATAGATACAATTAAAATGTTTAACTCACGTAACCCGCTCTCGGAGGTATAGATCAATACACGAAATTGAAAGGGGACCCAATTCAGGGAATTCAAAAAACCCTAATAGAGCACAGAGAGGGGTATAAAAAACAATAGTCTAACAATAGCCACAAGGATCAAGTGTATGCAGGAAAGAGGGTGAGCGTTGGTTTATTCTTGTTATAGGATCTGAACAATGGCTATTTTAATAATTTCAGACTAGGAGCACCCGCGGGAAATCCTGTGATATTATGAGCCTCACTAAACAATACGCACAATCCAAAAGGTGTCAATATAAAGTGCAATAAATGACTAGAGCTATAGCAATTTCACCTGCGCTCTGGTATCTGAACGGGCCTAAAGGTCCCTCTACATATAAAAATACCAGTATTACAAATTACACGTGGCTTTAGCCAGGGCGCTGTCTTTGACGCCAAGTAGCTTTGGCGGGAATTTGTTGGCAGGAGTGAGCTTTAGGGAGAGCCATTTTCATGGGTGCCAACTTGATAGCCCAGGTACAAGTCTTAAACAGTCCATAAAACACATAAATACATATGTTCAGGAGGTAGGATCCTGTTCATGGGATGCCAAAACGTGCAATCCCTGGATGGAGTATACAAAGGCAAGGGTTCTTATCAAAGAGCCCTCAAGATGAGGTGGTTGTATTTAAGTTGGTGACGCCACTGTTCCACTCACCAGCATTCATACATGGCGGAAAAATAGACACTTAGGCAAGTGTATTATGCCTCGGTACCCTAGGAACAGTTAGGGCCCAGAATAAACTTTACTAGTGACTTTCAAAGACAGTTCAAACAACTTCAGCAGGCAAGTTTCACAGTGCAGGCAGATTAACATTATTCAGACATTTGACGTGAAAGTCAATGGCCACAGAATGGCAGTATTATCACCGCGCTCTCATAGACTTCAGGACGCGTGGGTGTGACAGTTATCTAGACTTCAGACGGCCGCATGGGGCTTGCAGATAAACTTAAGATTACTTGAAAAGGTTTAGAAGACTTCTGCACTGGCCCTGCTTGAGACACACAGTCACTAGAGGAAGTAGTTACTTACAGTGGCTCACTAACAACAGACTTATGGGGGAAAAACATTCAAGCTCACTCACTCCCATTTCAAGCCTCTTCTTAGAAATAAAGTCTTTCTTGCTCCTCCATCTTCAGCAAAACAAGGGCTGAAGGTGCCCTCACGTGCCTCTGTGGTAGCAAATCCTGAGGTAGATGATGGACCTCTGAAGATGAACTCTGAACTCCTCACTGGAGCCCTTAACACACATATTTATAGATTCATCCACACCACGTCACATGTCAAGCTGGTACATTTACATACAGACCGGAACTTTATTATTGTTAACTCTTCACTCACTGCAGTTGTGCAACACACATACTGTAAATAACTAGACAAGCTTTGCACAGTGCATCTACAGAGGACAGACATGTATGACATATATGGAGGGGCCCTAGAATAGCTATTCTGGGACACTACACTTGCAATGTGTCAATTCATGTCTGTCATGTGGTATGCTAGAGGTTATAAGTAGCAGTGAGTGGTGACAAGTAGAAGAGAAGAGTCCAGTTTGGCTAGAGAGTTCAAACTTAGTGAGAGTGCGCTAGAGGCTCTTTCTTCAAAGTCTATCCTTTCTTTAGAGTTAGTGAGTGCTGGCCACATGAGGGTACATTCAACCCTCATGTAAAAAGAATGGAGGAAGAAGAGCTGTTTCCTGAGGTTGGATATGCCAGGGACCATTGAGACGTGAAGAGAGAAAGAGAGAGCATGCAGAGAGAGAGAGTCTGGTCACCGTGCAGAGGTGCTGTACCTTATTTTTCATCTGTGGAGAAATCTGTCCCTTGCCCAGTTTCCAGGAGTAGTCCTGGACAGATAACTAGGACTCTCAAGCTGGTGTCATCCTGAGTGTACCCTTCCAGGAGCGGCTCCATACAAGTCTCAAGATTGTAGGGCCAGTGGCCTGAGTTCCTCCCAGATCTACTTGTGTTTCTGTGTGACCTGCATCGGTGTATCGTTATACTGTATATCCTGTTTGCCAAGTTTTCAATAGTAAAGTTTGCCAGACCCTGACCGTTCCCAGGGACTGAGGTACTTAAGTTCTACTTCGTGTGTGGACTCTATTCTTTACCACCAACAGTGCAAATTGGTGGAAAAGGAACGGTGGTGTCATCCATGACAAATCTTTATTCCTGTCCTATGTATATTGGCCATCCCTATCCTAGGGGTGTCTGGAAGAGGCCTTGTGGTGCTTGGGCCGAGGTCACGTGAAGCCCTCCAGGAAGAAGCCTGGTAACTGCCACCATGAGAAGTGATTGCTTTACCCTCCCAGCTCCCCTGCGTAGGCCTCATATCCTGAGTGGACCCTCTTGATCGCCACAAAAGCAAAGTAGCATATTTAACCATTAATGACAGCCCATTTTGAACCTAAAAACACAGGTTTTTTTTTATTTTCAAAAGATATAATTTTTCCATCAACATAGTCACATGAGGGCTTGTTTTTGCATAGTGAGTTGTAATTTTTATTGGTACCAATTTGGGGTAGATGTAATATATTGTATACTTTTGTTTGTATGTTTTTTGGAGAGCAGGGTGAAAAACACATGGATTCTGCCTTTTTTATTTTTTACAGCATTCACTATGCAGTATAACTGATATAGCAACTTTTTTCTACGGATTACTATGATTACAACAATACCAAAATATTTTTTTTTTAACTTTTCCATCAATAGAGCTCTATAAAGGTTTGTTTTTTTCTGAGGGAAGCTGTAGTTTTTATTGGTGCCATTTTGAGGTATATATAACTTTTATTGTGCTTTTTGGGGAGAAATATTCCTGCCTATGACAAGCTTTTGCAGATCCGAATGCTATTTCATGGTGGAAGACAGATGACATCTTAGAGAGTGCCCTCCATTAACCTCGTACAGCAGGAGCCAAGCTGTCAGTCACAGCCAATTCTCGCTGTTGATGACGTGGACTGAGCTGAGCCACTGAGCCCGTGCCATCCATATGATGTAAATATACGTCATTCCACAGAAGCACCTTTACACCCAGGTTGTAGGCATATGGCGTGGAGCAGGAAGGGGTTAAATAGTACGAAATTAAAAAAGTATACTACAAAGTTGTAGGACTTTTCATTTATATGGTGATTAAACTTTCTTGTCCTACAGCTGGAGAATCTCTGGCTCACAATCCTGACAAAGCCAGTTTAGAATCTCCCTTCCTTGAGCGTAATCCTGTGCAACACCTTGCTGGTCGGACCTTATGAATAAGATATGGCTATGTGAGATTTGCAAATCGTTCCATTCTTTTTCTCCTAACATTTTACACTGCGCCTCAACTTATTTGGGACTGGCAGTGTAAATTGATTTTGTCGCTGATCTTTTCTGATATGCGTGCAGTATAGTTATATAGTATTGTGACACTTTGAGTTCAGAATCTCTAAATTCTATTGTTATTCACAGTCAGGGTTATATTAGTAACTTCATGAAGAAGAGTGCCCAAATGTTACTTAATGGATACTGATAAGTTGTGAGATAGTCTGTGCCAGCTTCCCCTTGGCTTTGTGTTATGTACATAGCTACAGATTACATTCCAACAGCAGCAAAGACAATTCTCTGTACTTGGCAAGATGGTAATTGTTTTTCATTGTAGGTTAAATGTAATTATATGGCGTCTTCTCGACCATGTTCTAATTCACAGATATGCATGGCCTGCCAGTTACTTGCAGATTGTCTGTAGAATCTATAGTCTCAGGATAAAACATATAACTCACGTCTCACCCCTGCTGTCAACATTTGTGTATAAGCTGTATACAGCTGAATGGCATTTGTATATTATATATATATATATATATATATATGTATTATATATATAAATAACACTGTGAATAAGTATAGACTAGTATTGTGTGTGCACCCAAAACCATTAATCCCCATATACTTACAATGTCTAGACGATTTTTATTTAAGATGCGCAGACACCGCAGGAGTTCCTTGCCGGCAATACTGCGAGACTTGTGTCTTTGACGCATGCGCATTGAAGAGATGGGGATGCCATGATACATCTCGGAAGCGGAGGAGCCTTCAGGTCCTGCCCCGATGCACTATATGTCCGCTTATGTTGATGTATGATTATGTATGACATATATGCACCTGACTATTGTTAGGAGTAGATTACTGAGGGTGGGTACCTGTTGGTGATTTTTGGGTATTTTCTAATGGGATGCTATTTAAACAGTGTCCGTGTATGTAGAGGGTAGCTTGAAAAAGGCTCTCTGAGCCAAAAGGTCGCCTGCGCTCTCTTTTTATGGAATGACCATGGAACAATAAAGATCGTCTAGATGTTATTTAAATCTCTCTTTGCTGCCACTTTTTCTATTACTCTGGATTATCTATAGAGTCTGGAGGCTTTGACTCTCCTGTGGCTGGCATCCTGCTTCCGCTTCCCCCTGAAGGGGTCTCTCTGAGTGCTGCTGGACTCCTCTCTTCTTCTGGCACAGGGCAGAGGCATCCGAGTAGCGGCTGGACAGGAATATGAGCCTCGTCGCCGCATTCAGGATGGATTAGAGAGCGGAGAGGTCTGTTCACACGGGGCAGAACTGCAGTGGCATTTCCGTGCGGACTTCCAGCATGGAAATTCTGCGGCCATTTTTAAACCTGAGACTAAGCAGCAAAGTGGATGAGATTTGCAAAAATCTTGTTCAGCTGCTGCTGACAGTCCGCTGCAGATAAGCTGCGCGGAAACTGGCATGCTGCTTGGAATTTAATTCTGCGCCATGCCAATTGTATCGCTGTTTCCGCTGCGGCCTCTCTTCTCTCTATGGGGAGAGATTTCCACAGCGGAGTACAGGCAGAATAGCCAATATAAACCCACGCAGCCTTTTCAGCAACGGAAATCGCGTGGAATTTCTGTGCGGTCCTACTGTGGACATTCTCCAAGATTTCCATCCCGTGGTAACTGAGCGTTATTCTGTTAGACCTGTGCGTATAAGGCCAGATTTACAAGAGCGTATGTGTATTTGTGGAACGACTGATGCTTTTTTTGCACACGCAGCGGCGTATTATACCGCACTTTTTCCGCCTGCAAGGCATGTTTAATTGCGCGCTGCAAAATATTATGCACCAATTGAAATGGCTAATTAGTCTAATGAGTTCCAGATCTGTTCTTTTTCATGCATCCAGCGTAGTTAGCACACATTTGCGCATCCCTATTTACTCCTATGGGGACATTTGGTGTGCAAATGTGCAGGAAAATAGGTCATGCTGTGCGTTTTTTTCTTTGCATGTGAATGAAGTCAGTGGGATCCATTCACTGCGTGTTGTGCATGCCAATTATGTGTGCAAAAGCACTCATGTGATTTTGAAGACTAATGGGAGCCGTACCTGCAATTACCAGCACCGGCCAACACACACGGGTTGGAGCCATCTGCTTCCGCTCTGTACCCTGTGTGGTGGCACTGCCAGCAGGCACCCAAACAGCTGATCAGCCGGAGCCCCCGAGCGGCGGACCAACTATTGATGGCTTATTTTGACCAGGAATCAACTGCATGTCTACAGCTGTTTAATAGCTACATCGCTCCCCCTCACCTGGGAATACATAGCGCTGTCAGCGCCCCCTGGTGGCTGCAGAGCTTGGTTGCAGCTTTCACCCAATAACCACTATGTGCGCTGCAGTGAAGGGCGCTGATTGGGAGGTGAGAGGAGCAGCAGTAGTTGACTCTGTTTTTGCTGTGGAATTTTCTGATACAGAAATCCACCATATTTGCGCCATTTCTAAACATATCCGTATAGCGAGCCGTTAGAATGACTGTTTGGGCGCTCTTCTACAAAGTGATCGTTGTTTAGTGGTTGTTCCATTGGTTGACTGGAGAGACCGGGCAGCGTCCGTCGCAAGTTGTTCATAAATGACCGACTGTGACTTCACATCAGACGACTTCTGATCAACCAGCGACTATCTTTAAGGTGAGCTGAAAGAGACTGACTATCGCCGTCACCCTGCTGGCGGCTGTAATTATACAGAACAGTCGGTGGCATTTGCTCTTACACCCCCCCCCCCCCGCCCCGCCCCCCCCCCGCAGTCTAGAGACGATGGAGCGTCTTCTTACTACAATCACACGTCCGTAAGTGGCAGATCCACTCCATAGTTTACTGACGTGGATCTGACACTATAATCTGTGGCTCAAACTCAGGCAGTTGCCGCGCTGTAATCAGTCTGTGACCCCTGACCTCTCCTCCCGGCGTCTGCGTTCCTGCACGCATATTTGGTATTTCAGCCGCACTTAAGCAGCGCTGCTGATTAGAACCACCCGATTGGCTCTTCGGCACCACATGACTACACTGCGTGCACACGGATTGCCTTAAGCAGCCGTGCACTACACACTACACTTAAGCAGCCGTGCACGAAGAGCCATGCTAACCCTAACCCTAAACCTAACCCTAAACCCCAGCGAGTCTCGTGAAGTAGCACTCGTGGACATCTCGAAAGGGGGTCTGCGTACGGCTGCTTAAGTGCAGTGTGTAGTGCACGGCTGCTTAAGGCAATCCGCGTGCACGCAGTGTAGTCACGTGGTGCCGAAGAGCCAATCAGGTGGCTCTAATCAGCAGCGCCGCTTAAGTGCGGCTGAAATACCAAATATGCTTCCTGCACGCATACACTGACCTGTACGCACCGGCGAGAGGAGAGGTCAGGGGTCACAGACTGATTACAGCGCAGCGCCCCACCGACTGGAGCTGCGGAGAATTAAAGCACTGCTGGGTGCCCAGTACAGGGGTCACTATTACTACTGGGGCCACTATTTGGGTCACTAATAATACTGGGGCCACTATGTGGGTCACTATTATTACTAGGCTACATTGGGATACGCTATTACTACTAGGGTCACTATTAATACTGAGGACACTAATAGAGTCACTAAGACTACTGGGACCACTAATGGAGTCACAATTACTATGGGGCCATTAAAGGGGGTCACTATTACTTTTTGGGCCACTAAAGGGACCACTACTAGGGGCACAATTAATATTGAGGCTACTATGTGGGACACTAATAATACTGGAGCCACTTAGGGGGTCGCTGTTACTACTAGGATGTCTATGGGGGTCACTATTAATACTTGGGCCACTATGAAGGTCACTAATAATTCTACGGCGACAATGAGTGCCACTATTATTACTAGGACCCTTTGGGCTACATTATTACTAATGGGGCCACTTTGGGAGTCACTATGACTACTAGGGTCACTATTCCAGTCACTATGACTACTGGGGCCACTATTCCAGTCACTATGACTACTGGGGCCACTATTCCAGTCACTATGACTACTGGGGCCACTATTCCAGTCACTATGACTACTGGGGCCACTATCCCAGTCAGTATGACTACTGGGGCCACTATCCCAGTCACTATGACTACTGGGGCCACTATCCCAGTCACTATGACTACTGGGCTCATTAAGGCAGGTCACTATTACTTTTTGGGCCACTAAAGGGGACACTCCTGGAGTCACTATCAGTCCAGCCTCACGCTGGCATATTTGCCCATACAATAGGCAGAGAATAGGACCCGTTGTTTTCTTTGGGTTCATTCTCATTTTCGGTTTTTGCACAAGCTCTATTTTAGTGCACATTTGCGCACCAAAGGCCCCCATAGGAGTCTATGTGCACACATGTACACACGGGAAAGCACATACCTGCGAACACGGCACCTCGTTTGGCTTAATAGCCATATAAATGAGTGCGAGGCGATTCCCCCACCCGTGTGAACTAGCGGCGCTGGCGCATACACGCACGGTATTTGTACAGACACGCAAGATACATTTCTTCAGGGCGCAAAAACGCCTGTGTTTTTGCGCTTTCCCCCTTGTGAGGCCGCCCTTACTCTGATCACTTCACACCAGTCTCAGTGCCTCATAAATGTGTCGCCATCTTCTGTATTGGTGCTTTCAACGCCGCAAAATGTGTGTTTTGGGGATTATTTTTTGGCGGGGAGGACATTTCACACTCTTCCTCAGGCAGCATGAAGACTTGGGGGCTGCTGGTTAGATGTGACATCATTAGGATGAGATGACAGTGACAAGCAGGTGACATCACTGCAGCTAGGCGGCGCTGTACTCTACCTGCCCGCAGACTCCCGCTTCTGCCCCCACCTCCTGCAGACAGTGGGGGGCGCTCTGGCCCTGACATGATGGCTCTCAGATCACATCATCATTCCAGCACACAACTCACTGACGCTTCCTCTCTCCTCCCGGGGACGCCGGGGAGTCTCCATGACGACGCTCCGCCCGGCACCACAAGCAGCTCAGCAGCAGGATGACGTCAGAGCGCACATCAGCGGGAACCTCCCTGGTCTCTGCTACTGATACAACCATGAGGTAAAATCTGCGGCGTGGAGCAGGGAAAGAGCTCTGCAGGAGCCTTATACAACAGCGCCACCTGGTGCCAGAAACAGGACAATCACTGGCTTTCCTACAGCTCATACAGCGCACCCTGCTGGTTGCTGCAGTGCAGTGTTTGGATAGGGCTCCCACACACTTGCGTTTGCGTTTTTCGTTAACGCGATTGTCAATGGGACTTTGTAATGTTAAAAACGCAACGCAATGTACTTTTTAGTACCACAAGCAGCAAGTGTGTGGGAGCCCTTATAGAAATGATTGCTGGCAATATTAAGATTGCAACATAAAAATCATAAAGATACATTATTAGTCGGATTTCTGAAATCTGTCTAAAATAAAAAAAATTGCCCATAGCAACCAATCACAGAGCAGCTTTCATATTGTAAGAGCATGACGAGAAATGAAAGCTGAGCTGTGATTGGTTGCTTTGGGCAAAAAAGACAGTTTTTGTTTTAGTCGGTTTTATAAATCCTCCCTCTGCTGGTCGTAATAACTGGATACTGATAGCGGGCTCACGGCGTACCTTTATATATAAAACGCAGAATCTGTTTGTGTCATATATAATCCACAGTTCTGGTCCGATTTGAGTGATATGTTGCATAAACGTTCTGCAGCACCAGCAACAAATACTGGTGGAATTAAAAATCTAAAACACGTCCCCTGTAATTTTTTTGCCAATAACAACCAATCACAGCGCAGCTTTCATTTCTTATACTGCTGAGGTAAAATGAAAGCTGCGCTGTGATTGGTTGCTATTTCTTATACTGACGAGGTAAAATGAAAGCTGCGCTGTGATTGGTTGCTATTTCTTATACCGCTGAGGTAAAATGAAAGCTGGGCTGTGATTGGTTGCTATTTTTTATATTGCTGGGGTAAAATGAAAGCTGCGCTGTGATTGGCTGCTATGGGCAACACAGATTTTCTTTCGGTTAGCTCCCATAACAGTGCGGGGCTTATTTTTGTGGCCACTTTGTATATTCCAGGACTGATATTCATAAAATCGCTGTGTATCGCAGGGTGTATCTCCTAGTCCGTTATAGCAGGATCCGTATTACTCTTTTCGGGTTCGCACATCATGGATATTCCCTGACAACGTAGAGTACCATATAAGTGAATGGGGTTTAACAAACGCCGTTCGCTTACAGCAGAAGCACTCTGCAGCGGGAGTGAGGGCTCCTGCAGACGAGCGCAGGCGTATATACGTCTGATAGAGCGTGACGTGATTGTGCTGTGAAGGGAGCGCTATCATGGGCTTTCATGCGTGTGGCAGCGCTGCTTACTGTAGTTTTTGCGCTGTAGGGATGTTTATATCGGCACGAGACACGTCCGCAGCGGCTGAGCAGCCTAATTAGTCCCCGACATTATAAATTAATACAGAGAAATCGCGCAGATCAGTGTGTGTTTTTTTGCAAATCCCCCCATAGACTACTATGGTGCCCTGAGTGCGCAAATGCGAACAATAATAGAGCACGTTGTGTATATTTTCACGTTGGTGAAAATCTAGTGCAAAAATGCTGAATGTAAAGGAACCCATCGAAATGAACGGGTTCTGTTGTCTGCGGTTTGCCCGTCTGCAGGAGCCCTACGGCCGGCGTCACACGGACATCTTGGCGTGCACAATACGCAGTGAATAGAACCTACTGATTACAAGGGATTTTGGGGGCGCATTTTCGGCCATGCAAAAAAAGGTAGAACGTGTTTTATCATTCTGTGCATTGACTCGCCAGAGGCCCCCATAGAATTCAATGGGGGCGCGCAAATGCGTGCGCAATACTCAAGGTGAAGCATGAAACAATATGTAAATATGCTGGAAAAAGAACACACGTGGAACTAATTAGTTATTTCAATCCGTGCGTTTGTTTGCCGCACGCAAATTAATATGCCTTGCGGGCAGAAAAAGTACAATAAAATTTACTGATTCGCAAAGCAAAAAAGCCGCGTTCATAGTGCAAAACAAGTTGGGCTAAGGCCCACGTGTGAAGCCAGCGAGAGAATTCTGCGGGCAAAATCCGCATCAAAATCCTGAGGCAGATTATAATTCAGATTTTGTCACGGATTTTCTCAGCGAGGCGTGAATTCTTCAAGACACAAAAAAAATCCCTGGATGTCTAGGGGGTCATTCACACAAGCATATTTGCGCAGTGTATTATGCGTGCAATTTTAGCATAATACGCAGTGAATAGAACCTATTGATTTTGATGGGTTTGTTTACTTGAGCGTGTTTTTTCACACAATGTGCGATCGCAGAATGTTTTAGGTTGGTGCGTACTACGCGCCATAGAAGCACATTAAATCAATGGGTGTGCGTAAATAGGTGCCAAATACGTAGGACGTCTGCGTATCTGCTGCTTATTTATGCACAATCAGTGTGATTTTGTGCATTCATTTTCATACGTGTAAATACGCTGCGTATTCACGCAAGTAACAAGACTGACGACAGGCAGAAAAATGTAAGGCAACAGCGTATTTTGGCCTGTGAATACGCTGCGTATTTACAGACAGAAATAAGCCTACGCTCGTGTGAATGTACCCCAAGGGCGGACTCACACGGATGTATTTTCCTGAGTCATTCTGACTGTTCATTTTTGCGTGCATGTAATTACGTCCACGTGAAAAAACAAACAGCGTGCTCTATTTTAGTGTGCATTTGCGCACCAAAGTCCCATAGAGGTCTTTGGGGGCTGCACAAATACGCACCCAATAACAGTGCGCTGGAGCATTAAACTGCGCTTTTAGCTGGAAAAATAACACATCTGGAACTAATTAGGCTAAATAGCCCTTTAAATTGAGATGCGGCTGTGTACCGCGCCAAAGAGCAATCACCCCACCAGTGCAAAAAACGTGCGGAGAAAAGATAATACGTTGCTCTACCGTGTGTGTTTTTGCGTATATGGCGCTCATGTGAGGCCACCCTTACGCTGTATTTAGATGGGCAAGTGTGATATAGGCCGGTGGAAATCTGACCTATATTGCACCCATTTACTAGTGATTTTTCAGTGATTTTCATGGATGTACAATGCGTTTAGGGAGTAAAAACGTATGATTCACATCAATGTATATGCGGTTTTCGCACACAGTTTTCACATGCGTAAAAAAAACTAAAAAAAAAAATATCACATCTGGTTCCTACTAGAGATGAGCAAACGTGCTCGTTCGAGTATTAGGGTGTTCGAAATGCTCGTTACTCGAGACGAGTACCACGCGATGTTCCAGTTACTTTCACTTTCATCTCTGAGACATTTACGCGCTTTTCTGGCCAATAGAAAGACAGGGAAGGCATTACAACTTCCTCCTGCGACGTTCCAGCCCTATACCACCCCCCTGCTGTGAGTGGCTGGGGAGATCAGGTGTCACCGGAGTATTTAAATCGGCCCCTCCCGCGGCTCGCCACAGATGCATTCTGACATAGATCAGGGAAAGTGCTGCTGCTGCTGCTGCTGCTGCTATAGGGAGAGTGTTAGGTGTAATATTAGGCTTCAAGAACCACAACGGTCCTTCTTAGGGCCCCATCTGACCATGTGCAGTACTGTTGAGGCTGCTTTTAGCAGTGCTGCACTTTTTTTTTTTTTGTATATCGGGCGTGCAGAGCATTGCGTCCTCAGTCTGCAGTCATTGTACATAGTATAGGGCCAGTACTGGTGAGGCAGGGACAGTGGGAAAGGTGAAAGAGATATACTGTATATAAAGGCAGTAGGCTTTTTCAAACAAATTTGGGAAAAATACTATATTTGAGCTGCCTGTGACCGTCTTCAGTGTACTGCGTGTCTGCTGGGGGTTGTAGTCCTAATTAATACGCAGCTAAGTGTTACAGCAGGCTTGCGCAAAATTGTTTCCTGGCTCTGCGTTGCCCGTTACATCACCGCCGTCATCCCGTCCAGCGGGAAACAGTATACATATATACGCTGCCTACAGTATCTGTCTGCTGTCTTAGCTCAGCCTTTAAAAAAATAGAAGCAAAATACTTAAGGCCTACTAGTGGCCTTTGGACACGTGACTGCTTCTGCGCTGTGAATTCCACTAGCTCAGTCATACGCACCTACGTCTCACTACAAACATGCGCAAAATTCTTTCCTGGCTCTGCTGTGCGTTCCGTAAGCGAAGTCAGCCTCCAACCACAGGCCAATAAGCGGCACATTTAATTACAGCATTCTGTTTCTGCACTACTGGTAATACACCATGCTGAGGGGTAGGGCTAGGCCTAGAGGACGTGGACGCAGGCGAGGACGCGGAGGCCCAAGTCAGGGTGTGGGCACAGGCCGAGCTCCTGATCCAGGTGTATCGCAGCCGACTGCTGCGGGATTAGGAGAGAGGCACGTTTCTGGGGTCCCTAGATTAATCTCACAATTAATGGGTCCACGCAGTAGACCTTTATTAGAAAATGAGCATGGCAGCAGGAAACAATTGTTAGATCGAAACGTCGTATGGTGTCTGGAAGAATAAAGATTTTGTGATTGCATCGTTTCCTGCTGCCACGGCTATTTTTCTTCAGACTGGTTCCTTGGAGCTGAGCGATCCAGCTCCTTGCTGCGGCTGGCACATTGGACGGTCCCACCCAGAGGGTTGTATGGCGTTGTGCTGCCCTGGACTTTGCTATTGTATTAGAAAATGAGCAGTGTGAGCAGGTCCTGTCGTGGATGGCAGAAAGTGCATCCAGCAATCTATCGACCAGCCACAGTTCTACGCCGTCCACTGCTACAACTCTGAATCCTCTGGCTGCTGCTCCTCCTTCCTCCCAGCCTCCTCTCTCCATTAAAATGACACATTATGAGGAGCAGGCAGACTCCCAGGAACTGTTCTCGGGCCCCTGCCCAGAATGGGCAGCAATGGTTCCTCTCCCACCGGAGGAGTTTGTCGTGACTGATGCCCAACCTTTGGAAAGTTCCCGGGGTTCGGGGGATGAGGCTGGGGACTTCCGGCAACTGTCTCAAGAGCTTTCAGTGGGTGAGGAGGACGATGACGATGAGACACAGTTGTCTATCACTCAGGTAGTAGTAATTGCAGTAAGTCCGAGGGAGGAGCGCACAGAGGATTCGGAGGAAGAGCAGCTGGACGATGAGGTGACTGACCCCACCTGGTTTGCTAAGCCTACTGAGGACAGGTCTTCAGAGGGGGAGGCAAGTGCAGCAGCAGGGCAGGTTGGAAGAGGCAGTGCGGTGGCCAGGGGTAGAGGCCGGGCCAGACCGAATAATCCACCAACTGTTTCCCAAAGTGCCCCCTCGCGCCATGCCACCCTGCAGAGGCCAAGGTGCTCAAAGGTGTGGCAGTTTTTCACTGAGAGAGCAGACAACCGACGAACAGTGGTGTGCAAGGTTTGTCGCGCCAAGATCAGCCGTGAAGCCACCATCACCAGCCTCACCACCACCAGCATGCGCAGACATATGATGGCCAAGCACCCCACAAGGTGGGACGAAGGCCGTTCACCGCCTCCGGTTTGCACCGCTGCCTCTCCCCCTGTGCCCCAACCTGCCACTGAGATCCAACCCCCCTCTCAGGACACAGGCACGACCGTCTCCTGGCCTGCACCCACACCCTCACCTCCACTGTCCTCGGCCCCATCCAGCAATGTCTCTCAGCGCACCGTCCAGCCGTCGCTAGCGCAACTGTTTGAGCTCAAGCGCAAGTATGCTGCCACGCACCTGCACGCTCAAGCGTTACACGTGCACATTGCCAAATTGATCAGCCTGGAGATGCTGCCGTATAGGCTTGTGGAAACGGAGGCTTTCAAAAACATGATGACGGCGGCGGCCCCTACTCGGTTCCCAGTCGCCACTACTTTTCCCGATGTGCCGTCCCAGCCCTGCACGAACACGTCTCCCGCAACATTGTACGCGCCCTCACCAACGCGGTTACTGCCAAGGTCCACTTAACAACGGACATGTGGACAAGCACAGGCGGGCAGGGCCACTATATCTCCCTGACGGCACATTGGGTGAATTTAGTGGAGGCTGGGACAGAGTCAGAGCCTGGGACCGCTCACGTCCTACCCACCCCCAGAACTGCGGGCCCCAGCTCGGTGCTGGAATCTGCGGCGGTGTATGCTTCCTCCACTAAACCACCCTCCTCCTCCTCCTCCTATGCAACCTCTGTCTCGCAATCAAGATGTGTCAGCAGCAGCACGTCGCCAGCAGTCGGTGTCGCGCGGCGTTGCAGCACAGCGGTGGACAAGCGTCAGCAGGCCATGCTGAAACTACTCAGCTTAGGAGAGAAGAGGCACACGGCCCACGAACTGCTGCAGGGTCTTACAGAGCAGACCGACCGCTGGCTTTTACCGCTGAGCCTCCAACCGGGCATGGTCGTGTGTGACAATGGCTGTAACCTGGTGGCGGCTCTGCAGCTCGGCAGCCTCACGCACGTGCCATGCCTGGCCCACGTCCTTAATTTGGTGGTTCAGCGCTTTCTGAAAAGTTACCCACGCTTGTCAGACCTGCTCGGAAAGGTGCGCCGGCTCAGCGCACATTTCCCCAAGTCCAAGACGGACGCTGCCACCCTGCGGACCCTGCAACATTGGTTTAATCTGCCAGTGCACCGACTGCTGTGCGACGTGCCCACATGGTGGAACTCTACGCGCCACATGTTGGCCAGGCTCTATGAGCAGCGTAGAGCTATAGTGGAATACCAACTCCAACATGGGCGGCGTAGTGGAGGTCAGCCTCCTCAATTCTTTACAGAAGAGTGGGCCTGGTTGGCAGACATCTGCCAGGTCCTTGGAAACTTTGAGGAGTCTACCCAGATGGTGAGCGGTGATGCTGCAATCATTAGCGTCACCATTCCTCTGCTATGCCTCTTGAGAAGTTCCCTGCAAAGCATAAAGGCAGACGCTTTGCGCTCGGAAACGGAGGCGGGGAAGACAGTATGTCGCTGGATAGTCAGAGCACCCTCATGTCTATATCTCAGCGCGTTGAGGAGGAGGAGGAGGGGGAGGAGCATGAGGAGGAGGGGGAAGAGACAGCTTGGCCCACTGCTGACGGTACCCATGCTGCTTGCCTGTCATCCTTTTAGCGTGTATGACCTGAGGAGGAGGAGGAGGATCCTGAAAGTGATCTTCCCGGTGAGGACAGCCATGTGTTGCGTACAGGTACCCTGGCACACATGACTGACTTCATGTTAGGATGCCTTTCTCGTGACCCTCCTGTTACACGCATTCTGGCCACTACGGATTACTGGGTGTACACACTGCTCGACCCACGGTATAAGGAGAACCTTTCCACTCTCATACCCGAAGAGGAAAGGGGTTCGAGAGTGATGCTATACCACAGGACCCTGGCGGACAAACTGATGGTAAAATTCCCATCCTACAGCGCTAGTGGCAGAAGGCGCAGTTCTGAGGGCCAGGTAGCAGGGGAGGCGCGGAGATCAGACAGCATGTACAGCACAGGCAGGCCAACACTCTCCAAGGCCTTTGACAGCTTTATGGCTCCCCAGCAAGACTGTGTCACCGCTCCCCAGTCAAGGCTGAGTCGGCGGGAGCACTGTAAAAGGATGGTGAGGGAGTACGTAGCCGATCGCACGACCGTCCTCCGTGACGCCTCTGCCACCTACAACTACTGGGTGTCAAAGCTGGACACGTGGCCTGAACTCGCGCTGTATGCCCTGGAGGTGCTTGCTTGTCCTGCAGTTAGCGTCTTGTCAGAGAAGGTGTTTAGTGCGGCTGGGGGAATCATCACAGATAAGCGTACCCGCCTGTCAACCGACAGTGCCGACAGGCTTACAATCATAAAGATGAACAAAGCCTGTATTTCTTCAGACGTCTCTTCTCCACCAGCAGACAGCAGCCATACCTAAACAATACGTAGGCTGCACCCGCGGATAGAAACATCGTTCTCTATCACCGTCAAAAACGGGGACCTTTTAGCTTCATCAATCTGTGTATTATATCCATCCTCCTCCTCCTGCTCCTCCTCCTGAAACCTCACCTAATCACGCCGAACGGGCAATTTTTCTTAGGCCCACAAGGCTCAGTCATATAACTTTTGTAAACAGTGTTTATACGTTTCAATCCTCATGAAAGCGTTGAAACTTGCACCTGAACCAATTTTTATTTTAAATGGGCTGCCTACAGGCCTAGTTACCAATTAAGCCACATTAACCAAAGCGATTAATGGGTTTCACCTGCCCTCTTGGTTGGGCATGGGCAATTTTTCTGAGGTACATTACTACTGTTGGTACACCAATTTGTTTGGGCCCTCGCCTACAGTGTAATCCTAGTAATTTTTAGCCCACCTGCATTAAACCTGACATTACCTCAGCTGTACCTCGCACTGCAATGGGATATATTTATGTACCACCGGTGGGTTCCAGGGAGCCACCCATGCTGTCGGTCCACACGGAGTTGTAACTGCATGTGTCCACTTCTAAAGAACCCCAGTCTGACTGGGGCATGCAGTGTGGGCCGAAGCCCACCTGCATTAAACCTGACATTACCTCACCTGTGCTGGGCACTGCAATGGGATATATTTATGTACCGCTGGTGGCTTCCTGGGACCCACCCATGCTGTCGGTCCACACGGAGTTGTAACTGCATGTGTCCACTTCTAAAGAACCCCAGTCTGACTGGGGCATGCAGTGTGGGCCGAAGCCCATCTGCATTAAACCTGACGTTAGCTCTGCTGTCCAGGGCACTGCAATGGGATATATTTATGTACTGCCGGTGGCTTCCTGGGACCCACCCATGCTATGGGTGCACACGGAATTCCCATTGCGGAGTTGTACCTGCCTGTGACTTTTTATAAAAAACCCCGGTCTGACTTGGGCATGCAGACACCTTGACAGAATGAATAGTGTGTGGCACATAGGTTCCCCATTGCTAAGTCCACGTGTGCAGCTCCTGATGGAGGTGGCACAGGATTGGATTTCTCATTGCTTCTGTACAGCATTGTTGGCTATCGCCCCGCCCCTTTTAAAGAGGGTCGCTGCCTGGCCGTGCCAACCCTCTGCAGTGTGTGCCTGCAGTTCCTCCTCATGTCAGACGCACTTATAAATAGACATGAGGGTGGTGTGGCATGAGGGCAGCTGAAGGCTGCGCAGGGACACTTTGGTGTGCACTGTGGACACTGAGTCGTGCGGGGGAGGGGCAGCATGTAACCCAGGAGAAGTGGCAGCAGAGTGTCATGCAGGCAGTGATTGTGCTTTGTTGGAGGTAGTGTGGTGCTTAGCTAAGGTATGCATTGCTAATGATCGTTTTTCGGAAGTAAAAATTGTTGGGAGGGGGGGGGCACTCTAGTGGGACCTTGAGATGCAGCCCAACATGTAGCCCCTCGCCTGCCTGATCCATTGCTGTGTCGTTCCCATCACTTTCTTGAATTGTCCAGATTTTCACAAATGAAAACCTTAGCGAGCATCGGCAATATACAAAAATGCTCGAGTCGCCCATTGACTTCAATGGGGTTCGTTACTGGAAATGAACCCTCGAGCATCGCGAAAAGTTCGTCTCGAGTAACGAGCACTCGAGCATTTTGGTGCTCGCTCATCTCTAGTTCCTACAGTTAAAATGGTAAAAAAGGGATTTGCATGCGATGCAATTTATTCACTGCCGTAGCAAATGATGCATATTCTTGAACAGGAATCATCTAATCATAGGACATGCGGCGATTCTTCTATCTCGGACCAGCAGTGCAAAAGAGAAAACACTTGTGTGCATGAAACCATTCAAACGAATGGGTTATTTTCCCAAGTGAGGTCGGTCCATATCGCAATCAGGGCAGATTCAGATGAGCATAGTACTCTTCCCGTGTGCGGCTGTGATAATCATGGCCATAAAACGGGACAAAATGGAATCACTGATCTCAATGGATTTCAGTGGTTTCATTAATTGTACGGGCGAGAAAAGATAGCACCAGTCTTATCATTCCCCATGTAGTAAATACTACGTGCGGGACAGATCGGGCAGCAGCGGTCCTATCTCTCCCCATGTAGTGAATACTATGTGTAGGACAGATCGGGTAGCACAGGTCCTATCATTCCCCATGTAGTGAATACTATGTGTGGGACAGATCGGGTAGCACAGGTCCTATCATTCCCCATGTAGTGAATACTATGTGTGGGACAGATCGGGTAGCACCGATCCTATCATTCCCCATGTAGTGAATACTATGTGTGGGACAGATCGGGTAGCACAGGTCCTATCATTCCCCATGTAGTGAATACTATGTGTGGGACAGATCGGGTAGCACCGGTCCTATCATTCCCCATGTAGTGAATACTACTTGTGGGACAGATCGGGTAGCACCGGTCCTATCATTCCCCATGTAGTGAATACTACATGCGGTACAGATCGGGTAGCATCGGTCCTATCTTTCCCCATGTAGTGAATACTATGTGTGGGACAGATCGGGTAGCATCGGACCTATCTTTCCCCATGTAGTGAATGTGAACCCGACCATAGGAGAAGACATTTACTGAAAAAGAGGGCCTTTTGGATATTCAGTTTGAAAACTAGATGTCCAGTGAGTCTAAGGCCTCCTTCACATGGGCGACAAAGTCGCGTGATTTTCTCGCGTTGCGGTAATGCGACAAGTCACGTGTATGTGAAGCCAATGCTTTCCTATGGGTTTCTTCACATTTGCAATGTTTTGTAGCATGTGACATTGCTAGTCGAAAACCCTGCTGGTTTGGCAATATGCCTGCGACTTGCAATGTTGTGAAGCACATGCTTCCCTATGGAGCCTTCCTCTCTGTTGCATTGCATAGAACAAAAATGCGGTGCAACTTTGACAGTATGAAATCGTACTGTAAAAGCCCTAAACTAAGCCCTAGCTGCGGAAAAAACACATACATCACCTTAGAAGCGCTGTCCAGCCCTGCAGCGTCGTCTTCTCCCCGATCCCCTGCACTGGTCTTCAGGCATGCATTGTGGCCGGGAATTGGAAATTCCCCCGCCTCCAGGAAGCGCTGCTTCTAATTGGCTGAGTGCCATACGGTTCAGCCAATCAGAGCCAGAGCTCGTTGAACAAACCACAGCCATTCATAATGATGGGGTGCATTAAAAACCATGTCCGAACGCAGTAACCCGTGTCCAAAAATGGTGGTAAAATCGCAACAAAATGTTCTAATTCAAATCACAGAATTTTGCCCACGGTATGTGTGAGAGTAGCCTTACTTACGTGGCGTGTTCAGTACGAGGTTCAGCAACGACCTAGTAGTGGACAGTGGGGAACTCCACAACAGCCCCGATCAGGTAAGTGGTACTTTTGGGGTGGGATAGACCTCTATATCTCTGACCAAACCTGAATGTCCAATTTTTGTCTGGAAATGGAATGTAACCCATTATGTGGAAATATACAGTATACAGCTGTATCATAAGTGCTCGTTCTAAACTTGAACAGCGAGATAGGTTGGGTCAAGAAAGCCCCAAATATACCTACTTTACACAGGGTGTAGTCAAAAAGACTGAACCAACGCTCTGTATCTTAATAAGCCTAATTACAAAGTTGAAGAGTAGCATGTGAGAAACAGACATCCGCTTTCTGCGTCTGTCTAAGAACTACACCAAAATGTTAAAAAAGCAGAACAACGTCCCTAAATCCAAGAATACAAAACAAACTCCACTCCCTGGGTGTTGGTGAACCCCCTACAGCACAGGCCTGGGATGTTTTACTAGATAGAGTCCTTTACCAACTATTCCCCGTCCATATCAGGACATCCACCACAGGGGGGCGCTCTTTACCCATATGCAGCCAAATCTCCCAATCATACAATATTTAATAAAGAAAAAAAAAAGAAAGATTGTGCTCAGGGGATGATACAACTCTAAGAAAAGGTATAAAGGAGTAGCGAAAAAGGACAGCTGACTTACTATCTGGTGGAGGTCTGATGTACCCCCTCTATATCACCAAGCACTAATCCACTGTAATCAGTAGTGACAAATAGGCAGTCACAGGTCAAACCTACAAGAAATATATTAGCTTCAAAACAAAATCATACAGGATACCACGGGAACCAGACTGGCAAATGTGTAACGTGTTTCAGGGCATCTCTTCTATCCCTTTAAACCCTTCATGACACGGCCCCTTCCCCCCCCCCCCCCCCCATTTTCGTTTTTTCCTCCCCCTTTAAAAAAATCCTAACTCCTTTATTTATCCAGCGACGTCGCTGTATGAGGGCTTGTTTTTTTGCGGGATGAGTTGTAGTTTTCAATGGTGCTATTTAAAGGAAATGTTTAGATATACTGATAAATTTTGTAATAAAAATATTATTATTATTATTATTATTATCAAAAAAACAAAAAAAGTGAAAAAACAATAAACAAAATAAACACAAAACAAAACACCTACAGCAATAATATTTTTATTACAAAATTTAGTACAGACCACAATTACATAAAAAACATCATACAAAAAAACTGGTCCCTTTTAAAAAATGATCCCTACCTTGGTAAAACACTAGAAAAAAACCCTAGAATTATTTTTATAAAAAATAGAACGATAGGTAATAGTTTAGCTCCATCAAATCCTCTAAAGAAAAAAGAAAAAACAATCCATTTAAAGAGAAAATAAAACAATAACAGGTGGTTTCAAATGTAACAGCAAGAAATGTAAATGTTGTACACATATATGTCATAAACAAAACTATGTACAAAAAGGTGAGGAAAAAATAGAAATAAAAGAAAAAATGACATGTAAAAGTAAAACTATCATCTATCTATTAGAATGCCCTTGCGGCTTGCGTTATGTTGGAAGAACAACTAATAGCCTGAATATAAGGATCAATCAACATCGATATAACATAAAAAGGGGGTACGAAAAACACAGTATATCTAAACATTTCCAAGAAAAACACAATAAAAACAGTGAAAAATTAAAACTAATTCCTTTAGAAACCATAAAACAAAACTCAATAATGAAACTGAGAAGAAAAGAAATGTACTGGATCTACCGTCTGAACACCTTAATGCCAGAAGAATTAAATGAAATTTTAACAAAATAAATGTACTTACATGGGAATTAGATAAAAAATTATAAAAAATACACAATAAAAAATAAAAAATTTTTATGTAGAATATAGTAAAATGAATAGATAGTAATCCCAGATAATAATTTTATATGAAAATTTTTTAAAAACAGACCTGGATTACGGTGTGAATAGGAGAAACAATTGAAACGAAAACAATAAAGGTTAATGAAAAAACAAACAAACTATGGAATGCAGTGCATTCCAGAAGAGCTCCGTGGGCAGGCAAGGGAACAATAAAGTACCCTAATTGAAAAGAAGGGAAAAAAAAACCAAAACACGCCCCTAGATGATTGGGGAGTGAGCCACACATACATGTTATCCCACACTATATAAGGTAGCATATATGAAGATGTCTGTATGAACTTGAAAAAGACACATATCGTGTTGAAACGCGTTGTTTTAAAGAATAAAAAAAAGATTGGTTTTCTGCCAAGGCGCGGGATAGTTTTTATTTTTATTTTTACTTTTATACTAAGAGATCATAGGCAGTGGTAATACAGGAAGTCTGTACGTGGCATCTTGTTACCATGGCGAGCAGCCAGGCTCTCTGCGATTACATCGCGAGAGCTCAATGACGTCACAAAGGGAGTGCGCTCCCTCTGTGAAGCCTTTACGTGCCACGATCTACATAGATTGCGTCAGGGAAGGGGTTAACAACGTGGGTCACATCTCCGATGCACCCATGCTGTTGCAGCGGGAGGCCAGCTATCAGTGACAGCCAGCTCCCACTACCGGATAGCGCGAGATCTCTTCTGATCTAGCGCTATCCACAGGACATCAGGGTACATCCAGTTGTGGGAAGTACTCCGCTGCCATGATGTGCCCTTACGTCTTGTGGAGGGAAGGGCTTAAAGAGGTTCTACCAGAATTGAAAGTTATCCCTTATCCACAAAATAGGGGGTAACTTGATGATTGATGGGGTCTCACTGCTAAACCCCCCACTGATCTCAAGAACGGTACTACTGTGGGGGAAGTTGCTTCCACAGTGATGACACTGCCAATGGAGCGCTGGCAAAGCATATGTGGTCAGCGCACCATGCATTTCAATGGGGCTGGCGGAAATAAGTGGCACCCGCTCAGGTATCTCTGCAGTTCCATTATAAGTGAATGGAATGCTACTTGCGCAACCAACAATTCAGTCTCTGCCCCATTACAGGAGGTGCAGTAACCTCGCAGTGAGGAGGAGGGGAACACAGGGGTCCCATTCTCAAGATCGCTAAGGGTCTCAGCAGTGAGATTCCTACTGATCAGCAACTTATCCCCTATCCTATGGATAGGGGATAACTTGTAATCTTGGTACAACCCCTTTAGAGACACACAGCACATTTCTTGAAGTTTTTCACATGCTGCTCTTCAATTTTCCAATTAGGTTTAACGCTGCTTTTACACCAGGTGGCAGGTTATATAGAAAAGGATGAACTTTACAAATTGAATGCAGTTCATTACCTTTTTTCTATTAGGAGTGACATTTCATGCTTAGTAATCAGAAGCATGGTAATGTTCCTCCATTTGAGCTAGATAGCAAGCAATCAGTCACTAATAGAGCAACCAGCTCAGTGATGTGTATTAAGTATCCATCCTGAATTGGACATTGTGTCAATAGGAGATCAGCATTGGCTTGAGAAGAATGTTAAACTGACAAATACATTCTCCCTTCTGTAAGAGTAGATAACATTCAAGTTGCCAGCCAGGGAATACACGAAGTATAATTAAATCAATTATGTACCCGAGAGCCAAAGACATCTTACCTACTGCTGGCCGCAACTGAATGTTTCAAACCCATAATGCATAAAAATAAATAGTGTTGTGGGTGGCTTGATCATGATTTGTCACCATTGACGTTCAGTGGAAATTGATTATCATCAATATATACTTAACATCAAAGGTATATTATTGACTCCAGTGAGAATTGGTGACAATCCTTTATGATATACTTGGGCTGTTAAAGCAATATACTATACAAGCCCAATTATACACAATCCTATAGCTGATCGCTAATATATGTGACACAACTTCTTTTCTCTGAGCGCATAGAAAATCAATATCAATATCTGGATACGCTTTTAAAAAAAAAATATTTTATTATTAAAAGTTACGTTTTATCAGTTAGTGGTTCCCGTCAGTGATTTAGACTTTGGTTCCAGTGGGAACTTTTCTGCCTCGGTGATAAATGTCATTCAGTTGTTGGCTCGCATTTAGACTGAACGATTAACTTTCACTTTAAGTCGTTTGAACGATTTTTTGAATGTTGTTGCATCTAAATGCAGCGTGAGGGCTCAGTCACACGGGCGCCGATCTGCCTGTGTTTCTGGATGATAAGGCGGCCGCACTGCAGCTGCGGATGACTCTCCGCGGTGGCTAGAAAAAAGAACACATGGCTGGTAATGGAGCTGGTCATGCGGAGAATCGTCTGCACGCGGTGCGTCCGTCTTATCGTCCAGAAACACAGTCGGATCAGCGCCCATGTGACTGAGCCCTTACTTTCTATCTCTTACAGGGGTCACAACACGCAATTACTGTGGTCCGGGTCCCTCAGAGGCCTGTGTGCCACACCATCGTGTAAGGCGTCCATGACTTCCTACTCAAGTACACTTCTGTTCTTTCAATATAGCACACAAGTATTGAGATGTAACTCTGGATCGGTCTTTCTGACTACACCCAGTATAAATGTATTTTCTTTACCGTAGAGACTGATCTTAAGAGTTTACATGTAATGCATCAGACATGTCAACTTTCATACTGAAAACCTTGGTGGGAAACAATATGAGTATCGTGGTTTTGTTCTAATCTACTGCATAGAACATCTGTAGTGGCCCAGTACATCATCCTGGTCCCCTCCATAAATGTCATGTTTTATGTTGATGCACTGTGCAAATCTGTCCTGTCATTCTAGTATGTGTATTGCACAGCTGCAGCAAATGAGAAGTTAAATGTCTGCAAAATATGAGGTGACTGTGAATGTAACAAATTCTATCCTGTCACGTGGTATGAGTGAGGCTAAAAATGAGTGCCTGAGAGCGGGAAAAGGTCCATGTCTTCTGGGTTCCTGTTGAGGAGTGACAGCTACATGGGGGTACCTTTAACCGATACTGGTGTATCTTGACACCACCGGAAGCTAGGGGTGTAACAGCTGTCACCAGGAGTGAATGCCCCTATCACACCCCTAGCTTCGGATAGGGAGAAAAGATACAATAGGAAGGAGTAATGGCCGTGGCAGATACCCCCTCACCTTTTCGTGGCACTGTTCCTTGTCCCCGGTGGTGTCCCTTTTTCAATGCAGCGGCAGGCCGACATTTTCCCTGCATGCTCCGAGGCTAGGAGTGCTCCCCTGATCAGTTCCTGTGGTGCGCCGCTCTCCCTTCTGCACTGGAGCAGCGGGGTCCCCCGGTCTCAGTCCCAGCAGCCCGCCATGCTCCCTTTAGCACTGCAGCTGCGGGCAGGCCGGCCTCTTGCCTGCCTGCTCCGCGCCTGGTACTGGTTCCCCGGTGTCACTGGCAGCGGCCAGCGTGCTCTCTTCTGCACTGCAGCGGTGGACCAGCATCTTGCATGCGTGCTGCGCTGCTGTAAGTGTCCTGCGCCGCTCCTGCTCCCTGGCGGCCTGGCGCGTGGGAGAAACATGTACAGCCGCCACATGCTGCCTTACAGTGAGGAGGAGAGTGTCGGCGGGGGCACATAGGCAGCACAGAGTCACCGGGCCCACATGGCCAGGCAGACACAGGGGGAAAGGGGGCCTGGGAGCGCAGTGTCAGGAGCGAAGGCATTGGCTTAACCCTGGAGGGTGGCCAAAACACTTGCCACACGCTGCTGCAGGTAGCCAATCGGGAGCTAGGGGTGTGACAGGCGTGTTCCTGCATTGAAGCCCTGTCAAACCCCTAGCTTCCCGTGGCATCAAGATACACTAATACCCCTTTAACCCTTGTGTAGTGAAGTATGGAAGAAGAGGAGAGGTTTCCCGGAGTGCTTGTTTATAGAATGATGATGGAGTGAGCCTGCGAGAGAGAGAGTGAGCAGCCAACAAGTGCATTCTTCCAAGGCCCAGTGCAAAGGTACTCAATTATAATTGTTTCACGCCCGCGCCTCCTGAAGTCTGGGACTGCCAGGTGGAGGTACTCTGTCATTGTTCACACTCAAGAGTCCTGAAGTTTGCGTCCTGCTGAGTGGAGGTACGCGTCTTTATTTGGTCACGCACAGATGACCTGAAGTCTGGGTCTGCTGAGTGGAGGTACTTTGTTTTATCTTATTCCTGCACTTTCCAATCCTGTCATCTGTGCCTTGTGTACTGCTGAAGTTTGCCAAGTAAAGTTTTATTCCAGGCCCTGACCGTTCCCGGGGACGTGAGGTACTCTACAATTGTCTGTGGCTCAATTATTTCCCTCAATTATTTCCCTGCTGATGTTCATACCGGTGGGAACCAGAACAGCGGCGTCACCCATGACAACCACAATTCCTGTTCCCCAGTTAATTGGGCATCCCAATGCCGCGGGTGTCCGGAAGAGGCCCAGCGCTGCCCTGGCCGAGGCTACGTGAGTCCCTCCAGGAAGGAGCGTGGTAAATGCCACCATGAGAAGCCAGAATCTTACCCTCCCCACTCCTCAACGTATGCCCTATGTCCGGGGTCACCCTATGGCATGCTGCACATCCTTTCTCTTTAGTTTTATCAATCCACCCAAACCTTCACACCTTCATCCGAAATAAGACACACCATAGGTTAGTATGCTGAAAATTTATTTAGTAATCATTCGAGGGGTATAAGGAGTGGGGACAATTTAGGTAAAATCATCATTCTTATAGATGAAAGCTAATCTAAAGGTGATTGTTGATTGTGTTGTTGATTGGAGATTTTCTTTGCATCCTACATTCAGTCTGATGCCTGGAAAAAAAAAAAGAAATTAATTACTCCATATTTTTCATATGTCTGTAGGGCTGTTTGTTGGCTGTATCTTTGTTATGTATGTAAGGTACGCGGATCAACAACATGTTGGAGTAAGGCTGCCTGCACACGGGTAGGTCGGACCCCACAGTGGAGTTCGACCTTGTGCCTGGCTAGTGACGGCAGCTTATCTCTCTGCTGTCTTCTCCTTTGCTGCTGATGTGCTGGCCGATGCGCCGGCACATCAGCAATACATAGGACGCCGTGCCGTGGCTATGGTGATGACACGGCTCCTGTGACCATTTTGCAAGGATGATTTCAGAATGGCAGCAGGACGGATGGCTTCCTTTGACTTCAATGGAAGCCGGCCGTGGGTAGCCCACACAAAATCACAGCATGCTGCAATTTCTCCCCTGTGAACGGAAAATCACAAACAATTTCCGCTCATGAGCAGGAAATCGTGTTTTCTCATAGCATGCTATGGAATGGATTTGCTGCAGAATCCAGAGGTGGAATCCTGCTCTGGATTTCGCAATGCAAATCTGCCCGTGTTCAGGAGGCTTAAAGTGGATGGCCATGACTAAATAAGTCATATGTGAGTTTATTTTCAACATTTAAATCAAACGGGCTTAAAGGGGTTGTCCCGCGGCAGCAAGTGGGTCTATACACTTCTGTATGGCCATATTAATGCACTTTGTAATGTACATTGTGCATTAATTATGAGCCATACAGAAGTTATAAGAAGTTTTTCACTTACCTGCTCCGTTGCTAGCGTCCTCGTTCCCATGGAGCCGACTAATTTTCGCCGTCTAATGGCCAAATTAGCCGCGCTTGCGCAGTCCGGGTCTTCTTCTTTTCTCAATGGGGCTCCGTGTAGCTCCGCCCCGTCACGTGCCTATTCCAGTCAATCAGGAGGCTGGAATCGGCAATGGACCGCACAGAAGCCCTGCGGTCCACCGAGTGAGCGGATCCCCGCGGCCATCTTCATCAGGTAAGTAAGAAGTCACCGGAGCGCGGGGATTCAGGTAAGCGCTCTCCGGTGTTCTTGTTTAACCCTTGCATCGGGGTTGTCTCGCGCCGAACGGGGGGGGGGGGGTTTGAAAAAAAAAAAAAAACGTTTCGGCGCGGGACAACCCCTTTAATTGTCATACTTATAGGGTGCTTTCACATGGGCAAAATTATTCCACAACAATGTTGTATAACATTCTGTCCCGAAGTCCGCACATCTAAATGCAAATTTTGATACAGAATTGCCAGCAGAATTCTACAATTTCATTTCACATCAAAATCCACAATTTAGCAGTGCGAATTTTGGTGCTGCTTACTCCGCAAGAACGCAAATTCCACTAAACTTGCTGTCCATCTTATCTCTGTTTACTATGCAGTTATATATAACTCTTTTCCTTTTATTAACCCTTTAGGGCGGCTTCGCATGTACTGTAAATGCTGTGGAATTTGCAGAGTGGATTTTGCTGCAGAAAGCCATTTACAGTACAAACCGCATGGAGAAGATGTCTAAAGTCTCCCTTACACGGTGCAGAAAATGTTCACAACAAAGCAGCAGCATTTTTGAAAACCGCTATGGATTTTAAATCCGCAGCATGTCTATTTATATTGGGGATCTATGCCGCAGATTTCACCCCTTGAAATACAAGGCTTAAAATCCTTAAAATCTGGACCATTCAGCTGCAGATTTGGCCACTTTAGCTTTCCAGCATATTTGCTGCAGTTTTTGTCACTGGTGGAAGCCCCCCTTAAAGTTGTATTCTCATCACAAATTGTTATGGTATATCCACGAGATCTAACAAGAGGGAAGGGGGGGGGGGGCTCTACACCTAATTGTAACCAATAGATCTGACTGGATATCATTAGTACAGCAGGTTGGCGGTCAGCTAGGTAATAGTGAGCACAATATAGGTAATTTTTATTCCTCCTTTAATATTATTTTTAAGTAGAAGAGATAGAAAAGCTATAAACTTAATGAAGGCCAATTTCCATATTTTTATCAAATATCCAAAAAGGGGTCAAAAAGTGAGTTAGGAAATGACATGTCAGCGTGAGCACGTTATGACGTTTTCTTGGATCATATGTCTATTACCCCTTAGGGTTCCTCATCATTGCTGAAGGGTCATTGGGAGTCGTATGTTCAGATTCCCTTAGATGTTTTTCCTGGCTGACCAATCTATTAGAGTGGGAGTTTATATATTCCAGCCCCTGCTCTTACTAATTGCTGGTTATTGATCTCTTGTGGCATAGTTGGTCTAGTCCATATTTCCCTTCGTATGGCCATCCTGATTCAGTTAAGTAGCTGGTTTATTAACTTGTATATTGGAGTTGTTTCTGTCTTCGCCCTGCTACCTATAGTTGTTCCACTTCTTTATAGACATTCCCTGTTTTCACTTAGGGTCAGTGCAGGTGGTCCAGGTTCTGTACGAGGGGTCATCCTTGTCGGGACAATCGCCCCACTTTAGGCTGGGATTTTACCTCTTAACCCTTTGCAATCTAATTTTGGGATTCAGGGTTTTCTAGGGGGTTTTCTCTTTCTGCCATTATACAATGGTGCCACCTACTAGCTAGAGCCAGTACTGCCGAATTAGACATGCTGGAGAGGCCCCCAACTACAGAGCCGCCAGTAATATACAGTAAGAATACCCTGCCGGACGTCTTCCGATATCTGAAGCTGTGCAGCCTTCAATCAGAATGTCTTTAGACGTCAGACAGTGGATTGGAAAGGGTTAAGGTTGTTAGGGTTATATTTCCCTTTTTCCCTCTTGGTTGTGTCTGGTGGTGGTTTTGGTGTTTTACGTGGGACCTAGCAGTATTTATTTGTCCTGTGTGAACATTTTCGTGCCGGGCGTTGTACATAAACGTTCAGCACAAAAGTAGCAGGTGGGCACTAATTTTAACTTTGGCAGTGCAAAGCAACTGCTGCCAAGGTAAATGAAATAATGGGATACAACCAGTGGCATGGATACACATGACAAGAACGTGGTTTTGCCATTGTACAAATCATTAGTGGGCCACACATGGCATATGGTGCACAGTTTTGGACATCTGTGTATAAGGACATAGCTGAACTGGAGTGGGTGCAGGAGAGGGTAGATAGTATAATAGATTTCTGAAGGAGAGACATTGATCCAGGATTTCTTCTGATCTGTGGAGTCGGGAGGGAATTTTTCCCTCCATTATGAGGCTGTTGGCAACTACCTCATGGGGGGTTTTGTCACCATCTCATCCACAATAAGATTATAGGTTGTACTTGATTGATTTGTGCTTTTGACCAGCTACGTAACAATTTAAGCCTGTCTGTGCTCCAACCTGAGCAAGACATGAAACTGAGCGAGTAACAGTAGCCGGTATTTAGGTATGTAGAGGGTATCCAGAATGGTAAGAAACGTAACATGTCCGAAGTTGAGATTAGTGAGATTCTGGATGTTAAGACACCAACCCCACTTACCCCTCACGATTACTGATGGATGCATGCTCCTGTTGACTTTGTCTCTCCTCAAAAAACTGTATAGGGGCGACTGTCATCCCAGCGATGATCACTCAGGCAGAGTGTGTCGGAGATCGTTCCGCCCGCCCACCTCCATTTACAGAAAACAGGCAGTTGTTCATAGATGAATGACTGCATATTTACAGCGGCCGATGCAGCGGCAGACCAACAATAATTTCATGGTCTGCATGAAGGATCCGATCAGTGATTTCTCTGATTGTTCTCTCACTGCCTGCATTTAGACGGCACAATTATCGTCCAAACTGGTCAATCTAACAAATGATTCACACGATAATCATGCTGTGTAAAAGTAGTATAATGTTTGTACTCTACTCTGTAAGGAGAGTAGAGAAGTGTTTATAGGAGCTAAACAGTCATGGAGGTCAGCAGAGTGCACTTTGTTCTAGCAGTTATATTATTGAGGGGTGTTAGAACTCGGACCCCTTCCCAACACAACTGGTGACATGTTACAGATTTTCTTTTATTTAATACATACATTTATCATTCTCTGAAATGCGTGGTAGGCCTTAGAGCCCGCCTCAGACTGCGAGTAGGCCTCCGCCTCCACCTACAGCACTAGCTGGTCTGTTAATTATTCGTATTACATTCAACTGGTTAAAAAAGAAATAAAAATATAATTATGTTAAGATGTAAAAGTGAAGAAAATAGACATAAACTAGCAGAACTACATTCAGTACTAATTCCACAACATTCTGCAGTATTTTACAGTAAAACTGGAATGGCAGTTATTTTATACATCTGATTTTACATGTCTATGTACGCATTAATATGTCTGTAGTGCCCAATAAGCAGTGCCCCTGGCATAGGGTGCCCCCATACTTAGTGCCCCAGTCAATAATTTCAAGAAATGTAAAACCAAACAGTCGCTTCCTCTTCTCTCCAGCGCAGCAAGAATGCAAATGATCAGTGAGCGGCCAAGTAGCGGCTGCTCCCGCATCAGTAATCTAGATTGGATGTTTAATTAATTGCCAAACCATCAAGCAAATTACTTTTGCAAGCAGTGATTTGGGGATCTTGCATTTTTTTTCTTACTTGAAGATCTGCCATTGCAATTTTAACTATTTAGAGTAGATATAGATATTTGAGCATATCTATCTATCCATCCATCCATCCCTCCCCTGGCGTAACTATAGGGGTCGAAATTGCACACCAGCCCCTAAGCCAGGGAGCCGATAGGTTCCCCTCAGCATGCTGAGGCTGCCTGACTGCACTGTTTAATGCTACGCCTAGGACCCCCACACGACGTGTCTGGTGCGAGCGCTGCACAGCTTCCCCTGCACTGTGACTGATAGTCAGAACTTCCTCCCCAGCATCGGCATTAAGGGGCATTATGTGTGACAGGGGGCAGATGGAGAAATAAAGAGGCATTATCTGCGACAGGGCAGAGGAAAAAATAAAGGGGCATTATGTGGTATGGGGCAGAGGGAGAAATAAAGGGGCATCATGTGTGACAGGGGGGCAGAGGGAGAAATAAAGGGGCATCATGTGTGACAGGGGGCAGAAGGAGAAATAAAGGGGCATCATGTGTGACAGGGGGGTAGTGGAAGAAATAAAGGGGCATTATGTGGTATGGGGCAGAGGGAGAAATAAAGGGGCATCATGTGTGACAGGGGGGCAGAGGGGGAAATAAAGGGGCATCATGCATGACAAGGGGCAGAGGGAGAAATCAAGGGGCACTATGTGTTATGGGGCAGAGGGAGAAATCAAAGGGCAATATATGTGACAGGGGGCAGAGGGAAAAATAAAGGGGCAGGGGAGAACTATGACGGCTCGTTCACATTATACACTGCATATATAACTCATTGATATCAATTGATTCAGTCACATTAGTGTATTTTCGCTATGTATTTTGGTCATATAAAACGCAGCTTGTCCGATATTCGGGTATTTTCTGGACTGGCATACTGTATGTAAGTATGGAGTGTATAAATACGCAGGTAAAAATGTACCCACTTGTGTATAAATGCTGTGTTTACACGCAGCATATTTAGGTGACCGAAACCCACATTACAGGGCAGGATATGTGACGGGGCAGAGAGTGAAGTATAGGGGGCATCATGTGTGATTAAGGGAGATAAATATGAGAAGTATCTTGTTTGGGGGTGAAAAGCAGCATTCTGTGTGAGAAGGCAGATGGAGAAATGGCTTCCTGTGTGATGACAGAGCAGGGAGAGAATGATGAGCTATCTATGAGCTGGGGAACTATGAGGGGCATTCTATGGGATGGGGAGGGGACAGAACCATCAGTCTGTGTAAGGAGTAGGGAATGATGGGGAGCAGTTTGTGTGAAAGGTGAGAATTCTGTGAAAGAGGGCAACATGGAGAGCATTCTGTGAGAGTGTGGCATGGGGAGCAGTTTGTGTTAGATTACTTATTAGAAGTCTAAGCTGGTTGGCATTATTAAAGGGAGCAGCAGGATGGAGGTTTGTGACTAGTGTGGGGATATGGTGAGTGGTGGAAAAGCATGGAGCCAAAGATGTCTGTGTTACAAATTCTGCATAGACGAGTGGTGGTTAGAAAAAGTTGTCATGGTAGTCTGGGCCAGATACAGGTGAAAACCGAAAGTAAATGATACGAATCCGGTATGACATCACCTGTTATCACTGAAGGTAACTGCACTGTAATCACTATCACTGTAGAACTAGTATCTGACCATTATATGCTAAGTTCACTATTAGAAGTACACTAGAGCCAAGCTGCTGTATCTGAGCCTAAAGGCCCTTTTACACGGGACACAAGTCGGCAAACGATGCCTGACAGCAGATCCCTGTGTATACTTGCTCCCGTGCTGTTACACAGGAGCGAGTATCGCTGGATCGCTCACAGCATGGCTGGCAGGAAGGCGAGGCGGCTGAAGGAGTTCTCTCCCTGCTCCTCTCCATTCACAGCAGCGGCTGCTCACTACTGAAGGACTGCTGTTTACACTGAAGAATCGTTGTTTAGAATTTTAAGCTTAAAACTGGACGATTCTCGTCCAAAACCCTGCGGGGGCCTGAGCAACCGGAACGATAATCATCCCGTGTAAAAGGGCCTTAACATGGTATGAAAGTTATCTTATCTTGTCTTCAGTGTGTGCTGCATAGATGAATCACTTAAAAGGCCAGTGATGCTGCTAAAAGAGATGGGCGAGACATGAAGTGCAGTTGCAGGGGGACCCCAATCTATCAATCTATCTAATATCCGTCTATTTAATGTCTGTCTAATATCTCTCTCTCTCTCTCTCTCTTTCTCTCTCTTTCTCTCTCTCTCTCTCTCTCTCTCTCTCTCTCTCTCTCTCTCTCTCTCTCTCTCGCTCATATGTTATTTATTTGACTTGATATTGATCTATCTCAAGTTAAGTAAATAACATAGGACATAATTTTAAATGAAAATGTCACACAAATTCTATACAGGAATTCTTCATCTCACCGGGATACCTCCAAGAGTGCCTACAAGTCTACTAAGAGCCAGACTAAGTGAATCCTGTAAGAAAGAAAATACAAATTTTTAATTAAAATGGGTAAACTATCTGTGAAATCTCCTTTTCAGATTGTGATATTTCTAATATTAAATTTTTAATTCCTCATAGAAGTGCAAGTACAAAAGCCAATAAATTGCCTGTATCAGTATTTGAACAGATTGCACTGACTTAACCCCTTAAGGCAACTCTAAGGACTCGGCACTTTAGTGATTTTATAAATGTGATGGTTTTATAACCCCATTTTTTTCTTTGGCTACCAAAACCATTTGTATTATATTTACTTTTCATGACATACAGACCTGTTTTAAATACCTTTTATCAATAATTTTTTCATCGTTTTATTAGGGGTACTGTGTTTAACCCCTTAAGGACATGGCCTATTTGGGGCTTAAGGATGCAACAATTTTTGGCGGATTTTCATCTCCATTTTTTATAAGCATAACTTTGCATGGCGAACTGTAGTCTTTATTGGTGCCATTTTTGGGTGCATAGACTGTATTTTAAAACTTTATTATTTTTTTATGATAGCAGGAAGAGAAAACGCATCAATTCTGCCATAGATTTTTCTTTACAGCATTAGGGCTTATTTACACGAACGTATATCAGCCATTGTTTTCACAGGTGGCCAATATACGCTTCCATCTGAGCAGTTTCCCACCTCCCTCCCCTCACCGGCTCTCTGCATCTCTCCTCCACTCTGGCGTTTGCAATGGGAGGGGGCGGGAGGGGGTGGAGCTAAGATCCGCACTGTTCCGCCCACTGCCATTGCTGCCTGCAGACAAGGGGCGGGAAGGGAGCGTAGCTCTGCCCCCGTCCCACTCACTCCTATTGAAAACATCCAGAGGGGAGGAGAGAGGCAGAGAGCCGTTGAGGGGGAGGGAAGGGGGGTGGGGGGACTGGTCAGTTGAAAGCGTATATTGGCTGGCCGTGAAAACACCGGCCGATGTACGCTCGTGTAAATAAGCCCATAATCATGCAGCATAAATGACACAATGCATTGTTTCTGCGAGTCAGTATGATTACAATGATATCACAATTCGTATATTTTTTTTAGGATTTTCCACTTTTCCGCAATAAAAATCTTTCTTTATGGAAATGATTTTTTTTTCTAAATTGCTGCATTGAAGGTTCTATAAGTTTTTTATTTTTCCATGGATTGAGCTCAGTGAAGGCTTGTTTTTTGCGAGACGAGCTTTACTTTTTATTGGTACCATTTTTAGATACATATTGCTTTTTTTTATTGCTTTTTTTGGAGGCAAAATGTTAAAAATTGGCATTTTGCCTCAGTTTTTTAGTTTTTTTTTAACGCTTTTTGCATTGCAGGACAAAAAGCATGTTGAACTTTTTGTATGTGTCGTTACGGATATAACGATACTAAATATGTGGGAATTAAATGTTTTTTTTTATTTTAATATGAGAAAAAAACACAACAAAAGGTTTTACATTTTTCTTTTTTGCACATTATTAGAGATGAGCGAACGTACTCATCCGAGCTTGATACTCGTTCGAGTATTAGCATGTTCGAGATGCTCATTACTCGTAACGAGCACCACGCGATGTTCGAGTTACTTTCACTTTCATCTCTGAGACGTTAGCGTGCTTTTCTGGCCAATTGAAAGACAGGGAAGGCATTACAACTTCCCCCTGCGACGTTCAAGCCCTATACCACCCCCCTGCAGTGAGTGGCTGGCGAGATCAGGTGTCACCCGAGTATAAAAATCGGCCCCTCCCGCGGCTCGCCTCAGATGCGTTGTGACATAGCTGAGGGAAAGTGCTATCGTGTTGGAGCTGCTGTAGGGAGAGTGTTAGGAGTTAGTGTAGGCTTCAAGAACCCCAACGGTCCTTCTTAGGGCCACATCTAACCGTGTGCAGTACTGTGGAGGCTGCTTTTTTGCAGTGTTGCACAATTTTTTTTTTTTGGTATATCGGCCGTGCAGAGCATTGCGCCCTGCAGTAATACTACAGGGACAGAAGTAGTGGTTAGGCAGGGAGAGTGTTAGGAGTGATTGTAGGCTTCAAGAACCCCAATGGTCCTTCTTAGGGCCACATCTAACCGTGTGCAGTACTGTGGAGGCTGCTTTTTGCAGTGTTGCACATTGGTTTTTTTTGGTATATCGGCCGTGCAGAGCATTGCTCCCTGCAGTAATACTCCAGGGACAGAATTGTGGAGGCAGGGACAGAAGACATATATTATTGATTGAATATATACGCAGTGGGCCTTTTCTAAAAAATATTGGGCAAAAAATCTATTTGGCCTGCCTGTCACTGTGCTCAGTGTTCTGGGTCCGTGTGTGCTGGGTGTAGTAGTTCTACAAATAAATACGCAGGCAGCTAAATGTTACAGCAGGCGTGCGCCAAATTATTTCCTGGCTCTGAAATCACCGCTCTGTTGCAGCTAATAACAGTGCAACACTCTGCAGTTCTGTCACACACTCTAGGGACAGAAGACATATATTATTGATTGAATATACGCAGTGGGCCTTTTCTAAAAAATATTGGGCAAAAAATCTATTTGGCCTGCCTGTCACTGTGCTCAGTGTTCTGGGTCTGTGTGTGCTGGGTGTAGTAGTTCTACTAAATCATACGCAGCCAGCTAAGTGTTACAGCAGGCTTGCGCAAAATTATTTCCTGGCGTTCCGTAAACGAAGTCAGCCTCCAACCACAGGCCAATAAGCGGCACATTAAATTACAGCGTTCTGTTTCTGCACTACTGGTAATACAGCATGCTGAGGGGTAGGGGTAGGCCTAGAGGATGTGGACGCGGGCGAGGACACCGAGGCCCAAGTCAGGGTGTGGGCACAGGCCGAGCCAGTGCATTGGCCAGGGGTAGAGGCAGGGCCAGACCGAATAATCCACCAACTGTTTCCCAAACCGCCCCCTCGCGCCATGCCACCCTGCAGAGGTCAAGGTGCTCTACGGTGTGGCAGTTTTTCACAGAGACGCCTGACGACCGACGAACAGTGGTGTGCAACCTTTGTCGCGCCAAGATCAGCTGGGGAGGCACCACCACCAGCATGCGCAGGCATATGATGGCCAAGCACCCCACAAGGTGGGACGATGCCCGTTCACCGCCTCCGGTTTGCACCACTGCCTCTCCCCCTGTGCCCCAACCTGCCACTGAGATCCAACTCCCCTCCGAGGACACAGGCACTACCGTCTCCTGGCCTGCACCCACACCCTCACCTGCGCTGTCCTCGGCCCCATCCAGCAATGTCTCTCAGTGCAGCGTCCAGACATCGCTAGCGCCACTGTTTGAGCGCGAGCGCAAGTACGCTGCCACGCACCCGCACGCTCAAGCGTTAACCGTGCACATTGCCAAATTGATCAGCCTGGAGATGCTGCCTTATAGGCTTGTGGAAACGGAGGCTTTCAAAAGCATGATGGCGGCGGCCCCGCGCTACTCGGTTCCCAGTCGCCACTACTTTTCCCGATGTGCCGTCCCAGGCCTGCACGACCACGTCTCCCGCAACATTGTACGCGCCCTCACCAACGCGCTTACTGCCAAGGTCCACTTAACAACAGACACGTGGACAAGCACAGGTGGGCAGGGCCACTATATCTCCCTGACGGCACATTGGGTGAATTTAGTGGAGGCTGGGACCGAGTCAGAGCCTGGGACCGCTCACGTCCTACCAACCCCCCGAATTGCATGCCCCAGCTCGGTGGTGGTATCTGCGGCGGTGTATGCTTCCTCCACTAAACCACCCTCCTCCTCCTCCTCCAACGCAACCTCTCGCAATCAAGATGTGTCAGCAGCAGCACGTCGCCAGCAGTCGGTGTCATGCGGCGTTGCAGCACAGCGGTGGGCAAGCGTCAGCAGGCCGTGCTGAAACTACTCAGCTTAGGAGATAAGAGGCACACGGCCCACGAACTGCTGCAGGGTCTGACAGAGCAGACCGACCGCTGGCTTACACCGCTGAGCCTCCAACCGGGCATGGTCGTGTGTGACAACGGCCGTAACCTGGTGGCGGCTCTGCAGCTCGGCAGCCTCACGCACGTGCCATGCCTGTCCCAAGTCTTTAATTTGGTGGTTCAACGCTTTCTGAAAAGCTACCCACACTTGTCATACCTGCTCGGAAAGGTGCGCCGGGTCAGCGCACATTTCCGCAACTCCAAGATGGACGCTGCCACCCTGCGGACCCTGCAACATCGGTTTAATCTGCCAGTGCACCGACTGCTGTGCGACATGCCCACACGGTGAAACTCTACGCTCCACATGTTGGCCAGGCTCTATGAGCAGCGTAGAGCTATTGTGGAATACCAACTCCAACATGGGCGGCGTAGTGGGAGTCAGCCTCCTCAATTCTTTACAGAAGAGTGGGCCTGGTTGGCAGATATCTGCCAGGTCCTTGGAAACTTTGAGGAGTCTACCCAGATGGTGAGCGGGGATGCTGCAATCATTAGCATCACCATTCCTCTGCTATGCCTCTTGAGAAGTTCCCTGCAAAGCATAAAGGCAGACGCTTTGCACTCGGAAACGGGGACGGGGGAAGACAGTATGTCTATATCTCAGCGCGTTGAGGAGGAGGGGGAGGAGCATGAGGAGGAGGGGGAAGAGACAGCTTGGCCCACTGCTGAGGGGACAGATGCTGCTTGCCTGTCATCCTTTCAGCGTGTATGGCCAGAGGAGGAGGAGGGGGAGGAGGATCCTGAAAGTGATCTTCCGAGTGAGGACAGCCATGTGTTGCGTACAGGTACCTTGGCACACATGGCTGACTTCATGTTAGGATGCCTTTCTCGTGACCCTCGCGTTACACGCATTCTGGCCACTACGGATTACTGGGTGTACACACTGCTCGACCCACGGTATAAGGAGAGCCTTTCCACTCTCATTCCCGAAGAGGAAAGGGGTTCCAGAATGATGCTATACCACAGGGCGCTGGTGGACAAACTGTTGGTAAACTTCCCATCCGACAGCGCTAGTGGCCGAAGGCGCAGTTCCGAGGGCCAGGTAGCAGGGGAGGCGCAGAGATCAGGCAGCATAAACAGCGCAGCAGGGGAACATTATCCAAGGCCTTTGCCAGCTTTATGGCTCCCCAGCAAGACTGTGTCACAGATCCCCAGTCAAGGCTGAGTTGGTGGGAGCACTGTGAAAGGATGGTGAGGGAGTACGTAGCCGATCGCACGTTCGTCCTCCGTGACGCCTCTGCCCCCTACAACTACTGGGTGTCGAAGCTGGACACGTGGCCTGAACTGGCGCTGTATGCCCTGGAGGTGCTTGCTTGTCCTGCGGCTAGCGTCTTGTCAGAGAGTGTGTTTAGTGTGGCTGGGGGAATCATCACGGATAAGCGTACCCACCTGGCAACCGACAGTGCCGACAGGCTTACACTCATCAAGATGAACAAAGCCTGGATTTCCCCAGACTTCTCTTCTCCACCAGCGGACAGCAGCGATACCTAAACAATAAGTAGGCTGCACCCGCGGATGGAAGCATCATTCTCTATCACCGTACAAAACGGTGACCTTTTTGGTTCATCAATCTGTGTACAATATTCCTCCTCCTCCTCCTGCTCCTCCTCCTGCAACCTCACATAATCACGCCGAACGGGCAATTTTTCTTAGGCCCACAAGGCTCAGTCATATAATTTTTCTAAACAATTTTTATACGTTTCAATGCTCATTAAAGCGTTGAAACTTTCACCTCATCCAATTTTTATTTTAACTGGGCTGCCTCCAGGCCTAGTTAGTTACCAATTAAGCCACATTAACCAAAGCGATTAATGGGTTTCACCTGCCCTCTTGGTTGGGCATGGGCAATTTTTCTGAGGTACATTAGTACTGTTGGTACACCAATTTTTGGGGGCCCTCGCCTACAGTGTAATCAAATGAATTTTTAGCCCACCTGCATTAAGCACGACATTACCTCAGCTGTGATGGGCAATGCAATGGGATATATTTATGTACCGCCGTTGGCTTCCTGGCACCCACCCATGCTGTGGGTCCACAGGAAGTTGTAACTGCATGTGTCCACTTCTAAAGAACCCCAGTCTGACTGGGGTATGCAGTGTGGGCCGAAGCCCACCTGCATTAAACCTGATGTTACCTCAGCTGTGATGGGCAATGCAATGGGATATATTTATGTACCGCCGGTGGCTTCCTGGCACCCACCCATGCTGTGGGTCCACAGGGAGTTGTAACTGCATATGTCCACTTCTAATGAACCCCAGTCTGACTGGGGCATGCAGTGTGGGCCGAAGCCCACCTGCATTAAACCTGATGTTATCTCAGCTGTGATGGGCAATGCAATGGGATTTATTTATGTACAGCCGGTGGGTTCTAGGGAGCCACCCATGCTGTGGGTGCACACGGAATTCCCATTGCGGAGTTGTACCTGCCTGTGACTATTTATAAAAAACCGCAGTCTGACTGGGGCATGCAGACACCTTGACAGAATGAATAGTGTGTGGCACATAGGTTCCCCATTGCTATGCCCACGTGTGCAGCTCCAGATGGAGGTGGCACAGGATTGGATTTCTCATTGCTTCTGTACAGCATTGTGGGCTATCGCCCCGCCCCTTTTAAAGAGGGTCACTGCCTAGCTGTGCCAACCCTCTGCAGATTGTGCCTGCTTTTCCTGTGGCAGACGAACTTATAAATAGACCTGAGGGTGGCGTGGCATGAGGGCAGCTGAAGGCTGGGCAGGGACAGTTTGGTGTGCGCTGTGGACACTGGGTCGTGGGGGGGGGGGGATTTGGCAGCATGTAACCCAGGAGAAGTGGCAGCGGAGTGTCATGCAGGCAGTGATTGTGCTTTGTTGGAGGTAGTGTGGTGCTTAGCTAAGGTATGCATTGCTAATGAGGGCTTTTCAGATGTAAAAGTTGTTGGGGGGGCCCACTCTTGCTGCTATTGTGGCTTAATAGTGGGACCTGTGAACTTCATATGCAGCCCAACATGTAGCCCCTCGCCTGCCCTATCCGTTTCTGTGTCGTTCCCATCACTTTCTTGAATTACCCCGATTTTCACAAATGAAAACCTTAGCGAGCATTGACGATATACAAAAATGCTCGGGTCGCCCATTGACTTCAATGGGGTTCGTTACTCGAAACGAACCCTTCGAGCATCGCGAAAATTTCGTCTCGAGTAACGAGCACCCAAGCATTTTGGTGCTCGCTCATCTCTACACATTATATATTTTTTTGTACTGCATGTGTCCCTGTGGGGAACTTGCACCATAGCACTGGTATCTGGCGTCCTGTTGCAATGGCAACCTGCAGGGCTCTCCGCGATTGTATCGTGAGAGCCCGATGACGTCACAGAGGGCGCAACGGCGATTGCTGCTCCGATGCACCCCGGCTGCTGCAGTGGGCAGCTGGCTATCAGTGACAGCCGGCTCCTGCGGGGTCTTTTCTGATTTTGCTCTATCCTCAGGGCATATCTGTATCCCCTGTTGCACTAACTACCTCCCTGCCAGGATGTACATTACTCCTTAGGGCAGGAAGGGGTTAAAAAGTAAACAATAGAAGATTTTTATAGATTTATAGCTCTTTTTAAAATTAGTACAGTAACACTAAAATAAAGAATAGGAATGGGCTCCCTATTGTGTTTTGGACATTTTGATATATGACTTATATAGTCTTGGATTACAGGGTCGCTATGGTAACGGTTTAGTTTGACGTAGGCTGTTATTGTATTTTGATATATTTGTATTTTATGCTATAATTTTCTTTATTTTGTATATATCTTTAATTTACTGCATGTCCTCTATGCTATCACATAAGACCCCCAGGAGACATTTACAATGCTTTTTTTTTTCTTATTTAACTGTTTTTACTGGACTCCCAGTTATAGGGGTAAGCATCCTCATATAGTGACAACTGTCACCGAGCTGGACTAGGTTCTTCCATGGGTTTAAAGCCCAGGACCAAGCGCCGTATATTTATAGCACTTGTATAATAAGAGGGTTTTGCCTCCTTTTTATTTCTAATGAACCTCCCTGCACAAAGCTTCTGGGAGCTGCTATAAACTGCTATTTCTGTGTTTAATTGATACATCACTTCTTAGTAAGTTGTGTTCCCACTGCAGAGTCTCTGCACAGGAGTGCTGTCTTATCAGATGTTTCATGCTCCGGAGACAGGTCTTGCTAAAGCCCTATTTACATAGGGCGATTATTGTGCAAAATGCATTCAAAAGAGCAAAAATGCGCAATAATCGTCACGTCTAAATGCAAACCCATCATGTGGGATTTATTTACTGTTTGTTTGTCGCTCAATAAAAACCATCGTCGGTTTGCTCACTTATCGCTGCGTCTAATCGCTCCCCGCTCAGTGTGTCACATAGAATGTGAAGCACTGAGCGAGAATTTAGCTAAAAGTGAGTGATAGTCCGTGAGGATCTGCCTGTCTAAATGTTCTGCACACGAGCAAACAACTAGCGGTGACGTCACCGGCTCCTGCAGATCATTTAGATGACCGTTGTCCCGTGTAAATGGGCCTCAAGGCAGCCTTTTTTTTGCTTCAACAGGAAACACCTGATTGGACGGCTACTCTTATCAGTTACTCTTTAAGGGCTTAGTCAGACGGGCGTTTTTTCGTGCGATTTTTTTGCGCATGCGCATGCGTCCGGCGATTTTATAAAACCATTGCTTTGCAATGGTATCGGACACATGAGCGCTTTTTATGCGCTCGTCCGATAAATTATAAAACAGAAATCGCAGATCGCACCTATCTGCGATCTGCGATTCCTGTTCTCTTCTCTATATGCCCTCAATGGGGCCGGTGGCAGCAGCGCCGACCCCATTGAGAACATATAGAAGACAAATCATTCTTCTCTGCCACAGCTGTAACAGCTGTGGCAGAGAAGAACGATGTTTGCCCATTGAATTCAATGGAGCCGGTCATTCAGCTGAGAGCTGCCCCTGATTGGTCCCGCTGAGCCAATGAGAGGCAGCAGTCACTCACCCATTCATGAATTCATGAATGGGTGTGTGAGTGAGAGCTGCCTCTGATTGGTCAGGCTGTGACCAATCAGAGGCAGCTCATTCAGCAGGCGGGAATTTTAAAGCCCCGCCGGCTGAATAGTGCAGAGAAGCAGTTCAAGAGAAGTGCCGGCGGCCGCGGCAGAACTCCGGCTGCAGCGGAAAGGTGAATATACAATTTTTTTTTATTTTAACACACTTCTGGATGAAATGCAGGGAAGGGCTTATATATTTAAGCCCTTCCCGACAATTCATCCCGCGCTCGCCCACAGCGCATTGCTTTCAATGGAGCCGGCTGTATTGCCGGCTCCATTGAATTCAATGCGCTGGACAGCTCCGGCCCGTTTCTAATGAAACGCGGCTAGGAGCAGATTTTTCAGGCGATTTTTTTTTTTTTTTTGGCCCCGGTCACGCGATTTGCGGATGCGCATCCGTCATGCGATCCGCAAATCGCGGGAAAAAACGCTCGTGTGACTAAGGCCAAAGGGTGCGTTCACACGTAGCGGAATTGGTGCAACATAAAATTCACATCAAAGCTCGTGTCAAATTTCACATCAAAAGCTACGCTAAAATCTGTACTATTGCGGATCCAGGGTTACCGGAAAACATTTTGTCCCCAGGACCGGAGGATTGCTTTAACTTTACTTATCAAATTGGGTCAATCATTGTTTTGAAAAAGTCTGTTCTATGTAAGTTATTACACAGAGGTAGCAGCAAGCAGTCAGCGCCATTTTCTTACTGTAATTAGTTACAATCGCCAAGTTTTCAGTTCCTAGACAACTGATTGCCAACCAGTCTGATGGCGGCGGGAACAACTATATCAAGTTTATATTCAATAGGAAATGCTTAAAATGATGCTGAGAGTATGTACAATGACACACAGATGTAGAACACTTATGATAGTTACCAGACGTTCGCCTACTAAAGCACCGACGGACGTCTTTTCAGCCACTTTTTGCAATTCAGCTGGCAATTTCATTATATCCTGAAAAATACCGTTATATACAAGTCACATTTTAGGTAGAATGAGTAAAGATATTCATATCTAAAACATAAAATGATGTAAATGTCAAATGTGCACGAGTATTCCCGCTGTCCAACAACAGAATCTCCCTTTATTATCTAATAGCTTTAGGGCTCATGCCAACAGACGGAGCCCGTGGATTTACGCCGCAGGAGTACTGCGTTTAAAAACGCGATACGCCTGTGATTGATCGCGGAATTTCACTGCGGATTTTCGCGGTCTCCATTACTATTATAATGGAGACGTCCGGCTGCGGAAATCCGCGGTGAAATAGAACATACCGCGATTTTTTTGCTGCAGCGGAAATCGGCGGCAGAATTTCTCATATGAGCATTGGACAGCAGGAAAGCTATTGTGTTCAATAGAACCTAATAGCTGGGGAATTCTGCCGCAGGAAATGCAACAGAAATCCGTCCATGGGCATAAGCCCTTAAGAACTGGACAATCCACAGTAGATTTTGCATTAAAGCAGGTCAGCTACAAGACTACAATGCCCTCTTTAAGGAAGGTAAAGTATGGGGACAGGCTCCATGCAATATTAGCCTTAATGGTATAAAAAATATTTTGACAGCTATCAAAAAATACAGAAGGCCCTCAGCTGTGAGGAGAACGCTCCCACCATCTCTGCCAGTAGTGATTAATGGGCTGCCCTGTATCTGCATGTACACAGGAGCCGTCAATCATTCCTAAGACGGGCGGGGAGTGTTTCCCTCATGAGTCAATTCCATAATGATTATCCAGAGGGCACAATACATTTATGCACAGTTTGGGTTAGTATGCAACAGATGTGTCTCCATGCTATGCTGGCCTTGGAGGGAATTGTGATCAGAAAACTGACCTATTGTTTCTATCAACATTTTATGCTAAACATATTTTTTTATTTTTGGTAATTTTTCTTTATTTTTATTTTCCATATTGCTGTGTATATTTTACAGATCCTGATATACTGCAGTTTTCACATTGACCACTAAGCCTAATAATAGTCTACACGAAAAAGTACCCAGACAGCGCCTCAGGATCGTCATTCAGTTGAACGAAACTGTGCAATTCTAATCCTCCAAAGGGGGAGAGCTGCGGAAATAATTGGGGTCTCTCATGAGAGAGTAGTCCCAAAAGAATCAATAGAAAACAACTATTAGCACAAAAAACTTTCTGCGCTCAAGGAATTGTAAGTTTCGACAACTGATAGTTGTCAAATAACAGACAGGAGTCACACTTACTCGGGAGGAGGGGGGATGATGACAATAAGCCCCCTTCTTGAAGTGATGTCTCCTCACTGTCCAAGCAAACGTCACGTTCCAAGCGTATAAGAAAGGTGCCTGTGAGCACAGAAACGCGTTGCCCATATTTATCGCACATTGGAATAAAGGTGATACCGTTTTACTTATACGCTTGGAACGTGACGTTTGCTTGGACAGTGAGGAGACATCACTTCAAGAAGGGGGCTTATTGTCATCACACCCCCCTCCTCCCGAGTAAGTGTGACTCCTGTCTGTTATTTGACAACTATCAGTTGTCGAAACTTACAATTTCTTGAGCGCAGAAAGTTTTTTGTGCTAATAGTTGTTTTCTATTAATAATAGTCTAGGAGTTTCTGTTCCATGGTGAGAACTTTTCAGTAGTCATCTCATTATCATCACAAGTAGGACTACAATGAAAATCAACACCTACATATAGATAGCACAAGCTCCACCATTCATAAAAAGGTGATTGTTACAGCTCACCTCCTCCCCCTTCCTGCACAATGACCTCTGCACTGGTCACAAAGCATACCCACAACACTCTTCTATAGTACCCAATGAATCTTCTCCAGTCTATTGGTTTTATTGTCCATGTGGCTATACAGAGGAACTCTCAGCGTATTATTAGGCCTAGTGGTCAGATTAACAACTGCAAAATATTAGGATTTTGATAAATATACATAGTGACATGGAAAATTACTAAAAAAAAAATCACCATACATTTTAAAAATCGATTTAACTCCTTAGTGACCAAGTTTTTTAAATGTTTTTTTCTCTCCCATTTAAAAAAAACTAAACTTTTATTTATCCATCGACATAGCTGTATGAGGGCTTGTTTTTTGTGGGACGAGTTGTATTTTTCAAAGGTGCTATTTAATGTACCATATAATGTACCGAAAAACATTTAATACATTCTTAGTGGAGAAAAATGGAAAAAAATGAAATTCCGCCATCTTTCGGTGCGTCTTGTTTTGACGCATGCGGGGTCCGACCCGCCCATGTGCAGGCGGCCTAAAGAAAGTTGGCTGTTGGCAATCACTGGTTAATTATTACCTAGAAAATAAGCAAAATGAAGCAGCTCGCACTACCACAGTTAAAACAATAGAAAAAAATGATGTTAAGGTGTGTTAACTCGCCCAGCTACTTTTCCATCACATATTCTCAAAACCTTGAGAAGACATAAATATGCAAAAACATGAATAAGAATCAGTAACAGATGACAATAGAGGCGGCTATAGTATCAAACTTGTACTGGGTCTCAAGGAGCATCAAGCTACAAGTAGGTATATAGTTGAAATAGCAAGGAAAAAAATTATAATATATATATTATATATATATATATATATATATATATATATATATAAATTACAGACAGTATCTTACCTGTTTCACTGTAATTAGAGTTTGGCCCAAGCCAGGACACAGCTGATCCTTAAAAATAAATAAAACCCAGATTTTAGTAAAGCTTACATTAAGGCCTCGTTCAGGAATTCATTGAATTCAATGGATTGGCCAAGCGCTGCCTGTGATTGGCTGTCATTCAATGCGGGGCTGAGTGCTGCCTGTGACTGGCTGAGTGCTCAGTCAATCAGATACAGCCCTTTCAGCAGGCGGGGATTTTAAATCCTCTCCTACTGAAATAGCTTCAGAGCAGTGCACGGAGAAGACAGGCTGGTCGTGTCTGAGCCCCCTGGCAGCTGAGGAGAGGTGAGTATATATTTTTTTATTTTTATCACATTGTGTGAATGATTTTCAGGGAAGGGCTTATATTTCAAGCCCTTCCCTGAAAATCACTGCAGGGGTTGCGGGCAGCCCATCGCTTTCGATGGTGCTGCCAGCAGCAGCCACCGACCCTTTGAAGGCAATGGGCACAAATCTGCATTCACGCTTGTTTGTGCACATACATGGGTGCGCGGTTTTGTGTGCACCTATGTACGCATATGCACACGCTTGTGTGAATGCATCCTTAATCCCCTGTAGCTCCGCTCTCCCTTCCCCTGCTATGAGGAAATCCCTAAGCCCTGCGGGGTTCTGATCTCTCTTCTCCTGGAGCTGCTGCCCCTTCACACGATTTTTAGCACAGTATAGGTGCGCTTTCTTCACACACCTACATTGCGCAAAAACTACGCTAGTCTGAACAAGCCCTCAGGCTAATTTCACAAGTGTATTTGTAAATGCCTGCAACGGAAGCCTACACAGAACTCATGGGGTTCGGAAACCCCCCTCCAATAAAGAAAGATAAAGGCATGTATATCTGTATTTGTAAGCCAAAGCAGGAGTCGCACATTAGCAGATATCAAGTACAATAGTGAGGTTTTTGTGTCTTCCCCCTTTTGGATGCGCTCGTACTATAGTTTTGGCTTACAAATACTGTATACAAAATACTAGCCCATATAGTGCCATGTGGCCTAATACAGACCCACAATGCAGATGGATGTTGAAAAGGATGCATTGATATTTTCTCAGTATTCCATGAGTATTGCATCAGTGTCTGCTTTCATTATTATTTCTAGCAGTTTTTGCCCAATAGAAAATAATAGCATTGAATGAACCTTGGTCAGCATGAACCCAAGGCAGGGATGCCTATTGCCCCTGGGAGTGTTTCATTCTGAAACACTATGGCATTTCAGAAATTTGACAGAGAGTTGAGCTCCGAGTCACGGGCGCCGGCTGTGACACTTTCTCCCCCCAGCTGAATGAAGACTGACAGCTCTCTCCCTGCATGATTAGGGAGATAACTCAGTCTTAATGCAGCGGGCAGGGAGAGGCTGGCACGGCCCGTCCCCATGACTTAGAGCTCAGCTTCTGAGTGAAACTTCAAAGTGCTTTTAAAACACCCATAGGGTGACGGGCATCCCTGCCTCCGGTTAATACTGCTTGTGGTTTGGGCAGCATGAATCTGATGACAGAATCCCTCTAAGCATTCTCCATAGACTTCAATGGACATTTATTACGTGCAAACAAGATGAACAGAACGCCTTCTGCATTTATAAAATATGTGCAGCTTTTATACATCCGTGTAATTAGACTCAAGGACTAACATCAGCTCCTGGTTACAGATAGAAACATATGGATGGAATGCTGATGAAACATTCATGTGAAGCCGCCTCAAGCAACGTGATGTTCATGTGAGACTAAACTGTATAAATAGGAACTCATTTTGCTAATTTCATGGCACATATAAACAATACTGGAGAAATATATGTATATAAATCTTACCAAAGGTTTCATGATGTCATCCAGAGTCGATTGTGGATTCAGAGACTGTAACAACAAAATGCATTGCATTAAATGAATGTAACGACTTTCCTCTCTAGATGGACAGTAATTTCCCCCTGTGTATGTCTGTGTCAACTGTCGGGCTTCTAGTCTAAATTTAGTGTTTCCCAGGCATTAATGGGGGACCCAAAACTTATTTGTTACGTAGGTCATTTGTGACCCCTTAGGTTATGCTTTATTTTTCCTCTTTAACCTTACTTCGCTTCAAAAACAACAGGGAAGTACAGTGTGAACTAATGTGTATACAGGGTGACTTTAACACACTGTATAGACGTCTGAATGATACTTTGCATACATTCTCTTGTTCTTTTTTTCTCCCCTGATGTCTGACCAGCTAACATACATTAGTCCTGAGTGTCTGTATGTCAGTTATACTGCAGATAACTACCGCTATTATTATCACAAAGTAACAGAACTAGTCGGCCCCCTCTGTCACTTCTCTTGGAGAATAAAACGTACAATAGGTACAGATTAGTGCTAAAATGATACTTTCATTCCCAAATACACTTCAGCCTTTGACTGAATTTGAGGTGGGTGTCACTAAGATCTATTGTATGCAGCGGGAGAAGGAAAAATGTCGCCTTAGTGTAAGGTAGCTGCCTTGTAAATCAATATTCAACATTTTTGCAGGCCTTGCAACATGGCAAGCTTGTTAAAATGTCAGTTTTTGACTTATATTGTAGCTACCTTCTAACAAGTGAAGCTATGGTGGCAATTCTCTATCTCCTACTTGCATACCTTTTAGCTCAGGAAGCATTGCATGGCCTAGAAGTCTCCTTATGCCATCTTGGTGCTCTGCACAAGGCAAAACCGTACCCTCCCATCCCCCAGACCAAAGGTCTATTGAACACAGTTTACAGGAGGACAACTTTCTTGCGCTGAAAATCTACAGGCAGAACTTGCTTTGTAGATATAGACTATAGAGTTCATATTTATAGGAAGGTGATGTATGCTTAAGGGGTTACTTATAATTTTCAACTAACCAATTTAGCAACATAAAGAAAATATTTTGTACTTTACCGCACATTTAAGCTCCGTTAATGGGTTTAGTATGGACTGAAAAAAATAATTCAAAAATTAGTCAATTAGCCTAAAAATCAGCAAAGTATTTTGATATAAATGCAGTGCAGGTTTATTGTTCATCTAATTGGCCTGTTGCTGAGTTTTACTGTTGCCTTCTCTGATCCAGTAACAAGCAGAAACAATCAGATATGTCTTACCAAATACCAGTCATGACCATAACTATAAGTCAACTTTCAATAAATTGACCACTTTATATTTTAATAACAGAATTATTGTTTCTATAACAAGTATATAAGTTCCATGTAGCATTTTCAGGTCCACCCTCCCCTCTCCATCTGGCTGTTCCATCGTCTATCTCCATGATGCTTTTCTATCTAGCTGAAAAGATTAAGAAGGATGGAAAACTATTGAAATGAAGATCAAAGTCATCTCCGACTCACATGGTAAACCCTGTGGTTCCATCCCAGTTTCTGCCTCTATACAATTTGCTACATATAAAATGAAGAGCCAAGATGTAGAGGAGAGGTCTAGGTGAAGACTCTGTGTGAGAGGAGCCTAAGTTATATGAGGAAACCTTATCAAACCCGGATTTGTGTTATTAGAAGATCTCCACTGGTACATAAAGCGGTTGATGAGTTTAAAATCCTCATGAAAGATTGGAAAAAAATGTTTAACATGTTCTTCTAAGTCCCTATCTGAAGATTGGAAAAACCTAGTGATTGTGTTGTGATCTTGAAATTCTAGCCTAACTGGTCAAGTGCAGAACATTAGAAGAATTTCATTCAGCGGCTGACTGTGCTAACATTCAGCACATTAAATGCAAGTGGAAAACTATAAAAGTGAATACTTACCCCTACAAGGTTGGTTACACCCTAAAAGTACATAAAAAGGTAGATGAGATAACAGATGCCCAATGCGAGGATTGTCCTACCTGCGCTCAGTCATAAGAAATCTCAGGATCATCAGATTTATCTTCTAGATTTCTTTGTATAATATTTATCCATTTTACAAACTGAAATGTTCAAATCAATGTTCTATACAAATATGTTCCAGACAGGACATAGGAGAAGAGTCAGGGCCGGGTTATACTGATTTCATTCTGCTTGGTATGTTAGTTTTTGTACTTTTCATCCAACTGATCTAATTCAATAATAGATTATTTCAGATCAAGTTTTCAATCTTATTTGTTTTTGATCAGATTCTCTTTACTTGATCCAAAGCATACATTTTTTGCTTACCATTAACCCCTTAAGGACCAGGCTGCTTTAATGTGGTGGTTTAACTGCTCTATTTTTTTCCTTCAGATACCAAAATTATTTTTGCTGCATTTTTTTCCTGAGATATTTAAGGCTATTTTTAAAAAATATATTTTTCCCTGACTTTTTTCCCCCCTTTTTTTAGTTTTATTGCGGATGAAAAGTTTAAAAAAAATCTTTAACATTTATAGTTATTTTTTTAATTAGTATGTGTATATTTAAGTAAAGTATGGAAATGGGTTTCTTATTTTGTTTTTGACAACAGTCGCATACGGCAACGGTTTTGCTTGGCGTTGGTTTTGGGTTATATTCTTTTATATATTATATATAATTTTATTCTGTAATTTTTTTAACTTATTTATATCATTTTTTTTTACTTTCTATGTCCCTTAAGATGCCATATAAGACCTCAGGGGGACATTCTTGTGTTTCTTGTTTTTTTTTAGTTTGACACTTTTCCACTGTAGCTGGGGTATCCATAAGAGCCCCAGATACAGGGAAAAACATCCTCCTGTAGTGACAATAGTCACTAACAGAGCTGATCAGGGTCTGCTGGGACCCAGCAGCTCTGCTGTGCCAGAGGATTCTGGTGTTCACGTGACCGCCAGCTCACAAAGGGGAAGTTATACTTCTACTTTCACTTCTTAGTACAGAGCACTCATTGAGCGCTGTGTAGTAGCAAAAGGAGAAGGCAGAAGGGGTTAAAAATCACTTCTGCCTTCTCCTTTGGGTTCTCGGCTGTGACTAACAGCTGACAACCCCACCTGCTTCTGATTGATTGCAGAAGCAGGGGCTTTAATCCCCAGCTGTATATTTATTATCGGCTGGGATAAAAGCCCAGAACTATGCACCATAAATTTACTGTGCTTGGTAAATTTATGGCGCATGGCTCTGGGCTTTTATCCCAGCCGATAATAAATATACAGCCTAACCTAACTGGTCAAATGCAGAACATAAGAAGAATTTCATTCAGTGTCTGACTGTGCTAACATTCACCACATAAATGCAAGTGGAAAACTATAAAAGTGATTACTTACCTTTACAGTCTTGTCTACATCCTAAAAGTACATAAAAAGGTAGATGAGTTAACAGATGACCAATGCGAGAATTGCCCTACCTGCGCTCAGTCATAAGAAATCTCAGGATCATCAGATTTATCTTCTAGGTTTCTCTGTATAATATTTATCCATTTTACAAACTGAAATGTTCAAATCAAAGTTCTATAGAAATATGTTCCAGACAGGACATAGTAGAAGAGTCAGGGCCGAGTTATACTAATTTCATTTTACTCGGTATGTTAGTTTTTGTACTTTTTGTCAAACCTGATCTAATTCAATAATTGAAAACTTGAGCTGCAGTTATCTATCTTCTTTCACTCAAGGTCTGCGTGAGAAATGTCCAATTCCTTCCTAACTGTTTCATGGATGAGAAATGGCACGTGCAATGCACATAAATGTGTGCTGTCAGCGTATATTTTAGAGTGAACGAACAAGTATCTCCGTTATGGCTGTGTGCACCTAACCTTAGGCCTCATGTCCACGGGTGGGTCGGATTCCACATGCGGTAGCTCTCAGCAGAATCCGAACCTGTCCACGGCCAGCCACCCTGCGTACCTGTCCGGGTCTGTACTGCGGATGTGTGCGGAAGCACCGACCGTCGCACATGCGCAGTACAGTTTGTCTTTTTTTCCTGCTTTCCTGCAGATCGGACAGCTTTCATTGACTTCAAGGGAAGCCATATGTGCGAACAACCACACTGAAAATGGAGCACGCTGTGATTTCTTTTTTCCGCACCCAAAGATCTGGAAAACAAATCCGCATGCTCTAATTCAGGTGCGGACGCCCATGTTTCCCAATGGGCAGCTTGAATTGTGGATCTTCTGCGCGGGTTCCACAAATCAAATCCGCCCATGGACATGAGCTCTAAAGTCGCTTGCACACAGTCAGTAGGAATCGGGAAGGTTATCTCTAGAAAGAACAAATGGATTAGGCGTTGAAATTCAATGTACCTGATTCTACTTTCTGCCATCGTCCTCATACATATATGACAGCTGCATTGTCCTGTATAAGGCCTTAGTCACACGGGTGTTTTTTCCCGCGATTTGCGGATCGCATGACGCATGCGCATCCGCAAATCGCGTGACCGGGGCCCAAAAATCGCCCGAAAAATCTGCTCCTAGCCGCGTTTCATTAGAATCGGGCCAGAGCTGTCCAGCGCATTGAATTCAATGGAACCGGCAATACAGCCGGCTCCATTGAAAGCAATACGCTGCGGGCGAGCGCGGGATGAATTGTCGGGAAGGGCTTAAATATATAAGCCCTTCCCTGCAATTTATCCAGAAATGTGTTAAAATAAAAAAAAAATGTATACTCACCTTTCCGCTGCAGCCGGAGTTCTGCCGCGGCCGCCGGCACTTCTCCTGAACTGCTTCTTTGTACTTTTCAGCCGGCGGGGCTTTAAAATCCCTGCCTGCTGAATGAGCTGCCTCTGATTGGTCACAGCCTGACCAATCAGAGGCAGCTCTCACTCACACACCCATTCATGAATTCATGAATGGGTGAGTGACTGCTGCCTCTCATTGGCTCAGCGGGACCAATCAGGGGCAGCTCTCAGCTGTCATTCAGTACTCCGGCTGCAGCGGAAAGGTGAGTATAATTTTTTTTTTTATTTTAACACATTTCTGGATGAATTGCAGGGAAGGGCTTATATATTTAAGCCCTTCCCGACAATTCATCCCGCGCACGCCGGCAGCCCATTGCTTTCAATGGAGCCGGCTGTATTGCCGGCTCCATTGAATTCAATGGGCAAACATCGTTCTTCTCTGCCACAGCTGTTACAGCTGTGGCAGAGAAGAATGATTTGTCTTCTATATGTTCTCAATGGGGTCGGCGCTGCTGCCGCCGGCCCCATTGAGCGCATATAGAGAAGAGAACAGGAATCGCAGATAGGTGCGATCTGCGATTTCTGTTCTGTAATTTATCGGATGAGCACATAAAAAGCGCTCATGTGTCCGATACCATTGCAAAGCCATGGTTTTATAAAATCGCCAGACGCATGCGCATGCGCAAATCGCGCGAAAAAATGCCCGTCTTAATAAGCCCTAAATCAGCATGTTCCGATGACTTTTCCTTAATATGTATGGGGGAATTAAAGGCAACCTGTCACACACTATTGGACCATAAACTGAGTCATGGTGCTTATAGTTTAGGTGGCGTGGAGTCCAGGGAGACGCTTTTCATACTCATCCAGTCTCCTGTTGCCACAGAGTCCCTTGGTGAAGCCAGAACATCCACAGCAAGCAGTGACCTCCCATAGAGCTGAACGGGAATATGTGCGCAGCCTTCTTCGTTTATGATGCTTATCATTATGGCGGCTTCACACGGCCGTATGCACATTTACGCATGCCTCAGCGCAATGTATTTACACCAAGAACTAATCTTTTTTTGCGCACATGTCTGTGTACCCCACTGTACTTTTTTCCACGCACAAGGTATGTTTTTTTGCGTGTGGGACAGAACCACGCCTGATTTAAATGGCTAATTCATCTAAAGAGGTCCAGATGTGGTGTTTTCCAGTGGAATTATGCATTGTTTCATGCATTCCCTTGCATATTGCACGCCCATTTGTGTACCCCCATTGACTTCTATAGGGACGCTTGGTGCGCAAATGCTTATAAAAATAGAGCATGCTGCGTTTTTTTTCTTTTGCATGCAAAACACTTGAGAGTGTAAACTAACCTATTGACATCAATGGGTTCTCTTCTCTGCATATTTGCGCACCAAAAGGCCCCATAAAAGTCTAGGGGGGGGGGGGGGGGGGCTCAAATACACAATACGCAGCACAATTCCATGAAAAAAAGAACACATCTGGATCTCCTCAGGCTGGATAGCCTTTTAAATCAGGGTAGGGGGTGTTGTGCACAGAACAGGCTCTGCGGGTGCAAAAAAGTACAGTACATCGTGCAAACACGTGTGCAAATCACCCTTGTTCATAGCACAAATACATTGCGCTGAAGCGTGTGCATTTTCACATACGTTCGTGTGAAGCCGCCCAAAGCATGGATGTAACAAGAAAAATTGATTCAGTATGAGCCAAATGTGAACATACAAGTGTCATGCTTATTTTTACACGCCATCTAGATTTTTACACGCAATACTTTTTAATGATCAAGCTTAGGGTCCCATACGAATAGGAATTTAAAGGTCAATATAACGGTTAATAGATGCCCTTTTTACATGTTGCTAGTGATAGGATGACTAAATGAAGAATTTAGACTGCTTTACTTAGGGCTTAGTCACATGGACACATCGGCACCCGTGTTACTGCATTAAAAGATGGCCGCACTGCTGATGTGGGCGAATCTTCGCACCGCCGGAAGAAAGAACATGTGATCGGCTCCATTGTGTTCTTTCTTCGGGGCTGCGGGGAGTCGTCCATCCTGAAGTGCGGCCGTCTTCTTGTGTAGTAAGGGCTCAGTCACACGGGTGCATCGGCGCCCGTGTGACTAAGCCCTCAGTTTGATCAGAATTTGTTTTTTTATTCTAGGGTTCTGCTTACATAAGAGATGGTGACTGCTGATGTTACAATGCTGGCACATTCTTAAAGGGATTTTCTGAGATTATTAAAAAGTTCACAGGGGTCAAAAAGGAGATAAAACATAGAAACGGTATTCACCTCTCAAAGGTCCCCCTGATCCAGCAGCACCACTTCATCCAGACTGGTCTGGTGCCGGCCGTTCTTGCGGCAGTCATATGTTATTGTACACATGACTATCGCAGTCAATCACTTGTCTCAGTGTCACATATGTGTTGAGTGATACACGACTTCTGAGGACCGTGAGTGACTTGTAACAGTCTGCAATGATGAAAGCCATGTGATTGCTGCAGAAACATCCGACACTGGAACAGCGGTGCTGGAGCGGGCAGATATTTGTGAGGAGGATAGTTTGTTTTTTAATTTTACCCACTTTTCACCCTTCTGTGAATGTTTTAAATAAACTCGGAAAACCCCTTTAAACTCTGTGGTCAACAAAGCTGATAAGCTTCATCTTCTCGGCCGCAGCACCGCGTAGAAGATGGTTGGATGTGCGCCACATTGTTAAATGTAATCATTTACTAGTGGAAATCAGTCATATAGCTACAGTAATAGTACTGAAGGATACGTTCTTACCAAAAGGTTTTCCACACACTGTACAACTGGAACTCTTCTTAGCTGTAAAACCAAAAGAAATACATTAGAAGGGTTTCTGGATAATAAAAGAAGAGTCCACGTTTAAAGTCTACGTTCACTACATTCAGTGCCGGATTTAACCAGGTGGAGTCTCCTGGGCAGTTGGAATCTGCCCCCCCCCCCCCATACCTGTATATTATCCCCTAAAATGTTTTTAATTTTCCCAAGCAACAATTTTAATAAACCAATTTTCTTACACAAAGCAAACATTAACAATTAATCGTATTAAACAATTTAGCATATTATGTTATTATATTGTTTGGCCTTAGTCAGACGGGCGTTTTTTCGCGCATCGCATGTTGCATGCGCATGCGCAAATCGCGTGACCGGCGGTGAAAAATCGTGGGAAAAATCTGCACCTAGCCGCGTTAATCGTCGCAGCAAAACACCCGTCTGACCGGAGAAAAATCGCCGTGCGCATCAAAATGCGCATGAAACTTAGACTGACCGGCGAAAAAAATGATTTTGGTGCGCACATAAAACGCCGAACGCAGATAGGTGCGATCTGCGAATCATCGTGTCCTATAATTTATCGCATATCCGCATAAAAAGCGGACATGTGACCGATACCATAGCAAACCATTGGTTCTATATATGCGCGAATCGCATGCGCAAATCGCGCGAAAAAACGCCCGTCTGACTAAGGCCTTATAGTGTATATTTTGTTATATGGTTATATGTGTGGGAGAACATTGTACTGAGCAGTGTGCGCTACACTTCGGCCGCTACATGGAGATGACTATTACTGCTGTACATTACACGTACGGAGGTCGCACTGAAATGTTTTACAAACTGACATAAGATGAGCTTTTAAGAGACAAACTGTAATGTGAACCTGATGCCCGTGGTTTACGTACTTTATAGAGAAAATACCATATTAATGGAATGTACCCAATAACAACTTCGAGTTTTTAATGTAAATTTTTTGTTTACTTTCTTTCAGTTGATTCATTTTTTCTATCTTTTGGAAATAAATTTTCTTCCAAGATCAAATCAGTATTATTTTGATCCATTATTGCGGGGCCTTTAAAAAGCACGGGGCGCACAGGACGGGGCCTACTCTGCCAGCTGGTAATCTGGCACTGACTGTATTCACTTTATTAACACAGTTGCGATGTGCAGATGCGTCCACCCTTACCTTAGCTCAAATTTGGGAAAGGACTCCATTATTATGCAATTGTGTATTTTTAATTGCATGAGCTAAAAGTGAGCGTACATTTTAATTACTTGTAATATAGAAATTAAATTAGCTTCTCCAAATAAAACTTACTGACTGATGAACAGCGGCCATTTTTTGGGCAACTTGTATTATATAATTACTTACTGTTAATTAAAAAAAACACCCAAAATCTAATGGTGAAGTGGTAAGAGGCAAACCATGGTGGAGCTAGTGCTGCTTACTAGAAGATGCCATATCTATGCCCCCTGTAGGAATTAGTGATGCATGGTATCTACTGTAGTAATAGCAGAGCAAGGGGACCCCTCCTGCTACTAAACCAGCCGGGTTTCACTGGAGAACCTCTTACTTGTTAGAAATTACCTTATACAAGAATGTTGAGATGAAGAGCGGAGAATTGTAACTTGTATGGAATAAGCAATTCACTAGTAGTGGGTTCACTAATCAGCGAGACCCGCAGGACTTGATGGAACTCTTCAGAATACTGTACATGACCCGGGTATAACGGAGTCGTATGCTGCTATGACCTACCCCTTTAAATCCCCCTCCCCACCTACCATTACCCGAACAGACCACCGACACCATCTGTTGGATAAAATTTGGCCACAGCAGCCAATTTATTAAAACAAACAACATTAACATAAAATTTTTAAACGCATTTCCTTTCAAATATATCATACACCATTATAACCTCCTAACCATTATAAACATTCCCTAATGGAAAACCTGCGAAGAGGACCTTGGAGCCCCTCCTACTTCTAAAAATATCCTGTCGCCTCAAACCAACAAAGGAAATAGCTGTCCCGGTCACCAGCCGCAACTTGGCTGACTCAGGCGACGCTATTTCCAAAACCTTCTTCCTCCCGCCGCCGGTGGCAGACTCGGGAGCCCAAGCAAACTCCCCATTAACCTCCGGCCGCCGTTTCTTCCCGACCCCGAGGCCGGCTAGCCACCCCTGGCTAGCCTCTCCCACCGACTATCAGGGCTCCGCCCTGTAACCCAGGAGGCGACAGGCCACGATTGACCAAATACAAAAAAGGGGGGAAGGGGCTATGTAGCCCCTGCCTTCCCCCACTAACCTTCTACACGGGCTCCAAGGGCCCCTCCCCCTCCCCTGCCACAGCAAGTGAGGCTCGACCACCTTGAGCCTGCGCCGCCCCCCACACCAATAGCGCCCGCTCAATGCCCTCCTGTAATCCTTCCGTCCATAGGTCAATGCCGATGTCATTTAAGTGGACGCCGTCTGACCTCCAGTAATTGCCGACCCCTTTCTCCAGGTCTATATGTCGCGCTGCTACCCCCCCTTTGCTGCCCAGGAACCGCGACACTTCCCTGTTGAGCTTCACTCTTGCTCTGTTCAGGCCCTTCTCCGACTGCGCCCCCCTCCAAACTTTCCTAGGCACGATTTCGGACCACACTACGACCGTCCCCGGGTATGACGCTTGCAGTCTAAGACAGTCATACCTTATGTCCCTTGATAGGTCCCTAAACCTCCTTTTTCCCAAATCGTTTCCTCCCGCGTGTATGACCAAAACCTCCGGCGCCCTATCCCACCTAACCCTCCTTTCAACTTCCTCCAATACGCTGCCCCAAGTCATCCCTCTAATCCCCATCCATCTCACTATCGCCTCACTCTTCTGAAACCGTAGCTGCCTCCCATTCGGCCGTACCCCTGCTCTCTCTGCTCCCCAAAAAACATAGGAGTCTCCCAAGATCCAAACTAATGCTGGACGACCATCTGTAAAATAAACAGCAACAATACTATATTAGCAAACCGCCATTATGACCCCCCCCCCACCCTCCAGACGACCCCGCCTTGAATTTTAAAGCAGGTGGGGTCGCACGTATGATTTAAAACGCCCTGACTCCCACCGACCTATCCTCTTCACTGCCTCCTCCCCCATACCTCTTACTGACGCTTCCGTCGCCGCCCCCACCCGAAATGAGTGAGACCCGAACTGTGTATTATTAAAACCCGCCACCTCCAAGGCCTTCTTGAACACCGCTATAAACTGAAAGCGCGATAGAAACTGCCCGTTCTCATGCCGCAAAAATGGGCCCGTGCGAAAATTTAACCCTTTGCTATACTGCTCCCAAGCACTCAGAGGGCACATACTGGCCCCCGGCACCTCACCCAACCGGATCACCTGCCCCCGTCCTTGCTGATCCGTCTTGGACCGACGGATAAGCAAGTCCAACCTCCCGTCTACCAACCGCACATCCTCCGCCTGCAGGCCGCCCCCCACGGTCTTGCTAGGTGACACCAATTCGCTTACCCGTAGGGCCCCGAAAAATGCAAATGAAAAAGCCGCCCTAAACAACCGCCGCTCGAACTCTTTTCCGCAAACAACATCAACCGCCTCCCCTAATTTCTCCAAAACATCAAATGATACCGGTCGCCTAGTGTCCTGTCTCCCCTTCCCTCTCCTCAGACCCTTCAGCGCCTGTTTTACCAAAAAATTTTTTGTCGCGTCCTCCACCCCCCGTATTTTAAACCCAAAAGCCACCCCTGCCATAAACTGGTTCACTTTTGCCACTGACCGACCCAAATCTGCACTCTCTCCCAACCAACTCAACAGTAAGCCCACTCTATCCTCCTCTGAACGCTCCCCTCCATGCTGCCTCAACCATTCTTCCCACTCGCTCCACACTGCGCAATATGCTGCCCTAGTCCGCCGAGCCAGTGACCGTTCTATCAGGCCCCCCACTGCTCGCTTACCACGTTCCAGATTCGAGACGGGCACTTCCTCCCCTCCTTCTCCGCACCCGGCGCCAGTGTCCGGAACCGCTCCCACTGAAAGCGAGAGAGAGCATCCGCAATTGAGTTCTCGACACCTGGAACGTGTACCGCTACTACCCACATGTTTAATGACAAGGCCTCTAGCACCAACTGACGCAGCAGGTTAACCACCGGGGGGGATGACGCAGAGAGGTTGTTAATCACCTGCACCACCCCCATATTGTCACAGTGGAATCTCACTTTTCTATCCCGGAAGTGGTTACCCCACAGTGTGATAGCCACTACTATTGGAAATAATTCCAATAGTACTAAGTTCCGAACTAAGCCTTCTTGCTTCCACTGCTCCGGCCATTCCCCCGCACACCATCTACCTTGAAAATAGGCCCCAAAGCCTGCGCTCCCTGCTGCATCTGTATAGAGCTCCCAGTCCACGTTGCTACTGACCTCCCCCATAATTACCGACCTGCCATTGTACTTCTCTAAAAAGGCGGACCAGACTGCCAGGTCCGCCTTGTGACTAACTCCCAAACGGATAAAGTGATGAGGGGCCCGAATCCCTGCTGTTGCCGCCGCCAACCGTCTACTGAAAACCCGGCCCATGGGCATGATCCTGCAGGCAAAATTCAGCTTGCCCAGCAGTGACTGCAGCCCTTTGAGCGTGATTTTCTTCGCCACCCGCGCCGCACCTAATTCCTCCTGCAAGTTTCTTAATTTTTCTTCTGGTAATCGGCACTCCATTGCCTCAGAGTCAATGGTGATGCCCAAAAAACTTAAACAAGTTGTGGGCCCCTCCGTCTTTTCCGGTGCCAGAGGCACCCCGAACCGTTTGGCCACCCATTGCAAGGTTCCCAGTAAGTTCGCACAAACTGGCGAACCCCCGGGCCCTACGCACAGAAAATCATCCAGGTAATGAATGACCGACTGCACTGCCGCCGTGTCCTTCACCACCCACTCTAAAAACGAACTAAACGCTTCGAAGTATGCACATGAGATTGAGCATCCCATGGGCAAACAACGATCCGCAAAATAACTCCCTGCCCAAAAACACCCCAACAACCTCACACTTTCTTGTGTTACTGGCAGCAAGCGAAAGGCTGACTCTATGTCAGCCTTTGCCATCAATGCCCCCCTTCCATAGTTCCGAACCCAATGAAGCGCCGCATCAAACGATGTATACACCACCGAGCATAGCTCGGGGTCTATTCCGTCGTTTACAGACGCCCCCCTTGGGTACGATAAGTGGTGAATAAGCCGAAATTTATTCGGCTCCTTCTTCGGTACCACTCCCAAAGGTGACACCACAAAGTCTTGCACGGGTGGCTCTTCAAACGGCCCCGCCATGCGCCCTAAGCTAACCTCTTTCATTAGCTTCTCCGTCACCACTTCCGGATATTCTAACGCCGAACGTAAATTTTTTAACGAAAAGGGGACCCCATGAACCGGAGCGGGATGTGAAAACCATCCCTAAAACCCTTAAACAGTAACTCTGCCTTCTCTCTATCCGGGTACCTACTTAGGTACGGTACCATCTCTTCCAGAATCACTGGGGTCATCCCTTTTCGTAAAACCCCCTGGACCTTTTCCCTTTCCTTTCTTGAAACATCTGGCAGCCCCGTGAGACCCCGCGCCGCAGTGAGAGCAGGCATGACGGAACTTGCATGTTGCTCCGAACTTGCACTGACCCTCGTTGTACTGCCAGCAGTACCTGGTCCTACTCCCCCCTGCTGAACCACCCTGCCCCCCGGCTGAACTAGAGGCCGAGCTGAAGGACCCGGCACTGCCCTGAAAGGGCTGACCGAACCGCGCGGGGGCCATTACTCTCAACCATAGACCTATATCTTTGTGATCCCATCTGATCGATGGGCGCACTGCCTTACGCTGCCTGAACTGCTCATCATAGCGCAGCCAGGTCTGTCCCCCATACACTCGATAGGCCTCACCAATGGAGTCCATGTAACAGAAAAGGCCGGAGCAATTGTCCGGCGCTTTTTCTCCGATTACGCTCGCTAGAATGGCAAACGCCTGCAGCCAGTTCGCGAACGTCTGGGGTATAAGGCGCCACCTACGCTTCTCCTCCTCCTCTTTTTTAAACTCAGTCCGCTTTCCCTTGTCTAAATTAAATTTTTCCAAGGGTAGGAGGGAGAATATCTCGACATATTCGTCCCTCCAAATCTTTTCCCTCACCTCTTTTTTTAGGTGGGCCCCCAACGGGCCCTCAAAGCAGACGTAGACCTCGCCTTTTGCCTTATCGTCTAGCCGCACCCCCTCCCCGTCCTTTTCTGTCTGGACCGCTACTGCCACCCCGGCCGACCCCCCTGACTCCAACGTACCTGCTGCACCCCCCACTTGAGAGATTTCCCCAGTGGATTGTGCCCCCGTCTGTAACCCGCTCGTGGACATCTGTCCTACCAGCGGGGCAGATTGTAACACCCCAACCGCCTGTCCTACCCCAGTCCCACCAGCAAACAGTCCTCCCGGTCCGTCCCTAATGCTGGACGACGCACTGCATGGTGAGCTCCATGCTGTGACAGGCGACGGAGCGTAACCTACCCCCTGCCTCCTCAACAATTCTAATACCACCCCCAGCAATGCACCTGCTTCGCCGCCTACCCCTAGCGCGTTAGTTAATGCAGCGCTACCCCCCGCAAATACCCCACTACTAGACCCCGCATGCGCCACGCGGCTAACATTGCTGGACACACCAGACATAGAGCATGACTCACCTGGCTGCGTAGGGGCTGTGGACCCACCAGCCGCCGACCAGTCTTGTCGCTGTTCCTCCTGGACTCTGCTAACGCCGGGCTGTGACCGCTCCGCTGGGACCGCAACCGCCTCCGATCTTCTTGGTGCCGAAGAAACATAGGCCACCTCTGTCGCCGTCGCACGCCTTCCGGATGACTCCGCCGCCGGACCCCGAGAAACCGCGGGCCGCCCGTCACTTGAACTGTTGCAGGGCTGCTCCCCCTCCGATGCACCTCCGGGTGAGCAGCCCCCGACCCCTTCCAGGCTCTTTGCTTTCTGTGCAGCGCTTGGCCCCGCCCCCCTCTCAGCACGGGGCCTCGCGCTGCCCGCCGCACCTCGTCTTTTGGCGGGAGTCCTCCCCGCCCTGCTCCCCCTGCCTGTTGGTGTTGCCGAGGGGAGCCTACTACGGGGGGGGGGGGGGGCCGGAGAGGCACTCCGCAGCCTCTGCCTGCGTGAGGGAGCGTGCTCGGGGCTCAGTCTCTCTGGTGCACGCGCCCTCCGCGGCCGCTCTTTTGCCAGCCCCGCTGGTGCTGCTGCCGCCGGCCCCGCACCTGTCCTCCGACTCCGGACCTCTGCAGCCGCCTCTGCACCTCCCGCCGCCTCCGCTCGAGCTCCCGCTGCTCCTGCTTCTGCCGCCGCTGCCGTGGATACCGCCGCTGCTCCCAGGGCTTCACCGGAGAGCTGGACAAGCCAGTCCAGCCCCCTTTCTTCTGCCTCCGCCCGGATCTTCTCGAGGATCGCCTCCATCTTCTCCCGGTAAGTGGCTGGTCTTCGGGCTCTTCTTTTTCTTTTCTTCTTCTTTGGGACTGCCTCCGCTGCTTCTTTTCCGGCACCTCGGGTCTCCGGTCTTCAGTCTCCCTGCCTCGCTGCCGTCTGCCGCGCTCTTCAGCTCCGCCGGGCACCTCAGGTCTGCTGGGCTCTTTGGGACTGCTGGGCTCTTCGGTCCGCTGGGGTCTTCGGTCCGCTGGGGTCTTCGGTCCGCTGGGGTCTTCGGTCCGCTGGGGTCTTCGGTCCGCTGGGCTCTTCTAACTTCAGCTTCTTTCTTCCTCTTCTTCTGGACGCTGTAATGGCCTTTCCCTGCCCTAACCCCTCTATTTAACCCCCTCTTCCTAAGCTCCGCCCCCTCCCGGCATCCTCTACTCTAATTAACCCCCCTCCTCCCCGTTAACCCTATCATGCTGCCTTCCTCCTACCGCCCTGCGGGCTTCCGGCTCCGGCAGACCTTTAGTTTATAATAAGTTATTTAGCTCATATGTCGGATCACTACTTGGATTCTACACATTTTTCTATCACATTAGATTCCTACAAAATGTAGCGAGGAAAACGATGTGTAACAAAAGAGAAAGATTACAATAACATAACGAATAATGAACTTACTACTCTGCATACTACGATCCTGACACTGCTCACTAATCCAAGGCTATCCTATGGAAAGAGACAGAAGAGAAAATGTACTTATCATCAAATGTAAAATGAACATGCTAAAGGCCCTTCATATTCACACGGGCCAATGATTGGGAACGAATATTCATCTGAACCTTCATTTACCCGATTATCACCGCATGTAAACAGGGCAGTTTGTTTGTCAGCTGATTAGGTCCTTAGGGCGGCTTCACGCAAGCATATGCGCAATTGCGCCCGTCACAGTACAACGTACTTGTGCTATGAAGTAGGTTTTTCTGCACAAATGTTGGCACTTACTGTGCTTCTAGCGCCTGCAGGGCATGTTCATTTGCCCGCAGCAGAAAGATACGCCCGAATTTAAATGGCTATTTAGTCCAATGATCCAGATGTGTCCTTTTTCTAGCGGAATTGTGCAGCGTACGGCACATATCCTTGCGTATTGTGAAGACATTTGTGCAACACAAATAGAATTCTATGGGAACATGGAGCGCAAAAGTAGATCATGCTGTATTTTTTTCTGTGAACCGAAATTCGCAAAAATAATATGTTTATGTGAACAAATCTATCAAATGGCTATTTAGCCTAATGAGTTCCAGATAGAATTGCGCTGTTTTTCACACATCTGCTTGCATATTATATGCGTATTTGTACCCCACCTCCACCATAGACTACTATGGGGACCTTTGGTGCACAAATGCACACAAAAGTAAAGCATGCTGCTTTTTTTCCGTGCGCGCAAAAGAATGAAATCTAAGTGAACCCATTGGAATCAGTGGGTTCTATTCTCGGTGTTGCGCACACAAATTTTGAGCGTGCAAATACGGCCGTGAGAAGGAGCCGTAAGTGACAAACTTTTGCTTACTTAAAACTACAATTGCTGTCATTCATTCATTCATTTCTAGAACCTCTTTTATTATTTGATGTAATCTGGTTACCTCGGACTGGAAGACTTCGTACAAAAAATCTCTGTGTGGACTAAAGATGAGCGAGCACGCTCGGATATAGCAGTTACTCGAGCGAGCATCGCTCTTCACGAGTAGCTGCTTACTGGTCCGAGCAGCATCGGGGGAGGGGGGGATAGCGGGTGGGGGAGTGAGAGATATCTCTCTTTCTCTTCCCCCGCCGCCCCCCACGAGCCTGCTCGGACCAGTAAGCAGTTACTTGAGAAGAGTGATGCTCGCTCGTGTAACTGCTTTATCCGAGCGTGCTCGCTCATCTTTAGTGTGGACAGCTAATTTCAATATTCTGGTTACGTCATTCCCTCAACAGAAGATTATAAAACGTGTTTGATATTTGTAAAAAAAAAAAAAAAAAAGCCTGAAAAATTGCATGCATTTTATTTGGCTGCATTGTCTATCTGCATTGCTTGGAGTCGTGTTTTTTGGCTACATATGCATTTTTTCTGACATTTTTATTCTTTAGAGAATCTAATTGTAAAACACTTGAAAAAACTCCACACCCAAAGCATGCTGCGATTTTGAAATAAAAAAGCCATGGACACAAGAAAAAAGTCAAAGTAGAGAAAAAAGCCAGTTAAAAAAACGCAATGTTTTCTAAGGCTTTTGATATGTTCCTGTGGAGCCACAGCCAACATCCGGATGCAGCGTTTTTTTAACCCCAAGCTGTAAAAAATGCCATCATTACATCAGCCAGAGTCTGGAATCCAAATTAGGGGATCCTCGCTTTCATCTTGTGGGCGCATTCAGAGCGTGAGTACTACATGTGCGGACGATCGGGCAGCGGGTTTCTTTTCAAGCTCTGGCAACTATGCTCCGTGCTGCCAAGTTGTGCCCACACTCATGGGAATAAGCCCTAATAATGCTCTGATGGTGATCCCACGCACAGCGCAATGCGCACTGAAACTCTACAACAATATACTGTAAGTGAATTAGGTTTTAACAAACCCCGTTCACTAGCAGTGGAATCTAGTCATGCTGCAGATTTGCTCTAGCTGTCATGGAAAAGCTCTGGATCTTGAGGGCTCAGTCACACGGGCGCATTGGCACCCGTACACCGGCCGTCTCTCTCCAGCACTGATGAAAGAACACATGACCGGCAATGGAGACGGTCACATGTTCTTCCTCCCGGCCCTGCAGAGAGACGTCCGTCTTCAGGTACGGCCGTCTGCTGGCTGCAGTAACACGGGCGCCGATGCACCTGTGTGACTGAGCCCTCACTGCACATTTAATTCATTTTTATGCAATAACTGAAATGCACAGTGAAATTCAGCACCGACATCCACAATGAGGTCATGTACAGCGTTTTGGCTGTATAAACTGTTAAAATGCTTGTTGGTAGTTAGCAATACTGTTAACCCAGATGCATACATGAGCATTTACATATATTAATAAATCACATGAAATAAATTAGTAAATGGAACTCACTAAGCTCGACACCACGTTGGCAGTTATCCCAACGCCTGATTCTAGATCATCAATCTTAAAAAAGAAGGGAGAAAGACTTTAGTTACATATGAACAAAATAATATATGTGATATTTAAAGTTGAGTTTCACAGATATGCTAAATCATATTCAGTTTATCAGCAAGTTGTTGTGGTGCCCAAGGAATAATGTATTGCCTCCCACCCAGCTCCTCATATAATGCTACGGTATTAACTACAGTATACTGTGTTACTGCTTTGTTGAACTGACACCTTAAATGTTTTTGTGATCCTGTACAACTTCTTTAAACTAATAGAATATTAACATTACTAATATACAATGTTAACCTTACCAATTCTACTTGTGTGCCAGATAGGGGATAGCTAGGAGATGGAGGGTACTGCTGCATCTTGTCTCCACCGGAAGCTAGGCATTGACCAGGCTTAGCTGGAGGGTACGCCCTGGGCACGCCCCTAGCTGCCGATTGGCTGCTGGTGGTATAGTGCTATTCTGTCCCCATCTCCAAAACAGCAGAAACAGTGGTGGCTGACAACCCGGCACACAGCTCAGAAGACAGAGGCACAGACCCTGCAACTGACCCCACTTTCACTCTCCCTGTTGCCCCTGCAGCCACTACAGCCGGCTCCACTGTGACTGTCGTCCCCAATACTGCGAATCGCTCATAACTTTCCTCCACTACGGTTATCCCTGTGGCCACTGCAGGGGGGAGGGTCGCTGTCACTCTCCTCCCCGCTATCACAGCTGGCTGACCAGCAGCGGTAGCGGTTGCAGCTTCTGGGCCGGCCCCGCTTCCTCTGTCCTTCAACTCAGGGCTGCCAAACCATGTCTCCATCGATTATTCTGGTGCATTTAAATCCCTCAAACAATATTCAGGGGAGATAGCGGGGAGGTGTGCGGGTGCGATGGCAGCCAGGGGCCTTCTGAACGGCCCCAGGGCTGTCATAGCAGATTGCCTATCAAGCCATCCCCGTGGGGCTGCTTGATAGACTGCCTGCCTGATCGCAGTATGATGTAATGCTATGGCATTACTCATACTGCAGGAGTGATTAAAGCATTGCTAGTTGTGTTCCCCTAAGAGGACTAAAAAAAATGGTAAAAACAAGGTCAATAAAGTTTTACAAATTGAAAAAAAATAAATAAATAAAAGTTTAAATCACCCCACTGTTGCCATATTTATAAAAAAATGAATCTAACTCATAAAACAAAAATACATATTTGATATTTCTGAGTCCTTAAAGTCCGCTCTATCAAAGTAGTGCATTATTTACCCCGCACGGTAAACGTCATCTGAAAAAGAATAACGCCAGCAATGCACTTTTTTGATCACCCTGCCCCCCCCCAGAAAAAATGCAATAAAAAACGATCAAAAAGTCATATGTATTCCAATATGGCGCCAACACAAACTACACGATGTCTCGCAAAAAATGAGCCTGATGGAAAAATGTTGATGGAAAAATAAAAAAAATTATTGCGCGCAGAAGATGGCGGTGGAAAATGATTGTAAAAAAGTTAATGTCTTTGGTCCTTGAAGAAAAATAAAAGTAGTACAGCAAAAAAACACAATACAAGTTTGGTATCGCAGTAATTGTACTGATCCATAGAATCAGGTTATCATGTCATTTTTGTTGCAATTTGTGCACCGTAGAAACAAGACGCACTGAAAGATGGCGGAATGTTTTTTTATTTTTATTTCACTCCACTTAGAATTTTGTAAAATGTTTTTCAGTACATTATATGGTACATTACATAACACCATTGAAAATTACAACTCATCCCGCAAAAAAAAGCCCTCATACAGCTACATCAATGGATAAATAAAGGAGTTACAATTTTTTAAAAGGGGGGAGGAAAAAACGAAAATGGGGAAAAACAGGGCAGCGTCATTTATTATGGGGCACTGCTGCAAAATTTCTATTCTATTTGCAGCAAGAAAATTATTTTAAAAACAAAACATAAATTGGTTTCCATAAACATATAAGACTAACATAAAATAATGACTTGGGCTAAGAACAAGACAAACAAAGACAGAGAATATTACAGATAGGTGGGTAAATGGAGTTATTAGAATCACCCCACCTAGGCTATGGTAAAGACGAGACTGAAGAGTCGCTAGTGATGCATCAGATAGTCCGTAATTTAATGAGTAGAATTACGGGTATCAGATATAAGTCTAGGAACACTTTGGTACTGGAGCAAAATTGCTCAAAAAACCTATGGAGATCACACTGGTTTAGTCGTCACTTGCGATTAATCAATCCAATGGTCACTAAAGTGGGGCCCCAGTACCTATAAACTATAAGAAAAGTGTCACGCATCAGTGTAGCGACCGTCTGTAACAAAGTGGTCACATTCGGATAGGTTGATGATCACAGGATTTGATAGTTACTTAGCCAATAATATGATTTGAGGAAACCATAAAAGTACCTCAAGTATTTGGCTCAGAGTAGTATCAGTCCATATCATTTGGAAAGAACGGTAAGCTCTCTTTAGTATAAGTATAGCTCAATATACAACTCATATAACTCAAGAGAGAAGAATGGATGACCTCTCTTTATGTGAAAGGGTGATTACTGCTCAAGAATAATTACTGCTCGTAGAAATATGATTACTTGCTCAGGAATAATTACTGCTCAACGCGTTTCCCTACTAGGATTGTTGGTCGTTCATCAGGAGCAATTGTATGAGTTATGCCATACGATATGACAGGTTCATTGAGTTGAAAACTCAAGAGAAAGAGAGAGAAAGTACCACAATCGTGTTTTGAGACACGAAGGGTTAAATACTTTCTGTCAAATTTTGAGAAAGTGCCACAATCTTGTTTTGGGACACAAAGAGTTAAGAGAAAGTGCCACAATCGTGTTTTGGGACACGAAGGGTAAAATACTTTGTCAGATTTTGAGAAAGTACCACAATCGTGTTTTGGGACATAGAGGGTTATATAATCTCTGTCAGATTTTTGTTGGTGTGGTCATGCAGGCTAGTTAGGAGATGTGCAGGAGATATACTGATTTATAGAGAAATATACTGCACATCAACTAACCTCAAAGAATTGAAATGGGATCAGAACTAGAAAGTAGGGGATTAATCAGGACCCATACTTAGTTCATCATCCAATAATCTTTGAACAAGGTCGCTAAATAGCGAAATACTAGCGGTCTGCAACTTGTTCATATAATAAGCTCTATAGATATATAGTAGGCTGGGACTAGTCTATCAAAAAAGAGATAGAGTTCTAGGCTACATAGAGCTTTTTTCAGATCCCTTTCATTCTATCAAGGTCTCTAGGCAGCGCATAGTAGCATAAGCAGAGCGGTGTCTTTGCTGCCTAGATATGAGACCTACATCCAACACACACACATTCAGATAAAATAACAAAAGTGGTAGAGCCTGGAGCTCTGATGGTGAGCTCAGGCATGATGTTTGTGAGCCCAGAGTGCTGCTACTGATATACCAAGAAGCCCTCCCCTAAAGGGGGTTGGTGTGGAAAATCATTGATCATCTAAACCATAATGATCTGAATCTTCGGATTACTTCGGAAATTAATACCACTACGCTGTCCTTTCTGGATCTTCAAATTAAAAAAGATCCATCGGGACAGATAACATCCTCTCTTTTCCGTAAGTCCACGGCGACAACAGCCTACTTACCTGGGACAGTTTCCATCCTGCACCATTAAAACGTGGCATACCAAAAGGTCAGTTTCTGCGACTCCGACGCAATTGTTCGGATAATTCGAGTTTTGAAATGGAAAGTAAAAAATTGTATGATCTCTTTAAAAATCGCAATTATCCCAAAAAGGTCATCGACCAAGCATTTATCTTTGCATCATCTCAAGAAAGGACTACTCTCCTTCAACCTAAGATCCGTTCCTTGGACAATAAAGCCAGAATTATTGGCACTTACGACACTTGCTCGATACAAATAAGGAATATCCTCAACTACTATTGGGATATCCTGAAACGCGACAAAGACCTTAATGATTTTCTTCCCGAAAGACCATCTATAACATTCCGCCGTGGCCATAATTTAAAAGACCATCTAGTGAAAAGTCACCTCCCTCCCGATGAAAGGCAAATTACTTGGCTTGGTTCCAGCAAGCCCCAAGGTAGCTTTCCATGCCAGGGCTGCCTCGCTTACCCTTTTATTCTGCGCGGTAATACTTTTAAGTTATCATCTACTAATACAGTTTACTCATGCAGAGACTTCATTAACTGTCGAACACAAAACATAGTCTATCTTGCCACATGTTCTTGCCCCATGAACTATGTGGGCAAGACAATTCGACAATTTCGTCGCAGAATTCTCGATCACCTAGGGAACATCAGACGCCATGAGTCGACCCCCCTAGCAGACCATATGTGGAAATTCCACAATGGTGATACAAAACAACTGAAATTTCAAGGGATTGAAATTATCAGGACTCATGGGCGTCGCGGTGATACGGACAAAAAACTCCTATGCAAAGAGGCAGCATGGATTTTTCGACTGAATACAGTTAATCCTAGTGGCTTAAATGGGAATCTGTGTTTCAACTGCTTTTTGTAATCCCTCTATAGCCAATCTTTCTTCTCTTTGATTATACAGCCGGCATCTATCAGTCATTGGCTCTATTATGAGAATACCAATATTTTGATTTTATCACGCATTTAGAGTGCCGTTTTACAAAGGAATTCAAAAATCAGCCCATTGTTACGTTATGTGATTCTTCCTTGTCATAGCGCTAAGTGAGCAATATCTAAGACCCTACGTTCATCGGTTGTTCTTTAAACCATCTAATTATCAGATTTATGCAGTATATGCATGACTCTTTCTACATTACGTAGCCTCAAAATAACCATTACCGACACACAGTACTTGTGTGTATATATATATATATATATATATATATATATATATATATATATATATATTTAAATAAACTTCTTTCTGTGTCTTATAACTAACAACCAATAAATCCTCACTAAACGCATTCTGTATATCCTATGCTGTAGCATCTAATTAAACTGCACTATATACATCCCAGTCTCACTCATGTGTCTTCTGGGCAGTGCAGATCACATGACCGCTATTGCCATGGCAATCTACATTGCTTCTAATAAGCTATTCCTTTGAATGAAGCCGATCATGTGACACAACAGAACGTCAGGACGTGCCATATCACATGACCGACGTGATGACGTCACAGCGCTGCGCGCACGTGCGCAATAGCGGATCACCGGTAGCGATCTTTCTAAAGTAAAATTTAAAGATCCATGTGTACATACGGGCGATCAGACTATGAGGGAGGCTGCTGCAACATTTGTCCTCACTAATACACCCAGTTTGAGCCAAACAGCAGATTATAAACGGACTTCTTTTCCCTGTTTTCCCTTAGATCAGTGGAGTCGTCCTAACCCCTCCCACTATAACATCTGATTGGCTGATTTTCCACACCAACCCCCTTTAGGGGAGGGCTTCTTGGTATATCAGTAGCAGCACTCTGGGCTCACAAACATCATGCCTGAGCTCACCATCAGAGCTCCAGGCTCTACCACTTTTGTTATTTTACCTGAATGTGTGTGTGTTGGATGTAGGTCTCATATCTAGGCAGCAAAGACACCGCTCTGCTTATGCTACTATGCGCTGCCTAGAGACCTTGATAGAATGAAAGGGATCTGAAAAAAGCTCTATGTAGCCTAGAACTCTATCTCTTTTTTGATAGACTAGTCCCAGGCTACTATATATCTATAGAGCTTATTATATGAACAAGTTGCAGACCGCTATTATTTCGCTATTTAGCGACCTTGTTCAAAGATTATTGGATGATGAACTAAGTATGGGTCCTGAATAATCCCCTACTTTCTAGTTCTGATCCCATTTCAATTCTTTGAGGTTAGTTGATGTGCAGTATTTCTCTATAAATCAGTATATCTCCTGCACATCTCCTAACTAGCCTGCATGACCACACCAACAAAAATCTGACAGAGATTATATAACCTTCTATGTCCCAATACACGATTGTGGTACTTTCTCAAAATCTGACAAAGTATTTTACCCTTCGTGTCCCAAAACACGATTGTGGCACTTTCTCTTAACTCTTTGTGTCCCAAAACAAGATTGTGTCACTTTCTCAAAATTTGACAGAAAGTATTTAACCCTTCGTGTCTCAAAACACGATTGTGGTACTTTCTCTCTCTTTCTCCTGAGTTTTCAACTCAATGAACCTGTCATATCGTATGGCATAACTCATACAATTGCTCCTGATGAACGACCAACAATCCTAGTAGGGAAACGCGTTGAGCAGTAATTATTCCTGAGCAAGTAATCATATTTCTACGAGCAGTAATTATTCTTGAGCAGTAATCACCCTTTCACATAAAGAGAGGTCATCCATTCTTCTCTCTTGAGTTATATGAGTTGTATATTGAGCTATACTTATACTAAAGAGAGCTTACCGTTCTTTCCAAATGATATGGACTGATACTACTCTGAGCCAAATACTTGAGGTACTTTTATGGTTTCCTCAAATCATATTATTGGCTAAGTAACTATCAAATCCTGTGATCATCAACCTATCCGAATGTGACCACTTTGTTACAGACGGTCGCTACACTGATGCGTGACACTTTTCTTATAGTTTATAGGTACTGGGGCCCCACTTTAGTGACCATTGGATTGATTAATCGCAAGTGACGACTAAACCAGTGCGATCTCCATAGGTTTTTTGAGCAATTTTGCTCCAGTACCAAAGTGTTCCTAGACTTATATCTGATACCCGTAATTCTACTCATTAAATTACGGACTATCTGATGCATCACTAGCGACTCTTCAGTCTCGTCTTTACCATAGCCTAGGTGGGGTGATTCTAATAACTCCATTTACCCACCTATCTGTAATATTCTCTGTCTTTGTTTGTCTTGTTCTTAGCCCAAGTCATTATTTTATGTTAGTCTTGAATAAAAGTTATATTTTAGTCTGTCTGTCACTGTGAAGGGCTCCAATTTGATTTAGTCAGACAAAGCTCTGCCCCTGTGATTCCCCATAAAGATATAATAAACACATTTTAATTCTATGAAGAACTATTTATCCTAGATGAAGAAAACTTACAGCCTTCGTTAGACATCCTGTGGGTTTCTGTAAAATGATGAGAAAGTGAACATTTTTAGGACTTGACTTATACTGTTTGATTATTTCATATAATGATCTGTTTAATATTTAGAGGTTATATATATGTAGAAATGCAACCTGCTTACGGGGAAGTACAGTACTACCATTTCTCCATACACCTACCATATACTGTTAGTGCATTATCTGTGGCTTTGAGCAGGGCTACAGTAAAGCCTACTGCATTATTTCATCTGGGTTTATAATTGTGATTTTGTGTAACTTTGTATTTAGCTACTATTGTTTTTAGCATTCTGGAAAACAGGAATACATCAATCTAAATACAAGTGACACTTACCAGAATTGTTTGTAACTTTTCAGATACTGCCCCGTTCAGTTGTGTATTTGCTTCAGCCCCTGGCTATAAGAATAGGAACTTAGTTAGACTGTTGTTGTTTTATTTATTCTACTACTCTTTAAGAATAGTTTGTCTGCGTACATTTTAATTGTACATTCTCTACATAACTATATTACAGAATAACATTAAAGGGGTTGTCCCGCGAAAGCAAGTGGGTCTATACACTTCTGTATGGCCATATTAATGCACTTTGTAATGTACATTGTGCATTAATTATGAGCCATACAGAAGTTATCAGAAGTTATTCACTTACCTGCTCCGTTGCTAGCTTCCTCGTTTCCATGGAGCCGTCTAATTTTCAGCGTCTAATCGCCAGATTAGACGCGCTTGCGCAGTCCGGGTCTTCTTCTTTTCTGAATGGGGCCGCTCGTGCCGGAGAACGGCTCTTTGTAGCTCCGCCCCGTCACGTGCCGATTCCAGCCAATCAGGAGGCTGGAATCGGCAATGGACCGCACAGAAGACCTGCGGTCCACCGAGGGAGAAGATCCCGGCGGCCATCTTCAGCAGGTAAGAAGTCACCGGAGCGCGGGGATTCAGGTAAGCGCTGTGCGTTTTTTTTTTTAAGTCCCTGCATCAGGTTTGTCTCGCGCCGAACGGGGGGGCTGTTGAAAAAAAAAAAAAACCCGTTTCGGCGCGGGACAACCCCTTTAACTTGTCCTTTAGACTTCTGTATTTATGATGAAACAATTTATTTTAAAAAGTAAAAGCTGTTCTAAATAAGTAACACAATAAATGGCTTTCATTGTAAGCTTTAACCTCTTAAGGACCAAGGGCGGTAAACATACAGCGCTTGGTCCTGGGCTTTAATTCCGGCCAATAGTAAAAATACAGCGCGGGATTTGAGCTCATGCTTCTGCATTCAAGCAGAAGCAGGTCAGGTTGTCAGCTGTTAGTCACAGCTGAGAACCCGAAGGAGAAGGGAGAAACCGTTTTTAACTACTTCTGCCTTCTCCTTTCCCCAGTATATAAGGCTCAATTAGCCCTGCGTACTTAAAAGGGAAAGTGGAAGTGTTTCTTCCACTATGCCAGCCGGTGGGTATTAAAGATATTAAAGCTATTTAAAAAAACTAGCTGAAGGGGGAAAAAATAGGGCAGTAAAACCACCACATGGGTAAACTCCCTACAAAGTGTCTGCTCCTTAAGGGGTTAAGAAGATACAGAACAAGATATGTTCATAAGCCTATTTGTGAATGTAGCTGTAAGTCTACATTTACATTAAGTCTGGAGGCTGTATATTTAATGTCAAGAATAGGATCAGATTTCATAAGACAGAGCCATATCCAGAAATTATAAGGGCTTCCTAGCAGTACTCAGATTGGAATCCCCTCTACACTAAGAGCCAAGCCAAATGCACTCCGCTTAATTACATAAAGTGTGATAGTAGGGAGTGGCTGAAAATGAATCTTCCAATTGTTAAAACAACCTATGCTAGTTTCCTTATGGTGTTACATGCTAAACTATTATTTTTGTATGGCCTAATTTACATCATCATATGCAGCAAAATGTAAAATGGTAAACATAATGAATTACCTTCATTGCATCATAGTCGCAGACAACGTTAATGACTTTGTTCACTAGGTCTGTTTTGCCCTGTTAAACAAAACAAAAATATTAAATATTAGCATATAAATAGAAGATGGATACCTACTGGAAGGTCTATTTGCATAACTTTCCCCCATGCAGCATTATATGGCTTATATAAGACTCTCTATGCAACTTGAAACTCTTCACAAGTAGAAACCTCATTCCCCTAGACCCAAAGATTAGTATAAAGTTTTCAAGCTTTTATATAAGCAATAATGTGAAATCAGTACAAATGTATAGATTTTTATGCAATACCCCGGTGAAATGATGATGCAGTTAAAGACCTAAGTGTTCATTCTATTTAAGGAAAAGGCCATGTCATGTGGGAGTCAGGGTGAAGTCTCAGCTAATGCTCAGCTCACACTGCAGTCTAGACTTTCCTTCGGGGCGTACATCACTGATAGGATCATAGGATCCCATTTTAAAAACTTCTATGCCATGCAGTATATCTAGGTTGTATATATGTTGTAGCAGGTTATATAGATTTTTCCCTCTGTACCTGATATTTATTGCAGCTGTAAGAGTACTGGAAATCCCAAATACTCCATTCGAATACGGAACTTGTGAACATTTCGGATTATGATTCTATCATTACTTACGGTATTTATTACCTGCCACAGCTATATTGTTTCTCCATTTTTTTTGTTAAAACACCAATCAAAACAAATCTAACCTGAAGGTGAAGGCCTTACAAGCATATTAGTATTTAGTTATAAGACTACTAGAGGTGGAAGAGTGGGAATAATATATTATGTGTGAGCATAGAATGAATATCTGCCCAAAATGTATAAAAAAGCAGCATATCAGCCAAGATAACCTGGCGGTATCACATACGCTTTATGTGCTATGGGTCATGGAAAGGCTTTTTATTCCAGTTCATTATGTAGAATTATTTGATTGAAAAGGAGACAATACCTTGAAAGCTGCAGTCATACATTCACAGGATGGATCAGTAGGTTCCTCACCGCAGAGTCCTGAAAAAAAATTATAAACAATATTACATGGGTAAATGAGGTAAGAAAGCAAATAAGTGTACACCGGCTTGTTACATTCATTACTTTCACTTTTTTGCATGTGTGCCATTATATAAAGCCATTAAACACAGTTATGATTTGTAGCCTCAATACAGATACTTACAAATACATTTCTACCTAGATGCTGCTGATTGGCTAATAATATGTGTGTCAATTTCTCATTGGTGGTTTAGATGCTTGGCGTTTACAATCTATTAGTGTGTACTAACCCTCTGTAATGTTAAAGAGTAGAAAGTCTGAACAAGCAATGCTGCAATGTGGAGCAGATGTAATGGACAACCTCTGATGAGGTAGTAAGAGGCATTGTTCATAGCTCTGTCCTAATGGATATGTGAAGTAGTCAGCCCAACAGCTACCAATGAAGTGAATGAATAGCAAAGAGGCAACCAACATATAACTTTCCAGACTACATAACTTAAAGCATTAACCTAATGCATGATATATCATATAACAGTTATCAGCAGACTAATCAGGTGACTTACCATTACTGAAAAGGCTGAGGCCAACCAGCATAAAGATAGCGATGCTCTTCATTGTGCAGATTGGGGAGTTCACCTCAGGTTATTGATGACAACTGCATACGGCTCCTAATTTATATAGTTAAAGTTGGCTGACCTCACTAAAGAAGAAAGGCGGAGATAATGATACTGGGATGTGCCAAAACCACAACATTCTTTAACATTTAAAGTTTAACATAAAATTGGCATTACTTAGGAGAGTCCACACTGGGCAAATATCCACTTTATAACTTGTGTTCAAAGGGTTAAAAATTTGTTATATTACTAATTCCTTTATGAAAGAAGCTTGTTACACCAATATTTCCAATGAAACAAAGCAATGATTAGCACTATGATGAGGATGTTAACTGCCCATCATGAAGACCACCCAGTCCATGGGAAATGAAGAAATAAACATGGTACATTCCCGTTATTTTGTGCTTCATCGTTAAATACATATTAGGCCTCCTGTCCATGTGTGATATTTCACTGTGTTATCCGCGGCGATAATACGCACGCGGGTAACGCAGTGGACGCTTTCCATAGAATAACTATTGAAAGTGCAGCCCGACATCCATGAGCGGAGAATCATAGCGATTCTCCACTCACATGATTAAAATCGTGGCATGCTGCAATTTGCTGCGATTCTCCGTGGTGAGCCTAACTATTAGATAGGCTCCTCGGGGAGACCTTTTACTTCTCCCCCGCAGCGGAATATCGCTAGTGGATAGGCGGCCTCAAAGAAAACCTTCCAAATTCCGTAAAGAGAGTTTCACAGACTGAATCTAGCGAAGAAATTAAGTTGAAAACACAATTAAGAGATTTTATGCTGTGGTCGTAGTAGATCTCCATCAGAAATGACTTAGGTACAGATAAAGGCTCTTTTAGAATTGAAGTAACTGCTCACCAGGGGGAAAGGTGCTGGAATTAGCAAGGTCTATTTTCTGATTTCTGCCCTTAACCCCTTAGTGACCAAGCCTGTTTGCGCCTTAATGACCAGGCCAAATTTTGCAAATCTGACATGTGTCACTTTAACATGGAAAAACACCAGAAAGGTTTTGCATATCCAAGCGATTCTGACATTGTTTTTTCGCCACATGTTGTGCTTCATTTAGGCGGAAAAAATAGACCGAAAGAAATTGTGTTTATTTATTAAAAGCGCCAAAATTGGGAAAATTTTGAAAAAAATCGTCATTTTTCACATTTCCAACTGCAATATCTTAAATATGTGCAAACATAATATAGAAATTTTTGCTAAGATTTATATTTCCACCCGTTTACTTTATTTTGGGCGCACATTGGAAAAACTTTAGTTTTTTTTTAACTATTTAGGAGACGTACAAATTTAACATTACTTTTTAGCATTTTGAGGAACACTTTGTTTTCCTATACCAAGCCGAGATTGGAAAGGCTCATGAGTGTCAGAATAATAGATACCCCCCCAAATGACCTCATTTTAAAAACTACAGCCCTTAATGTATTCACTGAGGGGTGTCATGAGTATTTTGACCCCACAGTTTTTTTTCAGGAATTAATTCAATTTAGAGGAGAAAAAGTAAAATTTCATATTTTTGCAAATCTGTCATTTTAAAGACATATTTTTTTCCTATAGTTTACATGAAAATCAGGATTTACACCCCAAAATGGATACCCCTATTTCTGCCGTGTTCAGAAATATACCCATTGTGGCCCTATTGTTATATCTGAGTCCACAACGGGGCCCAAAATGAAAGGAGTAGTCAGTGTCTTTCAAAACAGAAATTTTGCTTGAAGTCCTTTTAGGCCCCATAGCACACATGTAGAGTTCTTGAGCGCCCAAAACCATAGAAAACCCCCACAAATGACCCCATTTTGAAAACTAGACCCCTTAAGGAATTTATCTAGGGGTGTACTGCATATTTTGACCCCACAGTTTTTGAATGAATTCAAACCAAGCAAAAGGAAAAAATTGTGATTTTCGTTTTTTCGGCAATTCTGTCATTTTAAAAACAGCTTTTTTTGTACAGCACACATATGAAGGAAGACTTGCACCCAAAAATGGATACCCCTGTTTGTCCCGTGTTCAGAGACATACCCATTGTGGCCCTAATCTTATGTCTGGATACACAACGGAGCCCAAAATGAAAGGAGCGACCGGTGGCTTTCGGAACACAAATTTTGCTTGAAGTCCTTTTAGGCCCCATTGCCCACTTGTAGAGTTCTTGAGCGCCCAAAACCATAGAGAACCCCCACAAATGACCCCATTTTAAAAACTAGACTCCTTAACGAATTTATCTAGGGGTGTACTGCGCATTTTGACCCCACAGTTTTTGAATAAATTCAAGCAAAGCAAAAGGAAAAAATTTGGATTTTTGTTTTTTTGGCAATTCTGTCATTTTAAAAACAGCTTTTTTTGTACAGCACACATATGAAGGAAGACTTACACCCCAAAATGGATACCCCTGTTTGTGCTGTTTTCAGAAATATACCCATTGTGGCCCTAATCTTATGTCCGCATGCACAACGGGGCCCAAAATAAAAGGAGTAATCGGTGGCTTTCAGAACATAGATTTTGCTTGAAGTCCTTTTAGGCCCCATTGCCCACTTGTAGAGTTCTTGAGCGCCCAAAACCATATAGAACCCCCACAAATGACCCCATTTTGAAAACTAGACCCCTTAACGAATTTATCTAGGGATGTACTGCATATTTTGACCCCACAGTTTTTGAATAAATTTAAGCAAAGCAAAAGGAAAAAAATAGGATTTTCATTTTTTGGGCTATTGTGTCAATTTAAAAACAGTTTTTTTTGTACAGCACACATATAAATGAAGGCTTTCACCCCAAAATGGATACCCCTGTTTGTCCCGTGTTCAGAAACATACCCATTGTGGCCCTAATAGACTTACAGGACCCATGGCTAGGCCTACAATGAAAGGAATACCCGTTGGATTTCAGGATACCACTGAATAAATTCCAGGCCCCATTGCCCACTTATAGAGCCATTGAGCGGCCAAAACTATAAAGAACCCCCTCAAATGACCCCATTTTGAAAACTAGACCCCTTAACGAATTCATCTAGGGGTGTACTGCGTATTTTGACCCCACAGTATTTGAATGAATCTAAGCAAAGCAGAAGGAAAAAGTTACGATTTTCAATTTTTTTGGCAATTTTTTCAATTTAAAAACAGTTTTTTTGTACAGTGCACATAGGAATGAAGACGTTCACCCCAAAATGGATACCCCCGTTTGTCCCGAGTTCAGAAACATACCCATTGTGGCCCTAATCTACTTACAGGACGCATGGCAAGGCCTATAAAGGACGGAACACCTGTTGGATTTTAGGGCACAACTGAATAAATTCCAGGCCCCATTGCTTATTTGTACAGAATAAAGATTGACTCCCTAAAAATTCCCCCCCTCCCCCTCCGCGCCCTTTTTGGCGTTCGCAAATCTTAGATAAAAGTAAAAATGTGAACTGTGTAGTATTTCCGAAGACAGGGGTAATTACGGAGGCTGGTTGAATGGGCCCATGGGGCAATAAAACCGGGTATCCCCCCCCCCCCTCCTCTCATGCTTTTTGCGGGTATTTCATGACCTCAGTGGCGGGTATGGGGTGTAAAAAGTGGCGTTCCGTGAGTCTCCATAAGCTTGATGAGGTGCGGCGGTCTCACACAGAAGGCGCTCAACAAGGTGCTCCTGGAACTGCAGGAAAGCGAGCGTTCCCGGGGCTTCTTGTAAAATACGTATCACAGGTAGCGGTCTGAATAACACCGGGCTCACGCGGGTGCAGGCGGAATCCGCTTGCGGAGTCCCACAGCGGATCCCATCTGTGAGCCCGGCTGTGACCCTGCGTACGGCTGCGTAATGTACTGCGCATAACTGCGTACTCACACAGGCGGTCATGCACAGTACACCTTTGTTTGTATTTCCCGCACCATCGCTTAGCGATGACGCGGGTACCCGCAGCCCGTATACAATGTAGTTGCGTATGGACTGCGGGTATATCCGCGACCATGGAGCACAATGGGCTCTATGTTGCCGATATCCGCAGTAAAATAGAACCTGCTGCGTTCTCTTTTCTGCGAGTGGATTACACAATTCCAACCCGCTGTGAGCGGAATTGTGTAATCCAATGCGATTGATCTGCGTATTACCGTGGATCAGACGCATGTGGAATCCGTCATTCCTATCCGGTCATGTGAGACCGGCCTAAGGTAGATCGCTACCTTTTTATCACGTGACCGGGGACCGCTCAACGAGGCCCCTGGTCACTGCTCCAGGCTCTCTGTGACCGTTGGTCGCTGGGAGCAAGGAGATTTTAAATTTCCTGGGCTCCCCGACTCCTGTGCATGTGCCCGGCTTTTTGCCGGCAATCGCATGTGCAGAATCCTGGAAGGTCCACGGAGGAAGATCGCGTCGGGATTCAAATACGCAGGCCTCCGGTAAAAAGATTCATCTCCTCTCACCGATCGCATCAGTGAGGGGAGATGAAACTTCAAATTTTTTTTTTAACTTTTACGTGATCGCCATTATTGGATAACGGCGAACACGTGACCAGGAACCGCTCACCGCGGACCCCCATTAAATCTCCATGCTCTTGGCTACGTTTTGTAGCCAGGAGCAGGGAGAATTTAAATTATCCTGGCAATCCACAGCTTTTGCGCATGCGCCCGCCATTTTGGCGACGGGCGCGTGTGCAGAAGCTGTGGTAAGGTCCGCGGATCTGGGGGCCTTAGGTACGTACTTTCATCCTCCCTCACGGATATGATCCATGAGGGGAGATGAAACGTACGCTTTTTAAACTTTTAAAAACTTTTTTTTACTTTTTTTTTTTTAAACTTTTTTACACTTTTTTCTCACTTTACATGATCACTGTCATCCATTGGATGACAGTGATCATGTCCCCGGTATAATCTCTCTGCTCCTAGCTACACATGGCAGCCAGAAGCAGAGGGATTTTAAATTTCCCGGGGCTCGAGCCCGTCTGTTCACGCGCCCGATGTCAATCATCGGGCGCGCATGCGCAGACGGGGATTCGGGTCCCGGGACATCGGGACACCGCTGAGGACTGGGGGTGAGTATTTTCACCTCCCCTCATGGATCCGATCCATGAGGGGAGGTGAAACTGACTTTTTTAAAACTTTTTTTTTACTTTTTCGCGATCGCCGCTAACCATTGGATAACGGCGATCGCGGTACCGGGGACCGCTCACCGCAGTCCCCGCTGACATCTCCTGCCTCCCGGCTACCTACAGGAGCCGGGAGCCAGGAGATTTTAAATCTCCCGCGCCGCCGGGCCTTCTGCGCATGCGGCTGACGTAATGCCGCCTGGCGCGCATGCGCAGAAGACCGGCTTCGGGCCCCGGAGCGGCAGGAGAGCGGGGAGCAGCGTGCCAGACCTGGGTGAGTAATTTCAGCTGCTCCGATGGATCAGATCCATCAGAGCAGCTGAATCTTTAACTTTTATGTACTTTTATTTACTTTTTTTGCGATCGGCGCTATCCATTGCATAGCGCCGATCGCAATGCCGGGGGGGGCTCCGAACAGCCTGGGATGACAGCTCCATGCTGTCAGCTACCTGCGGACACCGACAGCATGGAGCTGTCACGTCCACAGCCCGAGGGGCACTATTCTCTGCAGGAAGCATGTTTTTACGTCCTCAGAGAATAGAGCCCACTTCGGGAGGACGTAAAAACACTATGGGCTGGTCGTTAAGGGGTTAATGTAAACTTATGCTCTGAATTGAATTTTCATCTTAGATTCTTAGGGCGGCTTCAGACGAGCATATGCACAAAGACTGACCGCAATGTATTTGTGCAGTGAACTAGGTTGATTTGTGTGCGTATCGGCGCCTTGTATAAAACTTTTTTGCACAAACAGGTCATGTTCACATGTGCGCACGACACCCCACTCCCCCTGCCTTGATTCAAAAGGCTATTTAGCCTTATGAGGTCCAGATGGGTTCTCTTTTTCGCGTGCCTTTTTATACTTCCCATAAACGTCTATGGGGACTTGTGCTGTACAGATATGCAGACACAAAGAGCAGGTCGTACTTTTTTTTTTTACACGTAGATATAAAAATAATTGTTCCTGTGAAAGGACTTATTGACATCAATGGGTTCTATTCTCTGTGTATTGCGCATAAATACATCCGTCTCAAGCAGCCCTTATTATACGAATTTGTAAGATTCTCTGTTTTGAATTTGTGCAGGTTTCTTTCTAAGGCCTCATTCACATGAGCGTTTGCTCGTGCATACATAGGTGCTCACAAAACCGGCGCACCCACGTACGTGCATAAACACACGTGAATGCAGGTCCATGCACCATTGCTTTCAATGGGGCCGTGGCTACTCCCAGCGGCCCTATTGAAAGTAATGGTCTGCCGGCAGCTCCTGCAGTGATTTTCACGGAAGGGTTTTAAATATAAGCCCTTCCCCGAAAATCATTCTTAGTTGTAGTGAAAAATTTCAAAAAATCTATACTTACCTCTCTGCTGCTGCCGGGGCTCAGACGCGTCTAGCCGCTCAGGTCCCGTCACTGTAATGAAATTCTTTCAGCTGCTAAAAGGGCTGTATCTGATTGGCTGAGTGCTCAGCCAATCACAGGCATCGCTCAGACATTCATTGAATAACAGCTGAGCGCTGCCTGGGATTGGTCACAGCGATCAGCCAGGCCAATAAATAGCCAGGCAGTGCTCGGCTATTTATTGAATTCATTGAATGGCTAAGCGCTGCCTGTGATTGGCTGAGCACTCAGCCAATCAGATACAACTCTTTCAGCAGGATCCCTTTACTGAAAGAACTTCATTGCAGTGACGGAATCCAAATGGATACAGGCGCCTGAGCCCCTGCAGCAGCGGAGAGGTAGGTATAGATTTTTTGAAATATTTTACTACAAGTAGGAATGATTTTCAGGAAAGGGCTTATATTGAAAGCCCTTCCCCGAAAATCACTGCAGGGATTGCCGTCATTCTTTTACTTTCATTAAAAGCAAAGGGAGAGCTTTGCGATCCTCTGCCATTGCCGTGACAGTTCTGTCAGAGTGTTCAGTGACAAGGGCACTCCCTGTGGGGAATATTGACGCGCACCACGGACCTATGGTGCACGCGTGTCTTATGTTTTGCAGGTGCACGCGTTTGCACGCCTGTAAAGCACGGACATGTGAACACACCATAGGGGACCAATGGTTCAAATATATGCGCGGTTTTGTGTGGATGTATGTAATAAGCCCTATGGGCTTGGTCAGAAAAGCCTGTTTTTCTGTGCACCTATGTTTGTGAAAAAAATGCGCTGCACGCATGTGGAAAATACGGTGAATGAGTGCATTTGCACTCGCATGTCCTTTCTTTTGCAGGTTTGCGTATTTTGTGCCTCTAAAAAAATGGACAAGTGAACACTTCATAGGAAGCTAATGGTTCTAATAGATGCGATCTTCTTGTGCGCCTATTCATGCGCAAGAAACACGCTCATCTGACCGAGTCATAAGAAAACTCTCAACTAAAAAGTATTAAATGACTGGTGTGAAATGATCTATTAGGCCAGTCTCACACGACCGGATTTGAATTGCGGATTTCGCGAACACTTGATTCACGATTCAATCAAATGCATTGGATTACACAATTCCGCTCACATAAGCTTGTCCGAATTGCAAAATCCGCTCGCAGAAAATGGAACGCAGCATTTTCTATTTTACCACAGATATGCGCAGCTTAAAACCCATTGTACTTTATAGTTGCAGATAACCCCGCAGCCCATACGCAATTACATTGTGTATGGGCTGCGGATATTCGTGTCACCACTAAGCGACGGTGCAGGAATGATAAACAAAATAAAGATCTAGTGCGCATGACCGTCTGGAGGATTACACAGCCATGCGCATTACATTTCTTTCGCCTTACGTGGCTGTACGCAGGGCCACAGCCGGGTTCACAGCTGGATTCAGCTGTAGGCCTCCACAAGCGGATTGCGCTTACAGCCGTGTGAGCCCAGGCTTAGTCAAGCAGCTCACGAATAAGCTCTGGATAAGTAATCATAATAGATTTAGCTACAAACCTATATTAAATCCTATTTGCCTTTCTATCAGGGATTGCCATAGGCTGAATAAGAATCACAAACCACATACTGGGAGACAGACCCCCCATTCTTTATTAATATCCAATAATTAGTTACTTAGCCAAACACATTCCTAATTGACCGACTTATAAGAGATCAGAGTTTTTTTTAAACTTGTTTTATTGAGGAACCAGATTAAAAAAATTGAAAGAACAATTGCAGCTTTCCTCTTCATTGTCCCTTAAAGGGGTTGTCCCGCCACGCAGGGTGACATTTTTTTAAATAAAAATGATGCTTGCCTTTCACCAAGCATTGGAACACGCAGCATAGAGAGGCTCGAACCGGCAGGCAGATTAGCTGTAATGTCTGTTTCTTACTTTTATATCTGATGTTCAATGCAGCTTTAAAAGATGGCGCCATTGTGCTGCCTTCCCACAATGCCCTGCACTTCTCTCCTTGGATGCGAGAGATTAGATCAAGCCAGGCCAATCAGTGGGCGACGCATCACTTGTGACAAATCCACTACTGACCCGGGCGGCAGGAATTGCCAGTTTCTGCCCTGCGATTGGACGGCTGCCGGAGGGAAAGAAGAAGAGCAGCAGCCTCCCGATGACTGGCCCCGTAAGGCACAGGTGAGTTACATTTTTTTTTTCTGACAGAACCCCTATAAGGCTCTTGGACCCAGTAGCAACTGCTACCTCTGTACCCCCTATAGCTACGCCCCTGCTGTACTGTACAGAACCCTGAACAAGCTCCTGTTCTCTACACAGAAAGTGATTTAGGCCTCACTCACACAGAGGTTTTTTTCAGGGTTTAGCGCAACACTTTTAGCACAGCGCTAAACGCTGTCAGAGGCTCCCATTGTTTTTAATGGAGCCTCTCAGACAGCCACTCGATCGCGATTTTCAAGCGGTGTCTGTTCTACCTTTGTGCGTTTAACACTCCTCATCAATGGTAAGGAGTGCTAAAGGCCGGCGTCAAAAACAAGAGGGAAATACAGCAAAGCGTCTCAATTTAAATTGCAACACTTTCAACAGCACCGCAGCAACGCCTGTGTGAGGGAGGCCTAACATCTTCTGGCAGCTTTTAATGAGTGTTATGAGTAAGGGATTGCTTTACGATATCTGTATTAGTTAAAGAGGTTCTGTCATTAAAAAACAACAACTTTATACTTCCCTATTCCTCCCCCGTCAGTCTGCTTACAGCATCTTCTTCTCAACGATCTCCTGAGGTTCCCCCTGATCACCTCACCTCCAGTGAGCAGATACTTCGTCTTCCGGTGATGAAGCATTCATTCTCTGCAGTCTTCTTCCTGCAGGGCAATGTATGCTACATCACAAGTAATGTAGCATCCATAGCCTGGCAGGGAGTGCTGAACAAGTGCAGAGACTGAGCATGCGTGCTGTCTCTGTAATAGTATGTGAACTCTCGTGGCGAGACAGCGCACATGTGCATTCTCAGCCAGAGATCGGCATTCATTCCTAGGCAGTGAAGGTTACATCACAAGTGACATAACCTTCACTGACCTGCCAGAGGAAAAAAGAATGCTCCACAACAAGAAGAAGAGAATTCGGCCGGCTGGAGGTGAGGTGACCTGGGGGATCTGCAGAAAATCAGCGAGGAGAAGATGCGGTAAGAAGGCTGCCTGGGGAGGAATAAGTGAGTATTGATTTTTTTTCTAATGACAAAACCCCTTTAACTGCTTCATTTTTTAATCTTCATTTTGTATTACTTTTGGTTGACATTTTCGGAACCTTCGGCACATATTTACCATAGAGTTATGGTTTTAACATCTCAACATGCAGTGGTCGTTCAGGACCAATTTATATTGTATGTTGATAGAACACTGTCATTTTAGACCGCAACAACGCTTATTAAAATTAAGGTTTATCATACTCCAAATTTGTAGATAAAAAGTCCTTAGATAAAACAACAGCACACCGTGCATCTGCCAACTTTGTCCTGCCATTTTTTTTCCATTTCTTTAAGTGGTGTTGCGATAAAGGGGTAATAGCCTGTTCAACAAATGTGTGAACACAATCAGTCTTTGTAATGGTTACTGTTGTTGGCCGCCCAGGGAGTGTAGGTCTTCACCCTTTAGGCTCCCTGCACACAGGCGCAAATGATGCAGCGGGATTTCCCGCAGAATTTCCGCCTGTGGCCGCTGTTATAGGATTGCATTAGAAAACGTAATGCTAGGCAGACAGCTGCAATTTGTCCGCGTGAAATCACACACGGAAAGCAAATTGCGGCATGCTCTATTTCTGTGCAGGTCTCGCAGAGGCCCACACAGAAATGTCAGTGAAGAGCCGTCAGCTCCGCTCTGCGCATGCTCTGGCTGGGCAGCAGCTGGCACATCACAGAGCTTCGGAGACGCCGAGAGCGTGTGAGCCGCGGGACTCTGCAGCGGCACGGGTCTGCATCCCGCTGTGAGAATTCTCACAACGGGATTTGACATGGCCGTCCGCAGTCGGCCTTAACCCCTCCAAGCAGTATGTGGTTTTCAGCTGCTACAAACCCCTAGGGTGTATCACCAGAGTAGCCGCTCATTTGCAGTGCAGAGAACAAAGTCAGACAAGCCCGGGGTCAGTACCGAGAGGTCAGAGGAAACATCAGAGGCAAAGAAGAGTATGAGAATCAGAGGATCATATTTGCAAGCGTTTTTGCGTGTATAAGATATGTGCGTTCAATGCTCCAAGAATAGAACCCACTGATGTCAATGAGTTCGTTCTCATGAATGGTGTTTTGCATGCATAGTTCTTGTGCTCGAAAAAGTCCCACCTGCTCTATCTTTCTGCAAATTGCGCAGCAAAGGCGCCCATAGAAGTCTATGGAAGGTGTGCAAATGTGCATGCAAAAGCGCAATACGCTGCGTAATTCTGATAAAAATGGAACGCGTCAGAAACTCATTGGGTGAAATAGCCTTTAAAATCAGGGCGGGGGTGTCTTGTGCGCACATGTGAACACGCCATGAATGTGAAAAATGTACAGCACTATGCACCAATATGCGCACAAATCAACCTTGTTCATGGCGCAATAACGTTGCACTGAAGCCTGCATAATTGTGCATAGTTGTCGGAAAAAACCCTTAGGGCAGCTTCACAGGAATGTATGCACAATTGCTCATGCTTCAGCGCAACGCATTCGTGCCATGAAGTAGGTGCTTTCGTGAATATATTGGTGCATTTTACTGTACATGCGAACGCAGTACACGTTCACATGGGCTCCGGACACAGCGCTGCCCTAATTTAAATGGCCATTTACCTAATGAGTTCCAGATCTGTTCTGTTTTCAATGGAATTGCACAGCGTATTGCGCTTTTGCGAGTGTATTTACACCCCCCACCCCTCAAAGACTTCTATGGGGTCTTTTGCTGCGAAAGATAGAGCAGGTCTTAATTTGCGCAGGAAAACGGCATGCTGTGCTTTTTTTCCGCAAAGAAAATGCGTGTGCAAAATATGCTTAAGTGCACAAAGCCATTGAAATTAATTCGTTTTGCTCACTGCGTATTATGCACGCAATTTTTTTACATAATTCACTGCGCAAATATGTTCAATCCAACCGAACAGTCAAATGTAAATGGGAAGTTTGTGCTTTTTCCTGTGGAATCACTGTTGCCAATTTTGTGGTTTATTTTGCAGTGGATTCATGTTACAGATTTCAGTACAGAATTTCAAATAACTTTGAAATCTATGAAGAAACGCCGCTACCAAATCCGCAATGCATGTACAGCAGAAAGGTGGAAATACGTATTTACCCAACAGAAAACTTGTGTATGGAAAATTACAGCTTTGAACTATTTCTGCAAATCTTTGCAGCTGATTTCACCGATTGTACGGCCCGATAAGTTCGCCCTTATAAAGCAGTTTAAACAGATGAATATTTTAAGAAATTGTAAAAAACAAGATCTCCATTAAAAACATTGACATATTCAGAAGACTTCAGACATATGGTTTGCATACATAATTCCCGTAACTGATTCTACCAAGGACACTCCTGACAGTGAAGTGTTATGGAATAATAGGTGTCAGAACAGTTCCTGTATAGCAGGCTCAGACTGGCCAACAGGGGAATAGGTGGACTCCCTGGTAGGCCCTGAGCCAAGAGTGGCCCTCTATGGCCCTGCACTACAGATAGACTGGGGGATGCTGTATGCTGCCTATACATCCATATAATAAACTGGCAGGTTTATCTGTTTATATAGTCTCATAGACTGGATACGAATACAGGTGGATATAAAAAGTCTACATGCAGCGACCGAGACACACCACTGAGGAGATTGCGGGGATAGTTAGGGATGTCACTGTTGCACTGCCAACTCTTCCCCTGAGGGACGCATGGAATGGTCAGAGACTGGAACTTTACTTTGAGAACGTATAACTTCACACACCAGTACAGGAAGAACAGGTTAAAGAGGTCAGGGAGGAAAACACAGGATGAAACCGGGCCTACAGTCTAAGTTATCTGTATGACTCGGCTCCTGGACACACACACTCCGGGACACAGGATGACACAGGGCCTACAATGCGAATAGGCTCGTCTGCCTCTCTGAGTCAGTAGACCAGCCGGTGGGGGTGCGTAGGATGGACCACATGCTGATCCCCAAAGATGCCAGAGATGAGGGGCTATCGGGGTCCCGGACCCTTGTGTCCCAAGTCCGTTCATGAGATAATAAGTTATGTGAGCAGTGTCGCATGAGTTGCTCCAAAATTTATCAACCCTGGGGGCATTGCTCAACCCTGGGGGCATTGCTGCTCTGGCCACCCGGTTCTCCTGGTGAATGATTATCCAAGGTAAAAATAATCGGTTTCTTCTGGTACGGGTGAATCTTGACTGCTGCCGTAGATGCAGGAATTCCCTCCACGAGTATCGTCTACACTTCTTTCCTGGCCCTGGCAGGCTTCAGGGTCCCTGGCCAAACAAACTTTTTCTTGGAGACTTCCTCTCTGTATTGGTGGTCAGTTGTGCTATGAGCTGAGAGGTCCAATGGCTCCTCTACAGCAGAAGAGGACTCTTCTTTGGGGCGGTCTTGGCTTTCGTGCCACAGTTCCTCTGGGGGGATTGTCCTCCCCTCTACTTTTCCCATAGAGGGAACTTCTTGGTGGGGAACTCAGTGGTGGGGACATTCTGTAAAAAATAAAACAAGATGGCTGGGCGCCATCTTGAATGTCCATCTTCCAATTGACATGGGGCTTTGTAGCAAAGTCCACTAATTGTACATGATCCAACAGTATAACAACATCATCTCTCAGTGTGTAGCGCATCCTCACTACAGCGGTTTTAGAGCAATTTTCTTGTTCTATCTGCAATTCAGACAGGAAACTCAATACCAACTCTCCTGAGTCTTTTGGGGCATTACCAGGCCTTTATAGAGCTTAACCTCTTACATGCTGCACCTGTGAAATACACATAACTAGAGACAAGACAATTTGCACAGAGCATCCACATAAAAGACATGACATGTATAACAGTTATGGAGGGGCCAGATATATGTACTTCGGGCCACAATATACACACCCCTGTTAAAATGCCATGTTTTTGTCATGTTAAAAAAAATTACAAAATTAAATCATTTAAGATTTCCACTTTCAGTGTGACCCATTATCTGTACAATTCCATTGAATGTAATCCACTTCTTGATGACCTTTTCACTGTGCTCTATGGTATATGTAATGCCTTGGAGGTTTTTTTGGTCCCCTCCTTCTGACTGATACCTTAACAACCAGATCCATTTGATGGGATGTAAGCTATTTAAGGCTTTTGCTGAAAATGCAATAAAGAAAATGTCAGGAAAATCCTCCTAGAAGAGCGGAACTTTATATGGGGTCAATCAGAATCGCTGTACATAATGGCAGCGGAGTACTGACTGTTATTTAACATGAGTTTGATTGTGATTGGCTAATTCTGAACACAACCACATCCCCAAATATAGGAGAGTGTTTACACTTATGCAGCCACATTATTTTTCCACCCTACAAGATTTCAGTTATTCATATTTGTCATATTTTTTAACATGACAAAAACCTGGCATTTTAATAGGAGTGTACAGACTTCTTATATCCACTGTGGATGCATTGACAGGCCTGCAAGTATCCTTTGTCACAGAGCACCACCTTCTTGGTGTTGCTGCGGGGGATCTCCATCACCAATCCTCTTACGGCTTCTCCTACTGTGGCATGGCCCTGCACATCCCATCTCACAGAGCTGAGAGAGGCTCTAGGAAAGAAATGGTCCAAAGCAAAGGCCAGATGGCCAGAAAAAAATGTGTCCCCTCATCTATTAGGTAATTAAAAAATATATATTTATTTTCACATGCCTGTCATCTCTTTTCTTCCATAGGGAACTATAATTCTCAGCATGGCACGACAGCTGCAGACCTTCTGGAACTACTGGAAGTTTTCCCCACAGATTGCCGGGACCAACTCAAAACTGAGGTCACACATAAACCTCTTATTAATGGTCACACTATCCGCTGTTCACCTAGAAAACTGTGCAGCCATTAAATATCAGTTTGAAAATTGCCATTTTGTAATAACACTGCAAGTCAGAGCATTTGTAGCCTTCAAGTGCGATCTCACACTGCGCCGTAAAGGCCACCACTGGAATTCTCACCATTTCAACGGACTGTACTGTCCACATACTTCAGTGGAGACAGGGCCACATGCAGATGCAGCCAACTTTCCACGGAATTGTATGAAAAATGTGGCAGTTGGGAATTTGCGAACGCAAATCAAGTTGTATTTGCATCTATCTGTAGAGTGGCCCCCAGAATGAATTTCACTGGTGGGCCCTGGGCACCCCAGTCCGACCCTGCTGTATAGAGGGAGCATCCATGTTACTGTCTGTAATGTCTCAGTCTGTCATATTCTGTAGAGCATTTTTAAACATCACAAAGTATCTGATTGTATTAAGGCAAGGGTCATAAATGCAGGCACAATGGAAAATAAGGTGCCTCACATTCTAGGAAACATATCTGTGAATATATTGTTTGATCCTTCATCCTGCAAAATTTGCCTTTGAAACTATTTCTATGAATGTCCTCAGGTGACATTTTAATCCTTTATCACTAAATGTCATATCAACAAATTGTGGACAATTAAGATAAAATATCGTTGTTGTATTCAGTCAAGAGATGATAAGTTTCCGTCACAGGAAGATTACTGTCATTCTAGCAATACAGGAGAAACAATGGAGCTCTTCTCAGAGCTGTTATTGTTCTCTTATGGTCATTGGACTGCTGGCCCCTCAATAGAGCGAGTTGGACAATTTTCTCTTTGAATGCAGAGCATTTGGCAGCCATAAGTCTCACTTTAGTAACGGGAAAAACTTTCGAGGGGATTCTGAGAGACGCCATCGATGAGCACCTCAAGAAGAACGAGGGAATAACTCCTCACCAGAATAGATTCATGAAGGGTCAATCATGTCAGACAAATCTGATCAGCTTCTACGATGAAGTAAGCTCTAGGCTGGATCTGAAGAGAATCTATTGATCTCGTATATCTGGACTTCTCTAAAGCGTTTGACACCGTGCCACATAATAAGCTAATATACAAAATGAGACAGCTCGGATTGGGTGAAAACGTGTGTAATTGGGTAAAAAATTGGCTCAATGATAGAAAGCAGAGGGTGGTAATAAATGGCTCATACTCTGATTGGGCCACCGTCGCTAGCGGGGTGCCACAGGGTTCAGTATTGGGCTCCATTCTGTTCAATATATTTTTCAACGACCTGATAGAGGGGCTGCACAGCAAAATGTCAATATTTGCAGATGACATACAACTATACAATATAATTAATGCAATGGAGGACAATGTGCGGCTACAAACGGACCTAGATAAGCTGGGGGCTTGGGCAGAAAAATGGCAAAAGTTCAATGTTGATAAATGTAAGGTTATGCACATGGGCAGCAAAAATGGATGTTACTAATATACACTTAATGGGGCACTGCTAGGGAAAAATGATATGGAAAAAGACCTGGGGTACTAGTGGATTGTAGACTAAATTGGAGTAACCAATGCCAATCAGCTGCTGCAAAGGCAAATAAAGTTTTGGGATGCATTAAAAGAGGTATAGGGGCGAGGGACGAGAACATTATCCTTCCATTATATAAGGCACTTGTCAGGCCCCACATGGAATACTGTGTACAGTTCTGGTCACCGGTGCTCAGGAAAGATGTTACGGTATTGGAGGGGGTTCAAAGAAGAGCGACTAAGCTAGTACATGGATGACGGGACTAGAATACCCAGAGACGCTATCAAAATTGGGACTATTTACCCTGGAAAAAAGAAGGTTAAGGGTCGACCAATAACCGTGCATAAGTACATAAGGGGACAATACAGGGATCTCTCCCAGAATCTGTTTATACCCAGGACTGCAACGGTAACAAGAGGGCATCCACTACGATTAGAAGAATGCAGGTTTCATCACCAACAAAGAAAAGGGTTCTTTACTGTTAGAGCAGTTAGACTGTGGAACTCTCTGCCTGAGGACGTAGTGATGGCAAAATCCATAGAGGAGTTTAAAAGGGGACTAGATGTCTATCTAGAGGGGAAGGATATTATAGGCTATAAATCTAAGGTTATTTGTTACCCGTGTATACAGGCAGGTAGGAACTATTAGGGGTTGATCCAGGGAACAGTCTGATTGCCTTTAGGGAGTCGGGAAGGATTTTTTTCCCCAAAAGGGCTAATTGGATTCTGCTTTTGGGGTTTTTGCCTTCCTCTGGATCAACAAAACAGGAGGCTAAACAGGCTGGACTAGATGGACATTGTCTTCATTTAGCCTTACGAACTATGTTACTACGTTCCTATGTTACTATAACTTAATTAGTTCTGTTGACAAATGACATCTTGTTTTGTTGGGAACAAGTTGCAATGTTTGTGGCACTATTTTAGGGGTTCTTATATGCATTAGAAATTAGTTTATATTACAGGGGTTTTCCGGGCAAAAACTATCGATCACCTATTCTGCGTCATAGGGAAGTGTCGCGTTGACTCTCCTTGGATGCCAGAGCTTAGATCCAGCCAGGTCAATCAGTGGGTGATGCATCACTTGTGACAAATCCACCACTGACCTGGGTGGCAGGAATTGCGTCCGGCATGGTCGGAGCAGGGGCGGAAGCTGGAACTTTGCCAGCTTCCGCCTTGCGATTGGACGGCTGCCAGAAGGAAAGAAGAGGAGCAGCAGCCTCCCGGTGACCGGCCCCGTAAGGCACAGGTGAGTTACATTTTTTTTTATGACAGAACCCCTATAAGGCTCTTGGACCCAGTAGCAACTGCTACCTCTGCACCCCCTATAGCTACGCCCCTGCTGTACTGTACAGAACCCGGAACAAGCTCCTGTTCTCTACACAGAAAGTGATTTAGGCCTCACTCACACAGAGGTTTTTTTCAGGGTTTAGCGCTACACTTTCAGCACAGCGCTAAGCGCTGTCAGAGGCTCCCATTGTTTTTAATAGAGCCTCTCAGACAGCCACTCGATCGCAATTTTCGAGCAGTGTCTGTTCTATCTTTGTGCGTTTAACGCTCCTCATCAATGGTAAGGAGTGCTAAAGGCTGGCGTCAAAAATAAGAGTAAAATGCAGCAAAGGGCAGTAAATTTAATTGCAACGCTTTCAGCAGCAACACCTGTGTGAGGGAGGCCTAACATCTTCCGGCAGCTTTTAATGAGTGTTATGAGTAAGGGATTGCTTTACGATATCTGTATTAGTTAAAGGGGTTCTGTCATTAAAAACGACAATTTTATACTTCCCTATGCCTCCCCCGTCAGTCTGCTTACAGCATCTTCTTATCAATGATCTTCTTCTGTCTCCTGCGGTTCCCCCTGGTCACCTCACCTCCAGTGAGCAGATACTTCGTCTTCTGGTGATGAAGCATTCATTCTCTGCAGTCTCCTTCCTGCAGGGCAATGTATGCTACATCACAAGTAATGTAGCGTCCATAGCCTGGCAGGGAGTGCTGAACAAGTGCAGAGACTGAGCATGCGTGCTGTCTCTGTAATAGTATGTGAACTCTCGTGGCGAGACAGCGCACATGTGCATTCTCAGCCAGAGATCGGCATTCATTCCTAGGCAGTGAAGGTTACATCACAAGTGACATAACCTTCACTGACCTGCCAGAGGAAAAAAGAATGCTCCACAACAAGAAGAGAATTCGGCTGGCAGGAGGTGAGGTGACCCGGGGGATCTGAAGAAATTCAGCGAGGAGAAGATGCAGTAAAAAGGCTGCCTGGGGAGGAATAAGTGAGTATTGATTTTTTTTTCTAATGACAAAACCCCTTTAACTGCTTCATTTTTTAATCTTCATTTTGTATTACTTTTGGTTGACATTTTCGGAACCTTCGGCACACGTTTACCATGGAGTTATGGTTTTAACATCTCAACATGCAGTGGTCGTTCAGGACCAATTTATATTGTATGCTGATGGAACACTGGCGTTTTAGATTGCAACAACGCTTATTAAAAATAAGCTTAATCATACTCCAAATTTATAGATAAAAAGTCCTTAGATAAAACAACAGCACACCGTGCATCTGCCAACTTTGTCTCGCCATCTTTTTTTTTCATTGGTGTTGCGGTAAAGGGGCAATAGCCTGTTCAACAAATGTGCAACCAATATCAGTCTTTGTAATGGTTACTACTGCTGGCCGCCCAGGGAGTGTAGGTCTTCACCCTTTAGGCTCCCTGCACACGGGCGGAAATGATGCGGCGGCATTTCCCGCAGAATTTCCGACTGTGGCCACTGTTATAGGATTGCATTAGAAAACGTAATTCTAGGCAGATGGCCGCAATTTGTTCGCGTGAAATCACACACGGAAAACAAATTGCGGCATGTTCTATTTCTGTGCAGGTATCGCAGAGGCCCACACAGAAATGTCAGTGAAGAGCCGTCATCTCCACTCTGCGCATGCTCTGGCTGGGCAGCAGCTGGCACATTACAGAGCTTTGGAGACGCCGAGAGTGTGTGAGCCGCGGGACTCTGCAGCGGCAGTGGGTCTGCATCCCGCTGTGAGAATTCTCGCAATGGGATCTGACTTGTCCATCCGCAGGTGGCCTTGGACCTCATGTCCATGGGGAAAATCAGGCCTGCTACGAATTCTCCGTGGATAAGCCGTAGCGGGTCCCTCCTGCCCCGCAGACATGAGGGCTGAAAATAAGAATTACTCACCTCTCCGGACACTCTGGATCTTCCCTTCTTCGTGGCCTTATCTTCTCTCCGTCGCGGCCAGATCTTCTTTCTTCGGCCCGGCGGATGTCCTCGGCACGCCGGCTGCGCGCCGCGCGGATGCGCCAAGCTCATCCACCGGGCCGAAGAAAGAAGATCCGTCCGGAGCAGGTGAGTTCAATTCTGCTGCAGGTCTCCCTTGGATCCGGATGGCTTTCGTAGGCTTCAATAGAAGCCTGCAGTAGCCGTCCCCGCGGGAGACCCGCACTAAAATGGAGCATATCCATTTTTTTACATGCTGAAATTTTTTATTTCACTTTTATTGACCATCCGCGGGTATTTATCTACCCGCGGGTTGTCAATGCATTCCTATGGGGTGCGGATCCGCGTGCGGGTGATCCGCTGCGGATTTTAATTCTTCTTTTCCCTGTGGACATGAGGCCTTAACCCCTCCAAGCAGTATGTGGTTTTCAGCTGCTACAAACCCCTAGGGTGCATTACCAGAGTAGTCGCTCATTTGCAGTGCAGAGAACAAAGTCAGACAAGCCCGGGGTCAGTACCGAGATGTCAGAGGAAACATCAGAGGCAAAGGATAGTATAAGATTCAGAGGATCATATTTGCAAGCGTTTTTGCGTGTATAAGATATGTGCGTTCAATGCTCCAAGGATAGAACCCACTGATGTCAATGAATTCGTTCTCATGAATGGTGTTTTGCATGCATATTTCTTGTGCGCGCAAAAAGTCCCACATGCTCTATCTTTCTGCAAATTGCGCAGCAAAGGCGCCCATAGAATTCTATGGAAGGCGTGCAAGTGTGCATGCAAAAGCGCGGTACGCTGCGTAATTCTGATAAAAATGGAACACATCAGGAACTCATTAGGTGAAATAGCCTTTAAAATCAGGGCGGGGGTGTCTTGTGCGCACATGTGAACACGCCATGAATGTGAAAAATGTACAGCACTATGCACCAATATGCGCACAAATCAACCTTGTTCATGGCGCAATAACGTTGCACTGAAGCCTGCATAATTGTGCATAGTTGTCTGAAAAAACCCTTAGGGCAGCTCGTGCTTCAGCGCAACGCATTCGTGCCATAAAGTAGGTGCTTTTGTGAATATATTGGTTCATTGTACCGTACATGCGAACGCAGTACACGTTCACATGGGCTCAGGACACAGCGCTGCAACCTGGAGCATGGACTGTATGTCCAGTTTCCCCTTTCCTGCGGCTTGAAAAAGACCTTGAACGGTCGAAACGTTGTCTTGCCATTTTTAAGATGAAACAATAAAAGTCTTTGCTTTTTTATGATGCTGTGAAGCCCCGTCTATATGCTGCTGCCTCGTCTCCCTATATAACCAGCTGCCCTTATTTCAATGGCCATTTACCCTAATGAGTTCCAGATCTGTTCTGTTTTCAATGGAATTGCACAGCGTATTGCGCTTTTGCAAGTGTATTTTCACCCCCCACCCCTCAAAGACTTCTATGGGGTCTTTTGCTGTGAAAGATAGAGCAGGTCTTAATTTGCGCAGGAAAGCAGCATGCTGTGTTTTTTTTCCGCAAACAAAATGCGTGTGCAAAATATGCTTAAGTGCACAAACCCATTGAAATTAATTGGTTTTGCTCACTGCGTATTATGCACGCAATTTGTTTTGTACATAATACACTGCGCAAATATGTTCAATCCAACCGAACAGTCAAATGTAAATGGGAAGTTTGTGCTTTTTCCTGTGGAATCACTGTTGCCAATTTTGTGGTTTATTTTGCTGTGGATTCATGTTACAGATTTCAGTACAGAATTTCAAATACCTTTGAAATCTATGAAGAAACGCCGCTACCAAATCCGCAATGCGTGTACAGCAGAAAGGTGGAAATACGTATTTACCCAACAGAAAACTTGTGTATGGAAAATTACAGCTGTGAACTATTTCTGCAAATCTTTGCAGCTGATTTCACCGATTGTACGACCCGATAAGTTCGCCCTTATAAAGCAATTTAAACAGATAAATATTTTAAGAAATTGTAAAAAACAAGATCTCCATTAAAAACATTGACATATTCACAAGACTTCAGACATATGGTTTGCATACATAATTCCCGTAACTGATTCTACCCACGACACTCCTGACAGTGAAGTGTTATGGAATAATAGGTGTCAGAACAGTTCCTATATAGCAGGCTCAGACTGGCCAACAGGGGAATAGGTGGACTCCCTGGTAGGCCCTGAGCCAAGAGTGGCCCTCTATGGCCCTGCACTACAGATAGACTGGGGGATGCTGTATGCTGCCTATACATCCATATAATAAACTGGCAGGTTTATCTGTTTATATAGTCTCATAGACTGGATAAGACTACATGTGGATATAAAAAGTCTACATGCAGCGACCGAGACACAACACTGAGGAGATGGCGGGGATAGTTAGGGATGTCACGGTTGCACTGCCAACTCTTCCCCTGAGGGACGCATGGAATGGTCAGAGACTGGGACTTTACTTTGAGAACGTATAACTTCACACACCAGTACAGGAAGAACAGGTTAAAGAGGTCAGGGAGGAAAACACAGGATGAAACCGGGCCTACAGTCTAAGTTATCTGTATGACTCGGCTCCTAGACACACACACTCCGGGACACAGGATGACACAGGGCCTACAGTGCGAATAGGCTCGTCTGGCTCTGAGTCAGTAGACCAGCCGGTGGGGGTGGGTAGGCTTGACAACATGCTGATCCCCAAAGATGCCAGAGATGAGGGGCTGTCGGGGTCCCGGACCCTTATCTCCCCAGTCCGTTCATGAGACAATAAGTTATGTGAGCAGTGTCTCATCAGTTGCTCCAAAATTTATCTGTGGGTAACTTGATCTGCTTCCTTTTTTCTGCTTAGGTGGCCCTGCCAGTGGTCAACACAGCTCTCCCCACAGGTGCAACTGTTCATGGGAGTGGAAGTAGACTTTCACCCCAGGGTGCTCAACTCTGGGGGCATTGCTGCTCTGGCCACCCAGTTCTCCTGGTGAATGATTATAATCCAAGGTAAAATCATCGGTTTCTTCTGGTACGGGTGAATCTTGACTGCTGCCGTAGATGCAGGAATTCCCTCCACGAGTATCGTCCACACTTCTTTCCTGGACCTGGCAGGCTTCAGGGTCCCTGGCCAAACAAACTTTTTCTTGGAGACTTCCTCTCTGTATTGGTGGTCAGTTGTGCTATGAGCTGAGAGGTCCAATGGCTCCTCTACTGCAGAAGAGGACTCCTCTTGGGGGCGGTCTTGGCTTTTGCGCCACAGTTCCTCAGGGGGGGTTGTTCTCCCCTCTACTTTTCCCATAGCGGGAACTACTTGGCGGGGAACTCAGTGGTGGGGACATTCTGTAAAAAAACCCAAGATGGCTAGGCGCCATCTTGAATGTCCATCTTCCAATCCATGGGTCTTTGTAGCAAAGTCCACTAATTGTACATGATCCAACAGTATAACAACATCATCTCTCAGCGTGTAGTGCATCCTCACTACAACGGTTTGAGAGCAATTTTCTTGTTCTATCTGTAATTCAGACAGGAAACTCAACACCAACTCTCCTGAGTCTTTTTGGGCATTACCAGACCTTTATGGAGCTTAACCTCTTACATGCTGCACCTGTGAAATACACATAACTAGAGACAAGACAATTTTCACAGAGCATCCACATAAAAGACATGACATGTATAACAGTTATGGAGGGGCCAGATATATGTACTTCGGGCCACAATATACACACCCCTGTTAAAATGCCATGTTTTTGTCATGTTAAAAAAAATTACAAAATGAAATCATTTAAGATTTCCACTTTCAGTGTGACCCATTATCTGTACAATTCCATTGAATGTAATCCCCTTCTTGATGACCTTTTCACTGTGCTCTATGGTATATGTAATGCCTTGGAGGTTTTTTTGGTCCCCTCCTTCTGACTGATACCTTAACAACCAGATCCATTTGATGTGATGTAAGCTATTTAAGGCTTTTGCTGAAAATGCAATAAAGAAAATGTCAGGAAAATCCTCCTAGAAGAGCTGAACTTTATATGGGGTCAATCAGAATCGGTGTAGATAATGGCAGTGGAGTACTGACTGTTATTTAACATGAGTTTGATTGTGATTGGCTATTTCTGAACACAACCACATCCCCAAATATAGGAGAGTGTTCACACTTATGCAGCCACATTATTTTTCCACCCTACAAGATTTCAGTTATTCATATTTGTCATATTTTTTAACATGACAAAAACCTGGCATTTTAATAGGAGTGTACAGAATTTTTATATCCACTGTGGATGCATTGACAGGCCTGCAAGTATCCTTTGTCACAGAGCACCACCTTCTTGATGTTGCTGCGAGGGATCTCCATCACCAATCCTCTTACGGCTTCTCCTACTGTGGCATGGCCCTGCACATCCCATCTCACAGAGCTGAGAGAGGCTCTAGGAAAGAAATGGTCCAAAGCAAAGGCCAGACAGCCAGAAAAAAATGTGTCCCCTCATTTATTAGGTAATTAAAAAATATATATTTATTTTCACATGCCTGTCATCCCTTTTCTTCCATAGGGAACTATAACTCTCAGCATGGCACGACAGCTGCAGTCCTTTTGGAACTGCTGGAAGTTTTCCCCACAGATTGCCGGGACCAACTCAAAACTGAGGTCACACATAAACCTCTCTAACAGCATGCTTTCAAATAGATTATTAATGGTCACACTATCTGCTGTTCACCTAGAAAACTGTGCAGCCATTAAAAATCAGTTTGAAAATTGCCATTTTGTAATAACACTGCAAGTCAGAGCATTTGTAGCCTTCAAGTGCGATCTCACACTGCGCCATAAGTGCCACCACTGGAATTCTCACCATTTCAACGGACTGTACTGTCCACATACTTCAGTGGAGACAGGGCCACATGCGGATGCAGCCAACTTTCCACGGAATTGTATGAAAAATGTGGCAGTTGGGAATTTGCGAACGAAAATCAAGTTGTATTTGCATCTATCTGTAGAGTGGCCCCCAGAATGAATTTCACTGGTGGGCCCTGGGCACCCCAGTCCGACCCTGCTGTATAGATGGAGCATCCATATTACTGTCTGTAATGTCTCAGTCTGTCATGTTCTGTAGAGCATTTTTAAACAACACAAAGTATCTGATTGTATTAAGGCAAGGGTCATAAATGCAGGCACAATGGAAAATAAGGTGCCTGACATTCTAGGAAGCTTATCTGTGAATATATTGTTTGATCCTTCATCCTGCAAAATTTGTCTAAACTATTTCTATGAATGTCCTCAGGTGACATTTTAATCCTTTATCACTAAATGTCATATTAACCAATTGTGGACAATTAAGATAAAATATTGTTGTTGTGTTCAGTCAAGAGATGATAAGTTTCCGTCACAGGAAGATTACTGTCATTCTAGCAATACAGGACAAACAATGGAGCTCTTCTCAGAGCTGTTATTGATCTCTTATGTTCATTGGACAGTTGGCCCCTCAATAGAGCGAGTTGGACAATTTCCCCTTTGAATGCAGAGCATTTGGCAGCCATAAGTCTCACTTTAGTAACGGGAAAAATTTTCGAGGGGATTCTGAGAGACGCCATCGATGAGCACCTCAAGAAGAACGAGGGAATAACTCCTCACCAGCATGGATTCATGAAGGGTCAATCATGTCAGACAAATCTGATCAGCTTCTACGATGAAGTAAGCTCTAGGCTGGATCTGAAGAGAATCTATTGATCTCATATATCTGGACTTCTCTAAAGCATTTGACACCGTGCCACATAATAGGCTAATATACAAAATGAGACAGCTCGGACTGGGCGAAAACGTGTGTAAGTGGGTAAAAAATTGGCTCAATGATAGAAAGCAGAGGGTGGTAATAAATGGCTCATACTCTCATTGGGCCACCGTTGTTAGCGGGGTGCCACAGGGTTCAGTATTGGGCCCCATACTGTTCAATATATTTTTCAGCGACCTAATAGAGGGGCTGCACAGCAAAATTTCAATATTTGCAGATGACACAAAACTATACAATATAATTAATGCAATGGAGGACAATGTGAGGCTACAAACGGACCTAGATAAGCTGGGGGCTTGGGCAGAAAAATGGCAAAAGTTCAATGTTGATAAATGTAAGGTTATGCACATGGGCAGAAAAAATGGATGTTACCATTATAAACTTAATGGGGCACTGCTAGGGAAAAGTGATATGGAAAAAGACCTGGGGGTACTAGTGGATTGTAGACTAAACTGGAGTAACCAATGCCAATCAGCTGCTGCAAAGGCTAATAAAGTTTTGGGATGCATTAAAAGAGGTATAGGGGCGAGGGACGAGAACATTATCCCTCCATTATATAAGGCACTTGTCAGGCCTGACATGGAATCCTACGTACAGTTCTGGTCACCGGTGCTCAGGAAAGATGTTACGGTATTGAAGGGGGTTCAATGAAGGGCAACTAAACTAATACATGGAATGACGGGACTAGAATACCCAGGGAGGCTATCAAAATTGGGACTATTTACTCTAGAAAAAAGAAGGTTAAGGGGCGACCAAATAACCATGTATAAGTAAATGAGGGGACAATACAAGGATCTCTCCCAGGATCTGTTTATACCCAGGACTATACGTACGGTAAAGAGACGTCAGGCAGCAGATTTGGTGAAGTTAATTTTTATGCAAGCTTGACAAAGACTCATTTCTAGAGTCGAAACGTCGCTACTCTGTGTGTTGAGGAGGCACAACTGCTAGTGTATTCCTATGAATGCATAAAAATTAACTGCACCAAATCTGCTGCCTGACGTCTTTTTACCGTACGTATATTCTGGTGGGGATTTGGACCCATTCCCGGTCTGGGCGCGCAGACAAGGCTGAAGAATATAGTCTGTAATATTTTTTTCCCCCCTAGACTGGTGGTGGTGAGTGCTGCTGTTCTTCTTAAAGTATTCTATACCCAGGACTATGTCTGTAACAAGAGGGCATCTGCTACGATTAGAAGAATGCAGGTTTCATCACCAACATAGAAAAGGGTTCTTTACTGTTAGAGCAGTTAGACTGTGGAACTCTCTGCCCGAGGACATAATGATAGCAAAATCCATAGAGGAGTTTAAAAGAGGATTAGATGTCTATCTAGAAGGGAAGGATATTATAGGCTATAAATCTAAGGTTATTTGTTAATCCGGGTATACAGGCAGGTAGGAACTATTAGGGGTTGATCCAGGGAACAGTCTGATTGCCATTAGGGAATCGGGAAGGAATTTTTTCCCCAAAAGGGCTAATTGGCTTGAGCTCTTGGGGTTTTTTGCCTTCCTCTGGATCAACAAAACAGGAGGCTAAACAGGCTGGACTAGATGGACATTGTCTTCATTCAGCCTTACGAACTATGTTACTATGTTCCTATGTTACTATTACTTAATTTTTAGTTCTGTTGCCAAATAACGTCTTCTTTTGTTGGGAACAAGTTGCAATGTTTGTGGCACTATTTTAGAGGTTCTTATATACATTAGAAATTAGTTTATATTAAAGGAGTTTTCTGGGCAAAAACTATTGATGACCTATTCTGCGTCATAGGGAAGTGTCCTAGTTTGCTTCATTAGCATTAAAAATCAATGGGAGCAGAAGTGGCTCTTTACTTCGCCTAATAACATTCTCCCTGCCCTTGCTGATTGCAATCCCTGCTAGCCGTCATGAACCAGCCCCCTGCAGTCATACGGATTGGGCCACCACACAGCTTATGTCTGACCATTGTCTGTGTGTATAGCATCCCTCACTCTCCACCTCGCCATACCGCGCACATTTCCAGCTACTTTCACTTGTTCTGCAATAAATAAGCCCCCAACAGCTCCGTCATCACAAAAATAAAATAATTATGTCATGTAATATTTGGCCCCTAAAATAAGCTGTGTGTCTGGAATATCATATTCTTGCTCTTCATCAACTCTTTTCTATAACCGTGCCCAATACCATCAGTGGTTTCATCAAACATCTCCTGTGCCATATACAGGTGAATCTTTTGTGGCTTTAGAGGAGTCTGGCATTTTCCTGATGTTCCATAGCCAAACCCTACCAGCAGTTTGGTTTTGGTAATGATTTGAATTTTCCGATGTATTGCACAGAAGAATTATTTATAATGTGTTTATGATTTATCTCACAGATGATTTATGGTTCAAAATTGGATTCCTGTTGGGATTATAATTTATTTATGAAATAGATTTTTTTATATTTCAATGAAATTTGATTTGCTGTAGTCTGTTCTTGACAGTGAAAATCTGAGCAGAAATTTGGAATCAGCCCCCAAAACTTTATAAGAAATACAAAAATTGTGTCCAGAAAAAATAAAAAAAACATTATTTTAAAGCAGTTATTACATAATTTTTTAAAATAAATTCTTTATTTATCATTTTCATTTACAATATCACAAAAGAAGGCATTTTCTTTAAACATCTTAAAACTTTTAGCTAAACATAACTTAGTCGTCCTATAGATATTCCTGTCTTAACTGTTATTTGTTGTCTGGTATATCTGTATACTCCTACTCTCGTCTCGTCTTGGAATCTCCTCATCTGTCTCGTACCGGTTTTCATAAAGAACAATTGTAGAAATAGACATTTTCTTACAGTGGTAGCCAGGGCCATTGGTGCTCTTTGCCGCACCGCTGCGTGTCTAACAACGAAAGAAATGGAACAGAGACAGAGAGGAAGGAAAGATAGAAGAAAAACCACTGAAAGGTCTCATGTTTCCATTCATCTCTCTTGATGAGATTATGGCAAGTGATAGTGCTGGTTTTGTGAAAACCCTTGTACGGCCTTAGTCACACGAGCGTTTTTTCCCGCGATCGCTGAGACCTGCCCCTGATTGGTCCCTGCGCTGAGCCAATCAGAGGCAGCACTCACTCACCCATTCATGAATTCATGAATGGGTGTGAGTGAGAGCTGCCTCTGATTGGTCAGGCTGTGACCAATCAGAGGCAGCTCATTCAGTAGGCGGGGATTTTAAATCCCCGGCTGCTAAATACTACTCAGAGCAGTTCGGGAGAACTGCCGCAGGCCGCGGCTGAACTTCTTCTGCCGGGACCAGGTGAGTATATATTTTTTTTGTGTTTTTACACATTTCTGGATGAATTTCAGGGAAGGGCTTATATTTTTAAGCCCTTCCTGAAAATTCATCCCGCGCTCGCCGGCAGCCCATTGCTTTCAATGGAGCCGACTGTATTGCCGGCTCCATTGAATTCAATGGGCAAACATCATTCTTCTCTGCCACAGCTGTTACAGCTGTGGCAGAGGAGAATGATTTGTCTACTATATGTTCTCAATGGGGTCGGCGCTGCTGCCGCCAGCCCTATTGAGCGCATATAGAGAAGAGAACAGGAATCGCAGATCGCAGGTAGGTGCGATCTGCGATTTCTGTTCTATAATTTATCGGACGAGCGCATAAAAAGCGCTCATGGGTCCGATACCATTGCAAAGTAATGGTTTTATAAAATCGCCGGACACATGCGCAAGTCGCGCGAAAAAATGCCCGTCTGACTGAGCCCTACGTGTGTAATGATTCCGGGGGGTAATCCTCAATGCAACACTTGCAGTTCTATATTTCTGCTAACGCATCCTCTCGCATGATGTACTCACAGAAAGACAGAACATATACAGAAAACTTACTAACAACCCACAGAAAGAGTAAAAGGCGGGAACAGGGGGGGAGGGAAGGAAACTGTGAGGGTCAGGGGGGCGAGGTGTTTGATATCTTAAGTGCAGAGTAATTGCCGGTATTTCTCTGAACTCTGGAACGCTATCCAATGGTACCAGGTCTTCCTGAATTTTCCTTGTAGCCCTGTAAGGGATCCAGTCAGGTCCTCCATCTCCATTATCCCGTTTACTGTATTAAGCCACATGTTCAATGTGGGAGGCGCAGCCTGCCTCCAAAGTCTAGGGATACAAGATCTCGCCGTGCCCACCAAATAGCACACAACAGAGATTTTGTATATCACTAGTGGTATGTCGCTATGATGCAGGAGGAAGAAAGCCAGGGATTTCGGAAGCGATTGATCCGTGAACTTTGACGTAATCGGCCAAACCTCAGACCAAAAGTTCGCTAATGCCGGATACTCCCAGAGCATGTGCAATAATGTACCCTGTTCTGTACCACATTTCCAGCACAGATGCAAGACTGAAGGAAACATTGTATGTAGGAAGGAGGGCACCCTGTACCAGCGCGAAAGGATCTTAAATCGTGACTCTTGAATCTTGCTCGATATTGATGAGAAGTGCGTGATGGTGAATATTCTTTCCCTTTCTTTGGGAGAAAACGTGATCCCGATTTCCGTTTCCCATTTCTGCATGTATTCCGGGGGCGGTGCCTCGGGTTGAGAGTTGAGTAAGTTGTATATTCTGGATAGTGTGTGTCTGGAGGGTCCCTTTTCATTGCAAGTGAATTCAAACTGTGTTTTAGGGCGCATGAAGGTGCTGGGTTAGGGAAGAGAGGTGAGAAAATGCCATAGTTGAATTGTCTGCCAATATGTCAGTGGTGCTCTGTCTGTCACTTCTATTAATGAATCCTCCGATAGCCATTGGCCTTCGTGTAGCAAATGCTCTGCTCTGAACACAGCCTCAGAGAACCAATTTCTAAAGGCCTTGTCTTCGTCGCCTGGGGGGAACGCAGGGTTACCCAGAATTGGGAACATTGGTGAAGGCCTTGGGGAGACATCTATTCTAGGGTATGTTTTAGCCGCTACTATCAGTGTAGGACCGATTGTACGGTGTCTGACTATCTCCGGGGGATTCCAACTTGCACCCAAGGTAAAACTATGAGCGGCACGGGCGTGATATGTTGTTCTATAGTAACCCACTGTTTAAGTGCTGAGTGTCTGTGCCAGTCTACAATTCGTGTCAAGTGAGCTGCCTGGTAATATCGCATAAAATTGGGAAGACCCATACCACTTTCATTTTTTGGTCTAGAAAGTATGTTCCGTGCAATACGAGTAGGCTTGTCCGCCCAGACGAATTTGGTCATTAGGGAATTTAAATGTTGGAAGAATTGTTTCGGTATTTGAATGGGGAGAGCCTGAAGTAAGTACAGCACTCTTGGGATGATGTTCATCTAAATTGTCACCCCTCTACCGAACCATAAAAATAAGCCTTTTGTCCAGGAGCAGAGGTCCTGTCTCACCTTGCTCAGTAGAGCTGGGAAATTGGCCGCATATAGTCCCTCGGTCTCTGGTGTCAGCGTAATGACTAGGTACTGTATGTTGTTTCCTGTCCACGAAAAAGGGAAAGAATCCCTAAGCTCAGGTACCAAAGCCTGGGGTAGCAATATGTTGAGCGCCGCTGATTTGTTAAAGTTAGTTTTGAAATTCGATAGGGCGGAGTATTGGTTTATTTCTGCTAGCAGGTTGGGTAAAGATATTCGCAGGCTCAAGATAAAAAACAGAAGATCGTCAACATAGGCCACGATCTTGTGCTTACTGTCTGCAAGCTTGATCCCCTTAACATCAGGGTTAGAGCAAATATGTCCCATTAGCGGCTCCAGGCACAAGATGAAGATCAGGGGTGATAATGGGCAGCCCTGCCTTGTGCCATTTTTGATCGTGAATAGGGGGGAAAGATGACCATTCACCCTGATGGAGGCCGATGGATTAGAATAAGGGCTCGCAAGCCAGGAAAGCATATTCGGCCCCACCCTCATGTGAGAGACCGGGGCAAATATGAAGTCCAAGTCCACTCTTTGTCCGCGTCCGTGGAAAGTAGACAGATGGGGAGTGAGCTTTTTTGCTATGCTAATCAGGTTTATAACTTTCGTCGTGTTGTTCCTGGCCTCTCTAAGTGGGACAAAGCCAACCTGGTCTTTGTGGATCAAGCCCTGCAGAAATGTGGAAATTCTACTGGCTAATATTTTGGCAAACAGTTTTAGATCTGCGTTCAGCAAGGAGATAGGGTGGTAGCTCTGGCATTGCGATGGGTCCTTCCCTTCTTTTGGGATAACTGTAATGTGTGCTTTTAAGGTGTCCCTTGGCAGTTTGTTCCTGGACATAATGGTGTTAAAGGGCCGAATAAGATGGGGTGACAAAACCTCTGCATATTTTTTGTAATACATTTTTGTGAGACCGTCAGGCCCTGGTGCTTTCCCTGTGTCGAAGTCCGATAGGGCACTTGCTAGTTCCACTTGCGTAATTGAGGCCTCCATCGCTCCTATGGCCACCTGTGAAAATTTACCTAAATTTGAGCGCTGGAGGTAATCCCTTATCTTTGCCTTTCTGGCTATCCTTTCCTGTTCTGGCATGGAAGGGGCCAAGTTATATAGAGCCTGATAGTAGTCCCTAAATGTTTCTGCTATCTGTTGGGGTATGTGTCGCATCTGGCCATTGACATTTGTGATGTGTTGCACATATGTCTTGGATCTAGTGGCTTGGAGTGCGTGGGATAGTGTGCGACTGGGTTTGTCCCTGAATTCAAAAAAGTGGCGCTTGCATTTTGCCAGGTTCGCCTTTGCCTGACCTAGACAGAGTGAACATACTTTCTCCCTGAGCTGGGTCAGCTTTGCCTCCCCCTGTCACTACCTCAGGAAGATTTGTGGGTATGTTCTAGTGTCTGGATCTGGGAGAGTAATACCCGAAGATGTGCTTTGCATTCTTTCTTGATGCGAGATCTGAGGCTGACACATTTGTGGGCTTCCCATATCGTTAATGGGTCTACGTCTGTGGTGTTGTTATGTTCAAAGTAATCTTGTAGCGCCTTGCTGATTTTCTTAGAGGTATTCGGGTCACTGACCAGAGATTCATTTAAGCGCCGGTGCCATACTCTGCTATGCATAGTAGGGAGCGCTAGGGGTGTGGTAATCATGGCATGGTCTGAGAAAGTGATCTTGTCTATGTCTGCCGAGACTAGAATGGACAAGGTTGAGTGATGTAGAAGAAAATAGTCTATTCTGGAATATGCGTTATGCGTTGTGGAGAAGAATGTATAGTCTCTGGTGGAGGGATGCAAGATCCTCCACGCGTCCACCAATTGGTATTTGTGGAGTGTTTTTCAGATTCTGCGGTGCGCAGCTAATGGTAGACAGCTGCTTCCCCTGGAAGTGTCTATGTGCGGGTCTAATGGCAGATTGATATCTCCCCCCAGTATCAGCGTGGCCTCCTTGAATCCTCCTACGTCCTCCAGGGTCCTCTCTAAGACAGTCACCTGGTTGGAGTTAGGGAGATAAACCATTGCAAGTGTGACTGGTGTGTCGGCAAGCTTACCTTTAAATAAGAGATATCTACCTGCTGGATCACTACATGTCTCCACATGTTCTCACGGTACTGAGTTGGCAATGAGGATCGAGACACCCTTAGATTTGGATTCGTAGTTTGTGCTGTGGTAGGCGTTCGGGAACCTGGCATCAGAGAGCCTGGGGGATGCATCCGTCCGGGAGTGTGTCTCCTGGACAAAAGCCACCTGCGCTTTTCTTTTCCACAGGAGATGGAGAATGGAGGACCTTGTCTCTGGAATGTTCAAACCCTGTGCACTTAGGGATACAACCGTAAGATTAGCAGAGTCGGGCAGCATATTTGACATAACTAGATCTAGTATGTGGACTGGGTGAGGTTATGATATTCCCTGTAACCAAGAGTGTGCACTGGGAGAGGGGACCGGGAAGGAGGGGGGGGGGAGAATAAGAGGGAAGGGGAGAGTCACGAAAACAAAGACAAACACTAAACGCAATTACTTAGTATTATGCTAGCTTCACGCTAGCCGCTATTATTTAGTCAGAGGGCCTGTTCCCCTAAAACTCGGGGACATATCAGTGCCCCTGAAACCCTACTTGGGGAAATGTGGCAATGCGCCGGGTCTGCAAAGACGCCACCAAACTCAGAAATCGTGTAATGGGAGGAAAGAATAGAAATGTCTTCTCTTATCCTAGTAATATTAAACAGGTAACTGCAGGAATGCTTGGCCTAACCACTTGGCTGCAATTTGTAAAGTTTCTTCTGAAAAGAAAGAAAATGGTTATTAAGGAGAACATCTGTCTTAATTGTCTTCCTGTGTGGGGTAAGGAGGGTAGGAGAGTACGCTCCTGTGGAAGGGTTGGTCAGAGTGCCGCGCCTTGGAGACAAGCCAAGAGTGTTGCAGTTTGTGCAGGCATTGGAGGACTGAGGGCGAGCAGTCTCCTAGCATTTCAGATGCTCGGAGGGACCGTGTCCGTTGGGGCAGTCCAGTCCGGAACCGACACAGCTGGTACCTCCAGGAAAGAGAACGCAGCCCCTCGAGGTCCTCTGGGGATCTGACCGTAAAGAGGCGGCCGCGTTTGCGGAGGCTCAGATGGAATGGATGCCCCCATCTGTTCTTATTCCATAGTTTTTCCATCCAGGATACTGGCCAGGGTTCCCTGCACCAGTGATTCCGGAAAATCACGCCAAAACCGGCTGACCCTGCCGCGTCAGCGAACAAGCTGAGACCTGGTCCCGACCACTCCGCCTTGGGGCACACCACTTGCCCATTAAAGGCTTCCAGAAAAATTTTCCAAATATGCAAATCCCCTCGGATTCCTTGTGTGATTCTTACGAAATGGTGGGGTTCTTTTACTCCCACTGTCGCCAGTGATAGCCTCCTGGAAAAAACGCGGCCCATGGGTATCACTTTGCAAGCAAAGTTCAACAAACCCATAAGGGCCTGAATCTGGCGCAGCGTGGCCTTCTTAGATTTTGCGACGTCATTTACCGTATGACGGAGGCGGGCTATTTTTTCTACTGGTAACCTGAAAACCATTTCCTCGGTGTCGATCTCGATCCCCAGGAAAGTTAGCCTAGTAATCGGGCCCATCGTCTTCTCTTCAGACAATGGGACCCCCGCCTTTTGCATCAGCGTCCGAAAAGTGTGCAAGAAAAAACCGCACAAGCCCGATGACTCTGTCCCAATGAACAGGAAATCATCTAGGTAATGGGTAACCGATGTGATGCCCGTCTCAAACCTGAGCATCCATTCCAGAAAGGAACTGAAAAGCTCGAAGTAATAACAAGAAATCGAGCAGCCCATCGGCAGGCACATGTCGTAAAAGAACTGATTATCTACCTTGCACCCCAGCAAGTGGAAACACTCGGGATGAATCGGCAGTAGCCGGAAAGCGGACTCGATGTCAGCTTTTGCTAACTGAGCCCGCTTGCCCGATGCTCTAACTAGAGCCACTGCCTGGTCAAAGGACGCGTAAACTACTGATGCCTGTTCCTTAAAATACCATCATTTATCGACTCCCCTTTTGGGAAGGATAGATGATGAATCAGGCGACACTTGCCGGCTTCCTTCTTAGGGACTAGCCCCAATGGGGAGACCCGCAAATTAACGAACGGTGGTTCCTCGAAAGGGCCGGCCATGCAGCCAGCTGCTACCTCCTTATTAACTTTTTCTTTTACTAACTCTATGTTGTCCGTCGCCGATTTTAAATTTGGGCACAGAATGGAAGCGGGCTGAAACGAAAATGGAATGAGAAAACCGTCGGTAAAACCCTGTCTAAGGATTCTTGCTTCCTCCTTCCTGTGGTACTTGTCGAGCCACTGGAAGAGGTACTTGCTTTTCACCGGGGTTCGGTGCTCCACTGGCACCGCCCCCGGCGACTGGTTGTCTTTGTCTCCTAAAACAGCGTACCGCGGTGTGTTGGCCACCACAGACAGAACACTCATGTCTGAACTTGCACGTTGCGTAAAACCTGCAATGGCCCTCGTTATAGAGCCAACATGATCCGTTCGGTCGTGGAGAGGCCGCAGGGGGCTGGTGACTGCCCCCCACGGCTCCCCCTTGAAAAGTCGGTTTTTGCGGACGTTGCGCTAAAATAAGTTGTAGCCATACATCCGTAGCTTTAGATGCCCAGTTTATGTGGCCGGTACCCGAAACACGCTGACGGAAGTCCTCGTCATAGCGCCACCATGCGGCGCCTCCGTGCAATTTATACGCGCTGAAAATGGTGTTAAGATACACCAACATCTCGGGACCTTTTCTCGGCTGCTGCTGGCATGTAATATATGCAAGCACGGTAAATGCCTGTAACCAATTACCAAAAGTCTTAGCGACTTTTGGCTTCTTATCCGTGTGCTCCGATACCCGCTCTTTATCAACCATCACATGGTCCGCCGACAGCAAGGACCATATATCCACATAAACACCTTTTCGGATCTTATCCAGTAACTCGTCTGACACACCGACCCCCAACGGGGCCACCCCGCAGAACAATGAGTCTGCGTATCTTAACCCTTCTAACTGGTCAGCATCACCACAGGCTGATAAGCCTCCACACTCTTGTCCCACAGGCGGGCCCGAGCCCCCTGGGGATCCACATGACACTGATAACACCTCTCTTTGATCCATTTTGTTCAACAACGATTTTAACACCAACACCAAATCATTTTTATCTGCTGCCTTAGCGGGATCCATCACATTTTTCCACGCACTTAAACAATTGGACTCACCGGCATGACCGACCTCTGGCATTGCCAAGGGCAAGGTCCCTGCCATTCTTCCTCCCGGGCTCCTGCCCCTGCCGAGCGGTGGCTGCCACGCACTCTCATGCGGAGCCTCTCGCACCTTTGTTCCCCTCACTGTTCCAAGGTGGCCTAGCTCCGGCCGTTCTTGCGGTGTATCCCGCCGCCTGTGGCGTATACTGTCCCTGTTTGCAGGGGGAGTTGGCGGAAGTGCTGCCTGGCAGTAGGTTTCCCGGTGGTACCGTTGTCCTGGACCACTAAACCCGTCACCCTCATTCTCTCTACTTGACCTCCTCCTGCTTTCGCTTGCATCCGCCACTAGCCTAGCGAGGTCGCTGTCGCGCTTTCGCTGGTATCTCTCTCTCCTAGCTCTCTCTCTCTGTCTACGTTTTGCGCCCAAGCCTTGTCTATTGCTGCTTGCGCGACTGGCGTACCCGTGTGAAGATTCGCCCCCCCCCCCCGGACGAGGGGGCCCCCACAAAACGTGGATTGACATAGCAGCGTCTATGAGTGCTTGGGCCCGCGATCACTTGCTGCTGCAGGTAGGGTTGTCTGCGAGCCGCGTGACTGCTATGTTCGCGTCCTTGGGGGAGGAAGATAGGGGGCATACTGGCTATGACCCTGACTGGGTGTGGGGTGACCAGAATAGTCTTTGGTCAAGGGTCCCTCCGGTGTGTGGACCGACAATGGACTCCTACTCCCCCCTGACGTCTCCCCGCTATCTATACTGCCCTGTGCGCTCCCTGCCCTAGAGCCTGCGCTACTCACAGAGCTGGTGGCCAGGTTGTACCCCCTCTCCCTCCCCCCAGCTGCGTTTGCACTACCAGAAAAGGGGTTTAAGTCCCCAGCCACCTGCCTCGCCGGCGCTTTTCCTCCCGCCCTTCTACCCGCTACCTGACGCTGCTGCTGTAGGTTGCCGCCATCTTGAGAGGGCCTCCGTTCCCGCCGCGCGCCTCCGCACGCTTCGCGCCTTCCTGGCAGCTCGGTGCCGCGGCTTGGCTCCATTACCATGCGCCCTGCTGCGCGCTGGCTCCGTGGGGCGGAGCATCCACTCGATGCTGCCGCTTTGCTCCTGCAGTTTTGCGGACTGCCGGCCGGCTGTACCCGCTGCTCCTCCGCGGGCGCACTCGCCGCCGCGCGGTTTGAATTTCCCGCCGAAAACCTCGTGGCGCGTCCTGCTCCTTGCGGCTTCTCGCCGCCGCGGCTGCTCCTGCGGCCGACCCTCTTAGCGGAGGGGCTCGGGCTGAGCCGCGCTGGGGGGTTCTTTCTTCGGCCCGGGCGGCCTCGCCCGGCATCCCCCAGTTGCGCCGCTCCTTTGCTTGCTTCCGGGACTCCTGCAGCCGTCACGAGTGGCCTCCCCGACTCCGATCCCGACCTGCAGCATGCGATGATTTCTTCTAACCACTCCGCGCCGTCCCGCTGGATCGCTTCTTGGATCTGTGCACGTAAGTCGCCCATCTTTCCGTCTTGGGGCTTCTGGCTTCCGCGGACCCGCTGGCACTCTCTCCTTCTTCACTCGCAGTCGCTTCTTGCCGCGAACCTCGCCTTTCTGCTGCTCCTTCTTTTGATGTTCCTTCGCTGCTTCAAAGTCTTCCAATGCTCTTTTTCTGCTGCTCTTCCTCTGCTGTCTTCTCGTCTCCTATCTTCTCTCTTCTCCTCGTGTCTCTCGACTGATCTTCTTCCGCTCCCCTCCTTCTCTTCTTCCTGTCCTAGCTCCACCCCCTTTTGCTCGCTCTGCTTAACCCTCTCTGTGCCTGTCCCCAGTCATGTGCCGCCTCCTTAATCAGCTCACGGCATGCAAGGTATCTTTGCCCACTGTGCTGCATGCTGGTGTGAATGGAGAGCCTGATGCTGTCTCCAGCCTCTGTGCCTTGTCTCCATTACTGACCTTGTTAGTGGAGTGTGGAGACTCGTGCGGGCGAGGGCTCCCCACTTCTCCTCCGCTCTGTTGTGCCTGCCACATGTTTTTCCCTGGCGCCATGTTAGCAGGGAGCTGCTCTGCTGTGGCCACGGCAGCGGCGCCCAGGTCATGAACATATCAACGCAGCGGGGTCCCCGTGACTGGCAGAGGATCTCCCCTCCACTTACCTCTTCTCTTCATCATCTGGGCTGGTGAGTGATGGCTGTAAGCTGGCTGAGTGTGTGATGGCGGCCGCGCAGTTCAGAGCCGTGCGTCCTCACTCTCCCATTGCCTGGCCACGCCCCTCCAGTTATTATATAATTAATGATATAATTATTTATTATTTCATAATTCTGCTGGTGAAACTCCTTCTGCTAGTATATGAATTACTTGTATTTATTAAGGCTCTTGCACACTGGCGATAGATTTTCTTGCGATGCGAGAGTGAGTGAAAACATATGATTTTGTAACCAATGATTTTCAATGGTTTCATTCTCATTCGCATTGTGTTCATTTAAGCCAAGTTGCAATAAAAGAAAAATCTGCGATATCACCAATTGTTTGGGGGATTCCAAGGCTGTTTCACAATCTTCTCCTATTGATTTCAATGGAGCCGACGCTGCGCTTGAAAGAAGTTCAAGAAGGAGCTTTGATCCCTTTCTGGAGCATTACAGTATTACATGTCATTGTGTCTGATTACTTCAGAAGGGTTGTTGTTATAGAGAGTTATTCTAATTGACATATTAGAGTTGGGAAGGAATATTTTTCTCTAAAATGAGGAAAATTGGCTTCAACCTCATTGTTTTTTTTTGCCTTACTCTGGCTAAATACTGGGGGGAATAGGCTAAAAATGGATGGACATATGTTTTTTTAGCCTTATACATTATGTTACTTTGTTATTTTTCCGTAAGGTGTGCTCATAAATTTTGTGTTACTTTTTTCTTGATATACGCGAGCCGTCTGAGGCGAGCCGTGGGCAGCACCAGTTTAAGCACTTGGGGGTCACCTGATCCCACCAGCCACTCACTGCTGTAAACGTGCAGAGGGTTGGCACGTCACAGCAGGAAGTGGTAAAGCCTTCCCTGCATGTTTAGTGGCTAAAAGATGGCGCTAAACATGCAGAGAGGGGAAATAAAAATTTACTCAAGCACTGCGAGGTGCTCAACTCGAGTAGCGAGCATCTCAAATAGCCTAATACTCGATCGAGCATCAGGCTCGGACGAGTGGGCTCGCTCATCCCTAGTTATTGTTAAAGAGAGTTATTCTAATTGACACATTAGGAGTTGGAAGGAATATTTTCCTCTAAAATGAGAAAAATTGGCCTCAACCTCATTGGTTTTTTTTTTTGCCTTACTCTGGCTCAATACTGGGGGGAATAGGCTAAAAATGGATGGACATATGTTTTTTTAGCCTTATACATTATGTTACATTGTTATTTTTCTGTTAGGTGTGCTCATATATTTTGTGATGCTTTTTTATTGACATACATGGTCTATGTTCATACATTAGTGGCACTCCATCCATATTTCTAGTCTTGCCCATTTTTTTTCTAGATAAAGGGCTTTTACCCACTAGCGTTTTTTTTCTCGCTGCAATTTCGCTGCGTTTTTTTCCCCAAATGTTAATGGGACTTTTTAATGTTAAAATCGCATTGCACAAACATCGCAGAAACACAAACATGCGATTTTGGTGCTATGCGATTTTAACATTAGAAAGTCTCATTGACATTCGCGAAATCGCAGCGAAAAAAAAAACGCTACATAGAATTCCCAAGGTAAGTGATTTGTATACTGTGTACTCGGTTGGACTGCATCTTATTACTAAGTCCTGAGCTGAAGTAGCTTTGAAGTCATTTTGCTTAAAATGTTAGATCTTTCAAGCGATGTGGAGTTTAAACTTATGAATCCATCACTATTTCTCCCTTCGATTATATATATCACTATTCACGGGCTTATACTGAGGTCTGAAGTATTCAGAATTGATTGTTTAAGGCTGTCTGCACACGGGCGGGTCGGACTCCACTGCGCGGGATTCCTGTAGCGGAGTTGCACCCGGTGCCCGGACAGTGACCCCTACTTACCTGTCCAGCGGATTCTGCACACGCTGCGGATGTACCGGCCGGCACTCCGTCGCACTTGCGTAGTAGCTGCCAGCGCTGGGGGTGACACGTATCCCACGATACTTCCGCAGTATTTACTGCAGAAGTGCCGCGGGATCGACAGCTTCCATTGACTTTAATGGAAGCCGGACGTGTGTAACCCGCATAAAATTGCAGCAAGTTGCGATTTATTCTCCACGAGCACAAAATCGCAATCAATTTCCCTTCATGGAAGTGAAATGGCACTTTGCCATTGAAAGCTATGGGCAATATGTGCTGTGGAGTCCGGAGCTGGATGCCTGCCGTGGACTCCACAATGCAAATAGGCCCGTGTGCAGGAGGCCTAAGTCATCAAATTTAGTGATACAGGGTTTGAGCAGGTGATGTAACAAATCCAAAAACGTTTGCATGTAGAAAAAACATACAACCAGTTTAGCCACCCGAACCTAGATGTGCTGCCAGGTTAATCCTCTATTTTAGCGTCCTGCACGCCGGCGGGTCGGACCTCGTGTGCGGGATTCCCGCAGTGGAGTTCGTCCCGGTGCCCAATTAGTAACCCCAGCTTATCTGTCTAGTGGCTTCTGCACATGCTGCAGATGTGCCGACCGGCATTTTGTCACACATGCTCAGTAGCCGTCAGCGCTGTGGGGTGACACATATCCCGTGATACTTCCGCAGTGCTCACTGCAGAAGTGCTGCGGGAGGGATTGACCTCAATGGAAGCTGGCCGAGCATAACCAGCACAAAATCGTAGCATGCTGCGATTTATTCTCCGCGAGCGGAAAATTGCAATTGCTTTCCACTCGTGGAAATGAAATGACGTTTCACCATTGAATACTATGGGGCTGTATTTGGTGCGGAGTCCGAAGGCAGACGCCCGCTGCTCACTCCGCAATGCAAATACGTTCGTGTTCAGGTAGCTTAAATGTCATTGTTTCATTGCACTTGGGATTATAAATGGACTCATTTTGCACACTTCCAGATCACATCTTTTCATTGCATACATAATAGCAGCCCAAACATGCGGGGGAGGGGGGGGGGAGCCAACCAGGAGAAAAAGTAATTTTTCTGATACTGACAGCAAAACGCAGCGTATTTTACCCTGTCATGTCCCCACAGCATCCCAACCTAAGTTGAGGTGCTGTGGGGACATAGCAGAGACCCAAACATGTGATTTTGCTACCCTAGGGTGCTGTGCAGGGGCTTAACTATAGGGGGTGCAGGGGATGCGGTTGCACCCGGGCCCAGGAGCCTTAGGGGGCCCATAAGACCTCTCTACTACATATTGGGAGCCCAGTACTATGAAAAAAGCATTATAGTTGGGGGCCCTGTTACAGAATTCGCACCGGGGCCCAGAAGCTTCAAGTTACGCCTCTGGTGCTGTATGCCTGAGTGCATAAAAGGTGTACCTACCCTTTGTGAACTAGGACTCTAGGGGTGGCGGCAACCCTTTCCTGGGTTAGACATCTATGCCAGGTGAGTGCTTGTCCATTTTCCCTTTAGCTTCCCCTTTACATTCTAATATCTGCATAGCGCTATCCTAAAAAATCTTTGTTCTTTTCCGTCCATAGGGAACTCTCACAATGCCATAACAACTACAGACCTTCTGGAACTGCTGGGAGTTTTCCCCACAGATTGTATTCCGCAAGAACCCAACTTAAAGCTGAGGTCACACACAAATTACTTTTTGCAGTCATTAAAAATTGGTTTGAAAAGTGTCATTATGCAATAACATTTCATGTTGGATCAGTTTATTGGACGTGCTGTGGCCTTCATGTGCGATCCCACACTGCGCCATAAGTGCCACCACTGGTATTCTCACCAATTTCAACCGACTGTACTGTCCACATACTTCAGTGGAGACAGGCCACATGCAGAAATACAGATAATTTTCCATGGAATTGTATGAAAAATGTGGCATTTGTGAACGGGAATCAGGTTATATTTGCATCTATCTGTAGAGTGGGCTCCAGAATGAATTTCACTGGTGGGCCCTGGGCACCCCAGTCCAACCCTGCTGTATAGATGGAGCATCCTTATTACTGTCTGTAATATCTCAGTCTGTCATGTTCTGTAGAGCATTTTTAAACAACACAAAGTATCTGATTGTATTAAGGCAAGGGTCATAAATGCAGGCACAATGGAAAATAAGGTGCCTGACATTCTAGGAAGCATATCTGTGAATATATTGTTTGATCCTTCATCATGCAAAATTTGCCTTTGAAACTATTTCTATGAATGTCCTCAGGTGACATTTTACTCCTTTATCCCTAAATGTCATATTAACAAATTGTGGACATTTAAGATAAAATATTGTTGTTGTGTTCAGTCAAGAGATGATAAGTTTCCGTCACAGGAAGATTACTGTCATTCTAGCAATACAGGAGAAACAATGGAGCTCTTCTCAGAGCTGTTATTGTTCTCTTATGTTCATTGGACTGTTGGCCCCTTAATAGAGCGAGTTGGACAATTTTCCCTTTGAATGCAGAGCATTTGGCAGCCATAACTTAATTTTTAGTTCTGTTGCCAAATGACGATTTGTTTAGTTGGGAACAAGTTGCAATGTTTGTGGCACTATTTTAGAGGTTCTCATATACATTAGAAATTAGTTTTTGCCCAGAAAACCCCTTTAATATAAAGTATTGATGACCTATCCTGTGTCATAGGGAAGTGTCCCAGTTTGCTTCATTAGCATTAAAAATCAATTGGAGCAGAAGTGGCTCTTTACTTCGCCTAATAACATTCTCCTTGCCCTCGCTGACTGCAATCCCTGCTAGCCGTCATGAACCAGCCCCCTGCAGTCATACGGATTGGGCCACCACACAGCTTATGTCTGACCATTGTCTGTGTGTATAGCATCCCTCACTCTCCACCTCGCCATACCGCGCACATTTCCAGTCACTTTCACTTCTTCTGCAATAAATAAGCCCCCCAACAGCTCCGTCAACGCAAAAATAAAATAATTATGTCATGTAATATTTGGCCCCCAAAATAAGCTGTGTGTCCGGTATATCATATTCTTGCTATTCATCAACTCTTTTCTAAAACCGTGCCCAATACCATCAGTGGTTTCATCAAACATCTCCTGTGCCATATACAGATGAATCTTTTGTGGCTTTAGAGGAGTCTGGCATTTTCCTGATGTTCCATAGCCAAACCCTACCAGCAGTTCTGTTTTGGTAATGATTTGAATTTTCCGATGTATTGCACAGAAGAATTATTTATAATGTGTTTATGATTTATCTCACAGATGATTTATGGTTCAAAATTGGATTCCAGTTGGGATTATAATTTATTTATAAAATAGATTTTTTTATTTTTAAATGAAATTTGATTTGCTGTAGTCTGTTCTTGACAGTCAAAATCTGAGCAGAAATACAAAATACAAAAATTGTATTTTTTTTAATAAATTCTTTATTTATCATTTTCATTTACAATATCACAAAAGAAGGCATTTTCTTTAAACATCTTAAAACTTTTAGCTAAACATAACTTAGTCGTCCTATAGATATTCCTGTCTTAACTGTTATTTGTTGTCTGGTATATCTGTATATTCCTACTCTCGTCTCGTCTTGGAATCTCCTCATCTGTCTCGTACCGGTTTTCATAAAGAACAATTGTTGAAATAGACATTTTCTTACAGTGGTAGCCAGAGCCATTGGTGCTCTTTGCCACACTGTTGCGTGTATAACAACGAAAGAAATGGAACAGAGACAGAGAGGAAGGAAAGATAGAAGAAAAAACACTGAAAGGTCTCATGTTTCCATTCCTCTCTCTTGATGAGATTATAACAAGTGATAGCGCTGGTTTTGTGAAAACCCTTGTACATGTGTAATGACTCTGGGGGGTAATCCTCAATGCAACACTTGCAGTTCTATATTTCTGCTAACGCATTCTCTCGCATGATGTACTTACAGAAAGACAGGACATATACATAAAACTTACTAAAAACCCACAGAAAGAGTAAAAGGCGGGAACAGGGGAGGGGGGGAGAGAAGGAAGCTGTGGGGGTCAGGGGGGCGGGGTGTTTGATATCTTAAGTGCAGAGTAATTGCCAGTATTCCTCTGAACTCTGGAACGCTATCCAATGGTACCAGGTCTTCCTGAATTTTCCTTGTAGCCCTTTAAGGGATGCAGTAAGGTCCTCCATCTCCATTATCCTGTTTACTGTATTAAGCCACATGTTCAATGTGGGAGGCGCAGCCTGCCTCCAAAGTCTAGGGATACAAGATCTCACCGCGCCCACCAAATAGCACACAACAGAGATTTTGTACATCACTAGTGGTATGTCGCTATGATGCAGGAGGAAGAAAGCCGGGGATTTCGGAAGCAATTGATCCGTGAACTTTGATGTAATCCGCCAAAGCTCAGACCAAAAGTTTGCTCATGTCGGACACTCCCAGAACACGTGCAACAATGTACCCTGTTCGGTACTACATCTCCAGCACAGATGCGAGACTGAAGGAAATATTGTATGTAGGAAGAAGGGCACCCTGTACCAGCGCGAAAGGATCTTAAATCCTGACTCTTGAATCTTGCTCGATATTGATGAGGAGTGCGTGATGGTGAATATTCTTTCCCTTTCTTCAGGAGAAAACGTGATCCCGATTTCCGTTTCTCATTTCTGCATGTATCCCAGGGGCTGTGCCTCCGGTTGAGAGTTGAGTAAGTTGTATATTCTGGATAGTGTGTGCCTGGAGGGTCCCTTTTCATTGCAAGTGAATTCAAACTGTGTTTTAGGGCGCATGAAGGCGCTGGGTTAGGAAAAAGAGGTGAGAAAATGCCGTAGTTGAATTGTCTGCCAATACGTCAGTGGTGCTCTGTCTGTCACTTCTATTAATGCGAAATGCTCTGCTCTGAACACACCCTCAGAGAACCAATTTCTAAAGGCCCTGTCTTCTACGCCCGGGGGGAACGCAGGGTTACGCAGAATTGGGAACATTGGTGAAGGCCTTGGAGAGACATCTATTCTAGGGTATGTTTTAGCCGCTACTATCAGTGTAGGACCGATTGTAGGGTGTCTGACTATCTTCGGGGGATTCCAACTTGCACCCAAGGTAAAACTATGAGTGGCACAGGCGTGATATGTTGTTCTATAGTAACCCACTATTTAAGTGCTGAGTGTCTGTGCCAGTCTACAATTCGTGTCAAGTGAGCTGCCTGCTAATATCGCATAAATTGGGAAGACCCATACCACCTTCATTTTTTGGTCTAGAAAGTATGTTCCGTGCAATACGAGTAGGCCTGTCCGCCCAGACGAATTTGGTCATTAGGGAATTTAGATGGGAGGATGTTCATCTTAATTATCGCCCCTCTACCGGATCATGAAAATAAGTCTTTTGTCCAGGAGCAGAGGTCCTGTGTCACCTTGCTCAGTAGAGCTGGGAAATTGGCTGCGTATAGTCCCTCGGTCTCTGGTGTCAGCTTAATGGTTAGGTACTGTTTGTGGTTTCCTGTCCACAAAAAAGGGAACGAATCCCTAAGCTCAAGTACCAAAGCCTGGGGTAGTGATATGTTGAACGCCGCTGATTTGTTAAAGTTAATTTTGAAATTCGATAGGGCGGAGTATTGGTTTATTTCTGCTAGCAGGTTGGGTAAAGATATTCACGGGCTCGAGATAAAAAGCAGAAGATCGTCAGCATAGGCCGCGATCTTGTGCTCAGTGTCTGCCAGCTTGATCTACTTAACATCAGGGTTAGAGCAAATTTGTCCCATTAGCGGCTTCAGGCACAAGATGAAGATCAGGGGTGATAATGGGCAGCCCTGCCTTGTGCCATTTTTGATCGTGAATAGAGTGGAAAGCTGGCCATTCACCCTGACGGAGGCCGTTGAGTTAGAATAAAGGCTCGCAAGCCAGGAGAGCATATTCAGCCCCACCCCCATGTGGGAGACCGTGGCAAATATGAAGTCCCAGTCCACTCTTTGTGAGCTTTTTTGCTATGCTAATCAGGTTTATAACTTTCGTCATGATGTCCCTGGCCTCTCTTAGTGGGACAAAGCCAACCTGGTCTTTGTGGATCAAGCCCTGCAGAAATGGGGAAATCCTACTGGCTAATATTTTGGCAAACAGTTTCAGATCTGCATTTAGCAAGGAAATAGGACGGTAGCTCTGGCATTCGGATGGGTCCTTCCCTTCTTTAGGGATAACTGTAATGTGTACTTTTAAGGTGTCCCTTGGCAGTTTGTTCCCAGATGTAACGGCGTTACAGGCCCGAATAAGATAGGGTGACAAAATCTCTGCATATTTTTTGCAATGCATGAGGGTGAGATTGTCAGGCCCTGGTGCTTCCCCTGTGTTGGAGTTCGATAGGGCATTTGCTAGTACCGCTTACGTAATCGGCGCCTCCATCGCTCCTATGGCCTCCTGTGAGAATTTACCTAAGTTTGAGCACTGGAGGTAATCCTCCATCTTTGCCTTCCTGGCTATCCTTTCCTGTTCTGGCATGGAAGGGGCCAAGTTATATAGAGCCTGATAGTAGTCCCTAAATGCTTCTGCTATCTGTTGGGGTATGTATCGCATCTGGCCATTGACATTTGTGATGTGCGGCACATATGTCTTGGATCTAGTGGCTTGGAGTGCGCGGGATAGTTTGCGACTGGGTTTGTCCCCGAATTCAAAAAAGTGGTGATTGCATTTTGTCAGGTTCGCTTTTGCCTGATCTAGACAGAGAGAAAATACTTTCTCCCTGAGCTGGGTCAGCTCTGCCCCCCTGTCACTACCTCAGGAAGATTTGTGGGTATGTTCTAGTGTCTGGATCTGGGAGAGTAATCCCCGAAGATGTGCTTTGCGTTCTTTCTTGATGCAAGATCCGAGGCTGACACAAAAGCCCCGAATGACACATTTGCGGGCTTCTCATATCGTTAATGGGTCTACGTCTGTGGTGTTGTTATGTTCAAAGCAATCTTGTAGCGCCTTGCTGATTTCCTTAGAGGTATTCGGGTCGCTGACCAGAGATTCATTTAAGTGCCAGTGCCATACTCTGCTATGTATAGTAGGGAGTGCTAGGGATATGGTAATCATGGCATGGTCTGAGAAAGTGATGTTGTCTATGTCTGCCGAGACTAGGATGGACAAGGTCAAGTGATGTAGAAGAAAATAGTCTATTCTGGAATATGTGTTATGCATTGTGGAGAAGAATGTATAGTCTCTGGTGGAGGGATGCAAGAACCTCCATCCGTCCACCAATTGGTATTTGTGGAGTGTTTTTCAGATTCTGCAGTGCGCAGCTACTGGTAGACAGCTACTTCCCCTGGAAGTGTCTATGTGCGGGTCTAATGGCAGATTGAAATCTCCCCCAGTATCAGGGTGCCCTCCTTGAATTCCTCTAAGTCCTCCCGGGTCCTCTCTAAGAAAGTCACCTGGTTAGAGTTAGGGGTCCCACCCACTAGCGTTTTTTTCTCCACTGCGCTGGGAGAGTAAGGCCGCCTGCAGACGAGCGGAAATCCCGCCGCGGGATTTCCCGCGGGATTTCCGCCGCTGAAAGTCTGCATAGGAGTGCATTACAATACGCACTCCTATGCAGACGGCCGCGTGTTCTAATTTTCTGCGGGGCACGCACTCACCTGGCCGCAGGCTCCGGTCTGCGCATGCGCCGGCTGCGCGGCAGCCGGCACATTAAAGAGCCGGGGCCGCCAGGCGCGGGTGAGTACGCGCTCGTCCCTGCAGGCTCTGGGGTCGGATCGCGCGGCGAGATTTCTCGCTGCCGGATCCGACCCGCTCGTCTGCAGGCGGCCTAAGTGAAAACTCTCGCAGAGCAGTGCGAGTAAATCGCTGAAACATCGCTGCGACAGTCTTTTCAATGGGGCCAGCGGCAGCAGCGCTAGCCCCATTGAAAAGATATGGAGAATGCCGCGGACTTCTGCCACAGCTGTGACAGCTGTCACAGCTGTGGCAGAAGTCCGCGGCATGCTATCCCATTGCTTTCAATCCCATGCTGCCGATCCCATTGAAAGCAGTGGTTTCTGACAAGCCCTGCAGAATGATTATCGGAGAAGGGCTTGAAATATAAGCCCTTCCCCGATAATCATAAAAAAGTGGTTAAAAAAATAATTAAAAAGTTACTCACCTCTCCTGCTGTCAGCCGCGTCCTTTGGCTGGCTCCCCGGCACTGCTACTGAGCTCTTTCAGCAGACGGGGATTTAAAAATCCCCGCCTCCTGAAAGGGCTGTGCGGATTGGCTGAGGGCTCAGCCAATAGCAGCTACTGCTTAGCTATTGGCTGAGTGCTCAGCCCATGGCAGATAGCTCTTAGCTATTCATTCATGAATAGAAGTATCTTAGCTATTCATGAATAAATAGCTAAGAGCTATCTGTCATTGGCTGAGCGCTTATATTTAAGGAAGAGATATCTACCTCCTGGATCACTACGCGTCTCCACATTTTCCCACGGTACTGAGTTGGCAATGAGGATCGAGACACCCTTAGATTTGGATTCGTAGTTTGTGCTGTAGTGGGAGTTTGGGAACCTGGCATCAGAGAGCCTGGGGGATGCATCTGTCCGGGAGTGTGTCTCCTGGACATAGGCCACCTGCGCTTTTCTTTTCCACAGGAGATGGAGAATGGAGGACCTTTTCTCTGGAATGTTCAAACCCTGTGCATTTAGGGATACAACTGTAAGATTAGCAGCATATTTGACATAACAAGATCTAGTATGCGGATAGGGTGAGGTTATGATATTCCCTGTAACAAAGAGTGTGCACTCGGAGAGGGGCCCGGGAAGGAGGGGGGGGGGGAGAATAAGAGGGAAGGGGAGACTCACAAAAACAAAGACAAACACTAAACGCAATTACTTATTCTTATGCTAGCTTCGCGCTAGCCGCTATTATTTAGTCAAAGGGCCTGTTCCCCTAAACTCGCGGATAAATCAGTACCCCTGAAACCCTACTTGGGGAAACGTGTCAATGCCCAGGGTCTGCAAAGACGCCACCAAACTCAGAAATTGTATAATGGGAGGAAAGAAAAGAAACGTCTTCTCTTATCCTAGTAATTAAACAGATAACTGCAGGAATGCTTGGCCTAACTGCTTGGCCGCAATGTGTAAAGTTTCTTCTGAAAAGAAAGAAACTGGTTATAAAGGAGAACATCTGTCTTAATTGTCTTCCTGTGTGGAGTAAGGAGGGCAGGAGAGTCGCTCCTGTGGAAGGGTTGGTCAGCGTGCAGCGACTTGGAGACAAGCCAAGAGTGTCGCAGTTTGAGCTGCCATTGAAGGACTGAGGGCCAGCAGTCTCCTAGCGTTTCAGATGCTCGGAGGGACCGTGTCCATTGGGGCAGTCCAGTCCGGAACTGAGACAGCTGGTACCTCCAGGAAAGATAACACCTCTTCGAGGTCCTCTGGGGATCTGACCGTAAGGGGGCGACCGCGTCTGCGGAGGATCAGATGGAATGAATGCCCCCATCTATATGTCGCATCTGCTCTGCGAGCATCATCCAGTAGCGGGCGGATTAGCCTCCGACAATTGAGAGTTAGCCATGAGACGACCGGTAAGATTGTAATCTCCGCCCCATTAAAGCTGACGGAGCCCCGTTCCCATGCAAGTCACTGAATCTCCTCTTTCTGCCTATAAAAGTGCACGCGGCAGATAACGTCCCTCGGGATATTAGGGTTCCATGTTCTCCCGCCCCAATGACGGTGGACTCTGTCCATTTCTATAGCTCCGTCTTCGGGGTGTTGCATCAGTTTGTTGAAGATGACCGTCACACACTCGTGTAGCGCATCTGGGGGCACGTCCTCGGGAATGCCTTTTAATTTGAGATTGTTGCACCTTCCTCTATTCTCAATGTCTTCTAGATGAAAAGTTAAGTCTCTAAGCTGCTTCTGTTGCATTTCCACCATGAGGGAGAGTTGTTGAAAGTCCATAGACGACCCACCTGGGATCGGCTCTAATGCGGTGACCTGATCTGACAAAATCAGCATAGAGTAATTAACTGCAGAAACAGCCCACTCATGTTTCTTTTCTATACGTTGGAGTTGTAATTCTAAGTCTGCTTTCGTCGGCAGGGTGCAAACCATGATCCATAACTGTAGACCTGCAGGGCCTGGGAATCATCTAATGGTGGTTCTAGTGGCTTATAAATTGGTGCTCTATCATCTGGTTGGAGGGCCCCTAGGCCCGGGGAAGGAAAAGCTGCATAATGAAAAGCAGGAGTCATGGTGCCCTCATTTGGTGTACTTGTGGGACCTGTGGGGGCACAGATTATCTGCTGAACTGTCCATTCCTGTCTGTTATGGCTGCCTTCTTCATTGCTGCTGTTAGGCTGGTCTGGGGTCATGCAGGTATCTTTGCCCACTGTGCTGCATGCTGGTGTGGAGGGAGAGCCTGATGCTGTCTCCAGCCTCTGTGCCTTGTCTCCATTACTGACCTTGTTAGTGGAGCGTGGAGACTCGTGCGGATGCGGGCTCCCCACTTCTCCTCCACTCCGTTGTGCCTGCCCGATGTGTTTCCCTGGCGCCATGTTGGCAGGGAGCTGCTCGGCTGTGCCCGCAGCAGCGGCACCCGCGGCATGAAGATATCGGCACAGCGGGGTCCTGGTTACTGGCAGAGGATCTCCCCTCCGTTTCCCTCCTCTCTTCATCTGGGCCGGTGAGTGATGGCTGTAAGCTGGCTGACTGTGTGATGGCGGCCGCGGAGTTCAGAGCCGTGCGTCCTCACTCTCCCATTGCCTGGCTACGCCCCTCCAGTTATTAAATAATTAATGATATAATTATTTATTATTTCATAATTCTGCTGGTGAAACTCCTTCTGCCAGTATATGAATTACTTGTATTTATTAAGGCTCTTGCACACTGGCGATAGATTTCCTTGTGATGTGAGAGTGAGTGAAAACGTATGATTTGTAACCAATGATTTTCAATGGTTTCATTCTCATTTACAATGTGTTCATTCAAGCCAAGTTGCAATAAAAAAAAATCTGCGATATCACCAATTGTTTGGGGGATTCCAAGGCTGTTTCACAATCTTCTTATTGATTTCAATGGAGCCGACGCTGCGCTTGAAAGAAGTTCAAGAAGGAGCTTTGATGCCTTTCTGGAGCATTACAGTATTACATGTTATTGTGTCTGATTACTTCAGAAGGATTGTTGTTAAAGAGAGTTATTCTAATTGACATATTAGAGTTGGGAAGGAATATTTTTCTCTAAAATGAGGAAAATTGGCTTCAACCTCATTGTTTTTTTTTGCCTTACTCCGGCTCAATACTGGGGGGAATAGGCTAAAAATGGATGAACATATGTTTTTTTAGCCTTATACATTAGGTTACTTTGTTATTTTTCTGTAAGGTGTGCTCATAAATTTTTTGTCGCTTTTTTCTTGATATACGCGAGCCGTCTGAGGCGAGCCGTGGGCAGCACCAGTTTAAGCACTTGGGGGTCACCTGATCCCGCCAGCCACTCACTGCTGTAGACGTGCAGAGGGTTGGCACGTCACAGCAGGAAGTGGTAAAGCCTTCCCTGCATGTTTAGTGGTTAAAAAATAGTGCTAAACATGTGCGGAGAGGGCATCAGGCTCGGATGAGTGGGCTCGCCCATCCCTAGTTATTGTTAAAGAGAGTTATTCTAATTGATACATTAGAGTTGGAAGGAATATTTTCCTCTAAAATGAGAAAAATTGGCTTCAACCTCATTGGTTTTTTTTTTCCTTACTCTTGCTCAATACTGGGGAGAATAGGCTAAAAATGGATGGACATTATGTTACATTGTTATTTTTCCGTGAGGTGTGCTCATATATTTTATGTTGCTTTTTTATTGACATACATGGTCTATGTTCATACATTAGTGGCACTCCATCCATATTTCTAGTCTTGCCCATTTTACCCACTAGCTGGGTTTTTTTTCGCTGCAATTTCGCTGCGTTTTTTCCCCCAAATGTTAATAAGGCTTTTTAATGTTAAAATCGCATTGTACAAAAATCGCAGAAATGCTAAGTTGCGATTTTTGTGCTTTGCGATTTTAACATTAGAAAGTCCCATTGACATTCGCGAAATCGCAGTGAAAAAAAAAAAAAACGCTACATAGAATTCCCAATGTAAGTGATTTATATACTGTGTACTCGGTTGGACTGCATCTTATAACTACGTCACCGAAGGGGAAACAAAAAATTAAAAACAATCACAGAAAAATAGCCGTTTCTTACTGGTGAGGAGTGCATATAGATGCATCCTCTCACCATGCAGGTAGCTGACTACCAAATGGAGGAGCCAATAACACCTGTGCAGGACACCGATAAGACAACCACTCACACTGCCTCCTGATAATGAGGGGGGTGGATGCTTGGTGTACACTCCCACACATAGTGGATACAGGGTGCCAGACCATTCTGATATATGCAGTTCACCATGCAGACCAGCAATCTATTAATGACGCCATGATAATTCGGCGGGTTGTCCTGCATTTCAAACAGTGAACCACATTGGTACTGCCACCCTGGGCTCCCCCTATATGCACTCCTCACCCAGTAAGTAATGGCCATTTTTCTGTATCTTATTACTAACTCCTGAGCTGAAGTAACTTTAAAGTCATTTTGCTTAAAATGTTAGATCTTTCAAGCGATGTGGAGTTTAAACTTATGAATCCATCACTATTTCTCCCTTCGATTATGTATATCACTATTCACAGGCTTGTACTGAGGTCTGAAGTATTCAGAATTCATTGTCTAAGGCCTCCTGCACACGGGCGGGTCAGACTCCACTGCAGGATTCCTTGACCCGGGTATAACGGAGTCGTATGCTGCTATGACCTACCCTTTAAATCCCCCTCCCCACCTACCATTACCCGTACAGACCACCGACACCATCTGTTGGATAAAATTTGGCCACAGCAGCCAATTTATTAAAACAAACAACATTAACATACAAATTTTAAACGCATTTCCTTTAAAATATATCTTACAACATTATACACCTCCTAACCATTATAAACATTCCCCTAATGGAAAACCTGCGAAGAGGACCTTGGAGCCCCTCCTACCTCTAAAAATATCCTGTCGCCTCAAACCAACAAAGAAATAGCTGTCCCGGTCACCCGCCGCAACTTGGCAGACTCGGGAGCCCAAGCAAACTCCCAATTAACCTACGGCCGCCGTTTCTTCCCGACCCCGAGGCCGGCTAGCCACCCCTGGCTAGCCTCTCCCACCGACTATCAGGGCTCCGCCCTGTAACCCAGGAGGCGACAGGCCATGATTGACCAAACACAAAAAAGGGGGGAAGGGGCTATGTAGCCCCTGCCTTCCCCCACTAACCTTCTACACGGGCTCCAAGGGCCCCTCCCCTGCCACAGCAAGCGAGGCTCGACCACCTTGAGCCTGCGCCACCCCCCACACCAATAGCGCACGCTCAATACCCTCCTGTAACCCTTCCGTCCATAGGTCAATGCCAATGTCATTTAAGTGGACGCCGTCTGACCTCCAGTAATTGCCGACCCCTTTCTCCAGGTCTATATGCTGCGCTGCTATTCCCCCTTTGCTGCCCAGGAATCGCGACACTTCCCTGTTGAGCTTCACCCTTGCTCTGTTCAGACCCTTCTCAGACTGCGCCCCCCTCCAGACTTTCCTTGGCACAATTTCGGACCACACCACGACTGTTCCCGGGTATGACGCTTGCAATCTAAGACAGTCACACCTTATGTCCCTTGATAGGTCCCTAAACCTCCTTTTCCCCAAATCGTTTCCTCCCGCGTGTATGACCAAAACCTCCGGCGCCCTATCCCACCTAACCCTCCTTTCAACTTCCTCCAATACGCTGCCCCAAGTCATCCCTCTAATCCCCATCCATCTAACTACCGCCTCACTCTTTTGAAACCGCAGTTGCCTACCGTTCGGCCGTACCCCCGCTCTCTCTGCTCCCCAAAAAACATAGGAGTCTCCCAAGATCCAAACTAATGCTGGACGATCATCTGTAAAATAAACAGCAACAATACTATATTAACAAACCGCCATTATGACCCCCCCCCCCAACCCTCCAGACGACCCCGCCTCGAACTTAAAGCAGGTGGGGTCGCACGTATGATTTAAAACGCCCTGACTCCCAACGACCTATTCTCTTCACTGCCTCCTCCCCCATACCTCTTACTGACGCCTCCGTCGCCGCCCCCACCCGAAATGAGTGAGACCCGAACTGTGTATTATTAAAACCCGCCACCTCCAAGGCCTTCTTGAACACCGCTATAAACTGAAAGCGCGATAGAAACTGCCCGTTCTCATGCCGCAAAAATGGGCCCGTGCGAAAATTTAACCCTTTGCTATACTGCTCCCAAGCACTCAGAGGGCACATACTGGCCCCCGGCACCTCACCCAACCGGATCACCTGCCCGCGTCCTTGCTGATCCGTCTTAGACCGACGGATAAGCAAGTCCAACCTCCCGTCCACCAACCGTACATCCTCCGCCTGCAGGCCGCCCCCCGCGGTCTTGCTAGGTGACACCAATTCGCTTACCCGTAGGGCCCCGAAAAATGCAAATGAAAAAGCCGCCCTAAACAACCGCCGCTCAAACTCTTTTCCGCAAATAACGCCAACCGCCTCCCCTAATTTCTCCAAAACATCAAACGATACCGGTCGCCTAGTGTCCTGTCTCCCCTTCCCTCTCCTCAGACCCTTCAGCGCCTGTTTTACCAGAAAATTTTTCGTCACGTCCCCTACCCCCCGTATTTTAAACCCCAAAGCCACCCCTGCTATAAACTGGTTCACTTTTGCCACCGACCGACCCAAATCTGCACTCTCCCCCAACCAACTCAACAGTAAGTCCACTCTATCCTCCTCTGAACGCTCCCCCTCACGCTGCCTCAACCATTCTTCCCACTTGCTCCACGCTGCGCAATATGCCGCCCTAGTCCGCCAAGCCAGTGACCGCTCTATCAGGCCCCCCACTGCTCGCTTACCACGTTCCAGATTCGAGACGGACACTTCCTCCCCTCCTTCTCCGCACCCGGCGCCAGAGTCCGGAACCGCTCCCACTGAAAACGAGAGAGAGCATCCGCAATTGAATTCTCGACACCTGGAACGTGCACCGCTACCACCCATATGTTTAATGACAACGCTTCCAGCACTAACTGACGCAGCAGGTTGACCACAGGGGGGGATGATGCCGAGAGATTGTTAATTACCTGCACCACCCCCATGTTGTCACAGTGGAATCTCACTTTTCTATCCCGGAAGTGGTTACCCCACAGCGTGATAGCCACTACTATTGGAAATAATTTCAATAGTACTAAGTTCCGTACTAATCCTTCTTGCTTCCACTGCTCCGGCCATTCCCCCGCACACCATCTACCTTGAAAATAGGCCCCAAAGCCTGCGCTCCCTGCTGCATCTGTATAGAGCTCCCAGTCCACGTTGCTACTGACCTCCCCCATAATTACCGACCTGCCATTGTACTTCTACAAAAAGGCGGACCAGACTGCCAGGTCCGCCTTGTGACTAACTCCCAAACGGATAAAGTGATGGGGGGCCCGAATGCCTGCTGTTGCCGCCGCCAACCGTCTTCTGAAAACCTGGCCCATGGGCATGATCCTGCAGGCAAAATTCAGCTTGCCCAGCAGTGACTGCAGCCCTCTGAGCGTGATTTTCTTCGCCACCCGCGCCGCACCTAATTCCTCCTGCAAGTTTCTTAATTTTTCTTCTGGTAATTGGCACTCCATTGCCTCCGAGTCAATGGTGATGCCCAAAAAACGTAAACAAGTTGTGGGCCCCTCCGTCTTCTCCGATGCCAGAGGCACCCCGAACCGTTTGGCCACCCATTGCAAGGTTCCCAGCAAGTTCGCACAAATTGGCGAACCCCCGGGCCCTACGCACAGAAAGTCATCCAGGTAATGAATGACCGACTGCACTGCCGCCGTGTCCTTCACCACCCACTCTAAAAATGAACTAAACGCTTCGAAGTACGCACATGAGATGGAACATCCCATGGGCAAACAACGATCCGCAAAATAACTCCCTGCCCAAAAACCCCCAACAACCTCACACTTTCCTGTGTTACTGGCAGCAAGCGAAAGGCTGACTCTATGTCAGCCTTTGCCATCAATGCCCCCCTTCCATATTTCCGAACCCATTGAAGCGCCGCGTCAAACGATGTATACACCACCGAGCATAGCTCGGGGTCTATTCCGTCGTTTACAGACGCCCCCTTTGGATACGATAAGTGGTGAATAAGCCGAAATTTATTCGGCTCCTTCTTAGGTACCACTCCCAAAGGTGACACCACAAACTCTTGCACGGGTGGCTCTTTAAACAGCCCCGCCATGCGCCCTAAGCTAACCTCTTTCATTAGTTTCTCTGTCACCACTTCCGGATATTCTAACGCCGAACGTAAATTTTTTAACGAAAGGGGGACCCCATGAACCGGAGGCGGGATGCGAAAACCATCCCTAAAACCCGTAAACAGTAACTCTGCCTTCTTTCTATCCGGGTACCTACTTAGGTACGGTACCATTTCTTTCAGAATCACTGGGGTCATCCCTTTTTGTAAAACCCCCTGGACCTTTACCCTTTCCCTTCTTGAAACATCTGGCAGCCCCATGAGACCCCGCGCCGCAGTGAGAGCAGGCATGACGGAACTTGCATGTTGCTCCGAATTTGCACTGACCCTCGTTGTACTGCCAGCAGTAACCGGTCCTACTCCCCCCTGCTGAACCGCCCTGCTGAACTAGAGGCCGAGCCGAAGGACCCGGTACTGCCCTGAAAGGGCTGACCGAACCGCGCGGGGGCCATTACTCTCAACCACAACCCTATATCTTTGTGACCCCATCTGATAGATGGGCGCACTGCCTTACGCTGCCTGAACTGCTCGTCATAGCGCAGCCAGGTCTGTCCCCCATACACTCGATAGGCCTCACCAATGGAGTCCATGTAACAGAAAAGGCCGGAGCAATTGTCCGGCGCTTTTTCTCCGATTACGCTCGCTAGAATGGCAAATGCCTGCAGCCAGTTCGCGAACGTCTGGGGTATAAGGTGCCACCTACGCTTATCCTCCTCCTCTTTTTTAAACTCAGTCCGCTTTCCCTTGTCTAAATTAAATTTTTCCAAGGGTAGGAGGGAGAATATCTCGACGTATTCGTCCCTCCAAATCTTTTCCCTCACCTCTTTTTTCAGGTGGGCCCCCAACGGGCCCTCAAAGCAGATGTAGACCTCGCCTTTTGCCTTATCGTCTAGCCGGACACCTTCTCTGTCTGCACCGCTACTGCCACCCCGGCCGTCCCCCCTGACTCCAACGTACCAGCTGCACCCCCCACTTGAGAAATTTCCCCAGTGGATTGTGCCCCCGTCTGTAACCCGCCCGTGGACATCTGTCCTACCAGCGGGGCAGCTTGCATCACCCCAACCGCCTGTCCTACCCGAGTCCCACCAGCCAATGGTCCTCCCTGTCCATCCCTCATGCTGGACGACGCACTGCATGGCGAGCTCCATGCTGTGACAGGCGACGGAGCGTAACCTACCCCCTGCCTCCTCAACAATTCTAATACGACCCCCAGCAATGCCCCTGCTTCGCCGCCTACACCTAGCGTGCTACTTAACGCTGCGCTACCCCCCGCAAATACCCCACTACTAGTCCCCGCATGCGCCACGCAGCTAACATTGCTGGACACACCAGACATAGAGCATGACTCACCTGGCTGCGTAGGGGCTGTGGACCCACCAGCCGCTGACCGGTCTTGTCGCTGTTCCTCCTGGACTCCGCTACCTCCGGGCTGTGACCGCTCCGCTGGGACCCCAACCGCCGCTGATCTTCTTGGTGCCGAAGAAACATAGGCCACCTCTGTCGCTGTCGCACGCCTTCCGGATGACTCCGCCGCCGGACCCTGAGAAACCGCGGGCCGCCCATCACTGGAACTGTTGCAGGGCTGCTCCCCCTCCGATGCACCTCCGGGTGAGCAGCCCCCGACCCCTTCCAGGCTCTTTGCTTTCTGTGCAGTGCTTGGCCCCGCCCCCTCTCAGCACGGGACCTTGTGCTGCCCGCTGCACCTCGTCTTTTGGCGGGAGGCCTCCCCGCCCTGCTCCCCCTGCCTGTTGGAGTTGCCGGGGGGAGCCTACTACGGGGGGGGGGGGCAGAGAGGCACTCCGCAGGGAGCGTGCTCGGGGCTCAGTCTTTCGGGTGCACACGCCCTCCGCGGCCGCTCTTTCGCTTGCCCCGCTGGTGCTGCCGCCGCCAGCCCCGCACCTGTCCTCCGACTCCGGTCCGCGATCCGGACCTCCCGCCGCATCCGCTCGAGCTCCCGCCGCTCCCGCTTCTGCCGCCGCTGCTGTGGACATCGCCGCTGCTCCCAGGGCTTCACCGGAGAGCTGGACAAGCCAGTCCAGCCCCCTTTCCTCTGCCTCCGCCCGGATTTTCTCGAGGATCGCCTCCATCTTCTCCCGGTAAGTGGCTGGTCTTCGGGCTCTTCTTTCTCTTTTCTTTCCTTTGGGACTGCTTCCGCTGCTTCTTTTTCGGCACCTCGGGTCTCCGGTCTTCAGTCCTCTTGCCTCTCTGCCGTCTGCTGCGCTCTTCAGCTCCGCTGGGCACCTCAGGTCTGCTGGGCTCTTTGGGACTGCTGGGCTCTTCGGTCCGCTGGGCTCTTCGGTCCGCTGGGCTCTACGGATCTGCTGGGCTCTTCTAACTTCAGCTTCTTTCTTCCTCTTCTTCTGGACGCTGTAATGGCCTTTCCCTGCTCTAACCCCTCTATTTAACCCCCTCTTCCTAAGCTCCGCCCCCTCCCGGCATCCTCTACTCTAATTAACCCCCTCCTCCCCGTTAACCTTATCATGCTGCCTTCCTCCTACCACCCTGCGGGCTTCCGGCTCCGGCAGACCTTTAGCGGAGTTTTACCTGGTGCCCGGTCGGTGACAGCTGCTTACCTGTCCAGAGGCCTCTGCACACGCTGTGGATGTACCGGCCGGCACTCCGTCGCACTTGCGTAGTAGCCGCCAGTGCTGAGGGTGACACATATCCCACGATACTTCCGCAGTATTTACTGCAGAAGCGCCGCAGGAACGACTGCTTCATTAACTTCAATGGAAGCTGGCCGTGTGTAACCCGCATAAAATCGCAGCAAGTTGTGATTTATTCTCCTCGAGCGCAAAATCGCAATCGAGTTCCCTTCATGGAAGTGAAATGGCTCTTTGCCATTGAAAGCTATGGGCAATATGTGCTGTGGAGTCCGGAGCTGGATGCCCGCCGCGGACTCCACAATGCAAATAGGCCCGTGTGCAGGAGGCCTAAGTCATCAAATTCAGTAATGCACAGTTTGATCAGATGATGCATTTGTAACAAATCCAAAAACGTTTGCATGTAGAGAAAACACACAACCAGTTTAGGCCCCCGAACCTAGATGTGCTGCCAGGTTAATCCTCTATTTAACCCCTTCCCTCCCCATGACGTAAGGGTACGTCATGGGAGCGGGGTACTTCCAGCAACATGATGTACCCGTACGTCATGTCATTAAAGTGTCGCCGCGGTGACACAGCAGTAATGGCTGCTGACTTGGACAGCAGACAAGCACTGCATACGGGCTGGGGACCAATCACAGCGGTCCCTCCCCCACGATCGCTGTGATTGGTCAGCGAAAAACTCTGACCAATCACAGCATGGCAGCGGAGTTCGCGCTGTTTACAGTATGGGCTCTTTCTGCAAGCACCTCAGTGTGTTTCTGATGCTTCTGACAGAGCACCTACTGTGTTACATGTGAATATAAAGAGAGATTAGAGTGCAGATTAGGCAGGGAGTGAGTGATTAGTAGTGTAGTGTAGTGTAGTGATCAGCAGTGTAGTGAGTAAGTGATCAGAAGTGTAGTGTAGTGAGTGACCTGTAGTGTGTGATCAGAAGTGTAGTGTAGTGTAGTGTGTGATCAGTAGTGTAGTGTAGTGTAGTGTAGTGTGTGATCAGTAGTGTAGTGTAGTGTAATGAGTGATCTGTAGCTGTGATCTGTAGTGCACCATCAGCAGTGTAGCGTAGCGCAGCGTGTAGTGTCAGTGTATCCCTTGGTGTAAAAAAAAAAAGTTTTGGTTGTTCCCATTTCGTTACCTATCACGTCACCCGTCATTAGTCAGTGTAGCATGTAGTTCGTCCGTCTAGTGTGTAGCGTGTATTGAGTCCATGTAGTGTCAGTGTATTCGTCTGTGTAAAAAAAAAGTACAAAAACCAAAAAAAGTTCCTGTTGTTCTGATTTCATTACCTATCCCGTCACCCGTCATTAGTTAGTGTAGCGTGTCGTTAGTCTGTCTAGTGTGTAGTTAGTCCGTCTAGTGTGTAGCGTGTATTTAGTCCGTGTAGTGTCAGTGTATTCGTCCGTGTAAAAAAAGAGGTGCAGAGTCTGCTATAAACAGGGGATAAGAAAAGACACCATATACCACTGTGAAACGTGCCCCACACAACCCGGCCTCTGTATAAAAAATTGTTTTAAGATCTGAAATTTTAATTTTATTATTGCCCTGACGTTTTACCCTGATGTACTTCGCACAGCTTGTACATAAACCACATGCCAAGTCCTTCCCTTCTGAACCCTGCGCCCCAACAACAGTTTACATCCATATATGGGGCATTTACCTGTTGGGTAACACATCATGGGTTACATTTTCTCCTTCTGCCCCTGGTAAAAAATAAAAATCTGGGCCTAAAGCTAAACATTATGTGAAAATTTGATTTTTTTTTTTGTATTGAACTCAGGCTGTTAAAAAAATTCCTCAAATACCTGTGGGTTCAAACCACTCACTACACCCCTTACAAAACTCCCTGAAGGGTGTAGTTTTCAAAATGGGGTCAGTTGTTGGGGGCTTCAAATGTTCTGGCACCTCAGGGGTACTGCAAACACTACATGGGGTCTGAAAATTATTCCAGCAAAATCTGCATTCAAAAAGCCAAGAACAACAGTTTACGTCCACATATGGGGCATTTCTAAAAACTGGGGAATCTGGGTAATACCTTCCAAGTTTTGTTTCTTTGCTAACTCCTGCTGTTTTATAGAAAAAAAGGTTTTACATTGAAAATCTGCAGAAAAATGGAACTGTCCTAATTTTTGATTCACTTTCCTTTAATTCCTGCAAAACATCTAAAGGATTAATAAACTTTCTAAATGCCATTTTGAATACTTTAAAGGGTGCAATTCATGGGGCATTCTGATATACAGGCTCTTGAACTATAACTGTCAGAACTGTATTGGTCCTTAAAAATTTCAGATTTTGAAATTTGCTAGTAAATGTGAAAAATTGCTGCTAAATTTATATACTTTGTGGAGTCTGCAAAAAATAAAATAACACTTAAAAAAAGATTATTGCTGTGTAAAGTAGGCCAATGGGAAATGTCACTTATTAACTATGTTGTGGTGTTTAACTTTGTATCTTACAAAGAGAAAAATTCAAAGTTTGAAAATTGTGAATTTTTCCAAATTTTCAGTAAATTTGGATTTTTTTTTTCCTAATAAGGACAAAATTTATTGATGCAATTTTTACACTAACATAAAGTACAATATGTCACGAAAAAACAATCTCAGAATCACCTTGATAAGTAAAAGGATTCAAAAGTTATTACCACATAAAGTGACAGATGTCAGATTTGAAAAATAAGGCCTGGTCTATAAGCCCAAAATACGCCACGTCCCTAAGGGGTTAAGCATTCTGCACACCGGCAGGTCGGACCTTGCGTTTGGGATTCCCGCAATGGAGTTCGTCCCAGTGCCTGACTGGTAACCCCAGCTTATTTGTCTGGCGGCTTCTGTACATGCTGCAGATGTGCCGACCGGCATTTTGTCACACATGCGCCGTAGCTGTCAGAGCTGGGGGTGACGCATATCCCGTGATACTTCCGCAGTGCTCACTGCAGAAGTGCTGCGGGACAGATTGACCTCAATGGAAGCTGGCCGAACATAACCAGCACAAAATCGTAGCATGCTGCAATTTATTCTCCGCAATCGCTTTCCACTCGTGGAAATGAAATAACGTTTCGCCATTGAATACTATGGGGCTGTATTTGGTACCAAGTCTGGAGGCGGACGCCCGCTGCTCACTCCGCAATGCAAATACGCTCGTGTTCAGGCAGCCTTAATGTCATCATTTCATTGCATTTGGGATTATAAATGGACTCATTTTGCACGCTTCCAGATCTCATCTTTTCATTGCCTACATAATTGAAGCCCAAACATGGGAGGGGGAGGGGGGAGAGGGGGAAGCCAACCAGGAGAAAAAATAATTTTTCAGATACCGACAGCAAAACGCAGCATATTTTAACCCTTCATGTCCCCACATCATCCAAACCTAAGTTGAGATGCTGTAGGGACATAGCAAGGACCCAAAGATGTGATTTTGCTACCCTAGGGTGCTGTGGATGCCTGAGTGCATAAGAAGTGTACCTACCCTTTGTGAACTAGGACTCTAGGGGTGGCGGCAACCCTTTCCTGGGTTAGACATCTATGGTGAGTGCTTGTCCATTTTACTTTTAGCTTCACCTTTACATTCTAATATCTGCATAGCGCTATCCTAAAAAATCTTTGTTCTTTTCCCTCCATAGGGAACTCTCACAATGCCATAACAACTACAGACCTTCTGGAACTGCTGGGAGTTTCCCCCGCAGATTGCATTCCACAAGGAACCAACTTAAAGCTGAGGTCACACACAAATCACTTTTTGTAGCCAATAAAATTGGTTTGAAAAGTGTCATTATGCAATAACATTTCATGTTGGAGCAGTTTATTGGACATGCTGTGGCCTCCATGCGCGATCCCACACTGCGCCATAAGTGCCACCACTGGAATTCTCACCAATTTCAACCAACTGTACTGTCCACATACTTCAGTGGAGACGGGCCACATGCAGAAATACAGATAATTTTCCATGGAATTGTATGAAAAATGTGGAATTTGTGAACGGGAATCAGGTTATATTTGCATCTATCTGTAGAGTGGGCTCCAGAATGAATTTCACTGGTGGGCCCTAGGGACCCCAGTCTGACCCTGCTGTATAGAGGAAGCATCCATGTTACTGTCTGTAATGTCTCAGTCTGTCATGTTCTGTAGAGCATTTTTAAACATCACAAAGTATCTGATTGTATTAAAGGGGTTGTCCCGCGCCGAAACGGGTTTTTTTTTTCAACCCCCTCCCCCCCCCCCCGTTCGGCGCGAGACAACCCCGATGCAGGGGTTAAAGAAAGAACAACGGACAGCGCTTACCTGAATCCCCGCGCTCCGGTGACTTCTTACTTACCCGGTGAAGATGGCCGCCGGCATCTTCTCCCTCCGTGGACCGCAGGGCTTCTGTGCGGTCCATTGCCGATTCCAGCCTCCTGATTGGCTGGAATCGGCACGTGATGGGGCGGAGCTACACGGAGCTACACGGAGCCCCATTGAGAAGATAAGAAGACCCGGACTGCGCAAGCGCGTCTAATTTGGCCATTAGACGGCGAAAATTAGACGGCGAAAATTAGACGGCAACCATGGAGACGAGGACGCCAGCAACGGAGCAGGTAAGTGAAAAACGTTTTATAACTTCTGTATGGCTCATAATTAATGCACAATGTACATTACAAAGTGCATTAATATGGCCATACAGAAGTGTATAGACCCACTTGCTGCCGCGGGACAACCCCTTTAAGGCAAGGGTCATAAATGCAAGCACAATGGAAAATAATCATCTTTGACACTGCTACCACAGTCGCAATGACTGCTTTCTGAAATGCATAGACTTTATATGCTCCTATAAAATATAAAAAAGATAATATCCATCCTGAGGAAGCAATCCTAACTTTAATGATTGCAGAAACGCGTCGATGGGGGGAGGGGCTGCATCAGATAGATGAGAAGGAAGGGGCATTACATTAGATCCCCTACTCATACCGGCTCCATTAACAAAACAAAGGAGAGAGATAACAATTAGAGATGAGCAAGCACCAAAATGCTCGGGTGCTCATTGCTCGAGTCGAACTTTCCGCGATGCTCGAGGGTTCGTTTCGAGTAACGAACCCCATTGAAGTCAATGGGTGACTCGAGCATTTTTGTATATCAGCCATGCTCCGCTAAGGTTTTCATTGGTGAAAATCTGCAAAACCCAAGAAAGTGCTGGAAACGACACAGAAACGGATAGGGCAGGCGAGGGGCAACATGCTGGGCTGCATTTTAGGTTCCCAGGTCCCACTATTCAGCCACAATAGCGGCAAGAGTGCCCCCCCCCAACAGTTTTTACTTCGGACAAACCCTCATTAGTAAGCCACAGCTTAGCTAAGCACCACACTACCTCCAACTAAGCACAAGCATTGCCTGCGGGACACACCCCTGCCTCTTCTCCTGGGTTACATGCTGCCCAACCCCCCCCCCCCCGCATGACCCAGTGTCCACAGCGCACACCAAAGTGTCCCTGCGCAGCCTTCAGCTGCCCTCATGCCACACGCTGGCCTCATAGCCACACAACCCTCATGTCTATTTATAAGTGCGTCTGCCATGAGGAGGAACCGGAGGCACACACTGCAGAGGGTTGGCAGGGCCAGGCAGCGACCCTCTTTAAAAGGGGCGGGGCGATAGCCCACAATGCTGTACAGAAGCAATGAGACATCCAATCCTGTGTCACCTCCGTCAGGAGCTGCAAACGTGGGCATAGCAATGGGGAATCCATGTGCCACACAGTATTCATTCTGTCAAGGTGTCGCATAGCTTAATCCACACTGCAAGGGGAAAGCCGTCAGCGCTCTGCCCTCTACCCAAGTCAGTCAGTGTCTTTGTGCCAGACAGGTCAAACACCGTGATGGGAACTAAGTTTGCAACAACAGCATAGGTGGGTCCTAGGAAGCCCAAGACATGAACAAAAAATTGATCTGAGCGGCCAAACATGGCAGACTTGCACCGCGCCCACGACATAGGCCTCGGCCCCCAGCTTCAGCAATCCTAGGCAGGAAGCGGACTTTCACTGCACCCAGGACATAGGCCTCTGCACAAACCCTCAGCAATCGCGGGCCTACAGCGGACTCCTATGCTAGCGTAGCTGTGCACGTCTCATTAGCGCTGTATTGCTCCTGTAGTTTGTCCCAATGCAGTGCCCCGGATAGTAGAGCTAACGTCAATTTAAATACAGGTGGGCTTCGGCCCACACTGCATGCCCCAGTCTGACCGGGGTTTTTTATAAATAGTCACAGGCAGGTACAACTCCGCAATTGGAATTCCGTGTGCACCCACAGCATGGGTGACTCCCTGGAACCCACCGACAGTATATTAATATATCCCATTGCAGTGCCCTGGACAGCAGAGCTAACGTCAGATTAAATGCAGGTGGGCTTCGGCCCACACTGCATGCCCCAATCAGATTGGGTTTTTTTTATAAGTAGACACAGGCAGGTACAACTCCCTATTGTGAAGTCTGTGTGGACCGACAGCATTGGAGGGTCCCAGGAAGCCACCGGCGGTACATAAATAAATCCCATTGCATTGCCCAGCACAGCTGAGGTAACGTCAGATTAAATGCAGGTGGGCTTCGGCCCACACTGCATGCCCCAACCTGACCGGGGTTTTTAATACATAGACACAGGCAGGTACAAATCCCCTATGTGAAGTCCCTGTGGACCGACAGCATGGGTGGCTCCCTGGAACCCACCGGCGGTACATCAATATATCCCATTTCAGTGCCCAGCACAGCTGAGGTAACGTCAGATTAAATGCAGGTGGGCTTCGGCCAAGAATGTTTTCATTGTTGGAGGAGGAGGATGGGGAAGTTTTTGAGGCAGTACACGTCCTGTCCCCGTGTCCGTGGTTATATGCACCTTCCCAGTGACCGCGTCGCTGAAAAGTTGTCGCGCCTGTGGAACCTAGTAGCGTGGCCTCGCCACCATCATGTCTTTGGGAAGCCTCCGTTTCCACTACCCTGTAACATTGCAGTAGCAGCAGTATAGGCAGAGCCGAGAATTAGTAGCATTTCAGCGGTAAGAGTATGCACAAACCTCTGTAACATTTCATTGGCAGCAGTGAGGACAAACCCCACTAACATTTCATTTGCAGCAGTATACACAGACCCCAGTAACATTTCAGTAGTATCAGTATAGGCAGACCCCAGTAACAGTAACGTAGAAGCAGTATGGGCAAAGCAGCAGATTCACATTTCCCTGGCAGCAGTGTAGGGAGGGCATAGTATTGGTAAGATTTCAGTAGTAGGAGTATAGACAAGCCCCAGTAACAGTAACGTAGAAGCAGTAGGGACAAAGCAGCAGATTCACATTTCCCTGGCAGCAGTGTAGGGAGGGCATAGTATTGGTAAGATTTCAGTAATAGGAGTATAGACAGGCCCCAGTAACATTAACGTAGAAGCAGTATGGGTAAAGCCCACTATTAGTTACATTTCTGTTATAGCAGTGAAGACCTGCCCCAGTAACATTTCTGTTGAAGCATTATGGGCAGAGCCCAGTATTAGTAAAATTACAGTAGTAACAGTATACACCAACCAAGGTAACATTTCAGGAGCAGAAGTATCGGCAGACCGAAGTAACATTTCTGTTGCTGAAGTATAGTCAGACCCCTGTAGCATTACTGTGGCAGAAGTATAGGTAGGCAGAACAGAGTTACAGTTCTGTAGCAAAAGTGTAGGCCAACCCCAGACACAGTGGTGCACCATGAGTGCAGGCGAAGCCCATAAAAATTACTTGGATTACATTGTAGGCGAGGGCCCAAAAAAGTGTTGTACCGACAGTATAAATGTACCCCAGAAAAATTGCCCATGCCCAACCCAGAGGGCAGGTGAAACCCATTAATCGCTTAGCGTACTGTGGCTTAATTTTTAACTAGACCTGGAGGCAGCCCAGTCTAAAAAACAATTGGTTCAGGTGGAAGTTTCAATGCTTTAATGAGAATTGAAACAGATAAATATTATTTAGAAAAGTTATATGAGCCTTTTGGCCCACAGAAAAATTGCCCATTCGCGGTGATTACGAGAGGTTTCAGGAGGAGGAGGACGAATAACATACACAGATTGACAAAGTTCTTTAGGTAGCGCTGCTGTCTGCTGGTGGAGAAGAGAAGTCTGGGGAAATCCAGGCTTTGTTCATCTTTATGAATGTAAGCCTGTCGGCGCTGTCAGTTGACAGGCGGGTACGCTTGTCCGTGATGATTCCCCCAGCTGCACTAAACACCCTCTCTGACAAGACGCTAGCCACAGGGCACGCTAACACCTCCAGGGCATACAGCGCGAATTCGGGCCACGTGTCCAGCTTTGACACCCAGTAGTTGTATGGAGCAGAGGCGTTACGGAGGACAGTGGTACGATCGGCTGCGTACTCCCTCACCATCTTCTTACAGTGCTCCCTCCGACTCAGCCTGGACTGGGAAGGTGTGAGACAGTCTTGCTGGGGAGCCATAAAGCTGGCAAAGGCCTTGGAGAGTGTTCTCCTGCCTGCGCTGAACATGCTGCCTGATCTCTGCGCCTCCCCTTCTACGTGGCCCTCGGAACTGTGCCTTCTGCCACTAGCACTGTCGGATGGGAAGTTTACCATCAGTTTGTCCACCAGGGCCCTGTGGTATTGCATCACTCTCAAACCCCTTTCATCTTCGGGTATGAGAGTGGAAAGGTTCTCCTTATACCGTGGGTCAAGCAGTGTGTACACCCAGTAATCCGTAGTGGCCAGAATGCGTCTAACACGAGGGTCACGAGAAAGGCATGCTAACATAAAGTCAGCCATGTGTGCCAGGGTACCTGTACGCAACATATGGCTGTCCTCACTAGGAAGATCACTTTCAGGATCCTCCTCCTCCTCCTCCTCAGGCCATACACGCTGAATGGATAACAGGCAAGCAGCATGGGTATCCTCTGCAGTGGGCCCAGCTGTCTCTTCCTCCTCAGGCTCCTCCCCCTCCTCCTCCTCCACGCGCTGAGATATAGACAGGAGGGTGCTCTGACTATCCAGCGACATACTGTCTTCCCCCGCCTCCGTTTCCGCCCGCAAAGCATCAGCCTTTATGCTTTGCAGGGAACTTCTCAACAGGCATAGCAGAGGAATGGTGACGCTAATGATTGCAGTATCACCGCTCACCATCAGGGTGGACTCCTCAAAGTTTCCAAGGACCTGGCAGATATCTGCCATCTAGGCCCACTCCTCTGTAAAGAATTGAGGAGGCTGACTCCCACTTTGCCGCCCATGTTGGAGTTGGTATTCCACTATAGCTCTACGCTGCTCATATAGCCGGGACAACATGTGAAGCGTGGAGTTCCACCGTGTGGGCACATCGCAAAGCAGTCGGTGCACTGGCAGATTAAACCGATGTTGCAGGGTGCGCAGGGCGGCAGCGTCCGTGTTGGACTTGCGGAAATGTGCGTTGACCCGGCGCACCTTGCCGAGAAGGTCTGACAAGTGTGGGTAGCCTTTCAGAAACCGCTGAACCACCAAATTAAAGACGTGGGCCAGGCATGGCATGTGCGTGAGGCTGCCGAGCTGCAGAGCCGCCACCAGGTTACGACCGTTGTCACACACGACCATGCCCGGTTGGAGGCTCAGCAGCGAAAGCCAGCGGTTGGTCTGCTCTGTCAGACCGTGCAACAGTTCGTGTGCCGTGTGCCTCTTCTCTCCTAAGCTGAGTAGTTTCAGCACGGCCTGCTGACGCTTGCCCACCGCTGTGCTGCCGCGCGACACCGACTGCTGGCGACGTGCTGCTGGTGACAAGTCTTGATTGCAAGGTAGAGGTTGCGTTGGAGGAGGAGGAGAAGGAAGGTTTAGTGGAGGTGGCATACACCGCCGCAGATACCAGCACCGATCTTGGGCCCGCAATTCTGGGGGTGGGTAGTACATGAGCGGTCCCAGGCTCTGACTCGGTCCCAGCCTCCACTAAATTCACTCAATGTGCCGTCAGGGAGATATAGTGGCCCTGCCCGCCTGTGCTTGTCCACGTGTCCGTTGTTAAGTGGCCCTTGGCAGTAACCGAGTTGGTGAGGGCGCGTACAATGTTGCGTGAGAAGTGGTCGTGCAGGGCTGGAACGGCACACCGTGAAAAACAGTGGCGACTGGGGACAGAGTAGCGCGGGGCTGCCGCCGCCATCATGTTTTTGAAAGCCTCAGTTTCCACCAGCCTGTAGGGGAGCATCTCCAGGCTTATTAATTTGGCTATGTGGACATTTAAAGCTTGAGCATGTGGGTGCATGGCGCCGTATTTGCGCTTTCGCTCCAACGATTCTCTTAGCGACAGCTGGACGCTGCGTTGAGAGACATTGCTGGATGGGGCCGAGGACAGCGGAGGTGAGGGTGTGGGTCCAGGCCAGGAGACGGTCGTGCCTGTGTCCTGAGAGGGAGGTTGGATCCCAGTGGCAGGTTGGGGCCCAGGGGGAGAGGCAGTGACGCACCTTGTGGGGTGCTTGGCCATCATATGCCTGCGCATGCTGGTGGTGGTGAGGCTGGTGGTGGTGGCTCCCCGGCTGATCTTGGCGCGACAAAGGTTGAACACCACTGTTCGTCGGTCGTCCGGCGTCTCCGTGAAAAACTGCGACACCTTAGAGCACCTTGGCCTTTGCACGGTGGCTTGGCGCGAGGGGGCGCTTTGGGAAGCAGCTGATAAATTATTCGCTCGTGCCCTGCCTCTACACCTGGCCACCCCACTGCCTCTTCCAACCTGTCCGGCGGCTGCAATTGCCTCCCCCTCTGAAGACCGGTTCTCAATTGGCTTATCACACCAGGTGGGGTCAGTCACCTCATCGTCCAGCGGCTCTTCCTCCGAATCCTCTGTGTGCTCTTCCCTCGGACTTACTGCCCTTACTACTACCTCACTGATAGACAACTGTGTCTCATCGTCATTGTCCTCCTCACCCACTGAAAGCTCTTGAGACAGTTGCCGGAAGTCCCCAGCCTCATCCCCCGGACCCCAGGGACTTTCAAAAGGTTGGGCATCGATCACGACAAACTCCTCCAGTGGGAGAGGATTCGGAACCCTTGCTGCCCATTCTGGGCAGGGGCCCGGGAACAGTTCCTGGGAGTCTGCCTGCTCCTCAGAATGTGTCATTGTAATGGAGTGAGGAGGCTGGGAGGAAGGAGGAGAGGCAGCCAGAGGATTCAGAGTTGCAGCAGTGGACGGCGTAGAAGACTGGGTGGTCGATACATTGCTGGATGCACTTTCTGCCATCCACGACAGGACCTGCTCACACTGCTCGGTTTTTAATAGTGGTCTACCACGTGGACCCAAAAATTGTGATATGAAGCTGGGGACCCCAGAAACTATCCTCTCTCCTACTCCTGCAGCAGCCGGCTGCGATTCACCTGGACCAGGAACTCGGCCTATGCCCACACCCTCACGTGGACGTCCGCGTCCTCGACCGCATCCATGTCCTCTGCCCCTACCCCTCAGCATGGTGGATTAAGAATCAAGCAGAGACAGAGCGGTGCAAAAATGTTTGTGTATTATTGCCGCGCAGTTGGTGGCTGCCAGCGGTAATATAACGCAAAATGAAGCCAGAGATAAATTATAAGGAAGGCTGCACGCAGGCCCAGCTGTGAACTGTGCAGTTTGGATGGACGTGAAGGCCCACAGGCCACGCAGGCACATGCACTGGGTAACCGTTAGCCGTAAAAAGGAATTTTTTTTTAAATCTCCTTATTTTACTCTGCAATGCAGGCTGAGGCTAGGCAGTGTGTATTGCACTTTCAATCTATGGGCATCGGGCAGACCGTGAACGTCTGAGACAGCACACGTATAACACAGAGCGTTGTAGAAAATGTGCAGTTTCTTGGCGTACACTTAGAGGCAGACTGCAGTGAGGCTACTCATAGTGCGGACAGAAAAATATTCCTAAATGAAGGATGCACGCAGGCTAGGCTGTGAACTATGCAGTTTGGATGGACGTGAAGTCCCACAGGCCACACAGGCACATGCACTGGGTAACCGTTAGCCGTAAAAAGGAAATTTTTTTTAAATCTCCTTATTTTACTCTGCAATGCAGGCTGAGGCTAGGCAGTGTGTATTGCACTTTCAATCTATGGGCGTCGGGCAGACCGTGAACGTCTGAGACAGCACACGTATAACACAGAGCATTGTAGAAAATGTGTGGTTTCTTGGCGTACACTTAGCGTCAGACTGCAGTGAGGTGACGCGAAGTGCGGACAGAAAAATATTTCTAAATGAAGGCTGCACGCAGGCTAGGCTGTGCAATGCAGAGGTACTACAACTCCCAGCAACCACGGAGTTAAATGCACACGGTCGCAGGTTGCCCTAAGAAGAACCATTGGGGTTCTTGTAGACAGGATTCTACACTACCACTGTCCCTGCCTGACCAATAGTGCCCCTATACTGAAGTACAGACTGCAGCCTGAGAACGCTACAGCCTGCACGCCCGATATACATTAAAAAAAAAATTGTGCAAAACTGCTCACAGCAGCCACAACAGTAATGTACTAGGTGAGCTGTGGCCCTAAGAAGGGCCGTTGTGGTTCTTGAAGACGCTAACACTGTCCCTATAGCAGCAGCAGGCTCAACAGCACTGTCCCTGATCTCTCTTAGCGTGTGTCTGTGGCGAGCCGCGGGCGGGTCTGATTTAAATACTCGGGGGTCACTTGATCTCGCCAGCCACTCACTGCAGGGGGTGGGATAGGGCTGGAATGTCACAGGAGGAAGTGGTAATGCCTTCCCTGTGTTTCTATTGGCCAGAAAAGGGCGCAAATTTCTCAGGGAAGGAAATGTAATGGAGTCGAGCGCCGCGTGATGCTCGTCTCGAGTAACGAGCATCTCGAACACCCTAATGCTCGAACGAGTGCGCTCGCTCATCTCTAATAACAATGTCTCTTGTATGCAAAATGAATGAATATGCATAAGCGATTATCGCTGAGCATAAAACAACAGTGTCTCTGTTATGTGAGAGGAAAATATATCGCATAAACTGTCCTCGCATAAAAGAATTACCCTGACATCCATTGCATTATCCAAATAAGAGCTAATAAGAGTGGGTGATGTGAAAGAATTAACACATAACGGGTTGCCAAATCATAGTTTATGATAAGGACAACTCTCTGCAAGTGGATCATTAAAAAAGCACAGTGAATATACTCACTTTTGTCGGTTTATATGAGAGTGGCAGTTTATTGAATTAAGGGTTAAGAGATATAAAATACGAACACAAATGGTTTACATGCATAAAGTCTAACACACAATAGTATGCAATAGTAATCTCAAGTGACAGGAAGTGACAGTATTCATAATCTACAGTACTGCCCTCTTAATATTTGGCTGTCAGGTCTGATAGCTAGAGGTTATCAGGTCTTGAGAGGTTAATAAAAGTGTACTAGAATTCTATGAACATATGGGCTAATAATAATAAAGGTTGAAAAATTGAGCCCTATGTGTAGCTAAGTGCCACCTAAGGACCTCTCAGCTAAACATTTTAAGAATACAAGAGCTGTCTAATTTATGTCATGTTCTGTAGAGCATTCTTAAACATCACAAAATATCTGATTGTATTAAGGCAAGGGTCATAAATGCAGGCACAATGGAAAATAAGGTGCCTGACATTCTAGGAAACATATCTGTGAATATATTGTTTGATCCTTCATTCTGCAAAATTTGCCTTTGAAACTATTTCTATGAATGTCCTCAGGTGACATTTTAATCCTTTATCACTAAATGTCATATTAACAAATTGTGGACAATTAAGATAAAATATCGTTGTATTCAGTCAGGAGATGATAAGTTTCCGTCACAGGAAGATTACTGTTATTCTAGCAATACAGGACAAACAATGGAGCGCTTCTCAGAGCTGTTATTGTTCTCTTATGTTCATTGGACTGTTGGCCCCTTAATAGAGCGAGTTGGACAATTTTCCCTTTGAATGCAGAGCATTTGGCAGCCATAACCTAATTTTTAGTTCTGTTGCCAAATGACGTCTTGTTTTGTTGGGAACAAGTTGCAATGTTTGTGGCACTATTTTAGAGGTTCTTATATACATTAGAAATTAGTTTATATTAAAGGGGTTTTCCGGGCAAAAACTATCGATGACCTATCCTGTGTCATAGGGAAGTGTCCCAGTTTGCTTCATACCCATTAAAATCAATTGGAGCAGAAGTGGCTCTTTACTTCGCCTAATAACATTCTCCCTGCCCTCGCTGACTGCAATCCCTGCTAGCCGTCATGAACCAGCCCCCTGCAGTCATACGGATTGGGCCACCACACAGCTTATGTCTGACCATTGTCTGTGTGTATAGCATCCCTCACTCTCCACCTCGCCATACCTGGAATATTTCCAGTCATTTTCACTTGTTCTGCAATAAATAAGCCCCCAACAGCTCCGTCAATGCAAAAATAAAATAATTGTGTCATGTAATATTTGGCCCCTAAAATAAGCTGTGTGTCCGGTATATCATATTCTTGCTATTCATCAACTCTTTTCTATAACCGTGCCCAATACCATCAGTGGTTTAATCAAACATCTCCTGTGCCAAATACAGATGAATCTTTTGTGGCTTTAGAGGAGTCTGGCATTGTCCTGATGTTCCATAGCCAAACCCTACCACCTTGACTTGATTGAAAAAACACAAAATGAGTCTCGGCTGCAGTGGGCTCACTCAAAATGGTAGACCAAATAATGATAAATTAAACAATGGGGGCCTACCAGATATGCGGCATCAGAGGGTGCCATATGGGAATCTAGATAAGCTTTCAGATATACAGTACAAAATATTCTTAGGCATGAACACACCCACACTAATATTAATCTGCCACCAGTTCAGTTCCTTGTTGACAACTGGGGTCCATGGTTCCATGGGGCTTATGCTGCACACGAGGCCTACTATCAAATCCGAAACAATTGTTACCATGTTGTGGTGTTAACAGAGGCATTTTGGTGGGTCTTATGCTCCCATATCCCAAAGAAACTGCAGAATACTGCAATAACCTGTGAAATATATGTTTGGTGTCTCCTTCAGTAAGGATGTGATTTCTGCTGGAGTCACTTGTCTGTTCACAGACAAGTTAAGCTAGGCACTGGTGGCGGCAATCATTAAGCACCTGTGGGAGGCCAGTACTTATTTTTTATGATCTATTATAATATGGGATTTATATCTACATATATTTATATATACAAAGGTGAAAGCCCTCAATGACTGACTGACTGGCCACTAATTCTTTAACTTCCCTGTGTCGAACTTGATTATTCAATACTAAGTGCAAAAGTATTGGCACCCCCTGTGTAATGTACCTAATCTAATTCTCTATTTTCTCAGAGTCATACAAACATGAAATTTGGCACAAACATTTTTTGGGTCCTAAATAAGAAAACTAAAGAGGTCACAACGTGATTATTCAATGCTAATTGCAAAAGTAAGTGCACCCCTATATAGTGTGCCTAATCTAATTCTCTAACTTCCCGGCATCATACAATCATGAAATTTGGCACAACCATTCTTTAGGTCCTAAATAGGAAAAGTAAAGGGGTCACAACCTGATTATTGAATGCTACTTTCAAAGGTAACAATTACTTTGTTATTTGCAAAAGTAAGGGCACCCCAATGTAATGTACCTAATCTAATTCTGTAACTTCCCTGTCTTGTACAAAAATGAAATTTAGCACGACCATTCCTTATATGTTAAATAGGAAAAGTAAAGGGGTCACGACTTGATTATTCAATGCTTATTGCAAAAGTAAGTGCACCCCTATGTAATGTAAGTTCCCATACAAACTTGAAATTTGCCACGACCGACCATTCTTTCCATCCCAATAGGAAAAGTAAGGGGGTTGCAACTTTAACCCCTTAACGACCAGCCCATTGCCTTTTTACGTCCTGCCCAAGTGGGCTTTATTCTCTGAGGACGTAAAAACATGCTTCCTGCAGAGAATAAAGCCCCGTGGGCTATGGACGTGACAGCTCCATGCTGTCGGTGTCCGCAGATAGCTGACAGCATGGAGCTGTCATCCTGAGCTGTGGGCAGTCCCCCCCCCCGGCAATGCGATCGGCGCTATCCAATGGATAGCGCCGATCGCAATAAAGTGTAAAAAAAAGTTAAAGATTCAGCTGCCCTGATGGATCGGATCCATCAGGGCAGCTGAAATTACTCACCCGGCTTCCCCGATGTCTGCCGCGATGAATGGGCCCTTCGGGACCTGGCGCGGCTCTTCTGCGCATGCGCGCCGGACGAATGACGTCACGCGCATGCGCAGAAGAATGGGAACCCCCGGGAGTTTAAAATCTCCAGGTTCCCAGCTCCTGAAGGTAGTCGGGAAACAGGAGATGTCCCCGGGGACTGCGATGAGCGGTCCTCAGGCCCATGATCGCCGCTATCCAGAGGATAGCGGCGATCGTGAAAAAGTTTTAAAAAAGTAAAAATAAGCTTAATTTCACCTCCCCTCATGGATCGGATCCATGAGGGGAGGTAAAAATACTCACCCCCAGTCCTCAGCGGTGTCCCGGTCTTCCGGGACCGGAGTCCCCTTCTGCGCATGCGCGCCCGATGATTGACATCGGGCGCGTGCACAGAGGGGCTCAGGACCCAGGAAATTTAAAATCCCTCTGCTCCTGGCTGCCATGTGTAGCCAGGAGCAGTGGGATATCACTGCAGAGATGATCACTGTATTTAAAGTTAAAAAAGTATAAAAAAGTTAAAAAAAAAAGTTTAAAAAGTTTAAAAAAAGTCTAAAAAAAGTTAAAAAAAAACTTTAAAACGCTTACATTTCATCTCCCCTCACGGATCATATCCGTGAGGGAGGATGAAATTACGTACCCAACGCCCCCGGATTTATCCGCAGACCTTACCACAGCTTCTGCGCGCGCGGCCGTCGCCAAAGCGGCAGACGCATGCGCAAAAGCCGTGGATTGCCAGGATAACTTAATCTCCCTGCTCCAGGATACAAAACTTAGCCAAGAGCCTGGAAATTTCACGGGGGGCCGCGGTGAGCGATTCCTAATCACGTGTTCGCCATTATCCAATGGATAACGGCGGTCACGTAAAAGTAAAAAAAAAAAAAAGTTAGTTTCATCTCCCCTCACCGATATTTGCACCTCTCCATATTTGCACCCCGATGCGTTCCTCATCCGTGAACTTACCCGGATTCTGCACATGCGACCGGACACATGTGCAGGAAACTTAAAATCTCCTTGCCTTAAGCAGTGACGGGTGGCCTCGTTGAGCAGTCCCCGTTCACGTGATAAAAAAGGTAGCGATTTACCTTAGGTCGGTCTCACATGACCGGATAGGAATTATGGATTCCGCATGCATCTGAACCGCGGTAATACGCAGATCAATCGCATTGGATTACACAATTCTGCTCATATTAGTAGGTCAGAATTACGTAATTCACTCGCAGAAAAGAGAACGCAGCAGTTTCTATTTTACCGCGGCTATCCGCAGCACAGAGCCTATTGTGCTCCATGGTCGTGGATATACCCGCTGCCCATACGCAACTATCTTGTATACGGGCTGCGGGTACCTGTGTCATCGCTAAGCGACGGTTCGGGATATACAAGCAAAAAAAAAATTTGTACTGCGAATGACCGCCTATGTGAGTAGGCAGTTATGCGCAGTACATTACGCGGCCGTACGCAGGGTCACAGCTGGGCTCACAGATGGGATCCGCTGCGGGCCTCCGCCTACGGCTGCATGAGCCCGGCGTTATTCAGACCATTACCTGTGATACGTATTTTACAAGAAGCCCCGGGAACGCTCGCCTTCCTGCAGTTCCAGGAGCAGCTTGTTGAGCGTCTTCTGTGTGAGACAGCTGCACCTCCGCAAGCTTACGAAGACTCACGGAACGCCACTTTTTACACCCCATACCCGCTACTGAGGTCATGAAATACCCCCCAAAAGCATGAGAGGAGGGGTATACCCAGTTTTATTGCCCCATGTGCCCATTCCAACCAGCCTCCGTAATTACCCCTGTCTTCGGAAATACCACACAGTTCACATTATTACTTTTATCTAAGATTTGGGGAACGTCGAAAAGGGCGCGGAGTGTGTGTGGGGGGTGGGGATATTTTTAGGGAGTCAATTTTTATTCCGTACAAATGAGCAATGGGGCCTGGAATTTATTCAGTTGTTCCCTGCCTTGCCATGGTCCCTGTAAGTAGATTAGGTCCACAATGGGTATATTTCTGAACTTGGGACAATTCATTTTGGGGTGAACGTCTTCATTCCTATGCACGCTGTACAAAAAACCTGTTTTTAAATTGAAAAAATTGCCAAAAAAATTGAAGATCGTAACTTTTTCCTTCTGCTTTGCTTAGATTTATTCAAATACTGTGGGGTCAAAATATGCATTACACCCCTAGATGAATTTGTTAAGGGGTCTAGTTTTCAAAATGCGGTCATTTGAGAGGGTTCCTTATAGTTTTAGCCGCTCAATGGCTCTACAAGTGGGGGATGGGGCCTGGAATTTATTCAGTTGTACCCTGAAATCCAACGGGTGCTCCTTTCATTATAGGCCTAGCCATGGGTCCTGTAAGTAGATTAGGGCCACAATGGGTATGTTTCTGAACACGGGACAAACAGGGGTATCCGTTTTGGGGTGAAAGTCTTCATTTATATGTGTGCTGTACAAAAAAAAACTGTTTTTAAATTGATGCAATTGCCCAAAAAATGAAAATCGTAATTTTTTCCTACTGCTTTGCTTAGATCTATTCAAAAATTGTACGGTTAAAATACGCAGTACACCCCTAGATGATCGCGTTAAGGGGTCTAGTTTTCAAAATGAGATCATTTGTGGGGGTTCTCTATTGTTTTGGGCGCTCAAGAACTCTACAAGTGTGCTATGAGGATTTAGTAGCGGTTGGGTATTGTTTACCGTCTCTGGCAACAATCTGTAAAACAAATAGTCTCTCAGTTTCATCTTTTGTGAGAATGTTGTTGTAATCCTGACTGAGTTCAACATCTTTCTGCAACATTATTCACAACAACTATCTTCTCAGGTTTTTCAATTCCACTTTTGTAACCAGGATCATCCTTTCATGTTGAAGGGTTTTTGCCTTCAGTTTATTTTCTTCTTCTGCTTCCAGCATAGCTTGACCCATATTTGCCTTAACTGCTGTTGGAACATTGTCATCAATGAGGGTGGGTTCAAACGAGCATGTTTTTGTGCGTGCATACGCAGGCACAAAAACACGCTTGTATTTACAACAATGCATTCCCTATGGTGTGTTCACATGTTCGTACTTTGCAGGTGCGTGCATGCAAAGATAGGACATGCGTGCACCATTGGAAATTATCAGGATATTGATCCAGCAATCAGTAAGGCTGCTGCAAAACAATTTCCAACCATCTCTGGTACTTAGTCCCTGAAACTGTGGCTCTATCCTTAGGGGTGCATTGACACGAGCGTGTTTTTGTACGCACTTACGTGCGTACATACGTGCGCACGTAGGTGCTAGCAAAAACACGCGTGAACACAGCTGCGTGCTTGTTGTCAATGGAGCCGTGGCTGCTGCCGGCGGCTCCATTGAAAACAATGCACTGCCGGCACCCCTGCATTCTTTTTCAGGGAAGGGCTTTACATATAAGCCCTTCCCTGAAAAATAATCATTTTTGTGTGTAAAAAAAAAAAAAATTAAGCTGAGAGCTGCCGCTGATTGGTCCCTGCGCTGAGCCAATCAGAGGCAGCACTGACTCACCCATTCATGAATTCATGAATGGGTGTGAGTGAGATCTGCCTCTGATTGGTCAGGCTGTGACCAATCAGAGGCAGCTCATTCAGCAGGCGGGGATTTTAAATCCCCAGCTGCTGAATACTACTCACAGCTGTTCAGAGCAGTTCAGGAGGACTGCAGCTGGCCGCGCTGAACTCCGTCCGCCGGGACCAGGTGAGTATATATTTTTTTTATTTTTACACATTTCTGGATGGATTGCAGGGAAGGGCTTATATATTTAAGCCCTTCCCGACAATTCATGCCGCGATCGCCGGCAGCCCATTGCTTTCAATGGAGCCGGCTGTATTGCCGGCTCCATTGAATTCAATGGGCTAACATCGTTCTGCCGGGACAAGGTGAGTATATATTTTTTTATTTTTACACAATTCTGGATGAATTGCAGGGAAGGGCTTATATATTTAAGCCCTTCCCGACAATTCATCCCGCGATCGCTGGCAGCCCATTGCTTTCAATTCAATTCCATTGAATTCAATGGGCTAACATTGTTCTTCTCTGCCACAGCTGTTACAGCTGTGGCAGAAGAGAACGATCTTTACGCTGACAGTGCGGGGGGGGGTCTCACTTTTGCCACTATTGTGGCTTAACAGTGGGACCTGGGAACTTGAGATGCAGCCCAACATGTAGCCCCTCGCCTGCCCTATCCGTTTCTGTGTCGTTCCCATCACTTTCTTGAATTTCCCAGGTTTTCACCAATGAAAACCATAGCGAGCATCGGCGATATACAAAAATGAAAAATGCTCGAGTCGCCCATTGACTTCAATGGGGTTCATTACTCGAAACGAACTCTCGAGCATCACTGAAAGTTCGACTCGAGTAACGAGCACTCGAGCATTTTGGTGGTCGCTCATCTCTACTGGTAATATATATATATTTACTATTCTTTTTTTATTTAGTCTCATGTATGGAATATATATCTTGACATCCTTCGTCTATTGGATATGAATCATTTCACATCAAACCTTAGCCACATATTTGTTTCAGTGATTATGAAACATTATTTTAATTTATTTTGTCATATTTTGATATATACGATTGCCAATTTTAATATTTTTGCCTGTTAATTGTTACCCTTCGCAATTTTTATAATTTGTTAACGTTTGTGATTGATTGTGCTAATTTTTTTTGCTGCCAAGGGGCCAATGGCAAGATTAGTTTTTCAAAAACATAAAAATATTCTTTAAAATTCATTCATGTTGGAGTAATTTGGATCTGCACTCTTATCTTCATAGTGCCTCTACTCTGTCGGCCATTTTTGGCTCCCTATCGCAGCTGACGATGGCTCCATTTAGTCCCATATATCCCTTACGTCTTACTCAGACGACCGCATATCGGCTGCGTATTCACGCCGAGCCAAAATATGGTGTCCTTGTCTGCAGAGGGGGGGGGGGGGAAAGGATGGAAGAGCCAGGAGCAGGAACTGAGCTCCCGCTCCTTCCCCACCACTCGCCACTATTTGCAATGGGAGGGGTGGGGGCGGAGCTAAGTCATGTTACTTAGCTCCGCCCCCATCTCGACCCCTCCTATTGAAAATAGTGGCAAGGGGCAGAGAGGGGGCGGGAGCTCAGTTCCTGCTACTGGCTCTTCCATCCTCCTCCCCCTGCAGACAAGGTCACCGTATATCAGCTCGGCGTGAAAACCCAGCCGATAAACAGTCGTCTGAATAAGCCCTTAAATAGCACAATATAGGGCCATCTTCAGCTGCCGGAAGGACCCAAAAACGACCGACGGAGCAGAAGCGCTCCAAGGTCGAATGTATGTTTGTCACTGTAGGGTTCAGAACAAAAATATAACTTTTATTAAATCTTTATAAAAAAGAACTTGATGAACAAGTCTCAAATAGGACACACATATAGCTAAAAGAGAGTACTCCTTAAACAAAATTCCCAGAGATGACGGAATGGCCGTATTTCGGGATAGAGAATTTAAAGCTATACAGCTTTAAAAGGAGTAGACCATAGAAGGTTCAAAACAATCAGTGATTTGCTACAGAATTATGTAGTGTAGCTATAACCTTTTACTCAAAGGGTCAAACTAGCTAGTACGTTCAGAAGTTTCTCAGAACACCAACAACCTCGAGAAGTCTCCGTAGCCCTCTAAACGAGGGGTTAACTCGGTGATTGGGTTCAGACTTTTTGGAACTTCACATGTTACCCCAGCCTAGTTTAGTGCACAGAGGTATACATAAATCCCTCTAAATTGCACTCCAATAGAGACTTCAGGGTAATCTCAGCAGAAAAGAGAAGATCCACTCCTCCCAGATCTAGTCCACTATATATATAGATAACTTCCCATGTGGCTATATCTGATGGAGAATAGACCATTGATAACTTAGAAAAAATTTCAAAATTGATTACTTCCAATCCAAAATAAGGAGAGGAAAGATAATCCATCAATTATATGGAATAGTCTTAGGACGTCACTTCTTAAGAAAAATTACGCGGTTCGACGCGTTTCTGCTACAGTTAGAGTAGCGTCATCAGGAACCAAATTCCATATCTGGACGTCAAAAAGTCAGTAAACAACGTCCTTAAACTGCTCGACAAAAATTAGATTGTAGCGGGAGTTGTAAAGGTAAAGGAGAGGTAGACGATGCTAGCATTCAAAGGGTTAAATATCCCCCAGAGATTCCCCCCTAGAAAGCAATAAGAACGATGATGATTAGGCTGGTGCTGCTACCTTCTCTCATTCTTATTGCTTTCTAGGGGGGAATCTCTGGGGGATATTTAACCCTTTGAATGCTAGCATCGTCTACCTCTGCTTTACCTTTACAACTTCCGCTACAATCTAATTTTAGTCAAGCAGTTTAAGGACGTTGTTTACTGACTTTTTGACGTCCAGATATGGAATTTGGTTCCTGATGACGCTACTCTAACTGTAGCAGAAACGCGTCGAACCGCGTAATTTTTCTTAAGAAGTGACGTCCTAAGACTATTCCATATAATTGATGGATTATCTTTCCTCTCCTTATTTTGGATTGGAAGTAATCAATTTTGAAATTTTTTCTAAGTTATCAATGGTCTATTCTCCATCAGATATAGCCACATGGGAAGTTATCTATATATAGTGGACTAGATCTGGGAGGAGTGGATCTTCTCTTTTCTGCTGAGATTACCCTGAAGTCTCTATTGGAGTGCAATTTAGAGGGATTTATGTATACCTCTGTGCACTAAACTAGGCTGGGGTAACGTGTGAAGTTCCAAAAAGTCTGAACCCAATCACCGAGTTAACCCCTCGTTTAGAGGGCTACGGAGACTTCTCGAGGTTGTTGGTGTTCTGAGAAACTTCTGAACGTACTAGCTAGTTTGACCCTTTGAGTAAAAGGTTATAGCTACACTACATAATTCTGTAGCAAATCACTGATTGTTTTGAACCTTCTATGGTCTACTCCTTTTAAAGCTGTATAGCTTTAAATTCTCTATCCCGAAATACGGCCATTCCGTCATCTCTGGGAATTTTGTTTAAGGAGTACTCTCTTTTAGCTATATGTGTGTCCTATTTGAGACTTGTTCATCAAGTTCTTTTTTATAAAGATTTAATAAAAGTTATATTTTAGTTCTGAACCCTACAGTGACAAATTCAGTTTGACCATCTGGTGTTCCTCCTGCTCCAGTGATTTCAAGGTCGAATGTATGGGTACTCTTTAATTGTCACCCATGTTTGCTTTCTTTAGTCATTCTTGGTTTATTACATATGATTACAACTAGAGATGAGCGAGCACCAAAATGCTCGGGTGCTCGTTACTCGGGACGAAATTATCGCAATGCTCGAGGGTTCGTTTCGAGTAATGAACCCCATTGAAGTCAATGGGCGACCCGAGCATTTTTGTATATCGCCGATGCTCGCTAAGGTTTTCATTTGTGAAAATCTGGGCAATTCAAGAAAGTGATGGGAATGACACAGCAACGGATAGGGCAGGCGAAGGGCTACATGTTGGGCTGCATCTCAAGTTCCCAGGTCCCACTATTAAGCCACAATAGCGGCAAGAGTGGGCCCCCCCCTCCCAACAACTTTTACTTCTGAAAAGCCCTCATTAGCAATGCATACCTTAGCTAAGCACCACACTACCTCCAACAAAGCACAATCACTGCCTGCATGACACTCCGCTGCCACTTCTCCTGGCTTATATGCTGCCCAACCCCCACCCCCCCCCCACCCACCTGCACGACCCAGTGTCCACAGCGCACACCAAATTGTCCCTGCGTAGCCTTCAGCTGCCCTCATGCCACACCACCCTCATGTCTATTTATAAGTGCGTCTGCCATGAGGAGGAACTGCAGGCACACACTGCAGAGGGTTGGCACGGCTAGGCAGCGACCCTCTTTAAAAGGGGCGGGGCGATAGCCCACAATGCTGTACAGAGGCAATGAGAAATATAATCCTGTGCCACCGCCATCAGGAGCTGCACACGTGGGCATAGCAATGGGGAACCTATGTGCCACACACTATTCATTCTGTCAAGGTGTCTGCATGCCCCAGTCAGACCGCGGTTTTTTATAAATAGTCACTGGCAGGTACAACTCCGCAATGGGAATTCCGTGTGCACCCACAGCATGGGTGGCTCCCTGGAACCCACCGGCTGTAAATGTATCCCATTGCAGTGCCCATCACAGCTGAGGTAACGTCCGATTAAATGCAGGTGGTCTTCGGCCCACACTGCATGCCCCAGTCAGACTGGGGTTCTTTAGAAGTGTACACATGGAGTTACAACTCCGTGTGGACCGACAGCATGGGTGGGTGCCAGGAACCCACCGGCGATACATAAATATATCCCATTGCATTGCCCATCACAGCTGAGGTAATGTCATGTTTAATGCAGGTGGGCTTCGGCCCACACTGCATGCCCCAGTCAGACTGGGGTTCTTTAGAAGTAGACACATGCAGTTACAACTCCCTGTGGACCCACAGCATGGATGGGTGCCAGGAAGCCACCGTCGGTACATAAATATATCCCATTGCATTGCCCATCACAGCTGATGTAACGTCAGCTTTAATGCAGGTGGGCAAAAAATTAATTGGATTACACTGTAGGCAAGGGCCCCAAAAAATTGGTTTACCAACAGTACTAATGTACCTCAGAAAAATTGCCCATGCCCAACCAAGAGGGCAGGTGAAACCCATTAATCGCTTTGGTTAAAGGAGATGTCCCGAGGCAGCAAGTGGGTCTATACACTTCTGTATGGCCATAATAATGCACTTTGTAATGTACATTGTGCATTAATTATGAGCCATACAGAAGTTATAAAAAGTTTTATACTTACCTGCTCCGTTGCTGGCGTCCTCGTCTCCATGGTGCCGACTAATTTTCGCCCTCCGATGGCCAAATTAGCCGCGCTTGCGCAGTCCGGGTCTTCTCCTCTTCTCTATGGGGCTCCGTGTAGCTCCATGTAGCTCCGCCCCGTCACGTGCCGATTCCAGCCAATCAGGAGGCTGGAATCGGCAATGGACCGCACAGAAGCCCTGCGGTCCATGAAGACAGAGGATCCCGGCGGCCATCTTCAGCAGGTGAGTATGAAGACGCCGGACCGCCGGGATTCAGGTAAGCGCTGTGCGGGTGGTTTTTTTAACCCCTGCATCGGGGTTGTCTCGCGCCGAACGGGGGGGAGGTTTAAAAAAAAAAAAACCCGTTTCGGCGCGGGACATCTCCTTTAATGTGGCTTAATTGGTAACTAGGCCTGGAGGCAGCCCAGTTAAAATAAAAATTGGTTCAGGTGCAAGTTTCAACGCTTTAATGAGCATTGAAACGTATAAAAATTGTTTACAAAAATTATATGACTGAGCCTTGTGGGCCTAAGAAAAATTGCCCGTTCGGCGTGATTACATGAGGTTTCAGGAGGAGGAGCAGGAGGAGGAGGATGAATATTATACACAGATTGATGAAGCTAAAAGGTGCACATTTTTGATGGTGATAGAGAACAATGCTTCCATCCGCGGGTGCAGCCTACGTATTGTTTAGGTATCGCTGCTGTCCGCTGGTGGAGAAGAGAAGTCTGGGGAAATCCAGGCTTTGTTCATCTTGATGAGTGTAAGCCTGTCGGCACTGTCGGTTGACAGGCGGGTACGCTTATCTGTGATGATTCCCCCAGCCGCACTAAACACCCTCTCTGACAAGACGCTAGCCGCAGGACAAGCAAGCACCTCCAGGGCATACAGCACGAGTTCAGGCCACGTGTCCAGCTTCGACACCCAGTAGTTGTAGGGGGCAGAGGCGTCACGGAGGACGGTCGTGCGATCGGCTACGTACTCCCTCACCATCCTCTTACAGTGCTCCCGCCGACTCAGCCTTGACTGGGGAGCGGTGACACAGTCTTGCTGGGGAGCTAGAAAGCTGTCAAAGGCCTTAGAGAGTGTTCCCCTGCCTGTGCTGTACATGCTGACTGATCTCCGCGCCCCCCCTGTTACCTGGCCCTCGGAACTGCGCCTTCGGCCACTAGTGCTGTCGGATGGGAATTTTACCATCAGTTTGTCCGCCAGGGTCCTGTGGTATAGCATCACTCTCGAACCCCTTTCCTCTTCGGGTATGAGAGTGGAAAGGTTCTCTTTATACTGTGGGTCGAGCAGTGTGTACACCCAGTAATCCGTAGTGGCCAGAATGCGTGTAACGCGAGGGTCATGAGAAAGGCATCCTAACATGAAGTCAGCCATGTGTGCCAGGGTACCTGTACGCAACACATGGCTGTCCTCACTAGGAAGATCACTTTCAGGATCCTCCTCCTCCTCCTCCTCAGGCCATACACACTGAAAGGATGACAGGCAAGCAGCATGGGTACCCTCAGCAGTGGGCCAAGCTGTCTCTTCCTCCTCCTCCTCATCCTCCTCATTCTCCTCCTCCTCCACGCGCTGAGATATAGACAGGAGGGTGCTCTGACTATCCAGCGACATACTGTCTTCCCCCGCCTCTGTTTCCGAGCGCAAAGCGTCTGCCTTTATGCTTTGCAGGGAACTTCTCAAGAGGCATAGCAGAGGAATGGTGACGCTAATGATTTCAGCATCGCCGCTCACCATTTGGGTAGACTTCTCAAAGTTCCCAAGGACCTGGCAGATGTCTGCCAACCAGGCCCACTCTTCTGTAAAGAATTGAGGAGGCTGACTCCCACTGCGCCGCCCATGTTGGAGTTGGTATTCCACTATAGCTCTATGTTGCTCATAGAGCCTGGCCAACATGTGGAGCGTAGAGTTCCACCGTGTGGGCACGTCGCACAGCAGTCGGTGCACTGGCAGATGAAACCGATGTTGCACGGTGCGCAGGGTGGCAGCATCCGTGTGGGACTTGCGGAAATGTGCGCAGAGCCGGCGCACCTTTCTAAGCAGGTCTGACAAGCGTGGGTAGCTTTTCAGAAAGTGCTGAACCACCAAATTAAAGACGTAGGCCAGGCATGGCACGTGCGTGAGGCTGCCGAGCTGCAGAGCCTCCACCAGGTTACGGCCGTTGTCACACACGACCATGCCCGGTTGGAGGCTCAGCGGCGCAAGCCAGCGGTCGGTCTGCTCTGTTAGACCCTGCAGCAGTTTGTGGGCCGTGTGCCTCTTCTCTCCTAAGCTGAGTAGTTTCAGCACGGCCTGCTGACGCTTGCCCACCGCTGTGCTGCCATGCCGCGCGACACCGACTGCTGACGACGTGCTGCTGCTGACACATCTTGATTGCGAGACAGAGGTTGCGTAGGAGGAGGAGGAGGGTGGTTTAGTGGAGGAAGCATACACCGCCGCAGATACCACCACCGAGCTGGGGCCCGCAATTCTGGGGGTGGGTAGGACGTGAGCGGTCCCGGGCTCTGACTCTGTCCCAGCCTCCACTAAATTCACCCAATGTGCCGTCAGGGAGATATAGTGCCCTGCCCGCGTGTGCTTGTCCACGTGTCTGTTGTTAAGTGGACCTTGGCAGTAACGGCGTTGGTGAGGGCGCGTACAATGTTGCGGGAGACGTGGTCGTGCAGGGCTGGGACGGCACATCAGGAAAAGTAGTGGTGACTGGGAACTGAGTAGCGCGGGGCCGCCGCCTCCATCATGCCTTTGAAAGCCTCCGTTTCCACAACCCTATACGGCAGCATCTCCAGGCTGATAAATTTGGCTATGTGCACGTTTAATGCTTGAGCGTGCGGGTGCGTGGCGGCGTACTTGCGCTCCAACACTTGTGCTAGCGACGGCTGGACGGTGCGGTGAGAGACATTGGTGGATGGGGCCGAGCTCAACGGAGTTGAGGGTGTGGGTGCAGGCCAGGAGACGGTAGTGCCTGTGTCCTCAGAGGGGGGTTGGATCTCAGTGGCAGGTTGGGGCACAGGGGGAGAGGCAGCGGTGCAAACCGGAGGCGGTGAACGGCCTTCGTCCCACCTTGTGGGGTGCTTGGCCATCATATGTCTGCGCATGCTGGTGGTGGTGGCTCCCCGGCTGATCTTGGCGCGACAAAGGTTGCACACCACTGTTCGTCGGTGGTCTGCATTCTCAGTGAAAAACTGCCAGACCTTTGAGCACCTCGGCCTCTGCAGGGTGGCATGGCGCGAGGGGGCGCTTTGGGAAACAGTTGGTGGATTATTCGGTCTGGCCCTGCCTCTGCCCCTGGCCACCGCACTGCCTCTTCCAACCTGCCCTGCTGCTGCACTTGCCTCCTCCTCTGAAGACCTGTCCTCAGTAGGCGTAGCAAACCAGGTGGGGTCAGTCACCTCATCGTCCTGCTGCTCTTCCTCAGAATCCTCTGTGCGCTCCTCCCTCGGACTTACTCCAATTACTACTACCTGAGTGATAGACAACTGTGTCTCATCGTCATTGTCCTCCTCACCCACTGAAAGGTCTTGAGACAGTTGCCGGAAGTCCCCAGCCCCATCCCCCGGACACCGGGAACTTTCCAAAGGTTGGGCATCGGTCACGACAAACTCCTCCAGTATAAGAAATAGCAATCAATCACAGTGCAGCTTTCATTTTACCTCAGTGGTATAAGAAATAGTAACTAATCCAACGCTCGACGGGTAAGCTAGTAAGTTATAAAAGAAGATGAATCAAACCGTTCATCACTGAATTTGCTGACTTAAGCAAACAATGTTGAATACCTAGCACCCCAGTACAAGCCTGGGAATAGTTTTATGCATAATCGAAGGGAGAAATAGTGATGGATTCATAGGTTTAAAGGAGATGTCCCGAGGCAGCAAGTGGGTCTATACACTTCTGTATGGCCATAATAATGCACTTTGTAATGTACATTGTGCATTAATTATGAGCCATACAGAAGTTATAAAAAGTTTTATACTTACCTGCTCCGTTGCTAGCGTCCTCGTCTCCATGGAGCCGACTAATTTTTGGCCTCCGATGGCCAAATTAGCCGCGCTTGCGCAGTCCGGGTCTTCAGCAGTCTTCTATGGAGCCGCTCGTGCCAGAGAGCGGCTCCGTGTAGCTCCGCCCCGTCACGTGCCGATTCCAGCCAATCAGGAGGCTGGAATCGGCAGTGGACCGCACAGAAGAGCTGCGGTCCACGAAGGTAGAAGATCCCGGCGGCCATCTTCAGCAGGTGAGTATGAAGACGCCGGACCGCCGGGATTCAGGTAAGCGCTGTGCGGGTGGTTTTTTTAACCCCTGCATCGGGGTTGTCTCGCGCCGAACGGGGGGGGGGTTAAAAAAAAAAAAAACCCGTTTCGGCGCGGGACATCTCCTTTAAACTCCACATCACTTGAAAGATCTAACATTTTAAGCAAAATGACTTCAAAGTTATTTCAGCTCAGGACTTACTTAGTAAAAAGACTCAGTCAAACCGAGTACTCAGTATATAAATCACTTACCTTGGGAATTCTATGTGTATACATGCCATGATTCTTTGTCGAATAAAAATGGGCAATACTAGAAATATGTTTGGAGTGTCAGTGATGTGTCAATGCAGACTGTGTAACAAGAAAAAAGCAACACAAAATATATGTGCACACCTAACAGAAAAATAACAAAGTAGCATAGTATGTAAGTCTGAAAAACAGACAAATATCCATCAATTTTTAGCCAACTTTCCCCCAGTATTGAGCCAGAGTAAAGCCCCATTTTCACGCAAAGATGATCACTCAAAATTAGTTCAAAAGATACTTGGTATGACAGTTTGAGTGATCATTTTGCATAAACTATTAATGAGCTCTAATACCCATCAGTAGCTTATTAGCTTCATTTGCATGTAAATGAGGCTCCCTTCACAGTGGGTGGTCTGTTAATTGCATACAGCTCTATTGTTCTCCCTCAGCAGCTGAAAACAATGGAGGGACATACCTCTTGAGGAGCAATTTGTGGAAAACTCTGTGGATTCTCCACATGTCCAGTAGTGCCAGCTCATATGCCATAGAACTAATCACTTCAGTGACAGGAAATGGGCCCACAAATTGGGGAGCCAGCTTCAACGAAGGCACTTTTAACTTCAGGTTCTTGGAAGACAAGTACACCAACTGGCCCACAGTCAAAGGTTCAGAGATAGTATGTGTACCTCTACTCCTCCTAAGCATTGCATCCCCGGAGTGCTCCAAGTTACCACTGTAAGCCGTGTACAGGGGTGGGCTCCCCAGGATACAGCGAAGTCACAGACAAGGAAAACGTCTCTGACACCAGTTCAGGTGCCAACCGAATTTTACTAAAGCACTGTGGCCTATGTGACCACAAACAATAGGTAACCCGACAAAACTCACATACACTCAGCCAGATGGCTGAGGCCCTTGTGCTGTACAGCGCTGTACTCCCCAAAGGGTGTTCCTATAATAGACTATGCTTTTACCTAACGGGCAGGCCTAAATAAACCGGACCCTTGTTACCTATTAATACCGCTACTAAGGAACAAAGGAAAGGGAGAGTAATCTGAGTATCGGCGGTGCAGCACAACCGCTTACAAACTTACCCACACTGACTCTATCCCCCCAGAACAATACAATATGGAACATGTATAAAGAACAGCGGCTATATAACCAGGTGAATGTTCTCCGGAAGCTTCTTACTGACGGCTGGATGTGGCCTGCCAGCCACTATGCCGACCCCGCTGAAGTGTGGCCTGACACGGTCCATAACCCTACCTAATCTAACTACAGGCCAAAATGCAGTCCCAAGTAACTTGGCGCCAAAATATGGTGTCTTGCGTGCACGTAGACTGGTCTGCTGTATGCTCAGCCAAAACGTCTAGACGGATGAGGGGCTCCTCCAGAAAAATGTTCGGTACCGCAGAGAGCCGTTACTCACTTCCTCAGCGGCATCCAGCATAGTCCACACAATAGCCAGTCTGTTACCATGCAGGGCGGCGCAGGGTCCCGCGGTCGGCACGCGCCACTCCAGTGTCGGCTCCGGCGTCCTGGAGCTCTGGAGTCGGGGCTCTCCCGGCGGCGTGGGGCACCTAGTGTGCGGTGGCGTGGGCGTGTCTGCCCGTAGGGTGCCGCCCGCACTCCTCCACCTTTCTTATGCAGTAGTGGGAGAGTCGGCTCCTCCCACTCTCCACCCCTGGGCGGAGTCTTTCAGTTATAAGGCTGGCAATGACCTGAGCTCACTGCCAGTTATTGGTTCTGTCAGCGTCTAGTAGGTCCTGTCTGCAGCTAGTCTCAGTTCAGCCTCTAGTTAGCTTGTCAGCTCCCCTTCCCTAGCTTTGCTTTGCTCTGCATTTTCTGTCGGTCATTTCCATCTGCCTTCTCTGTCGGCACTCTGTCCCCCCATCAGTTAGTCTCATCTTGTTAGTCGCCAGGTCCCTAGTCAGTGCAGGGACCGCTGTCCAGTTGTCCTCCTAGGGTTAGCCAGGGCCGAGGCAAGTAGGCAGGGACAGTGGGGTGCGGGAAGTTCAGGGCACCCCACCTGGCGCTCGGGGGGTCAGAGTGCTGTAACACAGTCTCGCTCCGGTTGTTCAGCAACTCTTCTCCCATCCAGCGGGCATCTGGTCAAAATCTGAATCCGCTGCAGCTCCGGTCCCTTCAGGACACGACCTCCTTCCCTCTTCTGCAGCTCCACTCAGATGGCTCTCTCGACCAACTGTCCCCTCACAGTGTACGCACGCTTTTAATTTTCTCTCCTCCCGTGCGCACGCTGTGACCAGGCAACGGGTGCTCCAATCACAGGCTACCATGGTCCTGTCACCTCACAGCTTGACCAAAATCTTTTCTGCAGAACAGTGACCTCTTGTGGACAAATAATAAAACACACAGTAGTGGACTATTTACAGTAACAAGAACAATGTACACATATTGGAGGCTGTCTCACCCTCTCACACCATGCACCTTCTCCCACACCTCCGTAGGTCCTGAACCTGAGCATCTGCAGATGGATTGTTAGAGGAGGAGGGGAATGACACCGCAAACCTGGGATTAAATCCATAATTACAGAAGAAAGGAGACACACCAGACGCCGAATGTGTATGATTATTGATAGCAAATTCTGCCAACGCTAGATAATTCACCTAGAGACTCTGACAATCACTCACATACATTCTGAGGTACTGAACCAGTTCCTGGTTCATACATTCTGTCTGCTCATTAGACTCCAGGTGGAAGGCAAAGGAAAATGACAACTTAATACCGATATTCTTACAAAAAGCCCTCCAAAACCAGACAACAAATTGGACTGCCTGGTTGGAAACAATATCTTCAGGGACCCCATGCAGGCGCACAATCTCCTTAATAAATATGGGGGCTAACTCAGGGGCGGATGGAAGCTTCTTAAGAGCAGTAAAAATCGCCATCTTGAAAAATCTGTCGACGACCACCCAGATGACCGAGCACCCCTGGGATTCGGGCAGGTCGGTAATAAAATCCATCGACAGGTGGGTTCATGGCCTGGTCATTAACATAGAATAATTCCCTAAAGGTTTTGTATATCCAAGTAATTCAGGCATTGTTTTTTCATCACATATTGTACTCCGTTTAGCTGGTAAAAATAGACCAATAGAATTTGTGTATATTTATTAAAGATCCAAAATTGGGAAACTTTTTAAAAGATTGCCTTTTTTTCACATTTTCAACTGCAATATATCAAATATGTGCCAACACAGTGTACACATTTTTGATAAGATATGTATTTTCATCTGTTTACTTTATTCTGGATCCACATTTAAAAAACTTTGTTTTCTTTTTAACCATTTAGGAGACGTACAAATTTAACATTCATTCTTAACATTTTGAGGAACATTTTGTTTTCCTGCAGCAAACCAAGGTTGTAAAGGCTTATGGGTGTCAGAATGGTAGATACCCCCTCAAATGACTCCATTTTTAAAAGTAAACCCCTTAATATATTCACTTAGGGGTGTTATGAGTATTTTGACAGCACAGTTTTTTTTCAGAAGTTAAAGCAATTTAGAGAAGAAAAAATAAAATTTCATACTTTTGCAAATATGTCATTTTAAAGACAGCTTTTTCTCTTCTATAATGCACATGAAAATGAGGCTTTGCACTACCTAAAATGGATACCCCTGTTTGTACTGTGTTCAGAAACATACCCATTGTGGCGCTAATGTTATGTTTCCATGCACAACGGTGCCAAAAGCTAAAGGAGCAGCCGCTGGCTTTCAGAACAAAAATTTTGCTTGAAGGTTATTTAGGGCCCATAACACACTTGTAGAGCACTTGAGCTGCCAAAACGGTAGAGAATTCCAACAAATTACCCCATTTTAAAAACTAGACCCCTTAACGAATTCATCTAGGGGTGTTCTGCGTAGTTAGACCACACAATTTTTTGAATGAATCTAAGGAAAGCAGAAGGAAAAAATTATGATTTTCACTTTTTTGGCACTTGTGTCATTTTAAAATCATGGGGTTCTTTTGTACAGCACACATATGAATACCCCAAAATGGATACCCCTGCTGTCCTGTGTTCAGAAACATACCTATTGTGGCCCCAATCTGCTTACTGTACACATGGCTAGGCCTGCAATAGAGGGAATTTTTTCAGCACAACTGAATAAATCAAGCTGTCAAAATGATACAATGCCCCCACACAAATGACCCCATTTTGAAATCTAGACCTCTTAGACCATTTATCTAAGTGTGTACTGACTATTCAGACCCGCAGTTTTTTGCAAAAATTATTATAAAGCATGTGAAAAATAAATAAAATTTAATTTTTTCATAAATGTCACTTTCATGACAGTTTCTTTTGTTTTAAGCAGGTAAAACTGGGGAGACGCACACCCTAAATTTTATAGCACTAGTTTTTTTGTGTTCAGCAATACCCCTGCGGCAGCCCCAGTCTAGTTATAGGACACATGGCTAGGCCTATAATGGAGGGAACGCACATTGGATTTGAGGACACAACTGTACAAAAAAAGAAAATTGACTACCTAATATCGCAGCCCCCCATGACAGCTCCAGGCTATCAGCCTCCAGTTGCAGATAGCAGAGAGCTGTCACACACACAGCTTTACTTTACAGGGCCGGTGTGTTTTTACAGCCCTGTAGATTAAAGCCCAGACCCCCAGGACATGAAAACATGTATGGGTCACTAAGGGGTTAAAATTATATTTTTAAATCAGGGCTACCATCCCACCACAATTGATTATCAAATCACCAGAGCCACCAGGATGCCAAGAAATCAACTACTCCAATACACAATGAAGGAAAGAAACAATTGTGTATTTCTAGTAGTGACCTACAATTTAGGGTGGGTTCACACAAGCGTGTTTTTGTGCGTACTTAGGTGCGTACATACGTGCGCACCTAAGTATGAGCAAAAAGACACGCGAATACAGCTGCGTGCTTGTTGTCAATGAAGCCGCGGCTGCTGCCGGCAGCTCCATTGAAAACAATGCTCTGCCAGCCCCCTGCATTCTTTTTCAGGGAAGGGCTTTACATAGAACCCCTTCCCTGAAAAAGAAACATTTTAGTACAAAAAAAAAAATTACCTCTCGGTAAGCGGCAGATGTTTCCTTCACCCCCACTAGTTAAAAGAATTCCCTGCTGCTACATCTGCCACATCTGTGGCAGATACAGCAGAGGAATTCTTCAATTCTCAACTGCAGCTGTCACACATGACAGAATCCTGCTGCCAGCATCTCCGTCAATGGCTTTTCAGGGAAAGGCCAGAAGTCGACGCCGAGCCCCGACAGCCGTCAATAGCTTTTCAGGGAAGGGCTTCATAAGCTCATCCCTGAAAAGACAGTTAAATAAGTGTCAAAAAAAAAATCAATACTCACCTGCCAGGGCTCAGCCGCGCCTTCTGCAGCTGTCCCCAGCTCTGTAGTACTGAACTATCAGCAGCCAGGTATTCCAAATCCCCAGCTGCTGATAGCTCAGCAGCGCTGCAGAGCTGGGGACAACTGCAGAAGGCGCGGCTGAGCCCCGGCAGGTGAGTATAGAATTTTTTTGTTTTTCACACTATTTTAAAAGGCTTTTCAGGGAAGAACTTAATAAGCCCTTCCCTGAAAAGCCATTGACGGCTGCCGGGGCTCAGCGGCGACTTCTGCCGCTGTCCCCAGCCCTGTAGCACTGCTGAGCTACCAGGAGCCGGGAATTTTAAATCCCCGGCTGCTGATAGTTCAGTACTACAGAGTCGGAGACAGCGGCAGAAATCGCCGTTGAGCCGCGGCACTGAAAGGGGGTTAGTATTGATTTTTTTTTATACACTTTTTTAAATGGCTTTTCAGGGAAGAGCTTATGAAGCCCTTCCCTGAAAAGCCATTGACGGGATCCCGGCAGCAGAATTCTCTACCGCAGCTGTCATGTGTGACAGCTGCAGTTGAGAATTGAAGAATTCCTCTGCTGCATCTGCCACAGATGTGGCAGATGTAGCAGCAGGGAATTCTTTTAACTAGCGAGACAGATGTGTTCTTCACACACGCGGGGGTCACTGCAGCGGCGGAGAGGTAAGTATTTTCTTTTCTTTTTTTTTACACTAAAATTTTCCTTTTTCAGGGAATAGCGTACATGTAAAGCCCTTCCCTAAAAAGAATGCTGGGAGCCAGAAGAGTATTGTTTTCAATGGAGCCGCCAGCAGCAGCCGTGGCTCCATTGAAAACAATGCGTGCATTCCCAATGGTGCACACATGTCTTATCTTTGCAGGCATGCACCTGCAAAGTACAGACATGTGCACATACCATAGGGAATGCATTGTTGTAAATACAAGCGTGTTTTTGTGTGAGCTTATGCATGCACAAAAACACGCTCGTGTGAACCCACCCTTACAGCTACAGATAGCTTCGTCAATGGAAAAATAAAAATATTATGGCTGGGAATGAGGTGACAAAAAATAATTTTTTAAAGTGTTTCGAGTGTTCAAAAAGCAACTTTTTTTTTATGCTTTGTTTGTTATAAAACCAAATAAAAATTATTGAAAAGAAAAATAGCAAAACATAAAAAACTGTACGAGGGGGTACGCAAAAGAAA